>NC_057923.1:39611592-40236592 GCF_018873765.1 Telopea speciosissima
TTGGAACATAGGCTATCGAGTAATAACTGTATACTTGCTTGGTTGGGTCCTATGTAGATATTTGTCGGGTAAATGTATGCTATCATCCACACATTATAATGAATTAAATATAATCAACCCACAATAATCCATAATGATCTGAACAAGAAGAATTAAGTAATACATATATATATAGATATGAATATGCATAATTAATTACAAGTTCCCAATTGTTTTACATTCCTGCTTGTGCACGATTTTGCCCCTTTCATCCCAAAACCGTAAGATTTCACCTATGCCAATTCAAACCATCTGATTTATTCCATCCAGAATTAAGATTACATTCATCCACCACAATTTAGAAAGTTCTTAGAAGTTCAAATAGTTCACCCAACCATCTGATCAGAAGGAAGAAAAGGAAAAAAGGGAAACCTAAAGGAAAAGAGCAAAATAAAAAGAGTTTCACAAAGATCCATCAAGGACCGGATCAACAAGAGTTGAAATGATATAACTCCAAAGAACTGTTGGAGGCGAACTGAGCTAGGCATGTGCACCACCTCTGCCACCGCGACCCATGAAAGCACTTAGATCTTTCACCACTCGCTTGATGCCCTATAAGCGTTGAGCCTGGTCTGAGAATTGCTTCTTGACATCGTCAAAGCCGTCCGCCATTCTCAAGGTCAATCGCCGAATGGCAATCATGATATCGCTACCTCCCCCGGGTGCACTAGAAGTACCTGCTGCAGAAGGCCCTGAGCCCATAAACTCTAGATCATCACTGTCATCCTCATCCTCCTCCCTGCCACCTCTCCCCTCCTCGTACTGCACTTACTCTCCTGCACTGTCATAATCATAATATAAGTTCATTTTCTACAGTGCATTAAAGCCAATGGGTCCCTCAGTACATGTTCCCTTGGGTTCATGGTCAAGATCAACCCTAAGGAATAAGAAGATCCTAGTAATCAGGCGACCATAGGGCAATGTGTTGTTGCGAGCAGGATTCATCACCACGCGGGCCATGTACTGCATAACTACGTGAGGTAGACAAATGGGCCAGCCAGTGTATAGAGAATGAGCCAGAACTACAGACATCAAAGGAGGTGCTGTGCTGTGAGCCTTAAAAGGAGCCAGATTGATCCTGGCTATGAAGATCAGAATGCGCTATGAAAGAGGGAACTTGGAGAGATTTTCGTTCTCCTCGAACCTGTCATTGAAGAGAATTTTAAACAATTGTTGCCTCTCATCTGGAGGAATATACTGGTCCGAATGACTGCCTGGAGGATAGTATACGTGTTCACCCTCTGAAGGAACGCTGAGAGGAACCCCCAACTCAGTTGTAGTGAAACCAATAATAACTCCCTTCACATAGGAAGTCAGCTTGTTCTCATCATCTTCCTCTTTGGTCAGGACCAGATTTGCATAGAATTCCCTAACCAAAGTAAGATAGTAGAAGTCCGGCTGGATGAGCATGTTGGTCGACTGTAGTCTCTCGAATCTAGCCCCCACCTTGTAAGCTAGAAGCTCCTCTATAGTGACGTCTCTCTCTACGAGAATCTTCCTGTTGAAGAGATGCTCTCGATAAATCCCCTCGGTCTTCTGAGAGATGAAGCGGTGCACATTGTAAGTTGTAGGGGCAGAAGCTACAATGGATAAGTCTCTCCTTCTCTTTGGAGCCATGATCGAATTTCCTACACACAAGGTACCAACCCAAGAAGGATAGCAAATGTAAGCTAAATTGGAATGATGGCATACAATTGGCAAATAAATTATAGGAAAAAGGTATGCTTAAATGGAGTGGAGTGAATTGAAAAGAAGGCTATGCATGATGAGGAAAAACAAATATACATATGTGAATGATGGGGATATAGAATGTGGAATATGGATACTATTTGAGATATGTGAGGAGAAAAGAAACAAGGTAAATTCATGTTTAGAGTCTACATGAGATCCCTAGTGTGCTTAGAAGTGAACAATGTATGTGCTTTAACTACTATACATTTCAACTACTATCAAGCAAGTAAGATGTTGAATGAGAAACCCCAACAAGAGACAAGGATTATTTAATAGAGGGAAAGGGGATAAGCATTGAGAATTATGCAAACAATCACAAAAGTAAGTAATGCAATGAGGATACACCAAGAGAATAAATTATTGGAAATTAAAGGATGGATTTCAAGAGTCCTATCAATAATCTTACAAACAAGAGGAGATGTTTGGAGATAAGACAATGGGATAGTTTTTATGAGATTCTAGAGTACATAAAGAACTAAGCATGAACTTGAAGATATTCCATGGCATTGAAGGATTGAGGTTTTACCCAATCTAAACCTAGAACCAATCCAAGCAGATCCTACCTACATTTGACAATCATAGATTACAACCTTCAAATGTTGCAAAGGCTTTAAAATTTTATAAAGAATACAATGCACAACAAGGAATCCAACCATATAGTGCCATTGATCGATTAGGACTTGATTTACACCCAAAACCCTAACCTAAAAACAATTTTGGGCATGATCTTGGCATACATGGCCATGAAAGTGCAAACAAAATCAAATTCCATCACAACCTAGGCTTATCCATACCAAATGCAAGAAGAAAAGGTAAGAGAAGATAAAGAGACACAACCAAAAGTTCTACAAATGGGAAAAGAAATAAGTAGAGACAAGCAAATCCTACAATGGAAGAAAGAAGAGAATAGGAAAGAGGAATCTTACCTTCAGAATGAGAGAAGGAACCTTGAGGTTTGAAGATTGCAAGAAATCCACCCAAAGGAGTGCTAGGAAGCCCAACTGAAAATGCTTGTAGAGCCCTCTCCCCTTGCGGTTTCGTTTCCCCCTCTTTTAGAGCCAAAGTGAGTTTTAGAACTCACGGCTCTGTTTTGTTAATTTTGCAAATGGACGCACAAATAGAACCACTTATCATGACTCCGCCCATTGACCCATCCCGCATAGAACTTGAAATTTTGGATTTTTAGTCTGAGCAGATCAACGAACAGATCCACAGTTATGAGTCTGCCCGTAGATCCGATCGATTCATCTTCTCTCGGCCTTTTGACCTTCTGAGAATGGACAAATGAACGGATTCACATTCTACATCCGTCCGTCAGTCCGGTCTCCCTGTTTTCGCGGAGGAGCCACAAACGGACCTAGAGTATTGACACCGCTCGTGAGTCCGCCCGAGTTATTTTAGGATTTTGAGCCCAGATTTTGGAGACCTTTTTAACCCCACCTATGTATGATGATTTTGTGCCGATACCCTAGGTTGGACACCCTGGTTGTGTGACCCATTTATGGGGACCACCTCAATTTTATCTAATGCCTCAAAATCGAAAGGGATTAGGATTTATACCCGACTGGGCTAGCCAAGGAGATGGCAGGAATCAGTGCACGCTATGACTCCCCTCCTATGTGAGAGAAGGAGAGTTACCCGTGTGGATGCAAATCCTCAGACCCTGTTAGTGAGTGAGCCAAAACCCTGTGGTGTAGAAACCCTTGATGGGGTGTATAGAACCCAACCCTTAGTTAGACCAGAAGATGAGATCTTAGGCTGGATCATAATAACTCAGCCTGAGTGAACAATGAAGGCCACGTGTACTTGGTAATCAGTCATGACACCTCAAGCTAGTGACGACTCTATATGTACTGTACTTGGTTCATCCAAACTTGGTATAGACTCATAGAGGAAATCCTACACCGTGACCTAGTTTCCAAAGAGACCTAGTATATCATACCTAGAGTTACCCTAGTTCCTATGGATCGACTCAGGTTATAGAAATGTCCATAGGGATGTGAATGTAATGATTAAACTTATACTTATGATTGGCGTGATAATAAATAAAGTAATGTGTTTCTTTCATCCTGGTGTAAGGTAGAATTGTTCTCCTGAGCCACAAGTGTGACTCTGCCTTGACCTTACCATGATAGCTATTTGAACCCTGACCATGGACCACTAGATCTTAAGTTAGTAGGGGGTAAATTTAATAATAATCGGGTAGGCTAGTAATGGACCCTATTTAAAGGAATTGACTTAGACTTAACCCGTGAGATGATTGTGTGGTTCTCGAGAGAGGACTAGTATGGACTTTCCCCTATGGGATAATCGTGAGATAGGGTTAAAAGTTGTGAAAGCTGAAACTGAAGGATGTAACAAGACCTTTTCCAACACCAGATATGAAGAGAGTAATGGGTCACCAATGTGTTCCCTCTGTGTTAGGAGTGACACATATGGGGGTCCCATCAATATTCCAAATCATCCTGAAGATGGGATAGGTAATGATATAACCTAAAGTGAAAGCATTCAAAATGTAAACCCTACACTGGGAACTAGGGCATTTTAAGTCCTGCAACCTAATGGTAACCAGGATAGTGAAGGCCTGAGTGGTATCACTTGATCTGGAAGACCTAGAGAATTCCCTATTCTTCATAACACAATTTAGTGTAGAAGACAGTGTGGTTGCCTCTGGAATGTGGTAACTACCGACCCTTAACCCAATGGAGCTTAGGGTTACTATGAACCACATCTTGTGGTGATGAGACCCTAAAAAGAGAGAATTGAATGACCTGACCTGCTGTGGTATGTAGACACTGCCTTACCTTGACCTGACCTTTGACTTGGTCCCAGTTGTGGACAGTTAGACATGGTAAAACTCAGTGAACCCTTATACCGTGAGACCCAGGTTGCCTCAAATTTTGAGGACAAAATTTTTTATAAGGTTGGGGGGATGTTACACCCGCACCCCAGATATTCCCTTATACTCGGGGTAGTTTGGACCTTACCTAATGGGTAATGCCCGATGACCATAGTCAACCCTAATGACCTTGAGCTGGAAATACCATAAAAAGAACCCCCTCGAAGACTTGGAAGTGTGGGACATAGCCCTGCCATTTTTCTTGAAGTTTGGACCATGACTGTAGCACCGGAATTATGAACGGACTCACTCTTGATGAATCCACTCGAGGATCCGCTCATGCTGTCATCAGCCTTTTAGGATTATTTTCTTGTGGGACCCACATACCCGTGTCCCGAACACTCTAGTTGAACCTTTGGACCATATGGGCCCCTACCCCTCACCATTGCTTGGTTGAGTGGGCCATGAAGTGGGGCCCACAAGGCTTAACTTGGGTGAATAATGAGTTTTATACACCCTAGCCTAAACCAAACAGACCCTAGTGGACAATTAAGTCTAATGGACTTAGGGTGCACCCCAAACATGACCTAATGGACCTAATGGGTATGGCTAAAGCCAAACAAGCCCTAAGACCTAAACTAAAACCCTTGTAAAGACCTAGGGCCACTAAGTGATTGGGGGTACCTAAACCAAACACACCCTAAGGACCCTTCTACCCCCCTTAAAGCTAAAAGAACCCCTCTCATTTACTTATCTCTCCCCCTCCCCCATAAACCGTGGAGGAGAAGAGACAAGAGAAAAGAGAAAGAGGAAGAGGAAGGAAGAAGAAGGAGAAGTAGAAGAGGAATTGGAGGGGAAGGTAAGAGGATGGAAGCCATGCAAAGATGGTTGGCATCCCTACACCTCCTCCTCAGCTGGCTGGACCCAAGGGAGAAGAGAAAGAGGAGGAGAAGAGATGGAGAGAGTGGCTGGAAGAAGGAAGCTCACCAAGGTAAGCTCCCTAAACCTAGCTCTCCCTCATTTCTCTTTGATTTTGTTGGATTCTTGAGCTAGGGCTAACCTAGGGTTCCATTTGGGACTCAAGGTGAAGCTTGGCCCTAGTTGGGAGCTCTAATGGATGGTGACCTAGGCCTCTAAGTGTTGCAATTGCAGCCATGGCCAATGAACCCTTGATTTGAACCTTAAATCCCAACCCATGGACCAATGTGAGACCCAAACCTTGTAGGATCATGGATCC
Organism: Telopea speciosissima; assembly: GCF_018873765.1. Lineage (NCBI taxonomy): Eukaryota > Viridiplantae > Streptophyta > Magnoliopsida > Proteales > Proteaceae > Telopea > Telopea speciosissima. Next base: position 39,617,439 of record NC_057923.1, read on the forward strand.
TTGAAGTGAGACTAGGACCTAGTGACCCTAGGAAGGCTTAAACACCTCCCCCTTGTCCCTGAGGTACTATGGAGCTCCAAGCTTCAAGCTGGAGCAAAAGCCCTCTACAATCTTGGAAGAGACTGCCGAAGGATGAACGATCGGATCCATCTATCGTGGTACCACCCGTTAGTCCGCCCAGTACAAACCCTGCGCAATGGCCTGAGCAGACGAAGGCACGGATTCACCATGTTTGCCTCTGCCCGAAGCCTGTTGCTCTCGGGTCTGTCTCAGGAAAATAAACGGATGCAGGGGCGGACCACAGAAGCACATCCGCCCGTGGATCTGCTCCCTTTTATGATTGTCTCAGGTGTCGAACGGATGAACCACCAGACTCAAGTAAGAAGTTTTGCTCATGAGTCTGCTCGCTCTGGTTTTACCTTTTGGCCTGAACGGAGTCAGGGGCGGATTCACCACTGCTGAGACCTCCCGTGAGTCTGCTCGTGCTGTCTTGGTTGAAACTTGATTTTAACCTCAAGGGCCTAGCATGGGACCCTCCTATGCATGCTTTAATGTTTTTTTTTGTATTCCTAGGCTACCCAACTCAATGGAGAGTGGGAAGGCCAGGTGATATTCAAGTCAACCACACGTGGCGGTGCCCGTGTTAGGTGAGTGGGTTCTGGGTGATTTGGTGGGCTTGAATCTTAAGCATGCTAGTATATAATTATAAGCATGGTGCGCATTGCATTTTATTCAATTGTGAACTATTAAGAATGTGATAGTATAATGCTCACCATTGTATCGGGCTACGGTGCTTGGTATACCGATACCGAAACCCCAATTTATTTAATTATGAAAACTGATGTATGCCATCCTGATCTGTATGTGCCGTGCTATGCTGGTACCCAGGTTCTAGATGGAATAGGACGTTGATGCACCCGGAATACCTCTCGGGACGATAGGACTTGCATATAGTATATCTATGGCTTGGATGCTTGCTCCCTTATGCTACGACCCTTGCCAACAGGGGTTTATGTGTTGGATAGTCTGAGCACCTGCGGTCTGTGGAGGTGGGAGAGGCCAGGGCAGGGGTAGTGATGGCTATCGGGGTTTGCCACTGGGTGGTCATGATGACTTCTACAGGCCCAGGTCCCTTCGTGATAATTGAGGTCTTACTGGGGCGATAGGATAAGTGACCCTCAGTGTTTTCTGAGTTATCACAGTAGCATATACTTGACCGATAGAATTGTGTGTTAGGTGAAAAATGAATCTAACCTTAGCTTGCATCATTCTGTTTGATATTGATTGTGTGATGTATGCGCATTCCCCTTTGCTCCCTCACTAGCTAGTGTAGCTAACCCCATTGCGCAATCCTTTTTAGTTGCTTATGCAGGGGGTACTACTTGGATAAGCACCGTTGGATGTGAATCAAGTGGGACCAGCGGCTGTAACTTGGATGTAGATGTACACCCAAGATTGGTGCCCTTGTGGCAATTATTTATTTTTACTTCTTGTCTTCATTCCACATTTATATATAAACTGTATGTTTATTTTAGGGAGAGTAATGATTGGTTACTAATGATTAGAATTGTAATATGTGTTATCATTAGAGAATCGATGCTCTATAATTTCACATGATTATTTTAATTTCGCTTCCGCTAATTCTGTATCTAGAACGGTTTATTCCTTTTTGTACGTTCCTTTCTGTTATCAATAAGTGATGACAGGGTGGATTGTGGCTTGAGACACTGTATCTGCGATCCTTGTGGGTGTTGGGATGATGTGTAATTGTCCCAGTCATACCCCTATGCGGCAATATTTATTACATCGAGATAGGGGCGTGACACATATAGAGTACCTCAAATCCAAAGACCTTGGAACCCCCAATCATACCCAAATTGGTATAGGAACCAAAAGACAAATGGTAACCAAATGGTTTGGAGACCAAGGGAAAGGTATGATACTAACAATGATGGACCCAACATACAATGGGGACCAAAGTTTTATTAAGTATCTTTGTTTTATAGGATATGAGCAACTTGGAATGGTATATCGATAGTGGTTGCTCAAAGCATATGACATCCAACCCAAAGGTATTTTCGGAGCTCAAGAAGCAAAAAGGGGGATGGGTATCTTTTGGAGATAATAGCAAAGGAAGAATTATTGGAAACGGATCTATAAAGTTTGGAGGTACAATCATTTCTAACGTTAGTTTAGTTGATAATCTTAAGTATAATTTACTTAGTGTGAGTCAACTATGTAACATTGGTTATGTTGTTAATTTTAATGCCTCTAAATATGAGATCATTGACTCTAACGATAATATTATTCTTGAAAGAAGTAGAAAGAACAATGTTTATGCACTACAAGAAAATGGTGCAACAACAACACATTGGGAGGAGATATGGTGGCATTTTTGGTAAACGTCGTCATATATGAGTATGCAATGGCTTTTTGCGATAAACGCCATCATATATGAGTATTCAACGACGTTTGTAAACAAACGCCGATATATATAGGTAAACGTACATATTGTAAGGCATTTTTTCAATAAGCGCCGTTGTAGATAACAAAACAACGACATTTAGTAATAGTGTCGTAGATTATTTATTGTTGGAATAAGGGGAAGATAGAAGGTCGAAGGGGATATAGTGTTTCTATTAACGGCGTTTCTTATAAAGTGCCGCTGTAGAATACAATACAATGGCGTTTCTTGTTAAACGCCGCCAAAAATCCTAAGCCTTATTTCCTTCCCGCTCGAGCCCGCGCTCACCATCTTTGTTCAACTCTCAAATCTCTCAAATTCCCAAACCTATATTCACTTCCCGCTCTGTTCCTGCGCGGTCATCATCCCTCTCTCAAATATCTTTCAACCTCCTCTCTCACTGCTCCCAAATTTCTCTGCCTCTACGATCTCCTCTCTCACTGCTCCTGGCCGACGTCTCTGCCGCTGTGATATCCTCGGCTCAACCTCAACCTAGGGTTTTGGAATTCCTCCATCGGTGTGCAAGTCTTCCTCTCAAAGCTCCACTCTCTCTGAAGGCGAGATTCTCTTCGTTTTCTAACTCAATCTCAACCCTAGTTTCAGCCTTCCTCCTCCTATGTTCTCAGACTCTCACGATATGTGTGTGTGTGTTTTTTCCTTTTTGTTCTCTCCTCCTCCTCTTCTTCTTCTTCTTCATCTCTCACTGTGGCTGAGAGTCACTCGAATCACTCCCACGAATTTTTTCCCCATCTTCCTCTGCTCCTTAAGATAAATTTTTTTTTTCTGTTGCTGCTGCTGAAGACGCTGCTCATAGCCAATTATGCATTCTCTCCTCCCATTCTCAAGCTCCTAAGTGAGCAGACAATCTGTATATCCTATCCCTACATTTTTTCTTTAAATTATGTCTTTTAAGACTTTGAATTCAAATTGATCTTGATTTATTTGTGTTTTCTTTTTAGTCAGCTGGTGACAGAAGCCTTACAACGAAACGTTGAAGCAATAACTGAAAACAATGTGGCGAGTAATCACTCAAGTGATTATGTGGCTTGCACACAAAAGAACAAGGCAAGCAGTGGAATAGGAAGTGATGCTCAAGTAAGTGTTTTCTAGCCACCCAGTAGTACAAATTTTCTGCTTACATCATATGTCTTTGGAATTAACTATGCCTGTTTCTTGTTGTGCTTCTGAGGCTTTGTGGTAATACTTTACAAGCACTTTCAGGATGCCACTACTATGACACATATATTAACATGACAAATGTTTGTTGATGAGGTTTTGTGGTAGTACTATTAACTTCATGCATCTAATGGTAAATTGGTAATGGATTTTCCAACAGAATATTAGTACGTACTACATATTGTTCATATTCCAATTCTTGCAGCATGAACATAAGAGGTTGGAATGCCATGATTGGACTTGGATTCAATGCTGCAATAAGGTTGTATACACTAATATGAAGTTAATTAATGAAGTAGTTACAGAAATATGATTTTCTTTTCTCTTCCTCGTTTCCCTTTGTATTCAAATGGTTGTATATCCCCTAGTGCTGCTTTTTCCTAATTGTATATATACTTCTATGCCATATCCCATCAGCAAATTATTAGGCCTTGGACTTACTCTTTTTTATGTGATTTTATATGTACTTCTATTCACCATCAAGGGCCCATAGGCCAACTACAAGCTAAGAGGAAGGCTAAGACAAGCCCACAATCTACAACTAAGGGGGGAGGGGGGGGGAGGAGGGGGAGAAAGGTGCCTTTTTTTTTGGCACAAATGCAATCCAAGAGAGTCGAACCCTTGACCTCTTGGGGGGCATGCACCAACTTGCAATGCCTCCAGCCAAACTCAAGTTCAAAACTAGCTATCAAGTCTAATTTTTTTAACGATTCTATGAGTGGTTTTATTTTTTATTTTTTAAAATTGTTCCACATTTTATCTTAGTTTTGATTGATTGATTACCTGTACTTGCGAAAATCCATCCAGGGATATAAGTAACAATAATCTTGGAAACCGGATACCCTATCAACTCCCTCCGAATGTGCAGCAACTGTAAGTTTATCATTGATCTAGTAGTTGGATCATTTTTCTGATTCAATTTATGACTTGAAGTTGACTGGTTGCTCTACTTTATTGTTCTTGTGGTTAATCCTTTTGAGTTAGTGCTAGTTGTAGCTTGAATTTATCATAGGTAAGTTGTAGTTTTTACATTATCTCTTTCTTCTCTTCTTCACTTTCTCTCTTTATTTTCTTCCCATTATAATTCAACCCTCCTTGTTGAACACTTCCTTGCTGTCCTACATCAAGAAAAGATGGATGTAACTTTTGGATAGTTGGTCATGTAAACCTTTGTTTCAAGTCTAAAATGTGTAGGATTTTTAGTCAGGTAAGTAGTACTGAAATGGCTATCAGTGAATGTAATTTCTTAGTACTGATCTGGATGAATTTCTCATGCCCAATACAAATTGTACTTGGGAGCTCCTATTTGCAACGGACTTGTGATAATACACCTACAACAAACTTTTGTACATTGTTAGTGAAACTGCAAGCAGCCAATGTGCCATGGGAAGCTGATGAGCATCCTTGTTAAACATTGGAACTAAAAAGTAAAACGGAAAGATGTAAACAATGATAGAAAATGTTCAAACTCAAACTTGGAAAGCTTGATGCCATCATATTGGAGTAGTTTTATGTCTTTCTCTCTCTCACCAAAGAATGTTTGTCTGCCCAGCTCTGCCTATAATTTCTGGTAGAACTACTTGTTTCCAAGCAGTTTTGTAACCTCCAGGTAATCTCCCCTCTCTCCCCACCTAAAGGAAAATCTCTGCTCATATCTGGCCGTGATATCTAGGGAGAACTTTGGCCCTTTTCAAGTAGATCTCTAGTGGCCAATACTCAAATCTTAGTTTGAGCATTTTCCTATCTGTTGCTGACCTCTCTCTCATATTTTTGGTTTCAGATTGGTGACAATTTTTAGTTGAAGTCATCTTCCACAGTTCAGAGAATTGTTTAGTTGAAGTAGGTAAGAGATTAGTTTTGTATGCATTATACTGTGGATTATTTTTATATAGTAGATTAGGGAATTGTTGGGGGGATGATGTTTATTTATTCCTTGTTTAAATGTTGATGGAATTGGTGTTCTGTTATTAGTTATTACATGGTTTAATTATTTTAGAAAATCTCATCCCAACAAATGGATTATAAATCTTTGTTCCTCGGAGATTTTTATTTTATTTTATCTAATGTCTTTGTTATGTATGCTTTGTATAATGAGTTCTTACATTCTTAAATGGAGAAGGATTTTTTGTTTCTTTTGATCAGTACCCATCTTTCTTTATGTTAGTTATTGTCAAAGTTCAAGTCCTTAGTTTTGAACTTTATGTTAGTTCTTGTCAAAGTTCAAGTCCTTAGTTTTGAACTTGAGTTTGCATTAGTTATTAACACTTATTACATATTTCAAAAATTATGCTCTTGCACATTTTATGTATTGAGTTTAAACTATTCAGATCACCAGCGTCCCATTGCATGTAATAGCCTTTTACTTTGAAATAAAAATTGGTTGGGTGTTCAATGGCTAAAACAGTTCCTTTGAATTAATAACTCAAAAACTAGAAAGTGTTGAATCTATCCTCAATTTGATGCAGATAAATCATAAAAGTGGGTATTTTAGTGGATTTATCCTTGGATTTGGTTACATATCAGTTGGGCCTTTGGGTCAAGGGGTTTTCATTGTAATAGGTCGTTTTAATGGGTCTATACTAAGGGTAGGAGCTAGGACTACAAGATTAGTCAAGTAGGACTATTTTAGTTCAAATTTGTGGGTAAATCCTAGAACCATTAAGTATTTGTGTCCAGATTTCACTATAAGTTTATGTTCTGCTTTTAGAGTCCCAGTTTGAGTTCCAAATCATTATATGAATATTAGAGAATCATTGTAGAAGTGTTATAGCTAAAGAGGAACAAGTTATTTTATATAGTTGAGACCAACTTTTCAAGAGACATATTCATTTCTAACCTATTCTTATACTTTGTTGACCATCCATACCTGTGATATTGTTTGTCTAATCATTAACAAGTATTTGTGTTGAATCTCATACTACCTAATGTGCTTCATGTTTCTGTACCAGAGCATTCATTGTAACTTACCATCTCATGACAACTCTAGAGATATACCATCAATTATTAGATTACAATCCCCTCAAGTGTGTTAAGGCATCAGTTAGACCTGAGCATCTCAAACTCAGAATTCTTTTTAGATGATTTGTCATGAATTTTGAATTTGTGCATAAAAGGACATGCTGTTTTAGTCTATTGATTTGGATAATTACTTGCTCAAGTCCTTGTTTCTGCCTATTGCTTATAAATGGGTCAGATTTGAGTTTGATTTGGACTATTGATCGCTTAATCTCTGTTTAAGTCCATTGCTTTTTAAATGTATCAAACTTTAACATGACTTGGATATATTTACTTAAATCTCTTATTTCATCCCATCTCTATGGATGATGCACTTCATATCTGAAATGGGTAGGGTATTTGGTGAGGTATATCTCTGTTTTATATATGAATTTGGTTTGGATATAAAAATAGGTGATATGATGAATCTATTAACTTTGAAACAGGTTAATAGATTGAATATAGAAATAATTTTTTTATAAAAAAAAAATACATTTAGCGGCATTTTTTTACAAACGCCGCTGAAAGTATAAACTCAACACCTATAACGACACTTTTTAAATGCCGTTGTAATACACTTTTATCGGCGTTTATTGTAAAATACCGCAAAAGAATAGAAATTCAATACCTATCGCGACACTTATAAAAACGCCATTGTAGTACATTTTCCCCGGCATTTATTAAAAAGCGCCGCGAAAAGGGTACATACACAGACACTAAAAAAATGCTATTGTACAAAAACAGCAGTACCTTTGCCGACATTTCAGCGGCACAAATTATAAATGCCATTATATCCTATGGCGGTAGTTTTCAGACTTATAGCGGCGTTTAAAAATGCCGTTGTAGGCCCAATTTCTTGTAGTGATACCATAATGCATGTCTCTTTTCTAAATTTGGTGATGCAACCCTATGGCATAGGAAATTGGGATATATTAATTCTAAGATTATTAATCTCTCTCTTTAAGAACCTAGTGAGAAACCTATCTAAGTGGAAATTTGATAAGCAACACACTTGTGGAGCATGTTAAAGAAGTAAACTTACAAAGGTAGTTCACAAAGCCATTAATTCTATTGCTACTTCTAGACCTTTGCAACTACTTCATCTTGATTTATTTGGACCAATTCAAACCACTAGTCTGGGAGGAAAGAAGTATACTTTCGTTATTGTAGATGATTACTCTTGTTTCACTTGGACCCTTTTCCTCAAGCATAAGAATGATGCATTCGAGGAGTCTGTAGCTCTTTGCAAGAGAATACAAAATCAAAAGGGTTACTTGATCACTTCTATAAAAAGTGACCATGGTGGTAAATTTGATAACATAGATGAATTTGGGGAGTTTTATCGAAAATAAGGTATAACTCATAACATTTTGGCCCCTAGAACACTGCAATCAAATGGTGTGGTTGAAAGGAAGAACAGAACTATCCAAGATACTGCAAGGACAATGCTCAATGAGTACTCTTTGCCAAAATATTTTTGGGCTGAAGCTGTTTACACAACTTGTTATGTGTTAAACCGGATTTTGATAAGACCTATTTTGTTAAAGACCCCCTATGAACTTTTTCATAATAAGCCTCTTAAAGTTGATTACTTTAAAGTGTTTGGTTGTGCATGTTTTATTCTTAACACTAAAGACAACTTAGGAAAGTTTAAAGAAAATGTCGATGATGGTATTTTTCTAGGCTATTCCACAAATAGTAGAGCTTATAGAGTATTTAACAAAAGAACTTTAATTGTGGAAGAGTATATGAACGTAAAATTTGATGAATCCATGGCCAAGGACAAGTACAAAGACTTAGAAGAAGATGATAAAGATGAAGCACTTGAGATTAGGAAAAGAGTGGAAAATGTCTCTTTAGAAGAACCTAATAATCAAGTACATCAACTTCCTAAAGAGATTAAGACTATAAAAGACCATCCACTTGGCCTTGTCATTGGAAACCTTGATAAAGGTATACAAACTAGGAGTAAAATCCAAAATGTTTGTTCCAATGTAGCCTTTATATCTACCATAGAACCTAAGACTGTAGAGGGAGCCCTTTTTGATAGTGATTGGATAATTGCTATGCAAGAAGAGCTTAATCAATTTGAAAGAAATCAAATTTGGGACTTAGTGCCAAAACTCTCTAACACCAAGATTATCAAGACTAGATGGGTATTTAGGAATAAACTTGATGAAAATGGTAACATAACTAAAAACAAAGCTAGGCTGGTTGCTCAAGGATATAACCAACAGGAAGGTATTGACTTTGATGAATCATATGCACCTGTAGCTAGACTTGAGTCAATTAGAATGTTTCTTGCTTTTGCCTGTCATAAGAATTTCAGGTTACACCAAATGGACGTCAAAAGCGCATTCTTGAATGGCTATATAAATGAAGAAATTTACGTCATTCAACCGCCTGGATTTGAAGATTCAAAGTTCCCTGACCATGTCTACAAGCTGAAAAAAGCCTTGTATGGCTTGAAACAAGCCCCAAGAGCATGGTACGACAGACTGAGTAAGTTTCTGGTTGATACCGACTTTTCAATGGGTAAGATAGATACCACTCTGTTTGTTAAGCATGATAAGAATGATTTAATTTTAGTTCAGATATATGTTGACGATATTATTTTCGGTTCTATAAATGAATCACTCTGTCATGAATTTAGTAAATGTATTAGTGAATTTGAGATGAGTCACATGGGAGAATTGAACTTCTTTATAGGACTCCAAATAAAACTGACTCCTACTGGGATTTTCATCAGTCAAACTAAGTATCTTAAAGAATTAATAAAGAAGTTTGACATCAATGGACAGAAGTTATCTAGTACTCCAATGAGTACATCTATAACCCTATCCAAGGATGAAGATGGAACCCCAATTGACCCAACCAATTATAGAGGTATGATAGGTAGTTTACTTTACCTAACGGCTAGTAGACCGGACATAATGTTTAGTGTCTGTGCTTGTGCTAGGTTTCAAGCCAAACCTATGCAATCCCATTTGAGTACTATAAAGAGGATTTTTAAGTACTTAAAAGGAACTCCAAGCATTGGCCTATGGTACCTAAGGACAATGACTTTGACCTTATTAGCTTCTCTGACGCCGACTTTGCCGGTTGTCATGTTGATCGAAAAAGTACAAGTGGTACTTGTTACTTTCTTGGATCATGTTTGGTTTCGTGGTTCAATAAAAAACAAAACTCAGTTATTCTTTCTACCACCGAAGCTGAATACATCACCGCAGGACTATATTGTGCACAAGTGCTATGGATGAGGCAAACCCTCCAAGACTACGGAGTTAAGTTTGACACTTCCTCTATTCAATGTGATAACACAAGTGCAATAAATCTTAGCAAGAATCCGATTTTACACTCCAGAGCTAAACATACTGACATTCGTCATCATTTTCTACGTGATACAGCTCAAAGAGGTGAAATCCGACTTGATTATGTCGAGATCGAGAAGCAACTTACGGACATCTTCACAAAACCCTTAAGTGAAGAAAGATTCTGCTCTCTTAGAAGAGACCTCGACTTGTGTGACCCATTTTAATTTTAAGCTATTTTTTTTTCACTATTTTTGCTAAAACGGTATACCGGATCTTAAAACGGTATACCGGATTAGTAACTCTGGCTGTTTTTGACCATTACTGCGTGAAACGGTATACCGGATCTTCAAACAGTATACCGGATTAATTGATTTCTGACCGTTTTATAGCTGTTACATTTGTTTTCAAGCCTATATAAGTTTCTCTTTTTGTCATTTTTTTAATCACTGTTCACTCATTCTTCACTCTATACTTTAATTCTCAAGTGATACATAATTCCTCTTCATATTTCTTTCTCTCTCTCTTTCAAATATGAGTAGAAAAGGCAAGGATGTTGTGCTCGAAAGAATACAACCTTCCAAAAGGGGAAGACCTAGAAGCTCCTCAAGGCAACCTTATGCTCCAGGAGAAGATCGTCTCTTTCGCTCTCCTGATTGCCGTGCTAGTTGGCCCCTCTATCCCGCCCGAAAAATCGAGGAAGGCCGTGAAGTTGATATCTTTTCTTTCAATAATATTAGACTTGAAGAAAGGTTCAAAGATATTGGTTGGGAACCCCTTCTCAATATGGCAGAACCTTACTACCCTCATCTAGTCAAATACTTTTATGCCAATCTCTATTTCAGCGGGGCGGATGAATCCTTGAAGCTCCACTCTTATGTGAAGAGTGTTCACATAGAGCTTTCAATTGCCAATTTTGCTTGCCATCTTGGACTCTCTTGCGATGGACCATGTATCTCTTGGACTCTAAAAAGCACTATTTTTAGAGACTTCATAAACCATGAAGAAGTTTACTCCTCCATCTTGAAGTAATATATCCTCAGGCGGCAACCGTGGTAACTGGTAGACTTCACCTCATCCCTCATGTCATTTCCTATATTATTCAACAAAATTATAATCCTCGAGGAGGTGATCGAAATAAGTACCTCACCCCTCAAGCCTACCTCACTTTCTGTGTTTATACCAATACACCCACTTATCTTCCATATTTCATTTTGCGATATATGGAATCATGTGCTCACCCCCAACGGCATACTAATCTTCCATATGGGCGGCTTCTCGCTCGTCTCTTTCGAGCTTTTAGTATTGATCTTACTCGAGAGGAGGAATCCACCATCACCTTTCAACACATCACTCGAACTAGCTTCCACACCATTGCTATTCCTCCTCCTACCGATGTTTTCATTGAAGCAGATGAGATTTTGGATGACGATGCTCCACCGGCTGGTCAAGCACATGAAGAAACCCCTCCTTCTCTTCTTGATTGGGTCTCTAGCATCGATGATTACATGGACGAAGCAAATACTTGGATCAGGGAGCTTGAATTCGGTCAACAAAGAATTCAAGATGATATTACTTCTCTTTGCAACGATGTGAGGACCGGATTTGACTCTAAATGTTTGCCAAGACAAGATTCTTAATGCCATGCATCAACTCTCTCTCAATCTTGGCTTTCTATCTCTTGACACACTGGGAGCTACTCCTTAAGGGATCACCCCTCAAGGAGTTAGACCACCATTTCCGGGTGCCTCAAGCTCTATTCCACTTATTCCACCATTTGATGCTAATGCTTGATGTGTAATGCCCCTCTTTTTGACAATGACAAAGGGGGAGAATATTTGAGAATAAAATGTAATGTTTTGGAAATGGTGAATATATCTATGTTTTGGAATATATTTTTATTGTGTATGCATGTATATTTGGAGTTTTGCATTTGCTTACATGTTTTTGCATGTTTTTGCTCTATCATTATTTTATTCAATTGGATTATTTATCATCATCAAAAAGGGGGAGATTGTTGAGAAAAACTCCTTATAACACTCCAAGACATGTTTTGATGATAACAAATAAAGTCTCTCTTTAACTAACATTTGTTTAAAGTATTTAGATGAGACCGTAGCACCAAGTGAGGGGGAGCATACACAAGAACAAACACAAGAGCGTATACAAGAATAATTGCTCAAAATGATTCCAGAGTCATGGAAGTCAAAAGTCAATACTTGAAGACCAAAAAGCCTATTGAAGATTGAAGATTTTGTGAAGACTTTGTAATTTTTATAATCTTAAGTCACAAATTGATGTAATGCACACACGCACGCATACATCCATTTAGAATGTCCTTAGGAGGTAATTTGACCCCTTAGACATGTGACTTTTTGGGTTTGAAACCCCCAAACCAAACCCTTATTGAAACTGGACTTATTTCCACTAAAATTGCCCAATCAGGCATACCGGTTCCCAATCCGGCATACCGGATCAATGGGAGTCTCAGGAAAATAGTCACAGTAGCATGCCGGTGTACGCTGGATAACCATCTGGCATACCGGATCCATTCTGGCTTAGTTTCGCACTGATCCGGCATACCGGATGAGTATCCAGCATACCGGATCCTTAAATCTTTGTTTATTTTTTAACCGTTATTCCTCTGTTTTATAAGGAAGTTAGGTGATCCGGCATACAGGATTGACTTCCAGCATACCGTATTATTTATGGCTTTTGGAATTCGATCCTAATCTAGATTTCTAATTAATTTGAGCCATCTAGTCTATAAATACCCACTTGTTTAAGGCTCTAAATACCACTACTAATCACAATCAAGAGCCTCCAAGAACAAGTCACTCTCAAGTGAAAATTTAAGCATCTATCCAAGGCATTCAATCTCACTTAGCTCTCTTCATTCATATTTGCATTAAAGCTTCATTGTTTGAAAGGTAGCACATCTTTACTAAGGTTTGAGGTAATTCTAAAACCCCTTAGTATCATTTTTATTTTATTTAAATAGGTTGAGTTTTCTTGCTCAGAATCAAGAGTAGGTTGAGTCCTCTTGCTCATTTCTCAAGAGTTGTACGAGTCCTCTTGCTCTTACTCAAGATTTGATATAGTGAAATTCTCTCTAAGGTGAGAGGAGTGGACGTAGGCAAGTGTTGGCCGAATCACTATAAATCTCCTGTGTCACTCTCTTATTTATTGTTTGTTTATTGGTCATTTTTACATTGATAATTTATTTTATTTCTGCATAATCTTTTAATTTTCCATCCTTCATCTATTCACCCCCTCTAGGTGAATTCATAGTATTCAGCATACTAGATCCTTAAATTACTGTTATAATTTGACCTTTATTCCCTTGTTCAATAAGGAAATTAGGTAATCCGATATACCGGATTGGAATCCAGCATACCGGATTATATAGGGCGTTTGGAATCCGATCCTAATCTAGATTCCTAATTAATTTAAGCCATCTAGCCCATAAATACCCCCTTGTTTAAGGCTCTAAACACCACTACTAATCATAATCAAGAGCCTTCAAGAACAAGTCACTCTCAAGTGAGAATTCAAGCACCAATCCAAGGCATTCAATCTCACTTAGCTCCCTTCATTCATATTTGCATTAAAGCTTAATAGTTTGAAAGGTAGCACATCTTTACTAAGGTTTAAGGTAATTCTAAACCCCTTAGTACCACTTTTACTTTATATAAGTAGGTTGAGTTCACTAGCTCGGAATCAAGAGTAGGTTGAGTCATCTTGCTCATTAACTCCAGATTAGTTGTTGTTGAGTCCTCTTGCTCGTTTCTCAAGAGTTGTACGAGTCCTCTTGCTCTCACTCAAGATTTGATATAGTGAAATTCTCTCTAAGGTGAGAGGAGTGGACGTAGGAAAGTGTTGGCCGAACCACTATAAATCACTTGTGTCACTCTTTTAATTATTGCTTGTTTATTGGTTATCTTAACATTGGTAATCTGTTTTATTTTTGCATGATTTTTTTAATTTTCCAACCTTCACCTATTCACCCCCCCTCTAGGTGAATTCACAACCCTGATTTTTTGAAGTGTGTTAGACAATGTTGGGGGATTCTTGTGTTGGGCACACCTCTCCAGATCCCATATTTGAAATTGAAAAATCTTCGCACATGGCTTAGGGTGTGGAATAAGACAGTGTTTGGAAATATACATCAGAATGCAAGGAATGCTACAGATAGGGTTTGCAAAGCTGAAATTGAAGCGGAGCAGTTCCCCAGTGAAGATGCAAAGAGAAAACTCATGGAAGCCAAGAAAATGCTGCAAGATGTGTTGTTACAAGAGGAAATTTTTTGGCTTCAAGAGTCACGTGTGAAGTGCCTCAAGGAGGGGGAAAGAAACACCAAATTCTTTCACCCCATGGTTAATGTTCGCAGGTGCTATGGAGGGGTAGAAAAAATCAAGGATGCTAATGGTGTTTGGATCCACGGGCAAGAGGGCGTTGCAATTGAAGTATCCCGGTTCTTTGCTGATCTTTTCTTGGCCCAGGAGTGTAGACATGATGAGGACCTCTTGGAAATCATCCCAAGATTGGTCACAGAAGCTGACAATGAGATGCTCATGAGGACGCCCAGTTTGGAAGAGGTTAGGAAGGCGGTTTTTGGCCTTTCTAAGGACAGTGCTCCAGGCCCTGATGGGTTCACTGGCTACTTTTTCACAACATGCTGGGAGATAGTGGGGGAGGATGTCTGGCGGGCGGTTGAAGATTTCTTCTTGGGGGGTTTGCTACCAAGAGGATACACGTCAGCTAACTTGGTGCTCATTCCGAAAAAGGAGAACCTTGAGGTAATGTCTGACTTTCGCCCTATCAGTCTATGCAAGTTTGCATATAAGATAATTGCTAAAATCATTTTGATTCATTTAGCTATTATGCTACCTAATATTATCTCTGAGGAACAAGGAGCTTTTGTACAGGGCAGGTGCATCCATGACAATATTACACTGGTCCAAGAGGTTGTTCATGATATCAATAGGGCTACTAGAGGTGGGAACGTGGTTCTCAAGCTGGATATGGCAAAGGCATATGATAGGTTGGAGTGGGGTTTCTTGTTTGAAGTGTTGAGCAGGTTTGGCTTTGGTGAAGAGTGGATTGGCCTAATTTAAATCCACTAGGGGGGTACGACAAGGCGATCCTCTTTCTCTAACTCTGTTCATACTGGTAGAGGAAGTGTTCAGTAGGGGCTTACAATCTTTATTCAGCGAAGGGAGGGCCCAATATTATAAATTGCCGAGGGGGGGCCCAGGTGTTACTCACAGTTTGTTTGCAGACGATACCATTATCTTCTCGCAAGGCTTGAAAACCTCTTTAAAACAAATTATTGGTTTTATTGCTCGCTTTGAAGGGGCATCCGGACAGTTGGTAAATAAAAACAAAAGTTGTTTTGTCGTGGGGAAGAAGGCCCTGGATCGGCGGTGTCGCAAGATTGAAGCAGTTATAGGGTTCTCTCGAAAGAAGTTGCCCCTTACTTATCTTGGTACCCCTCTCTATGCTGGCCATCTGCGAGTGAATTTCTTAGAGGATTTCTTGTCTAAAACATGTAGGAAAGTGGCGGGTTGGAAGGGTAAAATGCTGTCCACAGGGGGGAGGTTGATTCTCCTTAATCATGTGCTTTCTTCTATGCCAGTACACATCATTTCCACATTGGACGTCCCCAAAGCAGTGATTCAAAGATTTGACAGTATTTGTGCAAATTTTTTATGGGGAGCATTGGAGTGGGGTAACTGACATCATTGGGTTAGTTGGGAGAAGGTTTGTCGACCTTTTTCAGAGGGAGGGCTTGGAGTTAGGCGCTTGGAAGACACTGGAACTGCCCTTAGACTGAAGGGGCTGTGGGGCGTCCTCACTATGGAGACCCTTTTGGCAGCTTTCTTTAAAGCTAAATTTCTGAAAAACTTGCACATGGTTCTGGCAGCTCCCCCTTCAATGGGATCCATCTCATGGCGTAGGGCACTGTCGCTTAAGGATCTCCTTCTCTCTAACTCAAGGTGGCTGCTTGGGAGAGGAAATGTTAACCGCACAACTGATAACTGGTCTGGATGGGGGGCACTCATTGATCAGGTGGATGGGGCACTGAATATTGATCTATCAATCTATGTCAAAGACGTCCTGAATATGGATGGCAGTTGGGAACAAGAGGAGCTGCTCAAGATTGACTCGGATGAGGTTCGCGATGGTGTAATGAATGGAAGGTTTAGCCTTTCTGAGAAGGACGATGTTCTGATTTGGACTCCAGACAAAAGAGGTATTCTTTCATCGAAGGCAATTTGGAATACCATCAGAAACACGGCTCCAGATACGTCCTTTGCTAGTTGGATTTGGAATCGCATGATCCCCACCAAAATTGGTTTCTTCTCCTGGCGGATTTTATGCGGAGGGATACCAACTGATGGCTCAATTCAAAGGATTGGAATACCGCTGATGTCGAAGTGCCTTTGTTGTGGCTCACCTAAGGCTGAAACGACATCACACTGCTTGGTGTGGGGGGGGGGACGGCAGCCAAGGTTTGGGAATTCTATGCCCGTTTGCTATATGTGAAAGTTATTCCATGGCAAGAGGTGAGGTCCAGAGTGCATTTTTGGCAAGGCCATGCTAGCAGACGAAGCCTCTGCGCTATCATTACAGGTTTGATTCCTTCCTTTGTTGTATAGGAGCTATGGAAAGAGCAAAATTCCAGGAAACATGGAGAGAAACCCCGTTCGGCTAGAATGATTGTGGAAGTTATAAGGGGGTGGATACATGATATTCCAATTGAGTTTTCTAGTGTAAAGAGTCCATCCATGCAGGAGGCACTAGTCTTGCAATTCTTTGGAATTTTGCATCATCCTCCTAAGTGTAAACCTCCAAGGCTGGTTGCTTGGAGCCCACCCATAAACTCTTTTAAAGTCAATGTTGATGGGGCTTGCAGGGAGAACCCGGGGATGAGTGGGGGAGGGTGCATCATTCGAGACGGTGAAGGAAAGGTGGTAGCTGCTTGCGCTAGATTTTATGGTGCAAGTACGAACTCTATGGCTGAGTTAAGGGCGCTTCAGGATGGGCTATGTCTTTGTCGCAATCTGGATCTCAAGGGGATCTATGTTGATTCGGATTCAGCCTCTACCATTTACAGTGTGGTTAATAAGCAGTGCAGGATTTGGCAGGCTTGGTACTAGTTCCAAGAAGTCTTGAGATTGGTGGAGGAGCTCTACCCAGTGTTAGCTTTCATGTACAGGGAGAAAAACAGAGCGGCGGACTGGCTTGCAAACTAGGCTTACAATTCTTTGTGTGACACAGACTATATGGGCGACATGGACATTCCACCTGTGTTAAGGCAGATTATTCAAGAAGATGCCATTGGCTTTCCAGTCCTGCGAGTGTAGGCTGGTTGCTTTGGGGTTGGGTTTGAGAGTGAGTGAATTTCTTGTAAAGATTGGTTTTGGGGTAAGGCGAGTAAGTCCCCCCCAATGGACTTAAATTTCTTTAATATGTTTTAATAAAATTCCAGGGGCCGGCCCGGGTCCCAATGAATATTTGGGTTAAAAAAAAAAGATGGCATAGCGACCAAATGATTAGATGGCATCGTGACCAAATGATGAGATGGCATTGCGACCAAACGATGAGATGGCATCGCGAGAAAATGATGAGGTGGCATCACGACCAAACGATGAGATGGCATTGCGACTAGATTTTGAAATGTGAACGATGAGACGGCATCGTGACCAGATTTTGAAATGTGAATGATGAGATGGCATCGGGACCAAATTTTGAAATGTGAACGATGAGACGGCATCGCGATCGAATTGTGAAATGTGAACGATGGGACGGCATTGCGATCGAGTTTTGAAATGTGTAATGATCATATGGCATCACGACCAAAGTTTAAAATGTGAACGATGAGACGGCATCGCGACCTAATTTTGAAATGTGAACGATGAGACGGCATCGTGACCGAATTTTGAAATGTGAACGATGAGACAGCATCGGGACCGAATTTTGAAATGTGCAATGATGAGGTGGCATCACGACCGAATTTTGAAATGTGTAACGATGAGACGGCATTGCGACCAAATTTTGAAATGTGAACAATGAGATGACATCGCGATTGAATTTTGAAATGTGAATGATGAGACGGCATGGCGACCGAATTTTGAAATGTGAACAATGAGACGGCATCGCGATCAAATTTTAAAATGTGAATGATGAGACGGCATCGCGACTGGATTTTGAAATGTGAACGATGAGATGGCATCATGATCGGATTTTGAAATGTGAACGATGAGACAACATTGTGACCGACTGGGAAAAAGAAGCACAATGAGATAGCATCCCAACGAAACTGGAAAAAAGTACGATGAGATGGCATCGCAACCGATTTTTATTTTTTTTGAAAACATACAATGAGATGGCATCGTGACCAATTTTTAGAAAGCATACAATGAGATGGCATCGTGACCCACTGGGGAAAACATTCGATGCGATGGCCTTGCGACCAGTTTTGAAAAACATATGATGAGATGGCATCGTGACCAATTTTTAGAAAGCATACGATGAGATGGCATTGAGACCCATTTTTGGAAAACATACGATGAGATGGCACCGCAACCACTGGAAAAAAAATTAGAAGAGATGGCCTTGCAGCCAGTTTTTTTTCAAAGTGCATGGTAAGGCGGGCTTGCAACTAAAAAAAAACTTTTTTTTGGTGCACTGTGCTGCCAGCTCTGCTTGGGGCCGTGAGCCTACACGACTGTGCCATGCGGGGCCGCAGCCTGGGCCACTACGTGGCACCTCTAGGCACGCGCCCACAGCCCATTGGGCCGTCAAAATGAAATTTCTATAAAAAGGGGAGGGGGTGGACCCCATTTCTCACCTCCCCCTCTCTTCTTTTTCTCTCTTCCTTGCTTTTTCTCATTTTACTCTTTCTCTATTGTTTTTCCATTGCTCTTGTGAGCCATTCGCCATGTCTTCATCCAAATGAGGCAGGCCGTCATCTTCTACCTCCGAGGTGTCTGGCGACCTGAAGGCGGAGTGGTACACGAGCAGTATTTTGGTGGACACCATATTCAACAAATGCTACACCATCTGGGGTCGGGCTCTTAAGAAGATAAATGGTGCTCACCTTTTCTTCTCTTTTCATGCAACGCATGTTCTTATTCAGTATTTGATTTTCACTCAATATGTTGTAGGAGCTTTACTCCCCTATTTATAAGAAGTCCTGTTGTACCAACGACGTCTTGTCATGGTACTCGCATCTTCATCCTGCCGTGAGGGAGAGGGTGGACTTGACTGGCTTGGGGTGTATTGCTCAGGTAGTTGCGCCCAAGCTAGACACTCCTGTAGTTCATGCTTTGGTGGACTGCTGGTAGCCGTTGACTCATACATTTCACGTGCCTGCTGGGGAGGTAACCATCACTTCCCTTGACTTCTTTATGATCATCGGGATTCCCTTCACCAGGAAAACTATTTCTGTGACTCCCTCCTCTCGAGGATATTGGGAAACTCTTGGGTTTTATAGTGACCTCTTGCGTCATTCTCTTGTCTTCCCTAAAGGAGTGGGATGACCGTGTCATTGATGACAACTCCCCCAGGGAGTTATTGGACCAGGCTGCTAGGAGTTTTTTCCTTTATCTTGTCTCCATGTTCTTTTGGTGAAGGGCGAGGCCGCACAGACACCATTCTTGCTTGTTTCTTTGAGGATTTCCATGAGGCAGTGTCCTTCGACTGGGGCGGGTCTGCCTATGCTCACTTTTTGAGGATGTTAGAATGCCTTGCCTTCGGCGCTTCAGGCTTGACTGGCTGCACCTACATTCTTTGGGTATGCTTCGCTCCCCTGATTCCTCTTTTCTTTTTTTCTTTTAGTCTTCAAACTTTGTTTGATTCTTGATATTGCTCTCTTATTTCCTTAATAGGTCTGGTTCTATGAGGTTCTTGGGTTCCAAGCCCCTGGCCTCCCTGACGAGTCGGCTCCTTACATCCCCCAAGTGACTTGCTGGGGGAAGGCTAGGTGTTCTCTTTCCAATGAGCTGCAAGTACATCTCCAGCTCAATGAGTTGGCAGCTACCCTGCTAATGATCAACAAAACTTCTCTGAGTCTTCTTATTCTTCTTGAACTGATTCCTCTTTGCTTATTTAACTGAAACAATTTTGTTGGCAGATCTACTGGCAACCCTACGATGAAGAGGAGATCGTGTATCCTGATGACTTGGAGGAATACTGGTTTTCTTGTGGGCTTGTTCGGAAGCAGATAGTCTTTAAGGGCCCTTTTGGGGTGGAGTTGTATCTTGGGGAGGGGGTGACCCTCCAGTGGCATTCTACTCAGGCAATACCTCGGCCTCCCCCTGCTCATATGCTTGCTCCTCTCTTGTCTCTTGACATCGAGGCCTTGAGGACTGGGATTGACGCTATACAGATAATCATGGCAAACCAAGATTATCAGCACTACCTTCATCGGGAGACCATCTATGTTTGATTGACACGAGAGGGTCCCATGGTATTCCTTTGAATCTTATCTCCTTTTGTGACATTTTCTATCCCTCTTTTTCTTTTTTTGAAACTGACAGTCTTTTATCTTCTTTTCTTTCTTCCTTTTTGCAGTATCCAGGTCGCCGCCTGATTCCTGGGGAGTACGGATTGCCTCCCTCACGTGGCTATAGTGTGAGCTCGCGCCCTTCCCATGCTGTCAGTACTGACTTGCCTATTGCGCAGGTGGGCGATGCCATTCTAGGATACAGTGGTGGACCATCCCTTCTAGGTTCGACATCAGTCTTCAGACCGTCCTCCCTGCCTGTGGGGTTCGAGATCATGACTTGGGGCTCCCGATTCCCTTTACCGGGGTACACTATTTCTCCTTTTCCTTTTTCACTTTATGATTAATTCCTTGATCTTGACTGAATTTTGCCCGATGTCATTATAACAGATCAGTGCTGAGATATATGCTGACATGTGTCGGATGCAGGCAAGTGTACGCCGAGTTCCAGGAGAGGATCCGTGACATCCAGCGGTTGGTGAGTAATTCCTCTTCCGTATCATTCAATGTTTTCCCTTCTTTTGGAATCTCTTCCCTTTTCTTGAAGTAATCTCAATCCTTTTCTCTTTCAGAGCGATCAGCTCCATGAGATGAGGGAGTCTCGGGACCACTTCGAGCATCGTTACCAGCGGAGTTCTGAGGCAAAGCGGCAGTATGCTGAGGAGAACAGGCACCTTCGGAGGGAGCTCGCGCGTGTAGGACTCTTTTGATTCCCATCCCTGGTGCAGGGTGATGCCAATGATGATGATGATGATGACGATGACGGTGGCAATGAGCACATCCTGAAGGCCGATAGCGAGGCCGGATCCTTTGGCGGCGAGAATTAGTCTTCCCCCCCAGTTATTGAACATATTCTCTTTTATATGGATTCTTAGAGTGTGGACTTTAGAGTGTTGTTTGGATGTTGTATATTATTTTTTTTTCTTATTTTGTGTTATGTACAGAGTAGGTTAATTATCTTGAAACAATTACTTTTTCTTTGCAAGGCACAATCCCAAACGTCTTTCATTTAACCACTGACAATTACATGTATGGGAATGGAATGGCAATGGAAAAGAGGGTATGGCAACAGAAAATAGAGTGATGGAAACGAAACATAGTTCAATAAGGTCACCCCTTAATTACATGTTTCATCCACGATTCGTCTAGTAGATTCACGATCTTTGGCGTTAGCTCTTCTGGTAGTCGAACTTTTGCCACCGCTTTGTTCGGGGCCAAATGACATCACGTGGATACGAGATGAGGCAGGCAGAAGGTGGTGTGAGTCAAACCCATCAACCACACATAATCACAATCCTGGATTTTGAAGATCGGGGCTTCTGTATTCCACCAATGGCAATTACACTGATCTTCTCATCCATTCTTTCTCCTAAATATTTCCTCCAATCCTTGATTGCGTGAAACTCTATTGATTCTCTTCGGATTCGGAAATGCTTCAAATGCAGTGTGGCGTCAAGTATTTGTTAGACCAACTGTAGCCTTTCCAACAGCCACATTTGCAAAATCGCAGGGGATCCTGCACAATAATCTGTGCCATACTTTTGGGAAGCACTCATGTCGTCTAGACCTTTGAAAGTCTCAGCTAACACTGTAGAGGTGATATCACATCCTTCGAGAAGTTGTCAAACAGTGTTGGCCATCATGATATGCTTTGACAAGTATACCAATGTTGGGATCTACTGATCCTTGGAGGGATTATGTATGTGGAGATTGGGCTCAAAATCCTAAAAGAAAACTAGGGTATGGGCTCAAAATCATCCCAAATTTTGAGACCTTTTGGCCACCCCTATATGTGATGATTTTGTGCCTATACCCTAGTTTTACACCCATGTTGTTTGGCCCATTCGTGGTTATTGTTTAAATCTAATTGAATGCCTTGAGATTGAAATGTTAGGGCCTATGTCAGCTGGGCCAACCAATAAGAAATAGTAGGCATTACTATATGTTTTGGCTCTCCTCTTATGTGAGAGAAAATAATTTACCTCTATGAACGAAGATCCTTCACCTTCGTGAACAAATAAACTAAAATTAGTCAAGAAGCCTAACCCTATACGATGTAGGATACTTAATGAGACTATCAAATGCAAAATTGTGTCCAGACAGAGCAAGAAGGGTAACGACCTAATGTCAAGCTTATTACCTTAAATGACTTTGTCTAAACAACTAATGGAGCCCTTGTACAAGTAAAAGTCATTTACGACACCTCCGAGGCTAGGACAACCCTAGTTGGAATTTTACTTGGTATATCCAACTCTTTTATTTAGACCCATAGATGGAGTCTCAAGTCGTGTTTAGACTTTCCAAATGACCTAGTATACCGTACCTAAGACTTGCCTACCCTTGAGAATTAACCTTGATGGTGGACACATTCTTAGGGATGTAAATGTAATTATTGATTTTATTTTGTACTTATGTATATATGATGGCTTAAATGTTTAATTATGATGGCTTTCATGTAATTGCTAATGTAGCCTTGCCTCGACCTTGATCAAGTTAATTTTGGGTTAGTGGGCAATGAATTTGACTATGACCGGATAGATCCTAGATAGGTTAATGGTTAGGACCTGCTTAAAAGAAATGACTTGGACCAAAACTAGTAAAAGATTATTTGGTTCTCGAAAGAGGACCATTGTAGACTTTCTATGGTGGGTTGACCGAGTTGTAAATTATGAGACTGTAAAGGCTGAAACTAAAGGATGTAATAAGACCTTCTCCAACAACAGATATGAACAGGGTAATGGGTCACCAAATGCGTTCCCTCCGCACTGGAAGTGAATAATAGTAGATTCCATTAATATTCCAAATCATTCTAAAGTTGGGTTAGGTAATGAAAAGATCCGAAGTGAAAGCATTCAGCATATGAACCCTATGTTAGGGACTAGATAAGGTTAGATCTTGTAACTTAAAGATGACCAGAGTGTAGTACTGACCTGATCTGGAAGATCAAAGGTACCTATTGTTCTATATAACCTAGTGTTTGAGACCCTATGTTTCCTGGGATGACATTGTAATCATCGACTCTTAACCCAATGGAGCCCAGGGTTACTGTGAACTGCACCCCCTGTGGTAATGCGACCCTATAAGTAAGAAAAAAAAATTTTTGTAAGTCCTGACTTGCCGTGCCATGTAGGCACTGCCCCACCTTGATAGGACCCTTGACTTAGCCCATGTAGTGGGTAACTAAAGGTGTTGTTATTTAACAGTTCTCACCCATCGAGACCTTTAGACGCATCAAATTTTGGGGATAAAATTTTTATAAGGTTGGGGGAATGTTACACCCGCACCCGAAATATATCCTAATACCCTAGGTCAAATTAGACTTTTACCAACAAGTAATGCCACGGTGGCAATGATCAACACTTGTGACCTCGAACCTAAAATTTTATTATAAGTGTCCCCTCGAAGTCCTAGAAGTACGGGTCAAAGCCCCGCAACTTTCCTTGAGGTTTGGGCCTTGACAGTAGCAACGGAGTCACGAATGGACTCACTAGATTGGTTCCATTCGTGGATCCGTCCATACTGTTTCTTGCCCTTTTGAAGTATTTTCATGTGGGACCCACTTCCCTGTGCCCCGGACACCATAACCAGACCTTTGGACAAGATGGACCCCTACCCTTACCTTTAATTGGTTAGTTAGGCCATGAAAGTGGGCCCACAAGACTTAATTTAAACAAATAATGGGATTCCTTTAATTAGCTTGAGCCAAACAAGCCCTAGAATTAATGTGTCCTTTATAGGACCAAGGGCAGACCCAAGCATGTCCTAACTAAAGAGACTAATTAAGTGATGACCTTGGCCAAACAGGCCTTAAAGCCCATTTAGACCTAAAAGACTATCTTATGTCTTAGAGACACTTAGGAAAACAGGCCCTAAGGCCTCTTTTGGTCCTTAAAAGATAAGGCATAGTCTCATATTCTCCTATCTCTCCCCCTCTAAGCCAAACCGTGGAGGAGAAGAGACAAGGAAGAAGAAGAAGAAGAAGAAGTAGGAAGAGGAATGGGAGGGGAAAGGAAGAAGATGGAAGGCATGCCAAAGGGGTTTGGCTGCCCTACCTTCCATCCCCCTGTTGTTCGATCAAGACTTAAAGAAAAGAAGAAAAAGGGGAGAAGGAGAAAGGAGGAGATGGACCTTCAAGGCTGGCTAGGGCTGGATTGGAGCTCCACTCACCAAGGTATGACCAAACTCTTGGTACCTCCCTCTTCTCCTTGTACATTCTTGATTTGAAGAGGATTCCTTAAGTTTGAGCTAACCTAGGGTTCCACTTGGAACTCAAGGTGAGGCTTGGCCCTTAATTGGGGCTCCAATAGTGAAGACCAATCCTTAGTGTAGACTCCTATCAACCTTTTATAGCTTTAGTTGCTAATTCCTTGGTTTTAAACCACCAAACCCTATCCTTGGACCAAATGGAGCCAAACCCTTATGAGATCTTGGATCCATGAGGTAAGCCTAGGTTCTAGTGATCCTAGGGAGGCCTAGGACACCCCTCCATGACCCTGAGTGCCATGTGAACTCCAGGTTCCAAGTTAGAGGGGAAAACCCTAAGAAATCTCATAAAGAACTCCGATGGACGCACGAACGGAGTCACCGTTGTGGTTCCGTCCGTCAGTCCATCCAGTGTAATCCCAGTGACTTATTTGAACGGATGCAGGAACGGATTTACTCTGTTGCCTCCGTCCGTGGTTCCAATCCCTCTCGGGAATGTCTCAGGGATCGAACGGATGTAGGAACGGATTCATAAGGCGCTTCAGTCCGTGGTTTCGTTCGCTCTCAGGTATGTCTCAAGATTCAAATGGATGCAGGAACGGATCCTAGTTAAAGTTCCTTTCGTGGATCTGTCCCTTGTGTTTTGACCTTTTGGCTTGAACGGAGTCAGGGACGGACTCACCCTGTTGCTTCCGTCTGTGAGTCCGTCCGTGTTGTCTTGGTTGAAACTCAATTTTAACTTTGGGGACATAATATGGGACCCCTTTATACATCTTTTGACATTTTCTCTTGCATTTGTAGGCTACCCAACTCGATGGATAGCTGGTGCACCGGTGAGATTCATGTCAACCTTGCCAGGTGACACCCGAGTTCGATGAGTGGGTTTTGGGTGATTTGTTTGGGCTTGGATATATATTAAACAAGCATTATCATGCTATTATATGAACTATAAGCATCTTGTGCATGCATTATTTATCTCGAATGTGAACTGCTATGAATTTGATGTGATAATGTTCTCACTATTGTATCGGGTTACGGTGCTGGGTGTACCGATACCGGAACCCTAGAATTAATTTTGAAACTTGTTATCTGTCATCCTAATCTATATGCGCCGTGCCGTGCTGGTACCCGGGTACTAGATGGAATGGGACGTTGATGCACCCGGAATACCTCTTGGGATGATAGGACTTGCATGTAGTATATCTGTGGCTAGGATTTTTGCTCCCTTATACTACGACCCTTACCAATAGGGGTTTATGCGTTGGATGGTCTGAGTACCTGTTGCCTGTGGGGGAGAAAGGCCAGGTCAGGGGTAGTAATGGCTATCTGGGTCTGCCACTGGGTGGTCGATGGCTTCTACCAGCATAGGCTCCCTCGTGATAACTGAGGTTTCATTGTGGCAATAAATTAAGTAACCCACAGTGTCTCCCGAGTTATCACAGTAGCATACACTTGACTTAGAATTTGTGTGCTATGCGGAAAATGAATCTAACACTTGCATACATCATGAATTGTTTGAAATTGCGTGTTTGTGTGTATTTGCATTCCCCTTTGTTCTCTCACTAGCTTGTGGAGTTGATCCCGTTGCGCAACCCCTTTTAGTTGATATGCAGGTAATCTTTTGATGAGCACCTATGGATGCAAATCAAGCGGAGCCGATGGATGGGACTTGGATGTTGATGTACACCCAAGACTGGTGCCCTAGTGGCGTGATTTCTTTATTTATTGTTGTATTCATCTTCATTCATGTATAAACTTTATGTGTAAATATAGGGAGATAAATGGATGGTTACGGGATATTGCAACTGTATTATGTGTTATCATTAGAGAACCGATGCTCTATATTTATATGATTTAAATGAATTTCGTTTCCGCTAACTCTATAATTGGATGATTTATTCTATTGGATACGTCCTCTGATGTTATCATGATTTGGTAACTTAGTGAACTGTAGCTCGGGACACTGTATCTGTGATCCTGGTTGGTATTGGGATGACACCTGTCATCCCAGTCACCCCCTTTATTGTAAAATATTTTCATCGGGATGGGGGCGTGATACCATATGCACACAATAATTAACCAAAATAGTAGCATTGCTCGGTTAGGGCTTAATTCAACCAAAAACCATAGCCTCAATCGAATTTTGACATGGTTTCGGTTACATGGCTATGAAAGTTCAAATAAGAGTAATAATATTTACAACCCACTATGATTGTATCCTTTTAACAGTGAAAGAAAATGGAAAGGAAGGGCACAACCAAAACCCTAGGAATTGAGATAGAAAACTTGGAAGAGAGAGAGAGAGAGAAGGGAAGAACCTTTACCTTGAGGCAGTGAGGGTCGGTTCTTGATGATTGTGAGTCTTAAAACCACCAAAAGAGGGTGAAGGAGACACGAACGAAAGTCCCTTAGAGATCCCCTGTTCTGCAGTTCCGTCCTCACCCTTTGGAGCCAAAATGAGTTTGAAAAACTCGTGGCTATGTTTTTATAAAATTTAACAAACGGACGCACGAACGGAGCCACCATCATGATTCCATCCGTAAATTTGTCCAGCGTAAAATTTTAATTTTTAGTTCCTGGAACTGCACGGAACATCGAACGGAACCACGACTAAGGATCCGTCCGTAGTTCTGTTCGTTTTGGTATTTTTACCAAACCAAACCCTCTGAGAACGGACGAATGAACGGATTCACGTTACATAATCCGTCAATTAATCAATCCTGCCTATTTTGCCATGAAGCCACGAATGGATTCACAGCATTGATTTCGTCCGTGAGTCCATCCGTATCCTTTTGGGAATTTGAGCCCAAATTTTTTAGACCTTGTGGTCATGCCTATATGTGATGATTATATGACTATACCTTAAATTTACACCCATGTTGTCTGATCTATTCGTGTTGATTGTTTGATCATTATTTATGCCTTAAGCTCGAAATGTTAGGACCTACACCAGTAAGGCAAGTCTGTAGAGAGTGACAGTCATTAATATACGTTGTGGCCTACATCTTATATAAAAGGGAATGATTTAGTTTGAGAATGAAACTCTTAACCCAATGAGCACTTCTCCCTTAGAAGACGAGTGAATGGAATAAAACACCGGGTAGGATAAATCATGTTTCTTAGACAAGGTGAAGAAGAGTAAAATGGGATATGGATTTCATTAGTAATATTAAACTTATAACCTCGTGAGTAAAGAAACTCAGATTGACTATCAAGCTTGGACCCTGTTCACTACACTTAAACCAAATATTATCTGTACGAACTTAGAATGGGGTGGAATCTTTTTCCATTCCAAGTACAAGGCGTAGGATAAAGAACCAAGTATGAGATAAGTATTATGCAATCCACTTAGCTTAATGGTAAAAGAAGACTGAACCTATACAGTGTAGAAACCTTAATGGGATGTATAGGATCCAAAATTTGGGGCCAGACAGAGTGAGAAAGGATAATGACCTACTAACAGGCTTGTTGTTTTAAGTAACTTAGATTAAATAATTAGTGGAGACCTTGTACAAGTGAAAGCCACTCATGTAATCTCCCAGGTTAGTGGCAGCCCTATTTTGAATTTTTTAGATCATCCAAACCTTTAACTAAATCTATGGAAGGAGTGCCAAATTCATTTAGAACTTCCAAATGACCTTGATCATAAGATTAATGAGGCCTTAATGTTGGAGAAAACCCCAGAATATGTGAATGGGGAACTAAATTAGGGTTCCTCCATTTTTATAAAGTCTATCGGACCCACATCTGAGCTATATCCTATGCTTATATCCGATCCATCTGTGTTTATATCTTATGGTCCGAATCCCCTAGTATGTCGTGCTTGAGATTTACCTTCCGTCATGGAATAGCCTTGTTTGGCGGGTGCATTCTTAGGGATGTGAGTAGATTTATTGGAATTATTTTGTACTTAAATGTATTTGTGGAGTTTGGAACCAAATGAGTACCTCCCTTATCCTTAAATGTTTGACTAGGATGGTTTTTCTGCACTGCTAGTACGACCTTGCCTCGATCTTACTATGTCAGCTAGTTCGAGCCCTGCTCTTGGTTAGGTTAATTATGGGTTAGTAGTCAATAAATTTGATGTTGGCCCTAGGTAAGTCACGGAAAGGCTAATTAGTAAGGCTTGCCTGACCGGGGACATCATTTAGAAGAGTTGACTTAGAATGAGACTAATGAGAGGTTGTTTAGTTCTCAAAAGGGGACTAATATAGACTTACTTTCTGTTGGATGGTTGAATTGTGTACTTATGAGGTTGTGAAGGCTGAAACTGAAGGATGTAACAGGACCTTTTCCAACAACAGGTATGAATGGAGTAATGGGTCACCAAATGCGTTCCCTCCGTACTAGGAGTGAACAATAGGAGATTCCATCAATATTCCAAATCATTCTAAAGTTGGGTTAGGTAATGGAAAGAACCCGAAGTGAAAGCATTCAGAATGTGAGCCCTGTGTGAAGGATTATATAAAGTTTAACCTTGTAATTCAAGGTAATGAGAGTTGACACCAACCCAGCCTAGAAGATCTAAAGGACCTTTTGTTCCTTACGATGTGACCTTGTGTCTGAGGGTCTAGTTTCCTTTGACAAATTGAAGCTTCAACTTTTAACCCAATTTAGCCCAAGGTTACCCTGAACCACATTCCTTGTGGTGACGCGATTCTGTAGGGAGGAGAGTTGTGAGTTCCTGACTTGGTGTGCTATGTAGGCATTGCCCCACTTTGACCGGACCCCTGACTCAATCTGGGTAGTGGTTGAGTAGGTGGTATTGTTATTTAAATTGTCCCCACCCAGTGGAGACCTTTGACAAGTCAAATTTCGAGGATAAAATTTTTATAAGGTTCGGGGAATGTAACACCCATACCAAAAATACACCCTAATACCCCAGGTCAAATTGAACTTTTACTGACGGGTGATGCCATGATGGCAATGGTCAACACCTATGACCTTGAACTCCAACAGTCAAGGAGGAAAGCTCAAAACTTGAGGGTTGCATTCACACCTTGATGGACGATTGGACCTCACCTTGGGTAAAACCCTGAACCATAAAATTTGGGTATACGTATCCCCTCGAAGTCCTAGAAGTGTGGGTCAAAGTCCTGCAACTTTCCTTGTGATTTGGACCCTTACAGTAGCAACGAAGTCACGAACGAACTCACAAGACTGGTTCCGTTCGTGGATCCATCCATACTGTTTCTTACCTTTTTGTTGTATTTTTATGTGGGACCCACATCCCCGTGTTCCGGACACAATAACTAAGTCCTCGGACAAGATGGACTCCCACCCTTACCTTCTTAGAGTTGGTTGGGCCATAAAATTGGGCCCATAGGATTTAACTTAAATGAGTAATGGGTTCTTTTATTTTGCTTGAGCCAATTAAGCCCTAAAACTAAAATGTCTTTATAGGACCTTAGGCTAAGCCAAATGTGCCCTAACCAATTAGACCTAATAGGGTTTGTAACCTTAGCCAAACAGGCCTTAAAGCCCACTTGAACTTAAGGGATTTTAGCCTTAGGGGCACCTAGACAAACAATCCCTAAGGCCCATTTATCTTTTATAAAGGAGCGCTTAGCTCTAAACTCTCCCATCTCTCCCCCTCCAAGCCAAACTGTGGAGGAGAAGAAGGAGAAAGAAAGAGGAATGGGAGGGGAAGGAAGAAGATGGAAGGGGAAGCAAGAGGAGTCTTGCTACCCTACCTCCTCTCCTCTTGCTGTCTGGACAAGGATTGAAGAAAAGAAGAAAAAGGGAAGGAGAGAGGAGAAGGTGGACTTTCAAGGCTGACTGAAGTTAGGGTTTGAGCTCCACTCACCGAGGTATGTTTCCATCTCATGGTACCTCCCTCTTCTCCATTTATTCTTGAGTTTGGATAGGTTTATTAAGGTAGAGCTGGCCTAGGGTTCCATTTGGGACTCAAGGTGGAGCTTAGTCCTTAATGGGACTCTATTAATGAAGACCAATCCCTAATGTTAACTCCGCTCAGCCAATTTGTAGCCATTGTTGCTGTTCTATGGTTTCCAAACCCCAAGCCCTATATTGGACCAATCAAAGTTAGGTCTTTGTGTGATCTTGGACCCAAGAGGTAGGACTAGGTTCTAGTGATCCTAGGAAGGCCTATAACTCCCCTCCATGACCCTGAGGGCCGTGTGAACTGCAGGTTCCAAAATGGAGAAGAAAATCTTAGGAAATCTCAGAAAGAACCTCGACGGATGCACGAACGGATCCAACATCGTGGTTCCGTCCGTAAGTTCGTCAAGTCTATGTTGGTAATTGGTTCAGGTGGATCCAGGAACGGATACACTCAGTTGCCTCCGTCTGTGGTTCCGCTTCCTCTCAGGAATGTCTCAGGGTTTAAATGGATGCAGGAATGGATTCTTGTGGTGGTTCCGTCTGTGGATCCATCCCTCGTATTTTGACTTGTTGTCCTAAATAGAGCCAAGGATGGACTCACCCTGTTGCTTCCGTCTGTGCTATCTTGTTTGAAATCCAATTTTAACTTTGGGGGCATAACATAGGACCCCTCTATACATCTTTTAACACTTGCTCTCGCATCTTTAGGCTACCTGACTCATTGGAAAGAACGTGCACTGGTGAGATTCATGCCAACCACGTTCGGTGATATCCGAGTTAGGTGAGGGGGTTTTGGGTGATTGTTTGGGTTTGCTATGCATTAAATATTCATTATCATGTTATTACATGATTAATAAGCATCTTGCATATTAACATTATTTATCTTGATTGTGAACTGGTTTGAATGTGAATATGTGAATTGCTTCATTATTGTAATGGGTTACAGTGCCGGGCATACTGATACCGGAGCCCCATAAATGTTTATGAAATTTATTGATTGTCATCCTGCCCTATATGCGCCGTGCCGTGCTAGTACCCAGGTATTAGATGGAATGGGATGTTGATGCACCCGGAATACCTCTTAGGATGATAAGACTTGCATATAGTATATTTGTGGTTAGGATTCTTGTTCCCTTATGCTACGGCCCTTACCAATAGGGGTTTATGTGTTGGATAGTCTGAGCACCTGCTGCCTATGGGGGAGAGAGGCCAGGTCAGGAGTAGTGATGGCTATCGGGGTCTGCCACTAGGTGGTCTGATGGCTTCGACCAGCGTAGGCTCCCTTGTGATAACTAAGGTTTCATTCTGACGATAAACTAAGTGACCCACAGTGTCTCCCGAGTTATTATAGTAGCATACACTTGACTTAGAATTGTGTGCTAGGTGAAAAATAAATCTAACATGTGCATGCATCATGGATTGATTTCAAATTGTATGTTTGTGTGTATGTGCATTCCCCTTTGCTCTCTCACTAGCTTGTGGAGCTAACCCCGTTGTGCAACCTCTTCTAGTTGATATGCAGGTAATCTCTTAATGAGCTCCTATAGATGCGAATCGAGTGGGGCCAATGACTTGATCTTGGATGTTGATGCACACCCAAGAATGGTGCCCTTGTGGCGTGATTTAAATCTTTACTTTTGTATCCATCTTTAGTCATGTACAGACTCCATGTATAAATTATGAGATTTACTGGATGGATACGGGATATAGTAACTATAATATTTGTTATCATCAGTGAACTGACATCTTGTATTACTCAATTAAAAATGATTTACGCTTCCGCTGAATTCGATCTCTTTACTTTGGAATGATGTACTCCATTGGTTTACGCCCCCTGATACTATCATGCCTTGATATTAGGCTGTGGATCGGGACACTGTATCTGTGGTCCTGGTAGTGGGATGACACTTGTTGTCCCAGTCACCCCTTTTCTTATAATATATCCTTTATTGGGATGGGGCCATGACATTATGTGTTTTGCTTCATTGTTGTACCGGGTTACTGTACCGGGTGTACTGGTACCAAAACCCTATAAATATTATGAACTTTCATTGCTTATCATTTTGGCTTGTATGTGCCGTGTTGTGCTAGTACCGGGGTGTAAGATGGAATGGGACATTGATACACCCAGAATACCTCTTAAGACGATAAAAAATTGCATGTAATATAACTATGGTTAGGATCATATTCCTTATGCTACGACCCTTACCAACAGGGATTTAGGTGTTGGGTGATTAGAGCTCCTTACCTATGGGGGGAGAGAGGCCAGCTCCAGGATGACTTCTGATCATCGGGGGTTTGCCACTGGGTGGTTTTAGTGGCTTTGACTGGCGTAGGCCCCCAGGTGACAATTAAGGTTTCACTGTGGCGATAAGATAAGTAACCCATAGTGACTCTCGAGTTGTTATAGTAGCATATACCTGGACTTAGATTGTCTGCTAGGTGGAAAATCTATTAACATCTACATTCACAATGGACTATGTGTGATCTGTGTATGTGCATTCCCCATCCCCTCACTGTCTCAGCGGAGCTAACCCCCTGTGTACACCTTCTTTTAGACCTTGATGTCGATGATGGTTACTTGGTTGGTCTCAAGATCTAGTCTATTGACTACGATGGTATTGGTACCGAAGAGTCGGAAGCTATGTCAGAGGAACACGGCAATGGATGTCCTTGAGACGATTGTGCCTACGGGCCGTGCTAATTCTGGGGAATTGTTCCCTCTTTTGATTCTTTTGGGGCTTTGTGCCCACTTTTAAATCTTGTCTGCATTACATTATATTTTTGAGTAGTTATATGATGGTCAGTCGAATAACTGTTGAAACTATGATGAATCACTTAGTCGATTGAACATACTGTAACTACTGTACTAATGCTTCTACTTTATTCTGATCTTGGAATGTAATATTCCCTTCTCCCCACACTCTAAAATTATTGTGTAATTTAATATTGGTTTAAGACTATGGTTACATTGTATCTGTGATCCTGGTCGAGGTAGGACAACGCGTGTCATCCTAGTCACCCCCTTTATTTATACTTTACTCCTTGTTGGAATGGGGGCATGACACTGTTACAGTCATTACCCGTCCTAGAGTGGAAGTGGGGGCATGTCACCATGGATTTCTTCACCGGGTTAACCTGTACACTTAGAGGTGTTGATACCAGACGGGCTATTGTAGACAGATTGACAGAAACAGCCCAATTCATCCCCATGAAGATCACCTACACAATGGACAAGCTGGCTCGCTTATATATTGATAATGTAGTCCATTTGCATGGAGTCCTAGTTAGTATCATACCTGACCATGATCCTAGGTTTACATCCAAGTTCTGGGGTGGATTCCAAAAGGCCATGGGTACGATGTTGAGTTTTAGTACAACTTTCCACCCTCAGACAGACGAACAGTTAGAGAGGACCATACAGACATTGGAAGACATGCTCCGAGCCTGCGCCATTGGCATGCAAGGCAGCTAGGATGAGCAGATCTTGCTCATTGAGTTTGCTTATAATAACAGCTACCAAGCTACAATTGGTATGGCACCGTTTAAAGCTCAGTATGGGAAGAAGTGTCGAACAGCTTTATAATAGGACGAGTTGGGAGAACGGTGTATTCTTGGACCCAAGTTGATCCAGGCAACATATGACAAGGTGGACTTGATTCGTGAACGAATCAACACAGCCTAGTCTAGACAGAAGGGTTATGCAGACCTGAGGCATAGGGACTTGGAGTTCGCTATCGGTGATAAGGTTTTCCTTAAGGCATCGCCCACCAAAGGGGTGATGCGTTCAGTAAGAAGGGTAAGCTGAGCCCGAGGTACATCGAACCTTATGAGATTCTGGAAAGAATCGGGCCAGTGGCATAACTTTTGGCACTCCCTCCCTCCTTGGAAAGTGTGCATGACGTATTCCATGTATCCATGTTACAGAAGTATGTTAATGACCCGCGTCATGTTTTGTCTTAAGAACCACCAAAACTCACAGCTAACATGACCTATAAAGAGAAGCCCCAGAAGATTCTGGACAACAAGATTGTTCACCTTCACAACCGGCCTATCTTCTATATGAAGGTGAAATGGTGCAATCATCCAGAAGAAGAGCCATCTTGGGAATCAGAAGCAGAGATGCGGGCGAAGTATCCTTTCCTTGGTGACCTTGAAGGTACATCAAATTTCAAGGACAAAATTTCTTGTAAGGTTAGGGAATGTTATAACCGCATCGGAGATCCTAAATATTTATCCTTATCTTTGTGATGTGTACAGGGTGCTACCATGTATACTGGTGAGCTTTTTGCGATGGTCGTCAAGCCCAGCCATAAGATCATTGACTTTGACACGGGTTATCCCATCAAGGAGAGGTTCCTCAATCGGGAATGGGGGAAATTCGTCGATGGTGACTTCACCGACTATTCTCCTAGTACAAGTCCTAAGAGTGGGGAGTACCAAAAGGAACACCCGTGTCGTGCCATATCGACACTTCGTCTGTTGATGAAGTTAGCATCGCTGTGAGAAAACTCTTTTAGGTCACGGAGGACAAACCATGATGGACGAAGGCTAAGTTATTGACCCTATTTACTACTTGATACTAGCCACTCAAAGTTCGGGGCTCTGGGCCAACCTGTGGTGCAGTGACCTAGTGATCTTGAATTTCACTTCAACTTGCTATAATGGATTGAATCCTTCAATTCTGGTAGATTGACCCTTGTTCAATAAAATTAAATAACTCCATCATATGAACCTCAATTGCCTTGGTTCTTGAGTTGTTAGAAACTAGAGTCATAGGACTTCATTTTGTTAGAAGAAACCATTTTCCAATTCTACCTCCAAGTGAGCTGAAATTCCACTTCAAACCCAAATTTTCCTGCTATTCTTGTCTCTCGGTCGATCCACACTTGGTTGATCCAATCAACTAGTTCGATTAACGATATTCTTGTCTTGTGTGAATTCCATTCCTAGTGTGTGGGGCCCAGTGTCTCACACCTTGAATCATCTCCCACACCTAAATTGAGTTGTGGAAATATTGCCCCGCAATATGACCTTGTGGGGCCCCCTTATAGGATCTTGTGCTTAAGAATAAGGCTATAGAATGTATTTTTCATAAGACTTCCACTAGCCAAACGGACTCTAAGCCTAACCCCTATATAATCTAACTTAAACCTCTGAATTTAGCCCTATTCATTTCGTTGGAGAAAAGAAGAGAAGAAGAAGAAGAAGGGAAGGAGAAGAAGCTTGGATTCTACTTCTTGCACTTGGATCATTAGGGAAATTCTTACACTCCATAAGTTCTTCTCCTCTGATTGTTTATGCTGTACTCTTGATCAGATTATGATCATTCTACTAATTTGTCTTATCTAGCCATGATCCACCATACCTATGTGATGTAATTCATGAGTATACCCACTTAGGAACTGAGATCTATGCATGCATGTCAAAATTTGTCATTCTAGACTCTTCATTTAATTCTTCCCATGTCCAGGTTACTATGGCTACCATTCCAGCTTGTAGGTGATCAATTATCATACTATATAATAAGCTTAGAGTGTAGCTTTATGGTGTAGGACATGTTTTCCTTGCATGCATGTTAAATCCTTAACCTAAAGCTTATAACAGAACTAATATAGACTTAATCCAATCCTTCCTTGTATATATTTTACAGACCCCATGTGTTGAAACCCATTCACGTTGGCTATGTGAGCCATAAACCCCCAAAACCCCCATGCATGTTTAATCTTCCCTATGGATCATGAAATTTGGCATAGATGTAGCTTACCTGTGATCCCTGATCATCTTCATCAGTGTTAGATCAGTAAAACCAAGCCAAAACATTGATTACATGTAAAATTTCTTGAGCTGTACAGTACTAGTCGATTCCTACTAGTCGATTGCATCAACCACTCCAATCAACCACTGATAGAACTTTGAGCCAGATCTGAACCGAAACCACCCTATGGCCCGGGGCATCATTTAGAGGGCTATTTGTGTAAGTCAACTAGGAACCCATGACCTTCCAGCCCTGTTGCTATCCTTGGGTGACAGGTTGATTCACTCGGGTTGATTGGATCAACCAATCCAATCAACTAGTGCAAAACCCTTGAATGAAAACCTAACCAAACTATGTAGGAATCATTAGCACATCACCTGAAACCCTGTGGTGAGAAACCATATAAAATTCCATAAATCCCTTTCAGTTTTTCTGCTTCCAGCACTATTGGTCGATTGGATCAACTACTCCAATCGATCACTGTTGCTGTCTTCTCCAATTTGAGTTTGGCCTTGGTTTATATTTAAGACCAAGGGTACCCTTGGACCCTATGTCCACTTAAACAATTTTTAATACTTGTTTTTTATGCAATCAATCTTAAGATATAGCACTTTGCTCATCGAAGAGTATTGGAGTACGATCGAGAACCAACAACCAGTTGAACAGGAAAATGCTAGAAAAGGTGAGTGTGTTTTGGGCAATTGTTTGAGTTTGTTTACTACTAAACATATACTATTCATGCTATTGCATCATTATCAAGCATGTTGCATATTTTCATATTACTTCTTGATTTATGAGTTGATAAGAATGTGGATATGTGTTTTACTTTAACATTGTACCAAAATTTATGTGAATTTTGTATATTATTACTTATGCCGGGTTACAGTGTCGAGTGTGCTGGTACAGGGACCCCATAGAATAAATTACTATTATTTGGTATATTGGCCTGTATGTGCTGTGCCGTGCTGGTACCTAGGTACTAGATGGTATGGGATGTTGATACACCCAAAATATCTCTTGGGATGATAGGATTTGCATGTAGTATATCTGTGGTTAGGTTCGATTCCCTATACTACGACCCTTACCAACAGGGGTTTAGGTGTTGCATAGCCAAAGCACCTGCCACCTATGGAAAGTATAAGGCTAGGCCAAGGTTTGTGTTTTCAAATCATTAAAGGCTGAACGGAGGACCGATGCCTGGGTCCATTCGTGAATCTGTTTGAACCAACATACGAATTCCTTAAGTTGTTTGCTTCCCAATCCAAATGCTTAGTTATCCTAGGGTCTTAGGGCTTCAAAAGGTTAATTCCTATGTCCATAGGGTCACCATGATCTCTCCTATGCTCGGTCTTAAGAACGGAAGGATTGGAATCCTTCCAAAGTCCATTTCATAAGGTTAGATCATAGGGATAGCAGGACAACAACTTGGGTTGCTAGATGTAGTTCTTGGGGCTTGAGGTGGGGACTACCATAAGGCCTTGAGCTCAGTCTTGGTCTCAATGGAACCCTAGGTCACCATCGATCCCAGACTTTTTAAATGGGGAGAGATGAAGGAGAAAGAGGTGGTAAGAGTGCTTACCTAAACAAGGTGTGAAGCGAATGGTATTTCTCTAAGTGGCAAATCCCTTCCTCCTTCCCTCTCTTTCTTCCCTTCTCTTATTTCTCTTCTCCTCTTGAATGCTTGGTTTTGGGTTGGTGTAGATAGTAAATGGCCAATGAATGGCTTAGGTTCTATTTATAGAAAGTAGTCACTTAAGGCCTGTTTGGCTTGGGCCTTCAAGGTACATATTAAAATAGATTTTGGGCCTTATGGGCCCACAACCATGGCCCAACAACATAGAGGAGGTTAAGGGTAGGTCCCACCATGTCTGGGAGTATGGTTGTTGTATCTGAGACATGCGTATGTAGGTCCCACACAATAGGAACACACCACAGGCCAATCAGCACGAACGGATTATTAGACAGACTCACCAGTAGTGGGTCTGTTCGTAAATCTGTTGTAGCTGAAAGGGCAGGAACACACAAGGAGGCCTTGGGACTTAGACCCACACCTCAAGGTCATAGAGAAGAGGATGCACAAGCACATTCAAGGTCAGTAACTTACCCCTCGATCGTCACGGTGTGTCCTTCGTGATTCCGAAGAGTTTTCCAACCGCAATGCTAAGCTCATCACTGAGTGAAGTGTCTAAATGTGGCGACACAGAAAAAGTCTTCCAGTACTCTTTGCTCCTAGGGCTCCTACTAGGAGGATAGTCGACGAAGTCACCATCGACGAATCTCCCCTAATCCCGATTGAGGAACCTTTCTTCGATCAGTAAACCTGTGAACTGATCGACGATCTTGTAACTTGGCTTGACCACCATTGAGAACAGTTCACCGGCATACAAGGCAGCAGTATCTACACATCATGAGCAAGAAATTAATAATTAATTAGAAACTCGGGTGTAGATATAACATTCTCCCCACCTTACAAGAAATCCCATCCTCAAAATTTGGCGTACCTTGTAAGAAACCAAGGGTAGGATACTTTGCTAGCATCTCCACTTAGGCTTCCCAACATGCTTTTTCCTCTGGATGGTTACACCATTTCACCTTTATATAGTGAATAGATCCATGGCAAAGATTTACCACCTTACTGTCCAGAATCTTCTCAGGTTGCTCTTTGTATGACATATCAACTGCAAGCTCCGGTGGTTCTTGCGATAAGACATGACTTGGGTCATAAATAGACTTTCACAACATTGACACGTGAAAAATGTCATGCATGCCCTCTAAGGATGGGGGAAGTGCCAATCGATACGCCACCGGTCCGACTCTTGCAGGAATCTCATAAGGCCAAACAAACCTTGGACTCAGCTTACCCTTCTTACTGAATAGCATCACACCTTTGGTGGGCAACACCTTGAAAAACACCTTGTCACCAATGGAAAATTCTAAGTCCTTTGCCTTTGGTCCGCATAGCCCTTTTGTCTGGACTGGGCAGCCTTGATCCATTCACGAATCAAGTCCACCTTCTTATAAGTCGCTTAGATCAACTCGGGCTCAAGGATACGTCACTCACCTACTTCATCCCAGTACAAGGGTGTTTGGCATTTCTTCCCATACTAAGCTTCAAATGATGCCATACCAATGGTAGCTTGGTAACTGTTGTTATAGGCAAACTCGATGAGCGAGATATGTTCATCCTAGTTGCCCTGCATGTCAATGGCACAAGCTCGGAGCATGTCTTCCATTGTCTGTAGGTCCTCTTTGACTGTCCGTCCGTCTGCAGATGGAAGGCCATACTTTCAATAAGGTACCCATAGCTTTCTGGAATCTGCCGTAAAACTTGGATGTGAACTTGGGATCATGGTCCGAGATGATGCTAACTAGAACTCCGTGCAAGCAAACCACATTATCAATGTACAAGCGAGCCAGCTTATCCATCGAATAGGTGATCTTAATGGGGATAAAATGAGCTATCTTTGTCAATCTATCTACAATGACCCATAAGGCATCAACACCCCTGGGTGTGCAGGGCAACCCAGTGATGAAGTCAATTGTAACATGCTCCCACTTCCATTCTGGCATGAGCAGTGACTGTAAAAGGCCATGGGGCCGCTGCCTATCTGCCTTCACTTGTTGACAAGTGAGACACCTAGCCACAAATTCTGCTACATCTCTCTTCATTCCACTGCACCAATAGAGTCCCTTTTAAGTCTCTATACATCTTTATACTACCTGAGTGGATCGAATAAGGAGAGTCGTGGGCTTCTGACAAAACTTTCATCCTTAGGTGATCATCCTTGGGAACACATTATCGATCCCTAAACATGAGGACACCACCTCGATCAATGTAAAGTCTAGATCTCATTGTGTATCTCCCTAAATAGCTTCAATAATCTCCTAGAAATGTTCATCGGAGGCCTGGGCAAATTGAATCCTTTCCACTAAAGTTGACTGCATCGATAGGACTGGTAAAGATAGTGTAACACCCTTTACCAGTAATTCTAGATCCATCCTCCTCGCTTCCTCAATGAGTTCCTTACTTACAACCAAGGATGCTAAGGATAAGATTTGAGATTTTTGACTAAGGGCATCCGCCACTACATTTGCCTTACCGGGATGGTAGTGGATGGTGCAATCATAGTCCTTCATTAGGTCCAACCATCGCCTCTGTCTCATGTTAAGTTCCTTCTAGGTGAAAAAGTACTTGAGACTCTTGTGATCACTGTAGATCTTGTTCTTTTCACCGTATAAATAATGTCTCCAAATTTTCAGAGCAAAGACCACAGTTGCAAGCTCCAGGTCATGGGTTGGATAATTCTTCTCATAATCTTTCAGCTGACGAGAGGCATAGGCTACTACTTCCCATCTTGCATTAGAACACAACCAAGACCCATCTTTTGAAGCATCACTATAAACTACCATCCCTCCAGTACCATTTGGATTGGTGAGTATCGGAGTATAAATCAGCCTCTGCTTCAACTCTTGAAAGCTCTTCTCACAAGCATCGGACCACTCAAACTTCACTCCCTTCCAGGTCAGTCGAGTCATAGGAGTTAAAATTCTTGAGAAGTTCTCAATGAATCTCCTATAGTAGCCAGCCTGACCTAGGAAGCTGCGAATGTTTGCGACACTCTTGGGTGTCTCCCAATCAACTACAAACTTCACCTTGTCGGGGTCTACTTCAATACCCTTGGTAGAGACAAGGTGTCCTAGGAATGCAACTTGTTGTAACCAAAACTCACATTTGTTGAATTTGGCGTACAATTACTTCTCTCTAAAATGTTACAGTACGAGGCGGAGGTGGTCTACATGCTCTTCTTCACTTTTGGATTAGACCAGGATGTCATCAATGAAGACGGTAAAATACTTGTCTAGAATGTCATGAAACACCTGGTTCATCAACTCCATGAAGGCTGCTAGGGCATTTGTCAATCCGAAGGACATAACCAAGAATTCGTAGTGACCATAACGAGACTTGAATGCTGTCTTATTGATTTCACTACCCTTGATCTTCAACTGATGATACCCCGACCCGAGACCGATCTTTTAGAAGATCTTAGCACCCTGTAGTTAATCGAATAAGTCATTGATCCTAGGCAACGAATACCAATTCTTGATTGTAAGTTTGTAGAGATCACGGTAGTCAATGTACATCCACATACTACTGTCCTTCTTCTTCACAAACAAAATAGGTACACCCGATGGTGAAACACTGGGTCTAATGAAGCCTTTCTTTAACAGGTCATTAAGTTGTTCCTATAGTTCCTTTACCTCTGTCGCAGAGAGGAAAGTCCTTTTCAAGCCAAGGGAAGGCAAGGAATTTGTGTTCAAAGGCAACAAATGTGAGAAGCCCAAGAAGGCCATCATCTCCGCTCTCCAAGTCCAAAAGTTGATGGAAGAGGGTTGTCAGTGTTACCTAGACTCCGTGGTAGATACCGAAGCAAGGGTTATACATATGGAATGGATAGGTGTGGTGAGAGATTTCCTGGACGTCTTTCTGAAGGACCTCACATGGTTACCACCGGATCGAGAGACGGAATTAATGATAGATCTAGTACCTTGGCTCTGCTCCAGTGTCTAAGGTCCCCTATAGGATTGCCCCTAGGATGGCCTTATGAGTGGACAACTAATCCATTCCCATGATTACGTCAAAGTCCTTTATGTCCAGGATTATCAAACTAGCCTCTAGCCCGTGGTCACACACTCGCACAGGACAAGAATTAAAATTTTTGTCAAGCTCGACCTTGCTACCCGTCGGTGTACTGACTAGCAACTTCTACACCATACTTGCCGGTATGATAGGTAACTTGGCAAATGAAGGGAATATAAAAGAATGCGACACCCCCTAGTCAAACAACACATAAGTAGGTAGAGAACAAACAGAGAATGTACCTGATAGACACCAAACAACCAATTATAAAAACCACAACATAAAAAAAGCAGTTATGAAGAGTCGAGTGTGATACCTATGATGACACCAGGATCAGCCTAAGCTTCTTGATTAGTAACAGAATACACTCGCCCATGAATTCTGTTGGCTGGAGAGGGAAGAAGAGAGCAAATAGCTACCTTTGCTTGGGGTGCCTTAGAGAGGACACAGTTGGCCAAGAACTTGTTTGACGTGGATGCGGGCAATCCTTGATCATGTGGCCGGACTCCTTTCAGTTTTAGCATATTAGGGTCTGG
The DNA here is from genome assembly GCF_018873765.1 of Telopea speciosissima. Classification (NCBI taxonomy): domain Eukaryota; kingdom Viridiplantae; phylum Streptophyta; class Magnoliopsida; order Proteales; family Proteaceae; genus Telopea; species Telopea speciosissima. Next base: position 39,659,876 of record NC_057923.1, read on the forward strand.
GTCCCATAGTGAGGACTCGGTGTGGACTTGGGTGCTTGGGTCACATCAGGTCTATGGGACTGAATAGGAGATGTAGCCATATAGGGTCCCTTCTTCTAGAACTTGCTAAGCCCTCGGGAATCATAAGAAGACATGGGCCTCTTGCTAGCTTGTATGGCCCTATAGTTCTCCCTTTGCTAGTCCTCGATAACTTTAGCAGCCTGGACCACCTCTGCATAAGTAGGGTACTTGTGCAGCACCACAAAATTATTGAGATTGGCCCTCAGCCCTCTCTCGAACTTCCTTGCTTTGACTTCCTCAGTCTTCATGTGCTCTGGAGCAAAATAGAAATGATCCTCGAAGGTCTGTTGATATTCAAGGACCGACTTGGACCCTTGACTAAGGTTCCTAAACTTGGCTTCTTTCTTATCACGAAAGTTTTGTGGAAAGTAGTCCTTAAAGGCCTCTGTGAACTGTGCCCAAGTCGCATTAGAGTACTTGGCTCAAAAGTTTTCCTTAGAGGAACGCCACCAAGCATCGGTGTCGCCTCGGAGCTGGTAAGTGGCACACCTGATCTTGTCAGTGTCATTACATTGCAGCACTTCAAAGATCCTTTCCAGATCCCTAATCCATGTAGCTGAAAACATAGAATCGTGAGCCATTTTGTAGAAGATAGGAGGGCGATGCTTCTAGAATTTCTCCGAGAGTTTGGAGGCATCTGCCTAAACTGGCACCACATTTTGGACTTGAGGAGCTTCTGGAGCGGATAGGATTTACAAGCCACCAGCTAGGGATCCAAACAGTCTGATTTCCCCCCCAAGGTTACATGGAGCTCTATCAGTCTCTCACTAACAATCGATTTCAGATCAAGGTGAAGGAGACCAGATTTGGTTTGTCCTAGAGAGTCCTTAGCCGCTTGGTGGAGACCAATCTGCTGCCCAAGGGGGGCATAGTATAGAGCCATCTATCTTTGTGGCTTACTTGGTGAGTTCTCTTTATGTTGGCGAGGAATTGTGTCTTCCCTCTGCCATTATCATGACTATGGCTCAGGTCATGACTTCTCCTAGGCATCATGTTTCTTTACCATATGGAAGGCTCTTGACCAAGGTCTTTACTCATTTTGGGATTAGCTTTACCAGTGAAGAGCGGGTGACTATCATAGAGGAGGCTTTTAGTTTTACTTCTATAGCAAGGATGGGACTAGATCCAGAGAACTACAGTGATGGTGAACCAATTGTTCTAGAGGATGTTCAAGAAGAGGGGATGATTCAGGATGAGGACTTCCAGCCCGAGATACACACTGGAGGTGCTTCTTCCTCGGCTGCCCCTTCCCAAAGTATGGATATTGTTCTAGATGCCATTGGGCAGTTGAGCCTCAACATGGCCCAGCTCAACACCAACATGGTGTAGGGATTTGCTGGTATGTAGGGACAGTTTTCATAGTATGACAGCTGTTTTGAGAGGATGAAGAAGGACATCCATGACATTTATAGCTATGTGACTTATGAGGGTGATGATGAGGAAGACTACGGGGAGGAAGATGAAGGCGTGATGGAGGACTAGGCTCCATAGCAGAAATGATAACTTTTAGTTTCCTTCTTTCACCAGAACAATTTAATTTCAGTTTCTCTATTTTTTTTTTTTGTTCAGTGTAAAGTATGTAGAAACTTATATATCTTAGCTGAAAATTTTGTATTTTGACCTTGAACATGGTACTCACCTCCAAGGGAGGTCCAAAAGTAAAACTCAGCTGGGTTAATTATATGTCTTTTCTTTCCCAGGTTGTTTTTTATTTGCTATCGTTCTTGGGTTTCACCCTAGCTAGTCTTCTTCCTAGGTTTCGCACACATTCCAATTATTCTCTTAAAAGCTTTTATATTGATTCCTAATTGTGTAGAATAAATCAAATATGACCGCTAGACTGTGCTGGTGCAGAGTATCATGCTCTGATACCATACTGTCACACCCCCATTCCAACATGGAATAAAGGTCAATTAAAGGGGTGACTAGGATGACATGCGTCATCCTACCTCTACCAGGATCACAGATACAGTGTCCCAACCACAGTCTTAAACCAATATTAAATTACACAATAATATTAGAGTACAGGAGAAAAGGGAATATTACATTCCAAGATCAGAATAAAGCGGAAGCATTCGTACACTAGTTATAGTATGTTCAATCGACTAAGTGGTACATTATAGTTTTAACAGTTATCCGATAGACCATCATATAACTACTCAAAAAAATATAATCTAATACAGACAAGGTTTAGAAGCGGGTACAAAGCCATAAAAGAATCAAAAGAGGGAACAAATCCCCAGTATCAGCACGGCCCGTAGGCATAATCATCACAAGGACATCCATTGCTGTGTTCCTCTGACACAGTTTCTGGCTCCTCGGTGCCAATTACATCGTAGTCAGCAAACTGGACCTCGAGACCAGCCAAGTAACCATCATCTGCATCAAAGTCTAAAAGAAGGTGTATGCAAGGGGTTAGCTTTACTGAACCAATGAGGGGATGGGGAATGCATATACACACAGATCACACATAGTCCAAGATGAATGTAGATGTTAATAGATTTTCCACCTAGCACACAATCTAAGTCCATGTATACACTACCATGACAACTCGAGAGTAACTATGGGTCACTTATATTATCGCCACAGTAAAACCTTAATTGTCATCTAGGGGCCTACGCCGATCGAAGCCACCAAAACCACCCGGTGGTAGCCCCGATGATTAGGAATCATCCTTGAGCTGGCCTCTCTCCCCCACAGGCAAGGAGCCCTGATCACCGAACACCTAAACCTCTGTTGGTAAGGGTTGTAGCATAAGGGAAGTGAAACCTAGCCACAGATATACTACATGGAAATCCTATCGTCCCGAGAGGTATTCCGGGTGCATCAACGTCCCATTCTATCTACCACTCAGGTACCAGCATGACATGGTGCATACATGCCAAAATGACAAGCAATAAAAGTTCATAAACATTCCTGGGGTTCCGGTATCGGTACACTGGGCACCATAACCCAATACAACAATGAAGCGAAACACATAACCATATTTGTATCAATTCATAATCAAGATAAATAATGCAAATATGCAATATGCTTATTGATGATACAAGTAGCATGATAAATGTATATTTGATAGTAAACAAACCCAAACAATCACCCAAAATCCACTCACTGATGATTCACATAATATTCGGGTGTTTAGAAGAGGTTGCCAGATACATGTCCCCGAACAAATTAGATTGCCTAGGGATGCATGAGATAAGTGTTAGAAGAGTATAGGTGGGTCCCACAAAGAGTTCCCACAAGCTGCCATTCATGACAGCATAAAAGACCTCGAACGGATTTTTGAATGGTGGCATTCCCAGGTGATCCGTTCGTGAATATGTTCTCAGGAAATAAAGACCCGAGAGTAAAGAGTGGAAATTGGCTGAACGGATTTTCGAACGGAGGCAGGACCCTGGGTCGATTGGTGAATCCGTTTAGGCCAAAGTTAAGTTTTCAAACCATTAAAGGCTGAATGGATTTTCGAATGGAGGGCCTGATGCCTGGGTCCATTCATGAATCCGTTTAAACCAACATACGAATTCCTTAAGTTGTTTGCTTCCCAATCCAAATGCTTAATTGTCCTATGGTCTTAGGGCTTGGAAAGGTTCATTCCTATATCCATTAGGGTCAACATGATCTCTCCTAAGCTCGGTCTTAAGAATGGAAGGATTGGAATCCTTCCAAAGTCCATTTCATAAGGTTAGGTCATAAGGATAGCAGGACAACAACTTGGGTTGCTTAGATGTAGTTCTTGGGGCTTGAGGTGGGGACTAATAGCCCAAGCATGGACTACCATAAGGCCTTGAGCTCTGCCTTGGTCTCAATGGAACCCTAGGTCACCATCGATCCCAGACTTTCTAAATGGGGAGAGATGAAGGAGATAGAGGTGGTAAGAGTGCTTACCTAAACAAGGTAATGGTGTTTCTCCAAGTGGCAAATCCCTTCCTCCTTCCCTCTCTTTCTGCCCTTCTCTTCTTTTTATTCTCCTCTTGAATGCTTGGTCTTGGGTTGGTGTAGATAGTAAATGGCCAATGAATGGCTTGGGTTCTATTTATAGAAAGTAGTCACTTAAGGCCTGTTTGGCTCGGGCCTTCAAGTTACATGAATCACATTAAAATAGATTTTGGGCCTTGTGGGTCCACAACCATGGCCTAACAACATAGAGGAGGTCAAGAGTAGGTCCCACCATGTCCAAGAGCATGGTTATTGTATCCGAGACACGGGTATGTGGGTCCCATAAGAAAGGAACACACCACAGGCCAATCAGTACGAACGGAATATCAGATGGACTCACTAGCATTGGGTCCGTTCGTAAATCCATTGCAGCTGAAAGGGTAGGAACACAGAAGGAGACCTTGGGACTTAGACCCGCACCTCAAGGTCATAGAGAGGAGGATGCACAAGCACACTCAAGGTCACTAACTTACCCCTCGACCGTCACGGCATGTCCTTCATGATTTTGAAGAGTTACCCAACCGCGATGCTAAGCTCATCACTGAGCGAAGTGTCTAAATATGGCGACACAGGAAAAGTCTTTCGGTACTCTTCGCTCCTAGGGGTTATACTAGGAGGATAGTCGACGAAGTCACCATTGATGAATCTCCCCCAATCCCGATTGGGTAACCTTTCTTCGATCGGTAAACCTACGAACTGATTGATTATCTTGTAACTGGGCTCGACCACCATTGAGAACATTTCACCGGCATACAAGGTAGCAGTATCTACACGTCATGAGGAAGAAATTAATAATTAATTAGAAACTCGGGTGCGAGTATAACAATAATTCATCAATCAAGATAAAGAATGTAAGTATGCAACATACTTGAATGAAATTCAATATAATGATAGATATGCATAGATATAGTCAAACCCAAACAATCACCCAAATTCATTCACCAAATATTCGTTTATCATTCGGAGTGTTTAGATGATGTTACCTCGTTACATGCTCCCCCATACTAATTAGACATCCTAGGGATGCATGAACAAGGTGTTAGAAGGCATAGGTGGGTCCCAATAAGGGTCCCCTAGGTTTACTATTCAGTTCAGCAAAACAGAGCATGAATGGACTAACGAAAGTAACCCACACTAGGTGAATCCGTTCGTGGTTCCACTTTCAGTTAAGAGAAGCAGAAGCTTTAGCATTTGGGACAGGCTAATGGAAGTAACCCATTCCCGTGTTCCGTCTGTAGGTCTGTCTAGGCCAAGCCTTAAGGATTTGAGTAATTATATGGAACAAATTTACGAACAGAGGCCCGATGCCCGGGTCCGGTCTTATCACGCCCCTATTCCAACAAGGAATAAAATACAATAAAGGGGGTGACTAGGACAACATGTGTCATCCCAATAAGCTACTACGATCATGAATGCAGTGTCCCAATACACAGTCATTAACCAACATTAAAACGCATTAATATCAGAGTGCGGGAGATAAGGAATATTACATATCCAAATCAGACTAGTATTACGGAAGCGTATATTTAAATAGTTACAAGATGTTCACTGGATAATGATAATAAGTACTATACCTTACACATCACCTATGACTATCAAGTGACTACAAAATGGTATAACAGAAATGTTTATACAAGGGCATGATGCCACCAAAATAATAAAAAAGGGGAAACAAGTCCCACGCATCAGTACGACCTGTAGGCACAATCATCGTAAGGACATCCTTCGCCGTGCTCCTCAGTCACAACTTCTGGATCCTTGGCGCCAATGTGATCATACCCCGAGGTCTGATCCTCGAGACCAGCAAAGTAACCACTATCTGCATTGTAATCTAAAAAGTGTGTACACAAGGGGGTTAGCACCACTGAGCTAGTGAGGGGATGGGGAGTGCACATACAAACAATTCAAATAGTCCATGATGCATGTAATTATTGTTCATTTTGCACCTAACACTCAAATCTAAGTTAATGGAATGTACTACTGCAATAACTCAGGAGACACTGTGGGTCCTTCCATTTTTGCCACAATGCAACCTCAGTTATTACCATGGGGACTGCACTGGTCGAAGCTCCAATACCACCCAGAGGCAGACCCTGATAACCATCACAAACCTTGGCCTAGCCTTTATACTTTCCATAGGTGGCAGGTGTTTTGGCTACCCAACACCTAAACCCCTGTTGGTAAGGGTCGTAGTATAGGGAATCGAACCTAACCACAGATATACTACATGCAAATCCTATCATCCCAAGAGATATTTTGGGTGTATCAACATCCCATACCATCTAGTACCTAGGTACCAGCACGGCACAGCACATACAGGCCAATATACCAAATAATAGTAATTTATTCTATGGGCTCCCTGTACCAGCACACTCGACACTGTAACCCGGCATAAGTAATAATATACAAAATTCACATAAATTTTGGTACAATGTTAAAGTAAAACACATATCCACATTCTTATCAACTCATAAATCAAGAAGTAATATGCAAACATGCAACATGCTTGATAATGATGCAATAGCATGAATAGTATATGTTTAGTAGTAAACAAACTCAAACAATTGCCCAAAACACACTCACCTTTTCTAGCATTTACCTGTTCAACTGGTTGTTGGTTCTTGATCGTACTCTAATACTCTTCGATGAGCAAAGTGCTATATCTTAAGATTGATTGCATAAAAAACAAGTATTAAAAATTGTTTAAGTGGACATAGGGTCCAAGGGTACCCTTGGTCTTAAATATAAACCAAGGCCAAACTCAAATTGGAGAAGACAGCAACAGTGATCGATTGGAGTAGTTGATCCAATCGACCAATAGTGCTGGAAGCAGAAAAACTGAAAGGGATTTATGGAATTTTACATGGTTTCTCACCACAGGGTTTTCAGGTGATGTGCTAATGATTCCTACATAGTTTGGTTAGGTTTTCATTCAAGGGTTTTGCACTAGTTGATTGGATTGGTTGATCCAATCAACCCGAGTGAATCAACCTGTCACCCAAGGATAGCAACAGGGCTGGAAGGTCATGGGTTCCTAGTTGACTTACACAAATAGCCCTCTAAATGATGCCCCGGGCCATAGGGTGGTTTCGGTTCAGATCTGGCTCAAAGTTCTATCAGTGGTTGATTGGAGTGGTTGATGCAATCGACCAGTAGGAATCGACTAGTACTGTACAGCCCGAGAAATTTTACATGTAATCAATGTTTTGGCTTGGTTTTACTGATCTAACACTGATGAAGATGATCAGGGATCACAGGTAAGCTACATCTATGCCAAATTTCATGATCCATAGGGAAGATTAAACATGCATGGGGGTTTGGGGGTTTATGGCTCACATAGCCAACACGAATGGGTTTCAACACATGGGGTCTATAAAGTATATACAAGGAAGGATTGGATTAAGTCTATATTAGTTCTATTATAAGCTTTAGGTTAAGGATTTAACATGCATGCAAGGAAAACATGTCCTACACCATAAAGCTACACTCTAAGCTTATTATATAGTATGATAATTGATCACCTACAAGCTGGAATGGTAGCCATAGTAACCTGGACATGGGAAGAATTAAATGAAGAGTCTAGAATGACAAATTTTGACATGCATGCATAGATCTCAGTTCCTAAGTGGGTATACTCATGAATTACATCACATAGGTATGGTGGATCATGGCTAGATAAGACAAATTAGTAGAATGATCATAATCTGATCAAGAGTACAGCATAAACAATCAGAGGAGAAGAACTTATGGAGTGTAAGAATTTCCCTAATGATCCAAGTGCAAGAAGTAGAATCCAAGCTTCTTCTCCTTCCCTTCTTCTTCTTCTTCTCTTCTTTTCTCCAACGAAATGAATAGGGCTAAATTCAGAGGTTTAAGTTAGATTATATAGGGGTTAGGCTTAGAGTCTGTTTGGCTAGTGGAAGTCTTATGAAAAATACATTCTATTGCCTTATTCTTAAGCACAAGATCCTATAAGGGGGGCCCCACAAGGTCATATTGCCGGGGCAATATTTCCACAACTCAATTTAGGTGTGGGAGATGATTCAAGGTGTGAGACACTGGGCCCCACACACTAGGAATGGAATTCACACAAGACAGCAATACTGGTTAATCGAACTAGTTGATTGGATCAACCAGTGTGGATCGACCAGAGACAGCAATAGCAGGAAAATTTGGGTTTGAAGTGGAATTTCAGCTCACTTGGAGGTAGAATTGGAAAATGGTTTCTTCTAACAAAATGAAGTCCTATGACTCTAGTTTCTAACAACTCAAGAACCAAGGCAATTGAGGTTCATATGATGGAGTTATTTAATTTTATTGAACAAGGGTCAATCTACCAGAATTGAAGGATTCAATCCATTATAGCAAGTTGAAGTGAAATTCAAGATCACTAGGTCACTGCACCACAGGTTGGCCCAGAGCCCCAGAACTTTGAGTGGCTAGTATCAAGTAGTAAATAGGGTCAATAACTTAGCCTTCGTCCATCAGGGTTTTTCCTCCGTGACCTAAAAGAGTTTTCTCACAGCGATGCTAACTTCATCAACAGACGAAGTGTCGATATGGCACGACACGGGTGTTCCTTTTGGTACTCCCCACTCTTAGGACTTGTACTAGGAGAATAGTCGGTGAAGTCACCATCGACGAATTTCCCCCATTCCCGATTGAGGAACCTCTCCTTGATGGGATAACCCGTGTCAAAGTCAATGATCTTATGGCTGGGCTTGACGACCATCGCAAAAAGCTCACCAGTATACATGGTAGCACCCTGTACACATCACAAAGATAAGGATAAATATTTAGGATCTCCGATGCGGTTATAACATTCCCTAACCTTACAAGAAATTTTGTCCTTGAAATTTGATGTACCTTCAAGGTCACCAAGGAAAGGATACTTCGCCGCATCTCCGCTTCGATTCCCAAGATGGCTCTTCTTCTGGATGATTGCACCATTTCACCTTCATATAGAAGATAGGCCGGTTGTGAAGGTGAACAATCTTGTTGTCCAGAATCTTCTGGGGCTTCTCTTTATAGGTCATGTTAGCTGTGAGTTTTGGTGGTTCTTAAGACAGAACATGACGCGGGTCATTAACATACTTCTGTAACATGGATACATGGAATACGTCATGCACACTTTCCAAGGAGGGAGGGAGTGCCAAAAGTTATGCCACTGGCCCGATTCTTTCCAGAATCTCATAAGGTTCGATGTACCTCGGGCTCAGCTTACCCTTCTTATTGAACGCATCACCCCTTTGGTGGGCGATGCCTTAAGGAAAACCTTATCACCGATAGCGAACTCCAAGTCCCTATGCCTCAGGTCTGCATAACCCTTCTGTCTAGACTGGGCTGTGTTGATTCGTTCACGAATCAAGTCCACCTTGTCATATGTTGCCTGGATCAACTTGGGTCCAAGAATACACCGTTCTCCCAACTCGTCCTATTATAAAGCTGTTCGACACTTCTTCCCATACTGAGCTTTAAACGGTGCCATACCAATTGTAGCTTGGTAGCTGTTATTATAAGCAAACTCAATGAGCAAGATCTGCTCATCCTAGCTATCTTGCATGCCAATGGCGCAGGCTCGGAGCATGTCTTCCAATGTCGTATGGTCCTCTCTCGCATCGTCCGTGCTGCCGAGGGTGGAAAGTTGTACTAAAACTCAACATCGTACCCATGGCCTTTTGGAATCCACCCCGAACTTGGATGTAAACCTAGGATCATGGTCGGTATGATACTAACTAGGACTCCATGCAAATGGACTACATTATCAATATATAAGCGAGCCACTTGTCCATTGTGTAGGTGATCTTCATGGGGATGAATTGGGCTGTTTGTCAACTGTCTACAATAGCCCGTCGGTATCAACACCTCTAAGTGTACAGGTTAACCCGGTGAAGAAATCCATGGTGACATGCCCCCACTTCCACTCTAGGACGGGCAATGACGTAATGTGTCATGCCCCCATTCCAATAAGGAATAAACTATAAATAAAGGGGGTGACTAGGATGACACGCGTTGTCCTACCTCGACCAGGATCACGATACAATGTAACCATAGTCTTAAACCAATATTAAATTACTACAATAATTTATAATGTACCACTTAGTCGATTGAACATACTATAACTAGTGTACGAATGCTTCCGCTTTATTCGATCTTGGAATGTAATATTCCCTTTTCTCCTGTACTCTAATATTATTGTGTAATTTAATATTGGTTTAAGACTGTGGTTGGGACACTGTATCTGTGATCCTGGTAGAGGTAGGACGACGCATGTCATCCTAGTTACCCCTTTAATTGACCTTTATTCTATGTTGGAATGGGGGTGTGACAAGATGGTATCGAGCATGATACTACTGCACCAAAGCACAATCTAGCGGTCATATTTGATTTATTCTACACAATTAGGAATCAATATAAAAGCTTTTAAGAGAATAATTGGAATGTGTGCGAAACCTAGGAAGAAGACTAGCTAGGGTGAAACCCAAGAACGATAGCAAATAATAAACAACCTGGGAAAGAAAAGACATATAATTAACCCAGCTGAGTTTTACTTTTGGACCTCCCTTGGAGGTGAGTACCATGTTCAAGGTCAAAATACAAAATTTTCAGCTAAGATATATAAGTTTCTACATACTTTACACTGAACAAAAAAAAAAAAATAGAGAAACTGAAATTAAATTGTTCTGGTGAAATAAGGAAACTAAAAGTTATCATTTATGCTATGGAGCCTAGTCCTCCATCACGCCTTCATATTCCTCCCCGTAGTCTTCCTCATCATCACCCTCATAAGTCACATAGCTGTAAATGTCATGGATGTCCTTCTTCATCCTCTCAAAACAGCTGTCATACTATGAAAACTGTCCCTACATACCAGCAAATCCCTGCACCATGTTGGTGTTGAGCTGGGCCATGTTGAGGCTCAACTGCCCAATGGCATCTAGAACAATATCCATACTTTGGGAAGGGGCAGCCGAGGAAGAAGCACCTCTAGTGTGTATCTCGGGCTGGAAGTCCTCATCCTGAATCATCCCCTCTTCTTGAACATCCTCTAGAACAATTGGTTCACCATCACTGTAGTTCTCTGGATCTAGTCCCATCCTTGCTATAGAAGTAAAACTAAAAGCCTCCTCTATGATAGTCACCCGCTCTTCACTGGTAAAGCTAATCCCAAAATGAGTAAAGACCTTGGTCAAGAGCCTTCCATATGGTAAAGAAACATGATGCCTAGGAGAAGTCATGACCTGAGCCATAGTCATGATAATGGCAGAGGGAAGACACAATTCCTCGCCAACATAAAGAGAACTCACCAAGTAAGCCACAAAGATAGATGGCTCTATACTATGCCCCCCTTGGGCAGCAGATTGGTCTCCACCAAGCGGCTAAGGACTCTCTAGGACAAACCAAATCTGGTCTCCTTCACCCTGATCTGAAATCGATTGTTAGTGAGAGACTGATAGAGCTCCATGTAACCTTGGGGGGGAAATCAGACTGTTTGAATCCCTAGCTTGTGGCTTGTAAATCCTATCCGCTCCAGAAGCTCCTCAAGTCCAAAATGTGGTGCCAGTTTAGGCAGATGCCTCCAAACTCTCGGAGAAATTCTAGAAGCATCGCCCTCCTATCTTCTACAAAATGGCTCACGATTCTATGTTTTCAGCTACATGGATTAGGGATCTGGAAAGGATCTTTGAAGTGCTGCAATGTAATGACACTGACAAGATTAGGTGTGCCACTTACCAGCTCCGAGGCGACACCGATGCTTGGTGGCGTTCCTCTAAGGAAAACTTTTGAGCCAAGTACTCTAATACGACTTGGGCACAGTTCACAGAGGCCTTTAAGGACTACTTTCCACAAAACTTTCGTGATAAGAAAGAAGCCAAGTTTAGGAACCTCAGTCAAGGGTCCAAGTCGGTCCTTGAATATCAATAGACCTTCGAGGATCATTTCTATTTTGCTCCAGAGCACATGAAGACTGAGGAAGTCAAAGCAAGGAAGTTCGAGAGAGGGCTGAGGGCCAATCTCAATAATTTTGTGGTGCTGCACAAGTACCCTACTTATGCAGAGGTGGTCCAGGCTGCTAAAGTTATCGAGGACTAGCAAAGGGAGAACTATAGGGCTATACAAGCTAGCAAGAGGCCCATGTCTTCTTATGATTCCCGAGGGCTTAGCAAGTTCTAGAAGAAGGGACCCTATATGGCTACATTTCCTATTCAGTCCCATAGACCTGATGTGGCCCAAGCACCCAAGTCCACACCGAGTCCTCACTATGGGACCCAGACCCTAATATGCTACAACTGTAAGGAGTCCGGCCACATGATCAAGGATTGCCCGCATCCACGTCAAACAAGTTCTTGGCCAACTGTGTCCTCTCTAAGGCACCCCAAGCAAAGGTAGCTATTTGCTCTCTTCTTCCCTCTCCAGCCAATAGAATTCATGGGCGAGTGTATTCTGTTACTAATCAAGAAGCTTAGGCTGATCCTGGTGTCGTCATAGGTATCACACTCGACTCTTCATAACTGCTTTTTTTATGTTGTGGTTTTTATAATTGGTTGTTTGGTGTCTGTCAGGTACATTCTCTGTTTGTTCTCTACCTACTTATGTGTTGTTTGACTCGGGGGTGTCGCACTCTTTTATATTCCCTTCATTTGCCAAGTTACCTATCATACCGGCAAGTATGGTGTAGAAGTTGCTAGTCAGTACACCGACGGGTAGCAAGGTCGAGCTTGACAAAAATTTTAATTCTTGTCCTGTGCGAGTGTGTGACCACGGGCTAGAGGCTAGTTTGATAGTCCTGGACATAAAGGACTTTGACGTAATCATGGGAATGGATTGGTTGTCCACTCATAAGGCCATCCTAGGGGCAATCCTATAGGGGACCTTAGACACTGGAGCAGAGCCAAGGTACTAGATCTATCATGAATTCCGTCTCTCGATCCGGTGGTAACCATGTGAGGTCCTTCAGAAAGACGTCTAGGAAATCTCTCACCACACCTATCTATTCCATATGTATAACCCTTGCTTCGGTATCTACCACAGAGTCTAGGTAACACTGACAACCCTCTTCCATCAACTTTTGGACTTGGAGAGCGGAGATGATGGCCTTCTTGGGCTTCTCACATTTGTTGCCTTTGAACACAAATTCCTTGCCTTCCCTTGGCTTGAAAAGGACTTTCCTCTCTGCGACAGAGGTAAAGGAACTATAGGAACAACTTAATGACCTGTTAAAGAAAGGCTTCATTAGACCCAGTGTTTCACCATCGGGTGTACCTATTTTGTTTGTGAAGAAGAAGGACAGTAGTATGTGGATGTACATTGACTACCGTGATCTCTACAAACTTACAATCAAGAATTGGTATTCGTTGCCTAGGATCAATGACTTATTCGATTAACTACAGGGTGCTAAGATCTTCTAAAAGATCGGTCTCGGGTCGGGGTATCATCAGTTGAAGATCAAGGGTAGTGAAATCAATAAGACAGCATTCAAATCTTGTTATGGTCACTACGAATTCTTGGTTATGTCCTTCGGATTGACAAATGCCCTAGCAGCCTTAATGGAGTTGATGAACCAGGTGTTTCATGACATTCTAGACAAGTATTTTACCGTCTTCATTGATGACATCCTGGTCTAATCCAAAAGTGAAGAAGAGCATGCAGACCACCTCCGCCTCGTACTGTAACATTTTAGAGAGAAGTAATTGTACGCCAAATTCAACAAATGTGAGTTTTGGTTGCAACAAGTTGCATTCCTAGGACACCTTGTCTCTACCAAGGGTATTGAAGTAGACCCCGACAAGGTGAAGTTTGTAGTTGATTGGGAGACACCCAAGAGTGTCGCAAACATTCGTAGCTTCCTGGGTCAGGCTGGCTACTACAGGAGATTCATTGAGAACTTCTCAAGAATTTTAACTCCTATGACTCGACTGACCTGGAAGGGAGTGAAGTTTGAGTGGTCCGATGCTTGTGAGAAGAGCTTTCAGGAGTTGAAGCAGAGGCTGATTTATACTCCGATACTCACCATTCCAAATGGTACTGGAGGGATGGTAGTTTATAGTGATGCTTCAAAAGATGGGTCTTGGTTGTGTTCTAATGCAAGATGGGAAGTAGTAGCCTATGCCTCTCGTCAGCTGAAAGATTATGAGAAGAATTATCCAACCCATGACCTGGAGCTTGCAACTGTGGTCTTTGCTCTGAAAATTTGGAGACATTATTTATACGGTGAAAAGAACAAGATCTACAGTGATCACAAGAGTCTCAAGTACTTTTTCACCTAGAAGGAACTTAACATGAGACAGAGGCGATGGTTGGACCTAATGAAGGACTATGATTGCACCATCCACTACCATCCCGGTAAGGCAAATGTAGTGGCGGATGCCCTTAGTCAAAAATCTCAAATCTTATCCCTAGCATCCTTGGTTGTAAGTAAGGAACTCATTGAGGAAGCGAGGAGGATGGATCTAGAATTACTGGTAAAGGGTGTTACACTATCTTTACCAGTCCTATCGATGCAGCCAACTTTAGTGGAAAGGATTCAATTTGCCCAGGCCTCCGATGAACATTTCTAGGAGATTATTGAAGCTATTCAGGGAGATACATAGTGAGATCTAGACTTTACATTGATCGAGGGTGGTGTCCTCATGTTTAGGGATCGATAATGTGTTCCCAAGGATGATCACCTAAGGAAAACAGTTTTGTCAGAAGCCCACGACTCTCCTTATTCGATCCACTCAGGTAGTATAAAGATGTACAGCGACTTAAAAGGGACTCTATTGGTGCAGTGGAATGAAGAGAGATGTAGCAGAATTTGTGGCTAGGTGTCTCACTTGTCAACAAGTGAAGGCAGATAGGCAGCGGCCCCATGGCCTTTTACAGTCACTGCTCATGCCAGAATGGAAGTGGGAGCATGTTACAATTGACTTCATCACTGGGTTGCCCTGTACACCCAGGGGTGTTGATGCCTTATGGGTCATTGTAGATAGATTGACAAAGATAGCTCATTTTATCCCCATTAAGATCACTTATTCGATGGATAAGCTAGCTCGCTTGTACATTGATAATGTGGTTTGCTTGCACGGAGTTCTAGTTAGCATCATCTCGGACCATGATCCCAAGTTCACATCCAAGTTTTACGGCAGATTCTAGAAAGCTATGGGTACCTTATTGAAAGTATGGCCTTCCATCTGCAGACGGACGGACAGTCAAAGAGGACCATACAGACATTGGAAGACATGCTCCGAGCTTGTGCCATTGACATGCAGGGCAACTAGGATGAACATATCTCGCTCATCGAGTTTGCCTATAACAACTGTTACCAAGCTACCATTGGTATGGCATCATTTGAAGCTTAGTATGGGAAGAAATGCCAAACACCCTTGCACTGGGATGAAGTAGGTGAGTGACGTATCCTTGAGCCCGAGTTGATCTAAGCGACTTATAAGAAGGTGGACTTGATTTGTGAATGGATCAAGGCTGCCCAGTCCAGACAAAAGGGCTATGCGGACCAAAGGCAAAGGACTTAGAATTTTCCATTGGTGACAAGGTGTTTTTCAAGGTGTTGCCCACCAAAGGTGTGATGCTATTCAGTAAGAAGGGTAAGCTGAGTCCAAGGTTTGTTTGGCCTTATGAGATTCCTGCAAGAGTCGGACCGGTGGCGTATCGATTGGCACTTCCCCCATCCTTAGAGGGCATGCATGACATTTTTCACGTGTCAATGTTGTGAAAGTCTATTTATGACCCAAGTCATGTCTTATCGCAAGAACCACCGGAGCTTGCGCTTGATATGTCTTACAAAGAGCAACCCGAGAAGATTCTCGACAGAAAGGTGGTAAATCTTTGCCATGGATCTATTCACTATATAAAGGTGAAATGGTGTAACCATCCGAGGAAAAAGCATGTTGGGAAGCCTAAGTGGAGATGCTAGCAAAGTATCCTACCCTTGGTTTCTTACAAGGTACGCCAAATTTTGAGGATGGGATTTCTTGTAAGGTGGGGAGAATGTTATATCTGCACCCGAGTTTCTAATTAATTATTAATTTCTTGCTCATGATGTGTAGATACTGCTGCCTTGTATGCCGGTGAACTGTTCTCAATGGTGGTCAAGCCAAGTTACAAGATCGTCGATCAGTTCACAGGTTTACTGATCGAAGAAAGGTTCCTCAATCGGGATTAGGGGAGATTTGTCGATGGTGACTTCGTCGACTATCCTCCTAGTAGGAGCCCTAGGAGCAAAGAGTACTGGAAGACTTTTTCTGTGTCGCCACATTTAGACACTTCACTCAGTGATGAGCTTAGCATTGCGGTTGGGAAACTCTTCGGAATCACGAAGGACACATCGTGACGATCGAGGGGTAAGTTACTGACCTTGAATGTGCTTGTGCATCCTCTTCTCTATGACCTTGAGGTGTGGGTCTAAGTCCCAAGGCCTCCTTGTGTGTTCCTTCCCTTTCAGCTACAACAGATTTACGAACAGACCCACTACTGGTGAGTCTGTCTAATAATCCATTCGTGCTGATTGGCCTGTGGTGTGTTCCTATTGTGTGGGACCTACATACGCATGTCTCAGATACAACAACCATACTCCCAGACATGGTGGGACCTACCCTTAACCTCCTCTATGTTGTTGGGCCATGGTTGTGGGCCCATAAGGCCCAAAATCTATTTTAATATGTACCTTGAAGGCCCAAGCCAAACAAGCCTTAAGTGACTACTTTCTATAAATAGAACCTAAGCCATTCATTGGCCATTTACTATCTACACCAACCCAAAACCAAGCATTCAAGAGGAGAAGAGAAATAA
Source organism: Telopea speciosissima (assembly GCF_018873765.1). Lineage (NCBI taxonomy): Eukaryota > Viridiplantae > Streptophyta > Magnoliopsida > Proteales > Proteaceae > Telopea > Telopea speciosissima. Next base: position 39,676,664 of record NC_057923.1, read on the forward strand.
GAGAAGGGAAGAAAGAGAGGGAAGGAGGAAGGGATTTGCCACTTGGAGAAATACCATTCGCTTCACACCTTGTTTAGGTAAGCACTCTTACCACCTCTTTCTCCTTCATCTCTCCCCATTTAAAAAGTCTGGGATCGATGGTGACCTAGGGTTCCATTGAGACCAAGACTGAGCTCAAGGCCTTATGGTAGTCCCCACCTCAAGCCCCAAGAACTACATCTAGCAACCCAAGTTGTTGTCCTGCTATCCCTATGATCTAACCTTATGAAATGGACTTTGGAAGGATTCCAATCCTTCCATTCTTAAGACCGAGCATAGGAGAGATCATGGTGACCCTATGGACATAGGAATTAACCTTTTGAAGCCCTAAGACCCTAGGATAACTAAGCATTTGGATTGGGAAGCAAACAACTTAAGGAATTCGTATGTTGGTTCAAACAGATTCACGAATGGACCCAGGCATCGGTCCTCCGTTCAGCCTTTAATGATTTGAAAACTTAACTTTGGCCTGAACGGATTCACCAACGGACCTAGGGTCCTGCCTCCGTTCAAAAATCCGTTCAGCCCATTTTCACTCTTTACTCTCGGGTCTTTATTTCTTGAGAATGGATTCACGAACAGATCCACTAGGAGAGCCTCCGTTCGAGGTCTTTTGTGTTGTCATGAATGGTAGCTTGTGGGAACTCTTTGTGGGGCCCACCTACACTTCTCTAATACTTTTCTCATGCATCCCTAGGCAATCTAATTTGTTCGGGGATATGTATCTGGCAACCTCTTCTAAACACCTGAATATTACATGAATCTTCGATGTGTGGGTATTGGGAGATTGTTTGGGTTTGTTTATTATTAAATATACATTTATCATGCTACTTGTATCATCAATAAGCATATTGCATATTTGCATTATTTATCTTGATTATGAATTGATACGAATGTGGTTATATGTTTTGCTTCATTGTTGTATCGGGTTTTGGTGCTGGGTGTATCGGTATCAGAACCCCAAGAATGTTTATAAACTTTTATTGCTTGTCATTTTGGCCTGTATGCGCTGTGTCGTGCTGGTACCTGGGTACTACATGGAATGGGACGTTGATGCACCCGGAATACCTCTCGGGATGATAGGATTTGCATGTAGTAAATTTGTGGCTAGGTTTCATTTCCCTTATAATACGACCCTTACCAATAGTGGTTTAGGTGTTGGGTGATTAGGGCTCCTTGCTTGTGGGGGAGAGAGGCTAGCTCAAGGATGACTCCTGATCATCGGGGTCTACCACTGGGTGGTTTTGGTGGCTTCGACCGGCGTAGGCCCCCATATGATAATTATGGTTTTACTGTGACGATAATATAAGTGACCCATACTAATTCTCGAGTTGTCATAGTAGTATATACCTGGACTTAGAATATGTGCTAGGTGGAAAATCTATTGACATCTACATTCATCTTGGACTATGTGTGATCTATGCGTATGTGCATTCCCCATGCCCCCACTGGCTCAGTGGAGCTAACCCCCTTTGTACATCTTCTTTGATGCAGATGATGGTTACTTGGCTGGTCTCGAGGTCCAGTCTGCTGACTACGATGGTACTGGTACCGAGGAGCCAGAAGCTGTGTCAGAGGAACACAGTGATGGATGTCCTTGCGGCGATTGTGCCTACGGGCCGTGCTGATACTGGGGATTTATTCCCTCTTTTGATTCTTTTTGGGGCTTTTTGCCCACTTCTAAACCTTGTCTATATTACATTATATTTTTCTGAGTAGTTATATGATGGCAGTCGGATAACTGTTAAGACTATAATGTACCACTTAGTCGATTGAACATACTGTAACTACTGTACTAATGCTTCCACTTTATTTTTTATCTTGGAATGTAATATTCCCTTTTCCCCTGCATTCTAATATTATTATGTAATTTAATATTGGTTTAAGACTGTGGTTGGGACACTATATTTGTGATCCTAGTAGAGGTAGGACAACGCGTGTCATTCTATTCACCCCTTTAATTGTACTTTATTCCTTGTTGGAATGGGGGTGTGACAATTATGATGAGATGTGATGATCATTTATATGGATTTGAGTTTCATTGCTTATGCCGGGTTACGGTGCCAGGAATGCCGATATTGAAACCCCTCGGAAGAAGTTGCTATTGTTTGTCATATTGGTTTGTTTGCACCGTGTTGTGCTGGTACTCGGGTGTTAGATGGAATGGGACGTTGATATACCCTGAATACTTCTCGGGACGATAGGCTTTCATGTAGTATAACTGCAGTTAGGATTTCGTTCCCTATTCTATGACCCTTACCAATAGAGGTTTAGGTGTTGGGTAATCAGGACACCTGCCGCCTGTGGAGTGTGAGAGAGCCCTGGAAAGGGTTGATCACTGGTTATCAGGGTCTACCTTTAAGTGGCATTGGAGCTACGTCCGGCATGGGCTCCATGGTAACAATTAAGGTTTCCCTATGGTGATAGGTTAAGTGACCACAGTGTCTCCCGAGTTATTACAGTAGCATATACCTATTAACTTAAAACTGTCTGCTAGGTGGAAAAATGGATAATAATTATGTACATCAAGGACTATATACGAAATGTTTATATGTGCATTCCCTATCCTCTCGCTGAGCTCAGTGGAACTTATCCTCATTGTGCAACCCTTTTTAGTTATATGCAGGTGATGTTTTGATCGTGCTCCTCCTTTTGATGTGAACCGAGTGGAGTCGGTGATCTAGGACCTGGATGTTGGTGTACACATAAGGCATATGCCACTGGGGCATAGGTTTATCTTTTGTTATTTTGTTTATCATTTTGCATTGTATAAACCTGGCAATACTATAGCTATTTTAAGTTCAGTTTATCTTTTGAGATAAAATGCAATATATTTAATTATCTATCACTTAGACTTGAACCCTCATGTTATTGTAAACACTTCCGCACTCATGTTTCTATATTTGCTTTTATTGTAATAGTATCTCTTCCGCACTTTGATATTATTGTGATTTAATATTGGTTTATGATTGTGAGTTGGTCATTGCATCAAGATTCTGGTAGTGATGTGGGATGACTCGTGTTGTCCCAGTCATACCCTTTTATTGTACTTTATCCCTTGTCAAGATGGGGGTGTGACAGCTTGTGTTGTGTAGGTATGGCTTACCCGGTTGATCCAACTGGACCTTCTTGTCAATGCCACAAGTCATACCCTTATGGGGTGGCTGTTATATGGTATATATAACAAGTAGCATATTAGTACCATAAGTGTTTTATTATTGCCAATTTTTTAAAAAGTGTTATTGTCAACTGCCTATTTAATTGCCTACAAATCCCTACCTGTTTTATTGCCTTTCCCGACCTTACTAAGGTTGACATGAGTTTTGACTTTCTCCATTTTGAATCTCCCTCTCTCACTCTCTCTCACTCTCTCTCGTGAAGAATAACTGCTTTGCAACTCCGCTTGTTTGCTTGTTTCTTCTTTGCTTGTTTGTGTGTTTCGTCCTCCATGATTCTTCTTCCATGTTTCTTCTTCCATGATTCTCCCTTGATTTTTCTTACAGTTTTCCAACTTATTGTTCTTTGAATTCATGGCTTCTACTTCCTCATCTTCCCATCTCTCCCATGACCGTTCTGTGGAGCAATCTCCATGGACATCCTCTACATCCCTTCCACCCCTACACATCTCCTCTCCATCCAATAATCTCCATGGACATCCTCCTATTTCAGATTCTCTTCAACCGATCCAAGCCACCAATCTCCATGAACATCATCCTGTTTCAGATTCTCTTCATCCGATCCCAACCATCGATCAACATGGACATCCTCCTGTTTCAGATTCTCTTCAACCGATCCCAGCCATACCATCAACTATCTCCTGCCCACTCCATTCCCTATTTCTGCCTAAGTGTGGTCTGTTTGAGTTAAAATAAAACCGCAAGCATACGGGTCAATCATAGCTACGGGTCAAACACGAGGAGATATACGCCACTCTATTTAACTAACTTAAAAGTAATGCAAAGCGAACCAAACTAAAACATTAAATTAAACTAATTAAACTAACAAAAATTAATGCATCCTAACTCACAAGCATCTAAGGGATTAAATTGGCACCCTAACACATTAGCATCTAACCTATCAATCGAACGCAAATTGAAAAGAATAAAAGAAACCTATCAAACTAATGCAAATTGGAAGTAATAAAAATTTGGAAGTAATAAAAATGCAGCCAAACATCCACAACCACATAAACAAAATAACCACATAAAAAAAATAAAAGAAATAGAGGGAGAAGAAGAAGAAGAGAGAGAGAATGAGAAAGAGGAGAGGGAGAATAAGTTTAAGAGTTTAGCTAGTAAAACCTGGATGTGCTTGCATGAATGTAATTGAAGAGCTTGAATACTTACATAAACTTACCATGGCTTCTTCTTCTAAATCTCCAAGTTTTGTCATCAACTTAAGAGCTTAGACTAGGAAGCTTAAAACCTATACTAAAATTATTACAACCATATTGAAGACACGAATTGAAATCAAAGCATAAACTAAACCTATTACAACCATTAAACTAATCCTATGAAACCAAAGCATGAATCAAAAGCATTACAACCATAAAATAAATATCATAAAAGCAAACTAGAACTAGAAAGCCAAAAATCACTAATTGAGAGGAGAAGAAGAGAAGAAATTTCACTAAGTGAATGAGCAATTTTTTACAAGAGAGGTAGGGGGTATTTATAGGGGGAAGGGAGGAGAATAGAGAAGAGGGAAGTGTAGGAGAAATATTCCCTAAGAAAAGAGAATATTCTCTTCTCCTTCCTCTTCTACAATGCTTGACTCCCAAGAAAAAAAAGAAAAAATGGAAAGAGGGAGAGAAGAGAATATTACATAAACCTTCTATTTCTAGAAAAGTAAATTTCTAATTCTAACTTGTGTTTCCTTTTCTTTGTAGATATCTTCTCCAAGCAATAAAATCAAAGCATCTTTGATTTTTTAACCTTCCATAGATGAGAAAATATCTTTCAAAATAAATCTATCCCAAGTGAAGTTCCAGGAGTGCCCTTGAAAAGTTGGAGGAGAGAGAGAGAGCGATGACTAGGATTCCACTCATAATTAAAGAAATACCAAATCTATCCTTCAAAAAACGTGAAGCATGGGGTGGTTATATAGGCCTCACCATTGTGTTCCTTCCGAAAAATCACCCAAAATAGACCCAAATTTCGTCCAATTTGGAGTTGGGGAGCCCAAGATATCTCAAGTTGAAGTTGGACTGTCCAGAGCCCTCCAAATGGAATCATTCGGGTATAGAAAAGTAACTTCTGATAATTATGTTGAGGCCCCTGGAATCTGACCTTCCGCTTCACTTTGTCCCTGGCCGACTGTCAATAATTATAAATAAACCCCTGTAGACCATTTTCGCGCGTCGTTACGGAAACGGCCGTAATTTCTTCGTTTCAACCCGGAATCAAGTGCCTTTTGAACCGTTGCTAAGCTGACTCGATGGGCTACGCATCCATACTATTAACACCTCTAAAAAGGTTAAAAACATCTCCTTAGCATCATCTCCTCCATTTTTATAAGAATTCACCTAAACCCTGAAAAGCACAAGGAAGCACCAAGTAACCCTGTCCAATGTGGTAAAATGTATGTTTTATGCCCTAAGATTTCACACATAAATGTGCTCATCAAATATCCTCACACTTGAACGTTACTTGTCCTCAAGTAAAGCAAAAGAAAAACTAACCTATAATACAAAAAATCCTAACTCACTTTCATAGGAATCACGGTTGCACTTAGCATGTGCAACAAGCCTTTCAACCCCTAGGTTACCCCTAGTGGACGAGTTGTGTCTCGTGGGTGTTTGCAGTGAATATACACCCAAAATTCAATAAATAAAAAAGAATGATGTAAATTTTTCTCATGGCATAAGTAAGATAGCGCACACAATCTCAAAGAAATACTCAACTAAAGATTAAGGAGCCAAAGGTTCCCGCATAATTGAATTTTATCACCCAACATCAATTCAAGTAACAAGCATGCATCAAGGTCAAGGGATCTCCTCATATTTTCTGAACACTATTCACCTTCAAGTAAACCACTCATAGCACCGATGGAACCAAAGACTTAGGCATCGAGTATTTTTTACCATACTTTCTTTTCCAGGCATTGAGGCAAAAGCTTTATTTTTTTTTTTTTCTTTCTCAACAACACCTACTCCACTACTGTTCTCTGAATGACATGGTGGAGCATTCACCAGACACCCAAATACTTGGTAGCTTCATTTTTGCATGTATCCATAAGGCATTGAGACATTGATCCAAGAGTTTTTTTTTTGAGTTTCCTTCCAAGGAATTTCGATCAAGTCACCCTGCTTCATGAGGCACAGTGCCCTGTCTAGTCCCAAGGAATTTCACTTTTCTTTTTGTTTCGCTCTTTTTTTTTTCATTTACTTTCACTTTCATGCCTTGCCACAAACAAATTGGTCTCAACTACTAGCCAAAAGATCAAAGGGGTCCATAAACACATAGGGGAATCTAACCATCAAATGAAGTAATACTCATATTTTCAAACTCAATCTCCATCACCGGATACAAATTAACTACCGTCCTTGAAAATGGATTTTTTTATTATTTCACATGCTAGGGCACCTAATTCCCTCTCACTCTCACTTTGTAAATCGAAGAGACTTAAAGTCCAACACCCCCCCCCCACACTTAATTCATGCAGTGTCCTCAATGCATGCAGAAAAGAAAGAATAAGGACAAGGGAGGTGATACATACCAGGACATCAGGGGTCAAGGTAAAGAGGCTCATGGAGATCCATGACCTCTTCGTCAAGAATTTGCTTGATCTGCCTATTTGAAACCTCAACCTGGCCACTGGTCTGGGGATGGCAGAGTGTGACCAACTTATGGACGACACCATACTTTTTCATGAGGGCCTCAAAAGGTCGATTACAAAAATGCTTGCCCCGATCACTAATGATAGCCCGGGGAGTACCAAAACGGGAGAAGATGTTCTCCTTCAGAAATTTCACAACCACCTTATAGTCGTTGGTCTTACAAGCAACTGCCTCAATCCATTTGGACACATAGTCCACAGCAAGTAATATGTACAAGTTACCAAAAGCGTTAGGGAAAGGCCCCATGAAATCAATACCCCATACATCACACACCTCAACCACCAGAGTTGGGTTGAGGGGCATCATATTCCTCTTAGTGAGATGCCCTAAGGATTGGCATGAAGGACACGCCTTGCAATAAATAAAAGCGTCTTTAAACAGACTAGGCCAACAAAATCCACACTGTAAAACCTTGAACGCTTTCTTATTGGGCCCAAAATGGTCTCCACAAGCCTGATCATGGCAAAAAGATAAGACAGATTGTTGCTCATGATCAGGAACACATCTCCGGATTACCTGATCCGGACAAGTCTTAAAAAGATAAGGATCATCCCAAAAGAAATATTTAACCTGTGAAAAGAAACGATTCTTATCTAGGGTGGACCAATGTGCAGGTGTCACACCCATAACCAAATAATTAAGAATGTCAGCAAACCAAGGTTCACTAGACACTGCCATCAGATACTCATCAGGAAAGTTCTCGTTGACTGGAGAGTCGACAGTCAAAGAATTAGGTAGCCGGGATAGATGGTCTGCAACCAAATTTTTACACCATTTCTTATCCCTAATTTCAAGATCAAATTCTTGCAACAAAAGGACCCACCTAATGAGGTGAGCCTTGGCATCTTTCTTCTGCATAAGATATTTGATAGCTACATGGTCAGTATAAACAATCACATGTGATCCAATCAAGTAGGGCCTAAACTTCTCTAAAACAAACACAACAGCTAAAAACTCTTTCTCAGTGGTGGTATAATTAAGCTGTACATCATTAAGAGTCCTACTTGTATAATAAATCACATGGGCCAATTTATTGATTCTTTGCCCAAGAACAACCCCTATAGCAAAATCAGAGGCATCACACATAAGCTCAAATGAAACTGTCCAAATTGGAGCTTAAATAATGGGGGCTGAAGTCAACACTCTTTTCAATTGCTCAAAACTATCACGACACTCAGAAGAGAAATCAAATGGGCAGTCCTTTGCCAAAAGAGAAGTGAGAGGTCTAGCTATCTGGCCAAAATTCTTGATGAATATTCTGTAAAAACCTGCATGACCAAGAAAATATCTAATGTCCTCCACACTCTTGGGTGGTGGTAAATTGGCAATAAGGTCCACCTTAGATCTATCAATCTTTATCCCTTCTTTGGATACAATGTGACCAAGAACTATGCCTTGCTTCACCATGAAGTGGCACTTCTCCCAATTTAGGACGAAGTTCTTTTATATGCATCTTTTAAGAACCAAAGAGAGATGATGCAAGCAATGAGAAAAGGTAGAGCCATGAATAGAGAAATCATCCATAAACACCTCTAGGAAGTGCTCTACCATATCAGAAAAGATATTCATCATGCACCTTTGGAATGTAGCAGGGGCATTGTAAAGCCCAAAAGGCATACGCCGGTAAGCGAAGGTTCCATAAGGGCATGTGAAACTGGTCTTGTGTTGGTCCTCTAGAGCAATAGAGATTTGGTTATAGCCTGCATAGCCATCAAGAAAATAATAATATTCATGACCAGCTAGTCTCTCTAACATCTGATCAATAAAAGGCAAGGGGAAGTGGTCCTTCCAAGTTGTCGCATTCAATTTCTTGTAGTCAATGCACACTCTCCATCCTATTTGGATACGGGTTGGAATCAATTCATTATTGGTATTCTCAACTACAGTAACTCCTCCTTTCTTAGGTACAACCTGCACAGGACTCACCCATTGGCTATCAGAAATAGGATAAATGATGCTATGATCCAAGCATTTTAGGATCTCTTTCTTGATTGCCTCTTTCATCATAGGATTAGCCCTCCTTTGGGGTTCCCTAGAAGGTGTGGAACTCTCTATCAGATGTATATGATGTTGAACCATGAAGGGGCTAATACCTTTGATGTCAGACATGGTCCAACCTATGGCTTCCTTATGGTCCTTTAGAAGCTTAATCAACTCTTCTTCATGAATAGAAGTCAAATCAGAAGCAATAATAACAGGAAGGGTATGATCATGTCCTAGGAATGCATAATTGAGGTTGGAGGGCAATGCCTTCAACTCTAATGTGGGGGGCTCAATAATATAGGATTTGGGAATGGAAGTGGATAGGGGTCCAAGGGGCTCCAAAGGTGGTTGGATGCTCCAGACCTCAGATAAGGGAGTATCATCAACACCCTCCAATTCCTACATATATTCTTGAAATCCCGAATCAAAATCAATCTCAAAGAACGTATCAATATCATCGAAAAATCCTTGAAGCATATGCACCTCTTCATCCATGTCATGCTACTTGCCCAACCTAAACACATTGAAGTCAACAGAAGTATTGCCAAAAGATAATTTCATGAGACCATTCCTGCAATTGATTAAAGCATTACTGGTAACTAGGAATGGTCTACCCAATATGATTGGGATTTGGTCCTTGAAGTTGGCAGTGGGTTGGGTATCTAAAACAATAAAATCCACAGGAAAAATAAATTTTCCAACTTTCAACAGGACATCCTTAATCATTCCCTTAGGAACTTTAACCGATCGATCTGCAAGTTGAAGAGTAATTTTGGTCAGTTTCAGTTCTCCCAATCCCAGTTGTTGGTAGACATGAAAGGGTAAGAGGTTCACACTTGCACCAAGGTCCAATAAGGCATGATTAATAGTGGTATGGCCTATAGTGCAAGAGATGGTGGGGCTTCCAGGATCCTTATGCTTGGCTGTTACTAGCTGTGAGATTAGAGAACTAATGTTAGTAGCCAAGAATGCCTTTTTGGGTACATTGGTGGTCCGCTTTTGGGTGCATAAGTCTTTGAGGACTTTTGCATAAGCGGGGATCTAGGCTATGGCATCCAATAAGGGGATATTCACCTGAACCTGTTTGAACACATCCAATATCTTCTCCACATAAGGAGACTTCTTGTTAACCAACCTATTTGGGAAAGGGGCCGGTAGGGTATAAATTCTTTTAGGGTTGGTCTTTTTAACTTCCTCAACAGAATCCTCTTTGGTTTCCTCAGCCAAATCATCTGGAATATCTTCAGGTTCATCAGACGAACCTAGAACAGTAGGCACTTCAATGGCCTCTTCAGAAGAGGGAGAGTCAACAAGAGTATGAGATGGTAAAGACTGAGGTGCACTAGCCTGTTGATACTCATGGCTACTCCTTAAAGTATAAACAGCATTTACCTGTCTGGAGGGCCCTTGGTGCTGTTGGCCTTGTGCAATATTGGTTGGAGGAGCTTGGGTACCTTGCTGAATATGAACCTGATGCCTAGGATTTGGCTTAGGTTGGCTAGGTAACTTCCCTGTTTTCCTCTCATGCAGGATCATAACAAGCTGGGTGAGTTATTTTTCTATGTTATTGTGGCTTGTCATGAGAAGAGCTATCTTGTTGTCCATCTCATTCAGTCTTGTTGCCTCTCCTGTATTGGTAAACCCTGGGGGTTACTGATAAGGTGCAAGAAGAGGAGGCCTAGTAGAATTAATAGAAGGTCCTGGATGAGGACGAGGGGGAAATGGGTTAGGAGACATTCCTTGGCTTTGTGGTGCATAGTTGGGCCTTTGGGCACCAAGCTGGCCTTGATGGTTAAAGTTGGATGGGCCTGCTTGCTTCCCTTGATTCCAAGAGAAATTAGGGTGATTTCTCCATCCTAGATTGTAAGTATTGCTACATGGGTTATTTTGGTAGAGAACACTTACATTCTCAGTGCTGGAATTACCCACCAAGGTGTTGGGGGCATTCCTTAAAAAGGTGTCTAGGGGTTTGGCACCAACTGCATACCGACACATGGTTGACCTGATTCATCGGATTAACTGGTATAGACTTTTTAAGAATTATGGACTCCAACCATTTTATGAGGCTGTCAAGTTTGGCCTCCTTGGCTGGCATACCCTCAATGAGATACCCCTTAGTGGTCCTTTTAGCCTCTTGGGAAGATTCTCATTCCCTAGTCTTATCAACCAAGTTGGTTAAGAATGTCCATGCATCATTCTCCTCAGAAAAATAAGTAAAGCCTGCTGGACTCATGGACTCTATAAGTTGCTTGGTCTGATAATCAATACCCTCATAAATAATTTGACATAGCTGCCACAAGTCGAAACCATGGTGAGGGCATTCTAAGAGGAGGTCCTTGAATCTTTTCATGAATTTAGAAAATGACTCAAGTGGTTTCTGCCTGAATTGGAGTATGTCACTCTTGAGTTTATTGGTCTTGTAAAGAGGGAAAATTTTTCTCAAGACGACAATGGTAAACTGACCCCATGTGGTAATGGAATTAGTAGGTAGCCCATAGAGCCATTTCTTGGCCTGATCTTTCAAGGCAAAGGGTATAAACCTAAGCTTAACTGCATCATCAGTCAAATTCTGGACCTTAATTAGAACACAGACCTCCTCAGATTCCCTAAGGAAGAGATATGCATCCTCATTAGCCATCCCATGAAAATGGGGTAGCATGCTGATGAAGTTGGTCTTGAGTTCATAGTTATTCCCTGTAACAACAGGCAGACTAATGCATGAGGGTTGTGCAGCCCTGGTAGGGTAGAACCTATCCTTAAGAGTCTTGGGTTGGTCACCCATGGTCAAAGGTGGGGTCAAAAGTGGTAGAGAAGTTGGTCTTCTAATAAGACGATTACTTGAATCATGAGTCCACACCTTAGCCACTTAAACAGATATGAGGTCTCCTTTAGAAAAATTAAAGAAAAATAAAAGACAAAAAAAAAATACTAGAAATAAGAGGGAGTCCAAGGTAGATAGTGGATCTATCCCTCAAAAAGTGAAACAATGGTTCAAAAGCTGTAAGGATGCCATATAGGTTGACAGCAAGGGAACCCGTTTAGTCTTCTATAGCCACCTACGTGCGACTCCAATGTGGATTCTGATGTAGAGTGGAGGTCTACTATACGTTTATGTTTCCAATGCTCTCACTATATTATTTTCCTGCTATCAAGAGTGGTCACCTCCAAAGATAAGTCACATGTCAATCTACCCAACCAAGTCAAGATGTAGCATCATAGGTAACTTAATCCTATGAGGGACACTAAAAGATGGAGGGTTGAAGTATATGAAGGACTTTAGATTGGGCGCATACTATTTGAAATAGAAGAGAAACAATAAGAGGTTTTCAAAAACTGATTTTTTTTTTTTCAGAAAAAGAAGAGGAAATAATAAACTAAAACACTTCGAACTACTTAAAAATTAGAAAAATAAAATGGACTATAATCTCCCCGGCAACGGCGCCAAAAACTTGTTTGAGTTAAAATAAAACCGCAAGCGTACGGGTCAATCATAGCTACGGGTCGAACACGAGGAGATATACGCCACTCTATTTAACTAACTTAAAAGTAATGCAACGTGAACCAAACTAAAGTGTTAAATTAAACTAGTTAAACTAACGAAAATTAATGCATCCTAACTCACAAGCATCTAAGGGATTAAATTGGCGTCCAAACACATGAGCATCTAACCTATCAATCTAACGCAAATTTGAAGGAATAAAAGAAACCTATCAAATTAATGCAAATTAGAAGTAATAAAAATGCAGCCACACATCCACAACCACATAAACAAAATAACCACATAAAAAAAATAAAAGAAATAGAGGGAGAAGAAGAAGAAGAGAGATAGAATGAGAAAGAGGAGAGGGAGAATGAGTTTAAGAGTTTAGATAGTAAAACCTGGATGTGCTTGCATGAATGTACGTAATTGAAGAGCTTGAATACTTGCATAAACTTACCATGGCTTCCTCTTCTAAATCTTCAAGTCTTGTCATCAACTTAAGAGCTTAGACTAGGAAACTTAAAACCTAAACTAGAATTATTACAACCATATTGAAGACATGAATTGAAATCAAAGCATAAACTAAACCTATTACAACCATTAAACTAATCCTATGAAATCAAAGCATGAATCAAAAGCATTACAACCATGAAATAAAAATCATAAAAGCAAACTAGAACTAGAAAGCCAAAAATCACAAATTGAGAGGAGAAGAAGAGAAGAAATTTCGCTAAGTGAATGAGTAATTTTTTACAAGAGAGGTAGGGGGTATTTATAGGGGGAAGGGAGGAGAAGAGAGAAGAGGGAAGTGTAGGAGAAATATTCCCTAAGAAAAAAGAATATTCTCTTCTCCTTCATCTTTTACAATGCTTGACTCCCAAGAAAAAAAAGAAAAATGGAAAGAGGGAGAGAAGAGAATATTGTTTACATAAACCTTCTATTTTTAGAAAAGTAAATTTCTAATTCTAACTTGTGTTTTTTTTTTCTTTGTAGATATCTTCTTCAGGCAATAAAATCAAAGCATGTTTGATTTTTCAACCTTCCATAGATGAGAAAATATCTTTCAAAATAAATCTATCCCAAGTGAAGTTGCAGAAGTGCCCTTGAAAAGTTGGAGGAGAGAGAGAAAGTGATGACTAGGATTCCACTCATAATTAATGAAATGTCAAATCTGTCCTTCAAAAAACATGGAGCATGAGGCGGTTATATAGGCCTCACCATTGTGTTCCTTGCGAAAAAGCACCCAAAATAGACCCAAATTTCGTCCAATTTGGAGTTGGGGAGCCCAAGATATCTCAAGTTGAAGTTGGACTGTCTAGAGCCCTCCAAATGGAATCTTTCGGGTACAGGAAAGTAACTTCTGATAATTGCGTTAAGGCCCCTAGAATCTGATCTTCTGCTTCACTTTGTCCCCAGTCGATTATCCATAATTACAAATAAACCCTTACAGGCCATAACTTCTTCATTTCAACCCGGAATCAAGTGCCGTTTGAACCGTTGCGAAGCTGACTCGATGGGCTACGCATCTATACTATTAACACTTCTAAAAAGCTTAAAAATATCTCCTTAGCATCATCTCCTCCATTTTCAGAAGAATTCACCTAAACCCTGAAAAGCACAAAGAAGCGCCGAGTAACTTTGTCCAATGTGGTAAAATGTATGTTTTATGCCCTAAGATTTCACACATAAATGTGCTCATCATGGTTCGACCCCAAATTCTGAGGAATCTATGCCGCCTGTAGTGCATGATAATGTGCCACCCGCAATGAATGAAACTGTGTGATCAGATGATGATACTTTCTCTCTGGGGGATGAGTTAGAGGATCGGATTGTTGCCGATTATGCTTTCTCCCTAGTTGGTAAGATAAATGTTGATAAGCCGTATCGCAAGCAGTCTGTCTATGAGGGGTTACTTCGTGCATGGAATACGGTTAAGGATGTCCTAGTGCATCCTTTGGCCACTGATCACTATTTGTTTAAATTTGAGCATGAGATGGACATGAAGAATGTTCTTCAGAATGGCTCGTGGTGTGTGAATGGGAATTTATTGGTTCTTGAATAGTGGCATGGCACTTTGGATAATGCTTTCACCCATTGTGATTTTTGGGTGCAATTTTTAGATGTTCCTGTTGATCTTAGAAGTACTGAAGTGTTGTTGGGCGTTGCCCGGAAGATTGGTACTCCACAATTGTTAATGGAGACTAATTATTATATTGATGGTTTGCGAACGATTCTATACCATGGATATTCAGAATTGTCTGCGTCCAATGATTCATATTAAGAGGAGGGGTGGGGTTCGTATTTCAATCCCCATTGCTTATGAACGCCTGCCGCACTACTGTTTTTATTGTGGATTGATTGGGCATGATGCCCAGAAGTGTATTCGTTACTATGTTGATAGGAATGCACATTAGCAAATGCATGGCTGTAACGATGTGGAGGTGTGTGCTTCTGGTCCGCAGAATCGATATGGAGTCTCCATGAGGGCCCAATAGATTTCAGTTTGAGGTGTGTTGGAATATAACAGATTTTGGCATGCCTTCTACGATCTTGCGCCTTGATATTTCATAGGTCGGTGTTGGCCCTGAAACTCTTTAAGATTTGGGTGATCTGTCTGAAATTTAAATTAATATCGCAAGCGCACGGATCATGTTTAGTTACGGGTCAAACACGAGGAGGGATGTGAAATAGAATTCAGCTCAAACATAGGCAAAGTGCAACTAAAAGATGAGATTGCCAATATGTTAAACCTACCCCAGACTGACTAGGATTTTGAATGAAGGATAGGGACTTGTAACCAGTTACTCAAACACACTGTGGAGCATCACCCCAGTGGTTGAATTCAGTGGAGAACCTCTGAGGATGTCATCCAGCATATTTGTGAGAAGATGGGTTGTAGACCCATGCAGTTGCTCTGCTCACAGCCTGATGTACAACTCCAGCTTCACGTAATTTCTCTCCTACCCAAATATGTGGGGCCCACACCTGTTCAGATGTGTGTTTGGTCTTGGAAGGGGTGTTGGTGCAGTGCCAAGTGATAGGCCTAACACCTGTGCAAGCCTACGGCAAAAATAGCAAGATTGCATTCTCTGGGCGATGCACTGGGCCATTGACCCAAAGGCCCGGTGAAACTCCCAGAGTGTCTGAAACTGACTTATTGGACTCCAGACACCTAGTAACCATGCATATAGCCTGTGAACACCCTCTAGGGGTAGATGGGAATTTTAGAAACCATTACCCATCTCTGGAATCATGTGGACCCCACCTATGCAGCCACAATGGCCCAGAATGCACTAAAAAAAATGCATTCTTGGGAGTAGGGACCTATGCCAAACAGGCCTTAATTGCCCTATAACTACAAATAGGAAGGGACCAGCCCTCCATTCGTCTCTACTGCTACTATTGAAATAGAAAGAAAGAAAGAGAAGGAGAAGGAAGAAGAAGAGAAAGAAAGAGAAGGAGAAGGGGAGGAAGCAGAGACTAGGGCTGCCTTTGACATTGATCTCAGCCTGCATACAAGTTGAAAGGTAAGATCTCTATCCCTATACACTGCTGTTCACTATGATAGACCCTAGTTCTCAGGTCAGACATGTGTGTCTCTGACCAGTAGAGCTCAGAGCACCACTTGGATGCCTAGGGTTGCTTGGGATCTTGCATGCATGAGCATTGCATGCAAGATCTAACCATCAAATGGGTTTGATCTATTGTTGCTACTATAGTTGAGACTGAAGTCAGTCTCTGAGAAGAGCTGCACTGCAAACTTGCACCCAGAACATGTTGTATGGGCATGGATCTCTGCATGCAATGAGATTCTTTCACACCTTAGCATAAGACCAGACTTGTCTCATGTAAATATATGTAAATCAAGCCTTGCATACAGCCAAAGCCGGATCCAAAGCCTGAGCTCAGCCTGGACAGCCATTCTCTGTGTTGTCAAAGCTCACCCTAGCTTCCAGATAGGTAAACCAACCTTGAATCCATTTGGACCAATGCATTTAGCCTTATTTTTGGTCCATGATCATCCTATTTGCATCCTTGATCGAAACCATGGCCAGGTTTGCTGTAGAATTCAAGAAACCAAGCTGAAACTCATGTCGAACAGGCTCTGGGCGATTGGCCCAAACGCTCAGAGATGGTATTTGGGCTTAGATATGATTTTTGCTTTTTGGACCTTCACCTATAGGCCTAGGACAGCATGGGGAGGATGTAAATGACCAAAATACCCTTCCCCATTGATCATTGTTGTCATCCATACCTTGGATGCTCAAGTGGGCCCCACAAGGCCAGGTGGCTATGCACAGAACTAGTTCCTGTTGGGCTGTAAACCTTGGTACTAGTTTATGAGGTTGATAGGGCCATGCATGGGCATATCATGCTATGGAAACATTGAACTGGTGAATCCCACACTTTTTGATGATGCACCAGGAGATAGACTCAAAAGCCCAGTGCAAGACCCAAAGAATTCTAGGTTATACCTGTATAAATACAAAGCCAATATAATTAAGCCTAGACCAACTCTAAGACACTAATGTAATCTTAAATTGTATTTGACACACTTTTATGATTTGGCTAACTAGGTTTAGATCCCGAGTTCGAGGTGTTGTGTCAGCTACCAGCCGGGACTGAGCCAACAGCTAAGCCAGTAGGACTAGAGCAAGGTGAGTGAAATTACACCGTGTGTGTAAATGTAACATGGCTAACGAGTCATGACAATTACAATGATTCTATTTACTCTGTTCACTTATTTCAATTATTGTATATTTTGTTAAGTAAGGAATGCTTGACTGGTGAATACTGAGAATGAACAATGAATGTTTGTATGTGAACTGCTAGACTAGATGTCGTAGCCTGCTTGGACATGAGGCCTGTGGTAGCTCGTAGAATGGGATGCGGCTGACACCACCCGACTCATACTATGCCATATAGAATGCATTGGGCTAGAGTATCATCACCTGTGCTACGCACCCTTGCGAATAGGGGTTAAGGTGTTGGATGCCTGTGGGAGTACCCATATGAAAGAGAAAAAGAAAAAGAAAAGAAAACGGAAAAAGAGAAAAAGGAAATGAAATGTTTTGCACCGAAAAGGAGATTATATGGTTATAAGCCTGCAAAAGAAATATGTTATGATGAAATGAGGATGGGTGCCTCACAGGTTAATCCCAGAGGGCTGGTCGGGCTGACCTTGGTGACTGATGTGGGAGCTGATCGGTCCTCTCCGACAACTCAATGGGTGTATCACGGGAAGGGGTTAAAAGCCCACACCAGGGATACATGTATTGGAGATTGTAGTAGCACTTAGCCACCTTAGTTGTGATGTTAGGTGGCTAATAAATAAAATGAACTGCATTTCATGTAGGACTCATATGGTTGTGCTTGCATGTGCATGCATGATTATATTTCATTCACGGGCTCGGTTAAGCTCACACTCTTTTGTATATGCTTTTGTTAGATGATCCTGCAGGTGGATGTCTCCGTGGCGGGGAGGCTCATCTTGTGGAGATGGGCCATGGTTATTATAACAGTATTGGTGTGGACCCGAACGGAGGTCATACCTCTGGTGTGAGTCTTTTCAGTGATAGTTGATGATGACCCGTGATGGGTGGGCAACTGGCTTTATTTCTAACTGTGGGATTCTTTTTTGTTATACTAGGGATCCCTCTTTTGTATAGCTTTGTTTTGGGGCTCTAGTTGCCTTGCCCTATTTATATTCTTTTGTAAAGCTTGGTCGGATAGAGTTGGGACTGATGATGTTCAGAGAGAGAGAGAGAGAACTAAAACAATGATGGTTGTATATATGCTTTCCCTTTTGTTTCCTTAACAGCTTAATGTAAATATTAGTTTTCCGCAACACTTTGTGTTTTACATCTTGCATTATTGTGGATGTGTGTATTTGTGAATGGATTAACAGCTTCTAGATCCTTGGGGTTTGGCGGATTGCTACTGTGCAATTCGGGTCACCTACCTAATCCTCCCAGGGGGTGGTTTGGGGTGTGACAGAGTATGGTATCAGAGTGAGAAGCTCTTCTTAAATTCACAAACAACGGAATAGGATTAATAACTTGCAAGACGCTAAACACATAATAATTAAATTAACATAAGACAAAATGTAAATAATTAACCAGGGGGGAAGACAGGACACAAGTAAATTAGACTCAATAAAATTTAAAAATATGGTGGACGCCATTACATTGATTTCCAAGTTTGGAAGTACTACTTCCAGTTACAAACAGTAGAAAAAAGAAAAGATAGAGACTGAAAATAAAGAACTACATAAAGCACGACAAAAAAAAAGAAGCAAGGCTGAAATAAAAGACCAAGTCCTAACCGAGACACCGAAGCTGGAAGAACTACTCCTGTGGAGGATCATCGTTCTGTGGAAGCCGAGCCTGTCGTGAGTCAACCTGATAGTAGAAGTCCTAGAAATCAAGTCTCCCCTCCAGGGAAGTGAAACCATGGTCCATCTATATAGACATCTGGGCAAGCTGAGTGTGAAGACCTCAGAATTGTACCATCATGTCTGCCCAACCATAGGACTCAGGCGCCTGAGGTGGCACTTGTGAACTAGAAGCTCCTGTGGGCTCATAGGGAGGCAGACCTCCAAACAGTGCGCCAGGATCCACTGGGTCACCCTCCTACTCACCCGCTCTAACCCCCTCTGCTACCTCGTGTCCCTCCTCCATCTCCTCTTCCTTGAACTCTGAATCGCTCTCTAGCTCCCCTAACATCCTCATCTTCTTAATGGAAGTTTTGTTGATAGGCTTCAACCTATCTCCTCACTCATACTCACTACCAAGAGAAACCATGAATTGCAGGAACACCTGGGTCAGGAATCTCCCATATGGCAGATTCCCATCAGTAAGGTTCTGAGCATGATAGAGCATAACCTGCATAAGTAGATAAGGAAGGTTGATCATTGGACCTCCCTTATCTGGTCTCAGCAAGCAGTATGTGATATACGCTTGAAGCATAGAAATGCCACCCCGGTTCCCACCCTTGGGGTAGATGTTGTAGGAGATGCACCTACTCAAAATCCTCGCAGTCGGCTTGTAATCCCCCTCAGATTTTGGAGTCCTTTCAACCCCAGTCAGAGCTTTGAAGACCATTCCCTTAGTCTCCAATGAAAACATGTCAGAAATGTCAACCCTAGGCTTGTAATAACATCTGTCACCTGTGTCTGGTATCCCCAAAATCTCGGCCAAGGTAGTTGGAGTAAATTTCATATCCACCCCTTTGACTCTGCTCTCTAAACCAAATCCTTCAGGTGTCGGGCACTAGGACCTTAGATACAATAATGACGTTGGAAGGCTTAAAAAACTAGGCATTAGGACGTTGTGCAGGGTGACTAGGCCATGGGAGACTTCGGGGGTTTGGGAGGAAATGGGTTAGGAAAGGCGGATTTGGGGGACCTAGACTCTGGACAGAGGGACGAGGCTCGAAGGCTCAAAATCGGACTAGGGCAGGGCCCCGAAACTAGGAAAAAGCGGAAAAAAGGAAAACTGGAGCTCTGGGGGTCCCCCCTCTCCTCAACTTGGAACTTGTTGAAATGAAAGGTGGGGGTATTTATAGGAAAAAATCCCGTCTGGTGGCTCGGTCGGGCAAAGAAAATAGAATTTTGGGTCCCCCGCAGCACCGTTTGGTTGATTCTTAGCTGGGTGCGGCACTGCCGTGCGGTGTCGTGGCTATACGCGGCGCTGCCAGGCCGTGGCTTTGGGCGGGGGCGTCATGTGAGGTTATACCGAGGATACAGGGGACTGTAGGGGGAAACGAGGTGGAACAGGGGGTGTTCGAGTCACTCTGAAGAAAAAGAGCGAAGTGGGCATTGCTAGTCTTTTGCGTCCGGTTGTCGTCATCGCTGGTGGGGTGGCAAAATTCAGCATCTACAGGCTTGATGAGAAAAATGGCTGACCACGGGAGACAGATGTTGAGAGACGACTACGAGAGATCGGCGAGCAGCTTGAAGGCTTGAAGCAACGGTCGGCAGGAGATACCTACTGGATGATCGGGCAACACCTTATCCGTCGGAGATTATGAACACTCCTCTTCCTGTGAGGTTCAAGCAGCCTCCCTTCGATAGGTATGATGGGACCACCGACCCTATTGACCTTATTAATTACTTCAATTCTATAATGAACATGTGCGGTGGAACGGAGATTGTCTCATACTGAGCCTTCCCCTCATCTCTCAAAGGTGCTGCTACATCGTAGTTCTTGTGGTTGCCGCCAAACTCCATCACCAGTTTCTCCCAGCTTTGTCAAGCCTTCGTTACATGCTTCTAGAGCAGCATGAAGCATAACAAGACGACGGTTAACCTTTTAAGCGTAAGGCAAAAGCCTGACAAGTCCATTCGAGCAATGGCCTCTCAGATATGGATCTCATCAAAGATCTAGCTCGGAAGCTGGCCAAGAATATGATCAAACTCTTAGAGAGGTGCAATGAGTTCGCCAATATGGCGGAGGTACTATAGGCTCGGAAGGCAAATGAGGGGAAGAGTCAGAAGAAGAGGTCTGCGATGGATGACCATAAATATGAGGAACGCCCAAAGAATGATCATCGATCTGAGAAGACGGACTGACCCCAAAGGCCCGACTACACATCTTTGAATCCATCCCAAAAAGAGGTTTTGATGCAAATCCAGGATGAGGGGTACATCCCCCGACCTCAGCCGATGTAAGTAGGGTCATCTCGGAACCCTAATAAGTATTGTCAATTTCACAAGGACACTGGCCATGACACCGAGGATTGTTTTTAGCTAAAGAGAGAAATCGAAGAGTTGATAAAGGCAGGACATCTAAAATGGTACGTGAAGGGAGGGCGCGATGAGCACAGGGTCGGCGAAATGAGGACCAGGGTCAGAGGAAGGACGAGCCGAGGCGCAAAAAATAGGAAAGCCGACGGCAACAAGGCCCGGCCAAAAGAAAAGGAAGACTATTCAGGGCTGAGCAACGCCAAAGGGGTGCCCATATACACCATCCTCGAGGGCCCGGGGTAAGAGTCAACAAGAAAAGCCAAAGCCAACGCCCGGTTCGTGGTGGTTGCGGAGATGCCGAACAAGATAGTAAAGACCGAGACCGTGATCTCCTTAAACGACTCCGATTTTGAAGGTATATATTTACCTCATGACGATGCCTTAGTTGTGTAGGTGGAAATAGCTAAGTGACCCGTCCATCGGGTATTGATAAACACACGGGGGCCTCGGTCGACTTGATGTCGCTTGAAGCGTACAAATAATTCAGATTCGGAGATGACATGCTCAAACCCAAGGAAACCTCCATACACAGATTCTCGAGAGCCTCCGTAATAATCACAGGATCAATTGAGCTACTGGTCACACTCGAAGAGTGGCCACCCCAAGCAACAACAAAGGTCAAGTTCATGGTGGTGAGGTTGGTCATGGCCTTCAACGCAATACTCGGGCAGCCGACCCTTACTGCTCTCTAAGTTATCATCTCACCGATCTACCTAAAGATGAAATTTTTGACCAAGAATGGGGTTGGAGAAATCCGAGGCACCAGAAGAAGGTAAGAGAATGCTATGCGACGTTCATAAAGCAGAACTAAGGTAACACCCGAGGGATGGCCATGTTTGTGGGAGATCTCCTCGGAGACCAAAGAGATGAGTTGGCTGAGCACCGTGGAAGACTTGTGGAAGACCTCATCCCTTTCTCACTCAACGAGGATGACCCCACAAAGACAGTCCAGATAGGTTCACTGTTAGGCAAGGAACAAAGGACAAAGCTCAGTAACTTCCTAAGGGAGAACTTAGACATGTTTGCGTGGTCACCCTCGGACATGCCAAGGATACCGAGGCACATTGCTGAGCACCAACTACATGTCGATCCAACCCAAAATCCCGTTCAATAGAAGTGGACGAACTACTCCCTCGATCGGTAGTCGACGATCAAGGAAGAGGTAGAAAAGCTCCAACGGTCAGGCTTTATTAGGGAAGAGAAGTTCCCAGCTTGGCTAGCTAACGTTGTTATGATACCTAAGCCGAATGAAAAATGGAGAATGTGCATCGACTATACTGACCTCAACAAATCATACCCCAAGGATGAGTACCCCTTGCCTCGGATCGACTTGTTGATTGACGCCACCGTCGGTTATGAAATGCTTAGTTTCATGGACACGTTCTCGGGTTACAACCAGATCCTAATGCACAAAGAGGATGAGTCGTACACAGCCTTTCGGACCGACCAGGAGAATTTCTATTACCGAGTCATGCCTTTCGGACTGAAGAATGTCGGAACCACATATCAAAGAATGGTCAATCACATGTTCCAGGATCAGATCGGCCGAAATATGGAAGTATATGTGGATGGCATGCTGGTGAAGAGCCTCAAGGCTGACCACCATTTGGCCGACCTAGAGGAAGCATTCGGAGTATTGAGGAAAAACCAGATGACTCTGAACCTCGCCAAGTGTGCTTTTGGTGTGTCCTCGGGAAAGTTTGTAGGTTTCATGGTTTTGGTCCGAGGCATCGAGGGCAATCCAGCAAAGATCCGAGCAATCCAAGAGATGACCCCTCCTAGAACAATTCGAGAGGTACAGAGATTAAATGGGAGGATAGCAGCGCTGATAAGGTTCATGTCTCGAGCTGGAGATAAATGCTTGTCGTTCTCCAAAACATTAAAGAAACTTTGGAATCCGAAAGATTTTGTGTGGATGGATGAGTGTTAGAACGCTTTTGAAGAGCTGAAGAAGTACTTGGAAAATCCGCCCCTCCTTGCCCGACCCGAGCCAAATGAAGAACTAATGCTATACTTAGCATCAACAATGGTGGTGGTCAGTGTCGTACTATTGAAGGAAGAGGCCAAGCAGCAAAGGCCAATATACTATGTCAGCCATGCACTAATCGACGCGGAAACACAACACTCCAAGTTCGAAAATGTGGCATTTGCCTTAGTAACATCGACGAGGAAGTTGAGGCCGTACTTCCAAGCTCATCCGATCGCAGTACTCACCGATCAACCCCTTAAGAAAATACTACACAAGCCAGATGTGTCGGGTCGACTGATCACGTGAGCAGTTGAGCTGAGCGAGTACAACATCAACTATAGACCTCGTATGGCGATAAAAGGACAAGCCTTGGCTGACTTCATTCCTGAGTGCACCATAGCTGGCCTTGAGGATCGAGATGTTGAGCCATCAAGTGAAGAGACCGAGGCCGAGGCCGAGCAAGCATGGATCATGAATGCAGATGGCTCAAGTAATGCGGCCGGCAGTGGCGGGGGTTGATGCTGGTCACCTCGGAAGGATTCTACATCCAATATGCTTTGAGGTTCAAGTTTCCAGCCTCCAATAATGCTGCCGAGTACGAGGCCCTACTAGCTGGACTCCGAGTTGCCAAGAGTATAGGCATTACTTGACTGAAGGTACGTAGCGACTCACAACTTGTGGTCAATCAGATCAATGGCGAGTATGAAGCGAAAGACGATCAGATGGTAGCCTACCTCGGCCAAACCCAAGTTATGATTGCTGAACTCGAACAATTTGAGATGACCAGGGTACCGCGAGAGGAAAATGTCGTAGCCGACTCTCTCTCAAGGCTCACCGAGGCCGAGTTTTTGAGTCTGGCAAGCTCGGTGTACATTGAAATTTTGGATGGACTATCACTCCAAGAAAAGAAGGTCAATCATATAGAAGAAGAGGGTCCAACATGGATGGACCCAATCATCAATTATCTGGAGAATGACCAACTCCAGGAGGATCGGGATCAAGCTAGAAAAGTCAAAATCCAAGCTGCCAAGTACACCATGATTGACGGAGTTCTATACAAAAGGGCAGCCTCAGCCCCACTACTCAGATGCCTCGGACCGAATGGAGCTGAGTTCGCTTTGGCGAAAGTACACGAAGGGATATGTGGCAGTCACATGGGTGGCCGAGCACTCGCGTACAAAGTACTTCGGCAAGGATTCTATTGGCTAAAAATACAGGAAGAGGCCAAGAAATATGTGAAGACTTACGAGAAATGTCAGTTGTTCACTCCAGTCTCACACCAGCCCGTGACGTAACTGACGCGATGTTGAGCCCAATACCCTTTGCGATGTGGGGGATGGACATACTCAGAGATTTTATCCCGGCCTCGAGGAATAGGAAATTTCTGGTGGTTGCAATTGAGTATTTTACTAAGTGGACTGAGGCTGAACCATTAGAAACCATCACCGAGAAGAGCATGGAAAAGTTCTTCCGAGAAAAAGTTATCTATTGATTCGGCCTTCCCAAGGTGCTGATTACTGATAACGGCAAGCAATTTAATAACCCAAACTTTTGGGAATTTCATAAGCATTTCTACATAGACTTTCGCCCGGTGGCAGTGGCTTACCCAAAAGCCAACGGACAAGTTGAAGTATCTAATAGAACCTTACTGGCAGGGGTAAAGAGGCAGTTGGATGAGGCCAAAGGAAGATGCTTGGAAGAGCTGTCAAGTGTGCTATGGGCCTATCGGACAACTATGAGATCATCGACTGGCGAGAGCTCATTTAGATTGGCATATGGGACCGAGGCACTAACTCTGGTAGAGGTCAAAGCCTCATCCCACCGAACACTAATCTTCAACGAGAGAACATACGAAGACGGCCTAAAGGCAAACCTAGACTTTCTAGATGAAGTAAGGGAGAACACAGTACTAAGGAATATGGCGTACCAGCAGAGAACGACCAAATATTATAACTCTAGGGTGAAAGAACGACTATTCCATCAAGGGGACCTCGTCCTAAGAAAGGCTAGTGAATCTCAATCGAGGCAACAAGGAAAGCTCGTGCCAAATTGGGAAGGACCGTACATAGTCTCCAAGCAGATCCGACCAGAAACGTATCGCTTGAAGACTCCGGGGGGCAAGAAGATACCCCGACCTTGGAATTCTGAGAACTTAAAGAAGTTTTATCAATAGAAGATTGTTAGAATTTATTTTGGGAAAGTTTGTTTTTCATTTTGAAAATTATTAACATAAATAAAGAGAAGATCTCATCCAAGATCCTAGTTTACTCCAAATTGTTTATTGCTCAAAGTCACAAGACCAATCCTCATAGATTGGCCAACCCCAAAGACCGATCCTCATAGGTCAGCAATGCCAAAGTCATAGGACCAATCCTCATAGATTGGCCGACCCCGAAGATCGACCCTCAAAGGTCGGCAACACCAAAGTCATAAAACCAATCCTCATAGATTGGCCAAATCCAAAGATCGACCCTCATAGGTCGACAACACCAAAGTCATAAGACCAATCCTCATATATTGGCCGACCCCATAGACCGACCCTCATAGGTCAGCAACGCCAAAGTCATCAGACAAATCATCATAGATTGGTCGACCCTGAAGACCGACTTTCATAGTTCGGCAATGCCAAAGTCATAAGACCAATCCTCACAGATTGGTCGACCCAGAAGACCGACCCTCATGGGTCGGTAAAGCCGAGGTCGTAGGTCCGACCTTTGTAGGACGGCTCCAATCAACGTTAAGGCTTTCCGAAGAATTCAAGGAGCAAGACTCCAAAGTTGCGGACCAAACCAGAATGTGATCCTTAGAAAGAAATCCTAAAAATCTCTAAGGCATATAGGTCGGCCTCAGGGTCGGCCCCACGAATCAGCCTCAAGATGGGCCTTATAGGTCGAGTATACAATCTTTATATGGAAAAGCACTAAGGCAAATGGCTCAACCAATTCTGATCTGTGTCAAAGGTCGAGTCCCCATTGATTTGAAGAATTATGTTATGTGCAAAAAAGAAAAGTCGATGTAAAACACTTAGAGAAATAAAGGGACATTTCGTTAATGAAAAGCCGATAGGTCGGTCACAGTACAAAAGGCCTTGGACTTGCGAGGCAATACACAAAAAAGAAAAAAAAAGACCTTGGAAGGTCGACCATACATTCGTCCAAAAAGGAAAAAAAAAGAAGTCTTCAGGAGGTCTCTTTGGGGAAGTTATCGGCTGGAAGGTCAGACAGCGCAGTAGGAAGATCAATAGTCGGCACGAGGATTTGCTCCACCTCTATGCCATCCTCGGCAGCGGCAGACTCAACAACAGTCATACCATTCTCGTCGAACTGGGAGAGATATAAGTTGGGATGAGATTCTCGAAGCTCATTAAGGATCTCTGCTCGGCCGTCATTGAATCCTGAGGCATAGGTGGACTTGTTCATCTGGTGGAACAACTCCTAGAAGTCCGCTGACTGCAAATACTCCTCCACGGCATCCTTTTGAGCCTTCTGGAGGTCAGACACAGCTTTTTTATTCAGGCCGTCGAGCTTGGCCTTCAGATCCACAACCTTGTTGGCTGACTTCTCCTGTTGGACCTTCATCTTTTCCTTCAAGGCCTCAAGGTCAGACTCGGCCTTGTTCCTCTTTTCCTTTTCCTCTTGGCGTTCCCGGATGCCTGCTTTGGCCGCCTCGCTAGCCTTCCTAGTCTGCTCCTCGAGAGAAGTGTTGTTCGAGGCCAGCTGCTCAAAACGAAGGGTGGCCTCGGTGGCCTCGGTGGCCTTAGAGAGAAACCCTACAAGAATGAGAAGGCGATCAGCCAGAACACCACGATGGGGCAAGTAATGAACATACAATTTCCATATCTCGAAAGAGTGAGGCCGAGAGCTCGGCATTGCTCAGGTCAAACAAAAAGGCTCGGTCAATGGGTAGTCGACCCGCGTCCAGCCACTCTCGAGCGTGAACTTTTGACTGCAACGCCGAGTTCCCCTTGAACAGCCGCTGGAGAGGACAAATGGGGAGATTGCTCATCGAGTCCTTCCCTAGGGTGGGGTTAGTCGTAGCACCCTCGGTCATTTCCTTTAGTTTGGAGGAAGAGCTGAGAGGAACCCCTGGAGGAGCGGGACCCTTCAGATTGACCAAAATCTTGGGCTTATACCGCTTCTCCCCTCTCAAACTCAACTTATCGTGTTCCTTTCTTTTGTGGCTGGTTGCCACGGCCTTGATGCCGAGGACAACATCCATCTTACTCAGATTGGCCGCCTCCTTGGTCTTGGACTTCTCAGCCTTGGCCTTGGCCTTGTCGACCGCCTTCTTCCTCTTCTCCTCCAATATCTCAGCCTTCATCCGAGCCGAGTCAAGTTGAGGAAGACCGCCTGCCACTACAAGAAAAAAGGATGAATCAGACGATTATAGAGCAAAGTATGATAAGTATGAGAGGTCGGTACGGAACACCTACCTGGGGTAAGCTTCCATAGTTGGAGGAACTCCTCCCCTAGGAGCCACATGACATTAAAAGGCTGACCCGGAAGGATCCAGTCGTACGAAGGTTGTAATCATTCAGGATCGGTGCAAGATTGACATATTTTAAATTAATCTTCTTCCACTCAGTCCTAAAGGGGCAGTTGGGGATGGAAGAAAAGAAGAACGGAGGCTTCCAATATTTATTGGAGCTCGGCACTTGGGCAAAAAACTTGTAGGCGTTTAAAGTTTTGTTCCTTTGGAGTTGGCGGGTAAAATAATATCACCTAACCTCCCAGAATTTCTTCAAAAAGTAGAGTTGGGCAAAGAGGGCCACAGTTGCGATCCGACCCATCTTGTAGAAAGAAAATGTAGAAGCCATAGAGGATCAGCCAGGCATTAGGGGTCAGCTGACCCAGCACCAGATGGAAGTGGTCCAAGATCTTGTCCACCAAGCGAAGGATCAGAAAATGAAACCTATACTTGAAGGCAATCTTGTAAAGGGCCACCTCGTCTGGTCGGAGGAAGCAACCCATCTCTAAAGGCCAGGAGACTCGGAGTCGGATATCCTTGGGGATCCCATATCTCACCTGAAGTTCCTCAAGGTCGGCCTCGATCACATTACTTTCTACCACCCTGACGCTACCTTCGGCCGGTCTGACAGCTTGGACGAACCTGCCGACTTGTTTCCCTCCTCATCTGAAGAATCTTCTTTTGAGGACGACCCCGAAGGCCCATCTTCATCAGAGGACGGTCTTGAATCCCCTTCACGATCCTCGGGGATGGGCTGAGCCGGATGGTTAAACTCTTGAGGAATAGGAACCTCGATGTCTACAGAGGGATGGGGATCCACTAATCGTGTTCGTCCGAGCCCAAGTCGAGAATGTCTACTACAGGCGGCAGTACGTCTAATTCTCGGCCCGGGCTCGCGATATCTCGCAGCTTAGCGAGAACTTCCTCTTTTAACCCCCTACCAACTGACATAATTAAGGGTTAGAAGATTTATTGGATGTCGAGGCTGAGGGAGAGTTGAATCACGAGGGGCTACTGAGAAAGAGGGCTCGGACACGCTCTAATGACAGAAAGGAAAAGCTGGGAAATCTAACAACAAAGAGCCAAGCGCAAGGAGAACCGAGTGCTTAAAAGACCGAGTGCTCTAAGTTATCCTGGTGCTTTAGAATTGAAAGCAAGTGCAAATGAAGAACTGTACTCACCCATTTATAGTGACTAGGGGGCAATTGAAGCATCAAGATCCGACAGTTGAGAAAAAATCGAGTAGATCCAACGGTCTGGATCATCTGACGCTTGGTCTACCCGAGTGCAATGATGGCACTGAGTGACATGTCACACGAAGGACGAGGGGCCACCAGGCGTGGCGCTGACAACACCCAATGTCTAATCAAAGCGTCTGTACAAATTTTCTGAACATCCTTGGCACAGAGTGGTTAGGTCGGCACACTCGAAGAAATACTCACCAAGGTCAACCGAGCTTTGATGGGTGGGGGGCAAGTGATGAGTCATATAAATAGTGGTCGAACCCTCGGGGTCGTCCATGCCTGGCCAACCCCTCAGGGTCATCCGCACCTAGCCGATCCCTCGGGGTCATCCGCGCCTGGCCGACCCCTCGGGGTCATCCACTCTTGGCCTACCCCTTAGGGTCATCCACGACTAGCTCAGCCCTCGGGGTCATCCACGCCTGGCCGACTCCTCAGGGTCATCCGTACCTGGCCACCCCTCTGGGTCATCCGTGTCTGGCCGACCCCTCAAGGTTGTCCCCTCGTCTCAGCCGGCAACCGAGCCGACCACTCCAGTATCAGCCATCGGTCACTAAGGCCTCTCACGAGGCAATGTCCATAACCCACCCGAATTGCGAAGCCACGTCGGCACATCCCGATGATCACGGGATATGTTGAGTCAGCCGAATCGGGACATCATCCAACAACGAAATCGTATCACACTCAAATGAGGACTCTTACCAAGTGAAGAGTCCCCTCCCGAATATGACTCCGCCTGACAAATTCCTACTAAATATAAGACTCTTGACATACGATGACTCTTCTCCGCCGCCCTATTCTCACTCTATAAATACTCAGGTATGAAAATCAAACACTCATCTCACTTTTTACTAAATTGAAACGTTGTTGCTTTAGAGACCTGACTTAAGCATCAAAGAATCTTCGACCGAAGTCACACCGACTCTCTTGTGCTAATTTGATTTTCGCAGACTCATCCATGGGCGAACCGAGGGAGAAAGGTTTTCAGACGCAACAAGGTGATTAGAAAGGGGCTCATTGCTGCCCGTACCCATTCTTATTTATTACTTATTTTTACTTGATCTATCTCGAATGTCATTGAACCACACGGGAAGCCTATGGAATGGGCTGCACATAGTTTAGCCAATTTTTAAATTATCCTTTACGCGATGAAATCAAATTTGACTTCTGGTCTACCATATATGGTTCCTCAGTCCTCTTAGGGTGGGGTCGTTAAGCTTAAAATGTTAAATGCAGATTTTCATAGAATAGTCAACCTTCCCAACTTATCTACATCACTTGGACGGTTAATACTAACCCTACTAGAAGAAGATAGACGATCAGAAAGTGGTCAATCAATGTAAGCGCACTACGCTATCATAGTCCCTTGTTAAGCTTATCGCCGAGTCCGAGGTGGCATAGCTATCCTTCTTTAACCTTTTGCTTCCCCAAAGTTGCCATGAAGTAGATCGTTTCGACACGTAGCAAAAGTATATTACAATTAACGAATAAAAAATACCACTCACTCTCTGTTAAAATGGATAGAGCAATTTTATCCGTTCGTGTTCGTGTTCGTGTTCGAATCGAAGCGTCACTACTGTTAAACTTACAATTGTAGCAACCGAGGAAAGAATGCAGAAAGCTATGGAGACGAATGGCAAGAACTGCAAGGCCATTAGCGGAGCGCAATGGTTGAGGGAGAAGAAGGTAAAGGATTTAATGGTGGAGAAGAGGAGACTGGTAGAGGTTCCCTACACGGCCTCCCTGGCCCACACCCTGAACGCCCTGGTGGCCAACAGTGTGGTGGCGATCCCTGTGGCTGCGCCGCCGGGTCAGTGGATCGGCGCCGGTGGATCAATGATCATGCTGTCTGACAAGAACACCGGTGCAGTACGGAAGCACTACATCGGCATGGTCACCATGCTTGACATCCTTGCTCACATCGCCGATCAACTCTCCGATTCCATTAATGGCGACGAACTCGATTTGGATAAGCGTATGTCTGTTCCTGTCTCTTCCATCATCGGCCATTGCCTTGAAGGTCTCAGCCTCTGGACCCTCAATCCTCATACCAGGCATGGAATTTCCTTATTTCTTCTTCTTTTTCTGCTTTTGTTTTCTCTATTAATTGTTCTAGTTAAGAAGCTCAATTCGTGCACAGTGTTGTAGATTGTATGGAAATGTTCAGTAAAGGAATCCACCGTGCTCTGGTTCCAGTGGAGAGTCACATGGAGCACATCTCTGGAGTGGAACTGGCAGAGTCTGCAACCAGTTATCGAATGCTTACTCAAATGGATATCTTGCGTTTCTTAAAGAGACACGCAGCTGAGGCACAGGGAATTCTCTCTCGCTCTGTTGGGGAATTGGGAGCAGTTCCTGAATACGTTTTTGGTGTAACTAATCGCACCAAAGTCATGGACGCCATTAAATGCATGAGGACTGCTGCTCTACATGCTGTCCCCATTGTTGAGGCCTCAGCAGAAGACCTCCAAGAAGATCACAAGCAACTCATAAATGTATGTATGTATATACTAATTTCTCAATTTCTGATCAAGTCCTTCATATTTATTTATTATTATTTTTTTTGATGAAAGTGAATCACACAAACCACTCACCAATCCCAAGAGGTTAACCGATTTTTATGATTGTAGAATGACAGGATATACACAACATACACCACTCCTTTCTCTCTTTTTTTTTTTTTGTTTTGTTTGTTATGTGGTTAATTGGGTTCCATTTAATGTATATGTGTTAATTGTGTGAGCTTAGTATCGGCAAGGTTAAATGGCTTGATTTAACGCATTTCATCAATTCTGAAGTGTTTGGGGTATCAGTAATAAATGAATAATATTCATTTTATGATGCAGGGAAAGGGCAGGAAGCTAATGGGGACATTCTCTGCAACCGATTTGAGAGAATGTCCAATCTCTTTGTTGCAGTCCTGGTTGTGTATCGATGTTATGGAGTTCACTGAGAATGTATCAACAACTTGGACCGTTAATGCCTCAGGTGAATTGGGGCATTCACCAAAGGAGTTGGTGACTTGCTACCCAGACAGAAGCTTGGGCGAAGTGATTGAAAAGGCTGTGAATGGACAAGTGCATCGAGTCTGGGTTGTGGACAAACAAGGATTGCTTGTAGGGATTGTTTCCCTCACTGACATTCTTCGAATGATAAGGGTCTCACTGTCATCCCTTTAGTGATCTTGAGCTATGTGAACTTTAATTGTAGAAGCTCCTGTACTGCTGTACATTTAATCGAGTTCTTATGAATGCTTACATTTGAACAACTTATGCAATAGTTAGCTTTGTGAATAATTTGGTAAGAATTAATTCAAATTATTTTGAAAATTTGGCCTCTAAAGTTTGGACTCCAGAAATTCACTTCAATATAAATAATCTTGCAAAAAATTCAAGAACTGAAAATGTTGGTTCATAAAATTCAGAATCTTAATTACAAAACTTCAATACATGTATGGAGTATGGTCACACATTTTTAAAATATAGATGATGTTTAAAACCCAAATTTATTCATTTTCAATTCTTTGCACAATTTTTTACTGTATTTGCCAATTTTGGAAATTTAATTAACCTTCTTTTTCACATTTTTTTTAATTGTTTCCGTGTCCAAATTTTATTAACTATACCTATATGCCAGGTCACCTATTCTCCAACTTAGACAATGATCAATCTGTCTGTCATTATGATTAATGTTTCTAGCAGAAACTATCGTTTTCTTCACGAACGATCCTCGGGACCTGAAACAGAGAGAGTAATGGGCCGGAGTTGGTCTCCGGGGGAACTCTTCGACGATCAAGTCAGAACAGAACCAGAATATCCACACCGACACCTGAAGCATTTCCTTCGATGTCGGGATCTGTTCATTGACAGCCACTTGATGTCGACCTAAACCCTCGATGTTGACTCAACCCAGTTCAATGTCAATTCTATGCAAATCCAAGAAGCCCAAACTTGCCATGTTTAGCTCCGATTTTGATTCCTTTCGCTACCAAGCCCAATTTTGGCAACTTGGATGTGTATTTTAGCTTCCTTAGGCCCCAAGAAATTTTCCCTTTAGAAATAATACACATGCTCACACCCCATTGGCCATAACCTTGACCAAACAACCACCGTCAATACAAAGACATGCCTTAGCGACGATCCGGATCAAACCCAGTATCCTTAAACGAATTTGGTAGTGCACATACTGCTCTACATCTATAAATATACCCCTGTCACATTGAGGAGGATCCCTTGGCATCCTTTGAATGCTTGAACCCTTGGACAACTCTAAGTCCTACCTTGGCTAAATTTACTCATGCTGAGTGACCCTCGAGCACGGACGACGAAGTGTTGCCCGAAGCAGCGACAAAGAAGCCTGAAATAGTGACGATAATGTCTCCATATACTTCTCCCCCGAGTCACAAAAGGGAAATCTCCAATACTCCTTGAGTTTGAATATTCTAACTAGGTAAATCCCCTATTTTCTCGCTATTTCTCTGTTGTTTTATCGCTTTCTCCTTCATACTTGTTTTGCATCTCTTAGGAAGGTGTGTGATCCCATCTCTTTAGATGGTGATCACACGCAAACTCTTGTTGTTTTCTATGTTGTGTATTCTCAAACATGACCCCTATCCCTTGTAGTTTAAGACTCCCCCTCAGTGCGCCTCACAGATCCCCTGTAGCCTTATTTTATTATTTCTCTTGGGTGAGCGAGTAGCTGCTTGTCCTCGCCATTACATTTTAGGACTGAGTCCCCTGTTTTAGCTTTAGCTTTCTTCGCCTTTAGTCTGTCTTTAGGCTTGTTTGCCTCCTTTTTAATCCTCAATAAATTTTTTACGGAAAAAAAAAATAAAAAAAACAAGACTCCCCCTATTTCTATTTACCGTTTGTACTCCATGATCCTTCTATGTGATTGTGTGCTTCTTGTTTTTTCCCCTCTCATGCATCTTTTTAGCTTAGGACTTACATCTCCCTTTCTTCTACTACAATATTTCAAGGTTGTCTAATACATCTTTCATACGTTCTGTTTCATGCATCATGTTGCATTCCCCACAACATCCCTTTTTCTTTCATGTTTTAACCCTTTGCATACATGCACCTAGATTAGATTTTTCTCCATCATTTCGTTAAAATTTTGTCATGCTATCTATTCTCACTTCATCTTTTAGATCCTTTTATCTTTTTCTTGTCTTGATCACTCATGTTCATTACTCGCATAGCATGATCCTCATACGTTATCCCTCTATTTCGTCTCTTCCGTTATGTGCCTTTACTTTCCTGTATACTAACCCTTACCATGTAGCCAAACCTTCAAGTATATCCCACAACCTTCTATTGTACTTTACTCTATTTTATTTTTCTTTGCATTTTACATTCTTGCCCAAAAGCATGTAATAACCTTACCCTGCCAAGTAATAGAAAGACCAGTAAGTCCGGACGGACTGGGATGCCTAATACCGTCCCCGGACTGTAAATTTACCCGTAATCAAACCGACAAACCATTTGTCTCCAAAAGGGCATTGCATGAGAGTCATTACATTTACAATATTGGGTCCTAGACCCTCTTGTAGGTGGTGACTTCTACATACAATTCACCTCCCTCTTCTTCTCCCTCAAAGAGGGATGAAGTGGAGGACAAGTGGCGATCCCCCGCCATGTCATTTGCCCTCACAGTGGCAAATCCACTGGGGACACTGTGTTTATTAGAATAGGCTAGACTTTTGATGTGCTTGGCATATATGTTGTATTATTGTAACACTTTTTTTTTTCTCTTATTGTATGCTTCTAGATGCTAACTTTAGTAGGCTAAGTTAAATCATAATTTGTATACACTTTCACATACCGTTGGTCATGCTAACAATGCATGATTTAACCCCATCTTTACGCATCGTGGAGTAACCTTGGGCCCGATGTGAAGACATG
This sequence comes from Telopea speciosissima, assembly GCF_018873765.1. NCBI lineage: Eukaryota > Viridiplantae > Streptophyta > Magnoliopsida > Proteales > Proteaceae > Telopea > Telopea speciosissima. Next base: position 39,711,331 of record NC_057923.1, read on the forward strand.
CGGCTTACCCTTGGTGAAACCATAACTCTTAGCACCGTACCGTTTGGTATACCAAAGAGGCTTGCACCGTCGGACCATTTGATCATCTTACTCGTAGGAGTAGTGAGAGGTATATAGGAGCACCTTGCTCAGGGAATCCTTTATGTCCTATTATCCTTTAACCATCATGCATCACATAGGAATTTAGAGCCCAACGTTTAGGTGACAATACACTACCTGTAATACTGTTTGAAAACCGATCTGACACTTTGTTGACCTTGTTCCTAATTGGCCTGATTATTCTTAATCTTATCTTAGGTCCGTTACGCTAATATGCGGCCCTTGATGTGTGGGCCAACCTAGAACTTGATCAACTTAATGCCCACACTTAATAACTCATGTTTGGGCATGAAGTGTTTGTTGAGAATTGTTTGCGCATCATATGCATATCATCCTTCCTTTAGGGCGACGTATATGGGGTACGAGGTTCTCTTTAGGTCTATGTTCTTCCAAAATTTCCCTTTTGTTCTAATTGTGACCCTATCTTAAATAAGAATCATTACTGTGGGACAGCAGGATATCGATTCTACAACTAGTTGGACTAGGATTGGGAGAAGGTTAGTTTGTGTTTCAAGTCCCTCTGAGCCAGAGATGAGTGATTCAGATAAAAATCATACGGACATGGAAGAGTTGAATGCCCAGATGCAATTTTTGGTTAGCTTAGTGGCCACGTTAGTACCGAGTGTTACCGTACTAGCAACACCACAAGCCAGTATAGACCAGAGTCGCACACGACTCCATGGAGGTTCCTCACATGACCCTAACCTAACCTTGGAGGATGGGGTCATTACTTCTGGACCACGGCTGTCAGTTGAGTTAATTGAGACCCAACTATTGAAACAAATGGTCAAAAAATTGGAGCATGCTATGAAGAACATGAAAGGGGTACAAGACCAGATGATCAACTCTGAGGGACTTTGTTTCTTTCCTGAAGCACATTTACCCGAGTGTTTCAAGAGGAAATCCAAAAAGTTTGATGGAATTGGTGATCCACAAGCCCACCGTAGCGTTTATATAGGCTACATGAGGATCAAGAATTTTTCAGAATAGCAGATGGGCCAGGATTATTTCAAATGTCTCTAACTGAGCCTGCCTTAAGATGGCTCATGTCTTTGGATTCCTCCCAAATGCGTACTTGGGACGACATGGTGAAAGCCTTTAAGAACCAATACTCATACAATATTGAAATGGAGTTAACCCGACAAGATTTGGAAACTACTAAGTAGGAGGCTAATGAAGGATCATTCAATATCTGATGAGGTTCAGGTCAAAGGTTGTAATAATGTGTGACCGGCCCATAGAGAAAGAACAAGTTAAAATGACTATCAAGAATCCGCATATGACTTACAAGACCCATTTGTGTGCTTAGCCCTTGACTACTTTTGAGGCCCTATTCGAAGCGGGTCAACAAGTTGAAGACGTACTAAGCCCGCCTAATTTTATCCAAGGGAATCCTAAGCAAGGCATAACATTGAGCAACCAATGTACTGCGGTTAGGAAAAATACTTATCCAAACAAGAATATTGAAGTGAATGTGGTGACACCGACTATCGAGGCCCCACTTTTGATTGTGAATAATGTCCCTAGGGTTGGAACCACCCGACAAAAGGGACAGTTTACCGATTTAAGCATGCCATTGAGTCTGGTCCTTAAAAAGCTACTTTAGAAGGGACTTCTAACTAAGATTCAACCAACTAACTTGTCAACCCCCTTACCCAAATGGTACAAACTGAATCTCTATTGTGAGTACCATCAACAGAATGGGCATGCAATCGATAAGTGCTTCCAATTGAAGCATGTTGTCCAAGATCTACTAGATGAGGGAAAGTTTACAGAAGCCAAGCCAACCTAATGTGCATATCAATCCCCTTCCCCATATTATGGAAATTCTAAGTCCATTAACAACCTTAAGGATTAGGATCGGCCCATTAACTTATAAGTTTTTATCACACCAGTTGAAGGTTAACATGATCCGCCTCACACAATGGATGGAGGAGATGCTACAAACCCTAACCGCAATTGTTCTAGGGGAGGTGCTTTCTGATGATGCCATCATGATAAACATAGGGGTTGATGACGATGAAGACACTCATGATTCAAGCAGTGATTATTGCGACCATGAGAATGGGATCCCCGTCAGTTACTCACTAGAAGGTTTGTAAGATGATGGGAATTTGGGTAATGATTTCATAGACATAACCACTGATGAGCAGCATAATGACCAGCCTGAGAGCCCAGGTAGTACCTGTTGGAAAATTCACATCTCATTTAATCCCTTTATTGTAGTTTTGATGATAACAAACATATGTCAATACAAACAAACCTCTATACTAACAACTTGCAGGAATCTATAAGAAGAAGCAAGGTGTATGAAAGAGGAATTATAAGCTAAGAACATAAGCTTGGAAGCTCAAGACTGAAGACTTGCAATAAAGTAGATGCACACGCTATATACTTTGTATTGCATGAAATTTAATGAAAATTGCATAGCATACATTCGTGCATACTTAGAGACCTTAGGAGGTGTCGTACAGACCTTAGAAGACAAAGCATAAGTTGGGAAAAGTCCAGACAAAAGGCCATCAGGGATTGATAATCAAAATGTCCCAAAAAGTAAATGGTCATACGATCTAAATGGTCGACCGATTACAGAGCAATTTCGCCCACTTGGTCATAGTAGCCAATTGGTTACATCGTGGATAACTCAGAAAACACTGAGGGTCACTTATCCTATCGCCCCAGTAAGACCTCAATTATCACGAAGGGACCTGGGCCTGTAGAAGTCATCATGACCACCCAGTGGCAAACCCCGATAGCCATCACTACCCCTGCCCTGGCCTCTCCCACCTCCACAGACCGCAGGTGCTCAGACTATCCAACACATAAACCCCTGTTGGCAAGGGTCGTAGCATAAGGGAGCAAGCATCCAAGCCATAGATATACTATATGCAAGTCCTATCATCCCGAGAGGTATTTCGGGTGCATCAACGTCCCATTCCATCTAGAACCTGGGTACCAACACAGCACGGCACATACAAATCAGGATGGCATACATCAGTTTTCATAATTAAATAAATTTGGGTTCCGGTACCGGTACACCCAGCACCGTAGCCCGATACAATGGTGAGCATTATACTATCACATTCTTAATAATTCACAATTGAATAAAATGCAATGCGCACCATGCTTATAATTATATACTAGCATGCTTAAGATTTCATATTAATAGATATTCAAGCCCACCAAATCACCCAGAACCCACTCACCTAACACGGGCACCGCCACGTGTGGTTGACTTGAATATCACCTGGCCTTCCCACTCTCCATTGAGTTGGGTAGCCTAGGAATACAAAAACAAACATTAAAGCATGCATAGGAGGGTCCCATGCTAGGCCCTTGAGGTTAAAATCAAGTTTCAACAAAGACAGCACGAGCAGACTCACGGGCGGTCTCAGCAGTGGTGAATCCGCCCCTGACTCCGTTCAGGCCAAAAGGTAAAACCAGAGCGAGCAGACTCACGAGCAAAACTTCTTACTTGAGTCTGGTGGTTCATCCGTTCGACACCTGAGACAATCATAAAAGGGAGCGGATCCACGGGCGGATGTGCTTCTGTGGTCCGCCCCTGCATCCGTTTATTTTCCTGAGACAGACCCGAGAGCAACAGGCTTCGGGCAGAGGCAAACATGGTGAATCCGTGCCTTTGTTTGCTCAGGCCATTACACAGGGTTTGTACTGGGCGGACTAACGGGTGGTACCACGATAGATGGATCCGATCGTTCGTCCTTTGGCAGTCTCTTCCAAGATTGTAGAGGGCTTTTGCTCCAGCTTGAAGCTTGGAGCTCCATAGTACCTCAGGGACAAGGGGAGGTGTCTAAGCCTTCCTAGGGTCACTAGGTCCTACTCTCACCTCAAGGATCCATGATCCTACAAGGTTTGGGTCTCACATTGGTCCATGGGTTGGGATTTAAGGTTCAAATCAAGGGTTCATTGGCCATGGCTGCAATTGCAACACTTAGAGGCCTAGGTCACCATCCGTTAGAGCTCCCAACTAGGGCCAAGCTTCACCTTGAGTCCCAAATGGAACCCTAGGTTAGCCCTAGCTCAAGAATCCAACAAAATCAAAGAGAAATGAGGGAGAGCTAGGTTTAGGGAGCTTACCTTGGTGAGCTTCCTTCTTCCAGCCACTCTCTCCATCTCTTCTCCTCCTCTTTCTCTTCTCCCTTGGGTCCAGCCAGCTGAGGAGGAGGTGTAGGGATGCCAACCATCTTTGCATGGCTTCCATCCTCTTGCCTTCCCCTCCAATTCCTCTTCTACTTCTCCTTCTTCTTCCTTCCTCTTCCTCTTTCTCTTTTCTCTTGTCTCTTCTCCTCCACTGTTTATGGGGGAGGGGGAGAGATAAGTAAATGAGAGGGGTTCTTTTAGCTTTAAGGGGGGTAGAAGGGTCCTTAGGGTGTGTTTGGTTTAGGTACCCCCAATCACTTAGTGGCCCTAGGTCTTTACAAGGGTTTTAGTTTAGGTCTTAGGGTTTGTTTGGCTTTAGCCATACCCATTAGGTCCATTAGGTCATGTTTGGGGTGCACCCTAAGTCCATTAGACTTAATTGTCCACTAGGGTCTGTTTGGTTTAGGCTAGGGTGTATAAAACTCATTATTCACCCAAGTTAAGCCTTGTGGGCCCCACTTCATGGTCCACTTCAACCAAGCAATGGTGAGGGAAGGGGTCCATATGGTCCAAAGGTTCAACTAGAGTGTTCGGGACACGAGTATGTGGGTCCCACAAGAAAATAATCCAAAAAGGCTGATGACAGCATGAGCAGATCCTCGAGCGGATTCATCAAGAGTGAGTCCGTTCATAATTCCGGTGCTACAGTCATGGTCCAAACTTCAAGAAAAATGGCGGGGCTTTGTCCCACACTTCCAAGTCTTCGAGGGGGTTCTTTTTATGGTATTTCCAGCTCAAGGTCATTAGGGTTGACTATGGTCATCGGGCATTACCCATTAGGTAAGGTCCAAACTACCCTGAGTATAAGGGAATATCTGAGGTGCAGGTGTAACATCCCCCCAACCTTATAAAAAATTTTGTCCTCAAAATTTGAGGCAACCTGGGTCTCACGGTATAAGGGTTCACTGAGTTTTACCATGTCTAACTGTCCACAACTGGGACCAAGTCAAAGGTCAGGTCAAGGTAAGGCAGTGTCTACATACCACAGCAGGTCAGGTCATTCAATTCTCTCTTTTTAGGGTCTCATCACCACAAGATGTGGTTCATAGTAACCCAAAGCTCCATTGGGTTAAGGGTCGGTAGTTACCACATTCCAGAGGCAACCACACTGTCTTCTACACTAAATTGTGTTATGAAGAATAGGGAGTTCTCTAGGTCTTCCAGATCAAGTGATACCACTCAGGCCTTTACTATCCTGGTTACCATTAGGTTGCAGGACTTAAAATGCCTAGTTCCCAGTGTAGGGTTTACATTTTGAATGCTTTCACTTTAGGTTATATCATTACCTATCCCATCTTCAGGATGATTTGGAATATTGATGGGACCCCCATATGTGTCACTCCCAACACAGAGGGAACACATTGGTGACCCATTACTCTCTTCATATCTGGTGTTGGAAAAGGTCTTGTTACATCCTTCAGTTTCAGCTTTCACAACTTTTAACCCTATCTCACGATTATCCCATAGGGGAAAGTCCATACTAGTCCTCTCTCGAGAACCACACAATCATCTCACGGGTTAAGTCTGAGTCAATTCCTTTAAATAGGGTCCATTACTAGCCTACCCGATTATTATTAAATTTACCCCCTACTAACTTAAGATCTAGTGGTCCATGGTCAGGGTTCAAATAGCTATCATGGTAAGGTCAAGGCAGAGTCACACTTGTGGCTCAGGAGAACAATTCTACCTTACACCAGGATGAAAGAAACACATTACTTTATTTATTATCACGCCAATCATAAGTATAAGTTTAATCATTACATTCACATCCCTATGGACATATCTATAACCTGAGTCGATCCATAGGAACTAGGGTAACTCTAGGTATGATATACTAGGTCTCTTTGGAAACCAGGTCACGGTGTAGGATTTCCTCTATGAGTCTATACCAAGTTTGGATGAACCAAGTACAGTACATATAGAGTCGTCACTAGCTTGAGGTGTCATGACTGATTCCCAAGTACACGTGGCCTTCATTGTTCACTCAGGCTGAGTTATTATGATCCAGCCTAAGATCTCATCTTCTGGTCTAACTAAGGGTTGGGTTCTATACACCCCATCAAGGGTTTCTACACCACAGGGTTTTGGCTCACTCACTAACAGGGTCTGGGATTTGCATCCACACGGGTAACTCTCCTTCTCTCACATAGGAGGGGAGTCATAGCGTGCACTGATTCCTGCCATCTCCTTGGCTAGCCCAGTCGGGTATAAATCCTAATCCCTTTCAATTTCGAGGCATTAGATAAAATTGAGGTGGTCCCCACAAATGGGTCACACAACCAGGGTGTCCAACCAAGGGTATAGGCACAAAATCATCATACATAGGTGGGGTTAAAAAGGTCTCCAAAATCTGGGCTCAAAATCCTAAAATAACTCGGGCGGACTCACGAGCGGTGTCAATACTCTAGGTCCGTTTGTGGCTCCTCCGCGAAAACAGGGAGAGCGGACTGACGGACGGATGCAGAATGTGAATCCGTTCATTTGTCCATTCTCAGAAGGTCAAAAGGCCGAGAGAAGATGAATCGATCGGATCTCGGGCAGACTCATAACTGTGGATCTGTTCGTTGATCTGCTCAGACTAAAAATCCAAAATTTCAAGTTCTATGCGGGATGGGTAAATGGGCGGAGTCATGATAAGTGGTTCTATTTGTGCGTCCATTCGCAAAATTAACAAAACAGAGCCGTGAGTTTTAAAACTCACTTTGGCTCTAAAAGAGGGGGAAACGAAACCGCAAGGGGAGAGGGCTCTATAAGCATTTTCAGTTGGGCTTCCTAGCACTCCTTTGGGTGGATTTCTTGCAATCTTCAAACCTCAAGGTTCCTTCTCTCATTCTGAAGGTAAGATTCCTCTTTCCTATTCTCTTCTTTCTTCCATTGTAGGATTTGCTTGTCTCTACTTATTTCTTTTCCCATTTGTAGAACTTTTGGTTGTGTCTCTTTATCTTCTCTTACCTTTTCTTCTTGCATTTGGTATGGATAAGCCTAGGTTGTGATGGAATTTGATTTTGTTTGCACTTTCATGGCCATGTATGCCAAGATCATGCCCAAAATCGATTTTAGGTTAGGGTTTTGGGTGTAAATCAAGTCCTAATCGATCAATGGCACTATATGGTTGGATTCCTTGTTGTGCATTGTATTCTTTATAAATTTTTAAAGCCTTTGCAACATTTGAAGGTTGTAATCTATGATTGTCAAACGTAGGTAGGATCTGCTTGGATTGGTTCTAGGTTTAGATTGGGTAAAACCTCAATCCTTCAATGCCATGGAATATCTTCAAGTTCATGCTTAGTTCTTTATGTACTCTAGAATCTCATAAAAACTATCCCATTGTCTTATCTCCAAACATCTCCTCTTGTTTGTAAGATTATTGATAGGACTCTTGAAATCCATCCTTTAATTTCCAATAATTTATTCTCTTGGTGTATCCTCATTGCATTACTTACTTTTGTGATTGTTTGCATAATTCTCAATGCTTATCCCCTTTCCCTCTATTAAATAATCCTTGTCTCTTGTTGGGGTTTCTCATTCAACATCTTACTTGCTTGATAGTAGTTGAAATGTATAGTAGTTAAAGCACATACATTGTTCACTTCTAAGCACACTAGGGATCTCATGTAGACTCTAAACATGAATTTACCTTGTTTCTTTTCTCCTCACATATCTCAAATAGTAGCCATATTCCACATTCTATATCCCCATCATTCACATATGTATATTTGCTTTTCCTCATCATGCATAGCCTTCTTTTCAATTCACTCCACTCCATTTAAGCATACCTTTTTCCTATAATTTATTTGCCACTTGTATGCCATCATTCCAATTTAGCTTACATTTGCTATCCTTCTTGGGTTGGTACCTTGTGTGTAGGAAATTCGATCATGGCTCCAAAGAGAAGGAGAGACTTATCCATTGTAGCTTCTGCCCCTACAACTTACAAAGTGCACCGCTTCATCTCTGAGAAGACCGAGGGGATTTATCGAGAGCATCTCTTCAACAGGAAGATTCTCGTAGAGAGAGACGTCACTATAGAGGAGCTTCTAGCTTACAAGGTGGGGGCTAGATTCGAGAGACTACAGTCGACCAACATGCTCATCCAGCCGGACTTCTACTATCTTACTTTGGTTAGGGAATTCTATGCAAATCTGGTCCTGACCAAAGAGGAAGATGATGAGAACAAGCTGAATTCCTATGTGAAGGGAGTTATTATTGGTTTCACTACAACTGAGTTGGGGGTTCCTCTCAGCGTTCCTTCAGAGGGTGAACACGTATACTATCCTCCAGGCAGTCATTCGGACTGGTATATTCCTCCAGATGAGAGGCAACAATTGTTTAAAATTCTCTTCAATGACAGGTTCGAGGAGAACGAAAATCTCTCCAAGTTCCCTCCTTCATAGCGCGTTCTGATCTTCATAGCCAGGATCAATCTGGCTCCTTTTAAGGCTCACAGCACAACACCTCCTTTGATGTCTATAGTTCTGGCTCATTCTCTATACACTGGCTGGGCCATTTGTCTACCTCACGTAGTTATGCAATACATGGCCCACGTGGTGATGAATCCTGCTCGCAACAACACATTGCCCTATGGTTGCCTGATTACTAGGATCTTCTTATTCCTTAGGGTTGATCTTGACCATGAACCCAAGGGAACATGTACTGAGGGATCCATTGGCTTTAATGCACTGTAGAAAATGAACTTATATTATGATTATGACAGTGCAGGAGAGCAGGTGCAGTACGAGGAGGGGAGAGGTGGCAGGGAGGAGGATGAGGATGACAGTGATGATCTAGAGTTTATGGGCTCAGGGCCTTCTGCAGCAGGTACTTCTAGTGCACCCGGGGGAGGTAGCGATATCATGATTGCCATTCGGCGATTGACCTTGAGAATGGTGGACGGCTTTGACGATGTCAAGAAGCAATTCTCAGACCAGGCTCAACGCTTAGAGGGCATCAAGCGAGAGGTGAAAGATCTAAGTGCTTTCATGGGTCGCGGTGGCAGAGGTGGTGCACATGCCTAGCTCAGTTCGCCTCCAACAGTTCTTTGGAGTTATATCATTTCAACTCTTGTTGATCCGGTCCTTGATGGATCTTTGTGAAACTCTTTATATTTTGCTCTTTTCCTTTAGGTTTCCCTTATTTCCTTTTCTTCCTTCTGATCAGATGGTTGGGTGAACTATTTGAACTTCTAAGAACTTTCTAAATTGTGGTGGATGAATGTAATCTTAATTCTGGATGGAATAAATCAGATGGTTTGAGTTGGCATAGGTGAAATCTTACTATTTTGGGATGAAAGGGGCAAAATCGTGCACAAGCAGGAATGTAAAACAATTGGGAACTTGTAATTAATTATGCATATTCATATCTATATATATATGTATTACTTAATTCTTCTTGTTCAGATCATTGTGGATTATTGTGGGTTGATTATATTTAATTCATTATAATGTGTGGATGATAGCATACATTTACCCGACAAATATCTACATAGGACCCAACCAAGCAAGTATACAGTTATTACTCGATAGCCTATGTTCCAAATCTAAGTTCCATGTTGCCTATTATTATCTAAGTTCTGGTTTTCACTCCAATCAGTCTTCTCCCTAAGTCTACATACAACAATTTATGTTTATGAGATTTTTATTTTAGTTGCTTATCCTTGAGGTACTACTTGGATGCGCACCGTTGGATGCGAATCAAGTGGGACCAGCGGCTGTAACTTGGATGTAGATGTACACCCAAGATTGGTGCCCTTGTGGTGATTGTTTATTTTTATTTTCCGTCTTCATTCCACATTTATGTATAAACTGTATGTTTAATTTAGGGAGAGTAATGATTGGTTACTTATGATTAGAATTGTAATATGTGTTACCATTAGAGAATCGATGCTTTATAATTTCACATGATTATTTTAATTTCGCTTCCGCTAACTCTGTATCTAGAACTATTTATTCCTTTTTGTACGTTCCTTTTTGTTATCAATAAGTGATGATAGGGTGGACTGTGGCTCGAGACACTGTATCCGCAATCCTGGTAGGTGTTGGGATGATGTGTAATTGTCCCAGTCATACCCCTATGTGGCAATATTTATTACATTAGGATAGGGGCGTGTCAGAGTGGTATTAGAGCGTGATGCTTTGCATCGACCACGGTCCAGTGTACACATCACACAATCAATATCAAACAGAATGATGCATGCTAATGTTAGATTCATTTTCCACCTAACACACAATTCTCTCAGTCAAGTATATGCTACTGTGATAACTCGGGAAACACTGAGGGTCACTTATCCTATCGCCCCAGTGAGACCTCAATTATCATGAAGGAACCTGTGCCGGTAGAAGCCATCATGACCACCCAGTGGCAAACCCTGATAGCCATCGCTACCCCTGCCTTGGCCTCTCCCACCTCCACATACCACAGGTGCTCAGACTATCCAACACATAAACCCCTGTTGGCAAGGGTCGTAGCATAAGGGAGCAAGCATCCTAGCCACAGATATACTATATACAAGTCCTATCGTCCCAAGAGGTATTTCGGGTGCATCAACGTCCCATTCCATCTAGTACTCGGGTACTAGCACGGCACAGCACATACAAATTAGGATGACATATAGCAGTTTTCATAATTAAATAAATTGGGGTTTCGGTACTGGCACACCCGGCACCATAGCCCGATACAATGGTGAGCATTATACTATCACATTCTCAACAGTTCACAATTGAATAAAATGTAATGCGCACCATGCTTATAATTATATACTAGCATGCTTAAGATTTCATATTAATATATATTAAAGCCCAACAAATCACTCAGAACCCACTCACCTAACATGGGCACCGCCATATGTGGTTGGCATGAATCTCACCTGAGCTTCCCGCTCTCCATCGAGTTGGGTAGCCTAGGAATATAAAAAGAAACATTAAAGCATGCATAGGAGGGTCCCATGCTAGGCCCTTGAGGTTAAAATCAAGTTTCAACCAAGATAGCACGAGCGGACTCACGGGCGGTCTCAGTAGAGGTGAATCCGCCCCTGACTCCTTTTAGGCCAAAAGGTAAAACCAGAGCGAGCGGACCCACGAGCGGAACTTCTTACATGAGTCTGATGGTTAATCTGTTCGACACCTGAGACAATCATAAAAGGGAGCGGATCCACGACAGAATGTGCTTCTGTGGTCTTCAATTCAATTTTCTGAGACAGACCCGAGAGCAACAGGCTTCGGGTGGAGGCAAACAGGGTGAATCCGTGCCTTCATCCGCTTAGGCCATTACGCAGGGTTTGTATTGGACGGACTGATGGGTGGTACCACGATAGATGGATCCAGTCGTTTGTCGGTCGACAGTCTCTTCCGAGATTGCAGAGGGCTTTTGCTCCAACTTGAAGCTTGGAGCTCCATAGCACCTCAGGGACAAGGGGGAGGTGTCTAAGCCTTCCTAGGGTCACTAGGTCCTAGGCTCACCTGTAATACCCTGATTTTGGACTAGGGGTAATTTAGTCTTTTACCTAATGCAGGATTAGGGCAAGCTGAAGCGTAAGAACTTGGACTAGCAGGAGGGGCACACATGCATGTATGGTAAGTAGTGTGTCCTAGTGTAACACCCTCATTTTGAGTTTATTCCTTGTCTAAGTGTAGAATTAGGGTTTTACTTATAAAATATATAATTTGATTTGAAAAATAATTCACAGTTAGTAACCTAGACTAGTGCTTAGATGTTTACTTTAATTTATTAGAGGTCTAAGGTTCTATTCTTTAGAGGAGTAATTTAATATTTTATTTTTTTTATAATTTTATGGGGCTTAGAATGGGCTTCCACGATTCTAACTTAGGAGGTCTTATATTTTAACTAGGGAAGTATTATGGATTGATAAGGAAAGGTGAGGTGGCAATCTTCAATTGGTTAGAAATCCAAACTTGAAAAAAGAAAGTCTTCATAAAATAAAATCCTAACAAAAAAAAAGAATTTTAGCAAAAATTAAATTACCTAATCTAAAGTCTTAAATTAAAAATCTTAAGTCAATATTCCTTATAAAATATTTTCATTGGAGGACAAGTAAATAGATGTAGTTAGAGACAAAATTGGATTCTTCCCACCTTCTTTCTTATTAAGATTAAATCTACATAAATAAATCCCAATCCTCATTCCTTTGATCATAAATAGAGAGAGGGAGAGAGGAAAATTCGTGGACTATAGAGAGGAAGAGAAGAAGAAGAAGAAAGAAAAAGAAGGAGATTCGGACTGTGCAAAACCAGCAACTTGACATCCAATTTTGACTATTTTTTTAGTCGAATTGGGAAAATCTTATTTCATAATAAAATGTAGCGACATCTCTTAGCTTCATAACCCAACTTGAATCAACCCAAATGAAGATCGGAGCAGAGAGATATCATTGGTTTACTAAAGGTAGGTCATTCTGTCAAAAAAATCTATTTTTTCCAAATCCGAGTTTATGCAATATATTGATGTTGATTTCATCATTACCTTAATCATAGGATTCCATTAAAGTGATTCTGTATTAGGGAGACATATATAAACATTATTGAAGTGTTGATTTGAGGTCACTTATAGAAACCCTAGTTGCTTCACACAATGTGAGTGGATCTTCAACCATTATACTTGATATTTTCTTTTCATATAAAATTTGTTTTAAAACATTGTTTTAAATCTGAAAATTAATTTTAGATTGAGATTTATCATGCCAAAAATATATTTCATTCATGCTTTTACTCAAATAAATTGTTCACACATGATTGCTTGCAAGGAATAGTGATTTCCTTATGATTTAATTCACATATGTGTGCGCAAAATTTTTAATAATGTCGTATTTATAGACTAATGAATCAAATGCCTATTTGTTGATAATATGATCAAGGTCTATGAATGATTCTTCATGATTATAACCTAATGCATGATGTTTTTGGATGATGCATAAAAATCTGATTTTTGTTTAAGGATTACTTTTAATTTTCATAGACGTTAATGTTGGATAAGTGATTGCGAAGATTTTGCCCAATCTTCCCTATTATTGTTCTTCACTTTATGTATTGATATGTTGACGAAAGTTACTGTTTTCAAACTTTATTTTCATTCTTTTCAATAGCATGTGTTAGGGTGGAATTGGGGAGTTGCTAACCCTATGTTCCGAACTTGGATGTATAGCTTTAAATTATAAGCAAACCTTGATTGTTATTTTGTCGTTTACCTTACCGGCATTGGTGAATATGTTGGGGTAAGGATAAGTTGGCGAGTCTTTGAGCTACGAGCTTACCCTTATTGGAGCTATATGGACTACTAGAAAGAGGGATGATGATTAGAAACTCTGTAGGAGGGAATTGCTAGTAAAACCTTCAGGGGCTTTGACTCGGTTTGGGGCAAGTTTCGTCACTAGTTTCACCATTAGTTTCTTGATGTTGAGAGGGGACAGTGGTGTTGTAGTTGATCAGAGTTGGAGTTCATACGTTGCTATCATGAGGCCTTTGACCAGTGTATGGTAACTAATTCACACTAGTCCATTAGGGAGTGATGCGTTTGTTATTTTACGTTCTTTCGATATTTCTTTTGTTGATTGTTGTCATATATACTTTTCATTACAGTAGTGGTGATAAGCAAATATGGTTATGATCATTTTGTTTTATTTTTTTTTTTTGAATTTATATATACATATTATTGTATGTCTTTACATCTTGTATTACTTGTGCGTGTTTTCACACCTGTATAGTTGTTGTGGATTTACTTGCTAAGCTTTTTTCGAAGCTTACCCTCACCATTTTTTAGATGAACAACTTTATGAATGTGAACCTGGATGTGAGGATGTACTAGAGGAGGAGGTACAAGAGGACAAAGCATTTGGAGTAGAAGATGACCACTACTATTAGAAATTTTACACTTTCTTTCAACCTTAGAAGAACTTATTATTTGTTTGAGTTTAATTAATTTTTAGAGATTGTAACCTTTATTTAAGAATTTTAAGTTTAATTTGGAAGTTGTAATAGCTTAGTTTAACTATCCTACTTTATTTGAAGTCTTAATATATACATTTAGACATGTGTTTGTGTTTTGGTTCTACTCCAGTGCATATCTCCTTGACATAAACGATCTTGTGGACAGTTAATGTCCCTAAACCGCTATGGTGGTTTTGGGGGCGTTACATCACCTCAAGGATCCATGATCCTACAAGGTTTGGGTCTCATATTGGTCCATGGGTTGGGATTTAAGGTTCAAATCAAGGGTTCATTGGCCATGGCTGCAATTGTAGCACCTAGAGGCCTAGGTCACCATCCATTAGAGCTCCCAACTAGGGCCGAGCTTCACCTTGAGTCCCAAATAGAACCCTAGGTTAGCCCTAGCTCAAGAATCTAACAAAATCAAAGAGAAATGAGGGAGAGCTAGGTTTAGGGAGCTTACCTTGGTGAGCTTCCTTCTTCCAGCCACTCTCTCCATCTCTTCTCCTCCTCTTTCTCTTCTCCCTTGGGTCCAGCCAGCTGGGGAGGAGGTGTGGGGATGCCAGCCATCTTTGCATGGCTTCCATCCTCTTACCTTCCTCTCCAATTCCTCTTCTACTTCTCCTTCTTCTTCCTTCCTCTTCCTCCTTCTCTTTTCTCTTGTCTCTTCTCCTCCACGATTTATGGAGGAGGGGGAGAGATAAGTGAATGAGAGGGGTTCTTTTAGCTTTAAGGGCGGTAGAAGGGTCCTTAGGGTGTGTTTGGTTTAGGTACCCTGTTTGAGTTAAAATAAAACCGCAAGCGTACGGGTCAATCGTAGCTACGGGTCGAACACGAGGAGATATACGCCACTCTATTTAACTAACTTAAAAGTAATGCAAAATGAACCAAATTAAAGTGTTAAATTAAACTAATTAAACTAATGAAAATTAATGCATCCTAACTCATAAGCATCTAACAAAATTAAGGGATTAAATTGGCGTCCTAACACATGAGCATCTAACCTATCAAACTAAAGCGAATTGAAAGGAATAACAAAAACGTAGCTACACTTCATAATCATATAAAAAGAAATAAGGGAATAAAAGTGCAT
The DNA here is from genome assembly GCF_018873765.1 of Telopea speciosissima. Lineage (NCBI taxonomy): Eukaryota > Viridiplantae > Streptophyta > Magnoliopsida > Proteales > Proteaceae > Telopea > Telopea speciosissima. The sequence continues at coordinate 39,726,619 of NC_057923.1, forward strand.
CCACATACCACAACCATATAAAAAAAATAAAAGAAATAGAGAGAGAAGAAGAAGAAGATAGAGAGAGATAGAGGAAAGGGAGAATGAGATTAAGGGTTTAGAGAATGAGATACCTTGATGTGCTTGAATACTTGAATAAACTCACCATGGCTTCCTCTTCTAAATCTCCATGTCTTGTCATCAACATAGGAACTTAGACTAGGAAGCTTTAAACTAAAACTATTACAACCATTAAACTAGACTTATGAAATCAAAACTAAGAACTTAAGCCAAAAATAGGAAAAGAAGAGAAAATTTCACTAAGTGAATGAAATAAAAATTACACTAAAAAACTGAATTAAAATTGAACTAGAAACTAACTAAAAACTGAACTAAAACTACTAACTTCCTACAACCCAAAGGGCAAGGGGTATTTATAGGGGAAGAGAGGAGAAGAGAGAAGGGGGAAGTGTAGGAGAAATATTCCCTAAGAAAAGAGAATATTCTCTTCTCCTTCCTCTTTTACAATGCCTTGAATCCTAAGAAAAAAAGAAAAAAATAGAAAGAAGAAGAAGAGAAGATTATTTACATAGGCCTTCTATTTTTAGAAAAGTAAATTTCTAATTCTAACTTGTGCTTCCTTTTCTTTGTAGATATCTTCTCCAAGCAATAAAATCAAAGCATCTTTGATTTTTCAACCTTCCATAGATGAGAAAATATCTTTCAAAATAAATCTATCCCAAGTAGAGTTCCAGAAGTGCCCTTGAGAAGTTGAAGGAGAGAGAGAGCAAGGGTGATGACTAGGATTCCTTCAAGAATAAATAAAATACCCATTCTGTCCTTCAGAAAACGTGGAGCATGGGGTGCTTATATAGGTCTCACCATTGTGTTCCTTGCAAAAAATCACACAAAATAGACCCAAATTTCATCCAATTCGGAGTTGGGGAGCCCAAGATATCTCAAGTTGAAGTTGGACTGTCCAGAGCCTTCCAAATGGAATCTTTCGGGTACAGTAAAGTAACTTCTGATAATTCTGTTAAGGCCCCTGCAATCTGAACTTTCGCTTCACTTTGTCCCCAGCCGACTGTCAATAATTACAAATAAACCCCTATAGACCATTTTCGTGTTTCGTTACGGAAACGGCCGTAACTTCTTCGTTTCAACTCGGAATCATGTGCCGTTTAAACCGTTGCGAAGCTGACTCGATGGGCTACGCATCCAAGCCATTAACACTTTTAAACACCTTAAAAACATTTCCTTAGCATCATCTCCTCCATTTTCACAAGAATTCACCTAAAACCTGAAAAGCACAAGAAAGCATCGAGTAACTCTGTCCAATATGGTAAAATGTATGTTTTATGCCCTAAGATTTCACACATAAATGTGCTCATCATACCCCCAATCATTTAATGGCCCTAGATCTTTAAATGGATTTTGGTTTAGGTCTTAGCGCTTGTTTGGCTTTAGCCATACCCATTAGGTCCATTAGGTCATGTGTGGGGTGCACCCTAAGTCCATTAGACTTAATTGTCCACTAGGGTCTATTTGGTTTAGGCTAGGGTATATAAAACTCATTATTCACCCAAGTTAAGCCTTGTGGGCCCCACTTCATGGCCCACTCGACCAAACAATGGTGAGGGTAGGGTTCCATATGGTCCAAAGGTTCAACTAGAGCGTTCGGGACACGGATATGTGGGTCCCACAGGAAAATAATCCAAAAAGGCTGATGACAGCATGAGCGGATTCATCAAGAGTGAGTCCGTTCGTAACTCCGGTGATGCTGTCATGGCCCAAACTTCAAGGAAAATGGTGGGACTTTGGCCCACACTTTCAAGTCTTCGAGGGGGTTCTTTTTATGGTATTTCCAGCTCAAGGTCATTAAGGTTGACTATGGTCATAGGGCATTACCCATTAGGTAAGGTCCAAACTGCCCCGGGTATAAGGGAATATCTGGGGTGCAGGTGTAATAATATGAACCTTGGTTCTTGGGTGGTCTTTGCACTCTAAGTGGATTTCTCCTGTTTTGACCATTGAAAGATCTTTTAGGAGGTTGGCCATTGAAGGGTCTTCTAGGAGGGCGAAAAGGTTGCTTCATATGATAGCATTCCCAAACAATGTGTCTCTTCTTGTTGTAATTATTGCATACAACAGTTTGAGGGATATACGTGGTCTTCTCTTTGGGATTGGGTTTTCTAAATTGAGGACTTTTCTTTCTTAAGTAGCACTCCTAAATAGAGTGACATTTCTTCTTACAATAGTTACAAATCTTCTTCTTTACTTTCTTACTTTCCATTTTACTTGTACTTGGCTCCTTTGATTGATTTGAACCTTTGTTCGCATCATAGCCTACCCCTTCTTTGTTAAAAGGTATTTTGGAGGCATTTCCAAGTAAGATGTCAAGAGTTCTTTTTCCATTGGTAAATGATTCTAAGGCTTTACACAACTTCTCTTTTTCTTCTTCCAAGATGTTAACTTGAGAAGCTAGAGTTGTGTTTTGGTCTTTAAGGGTGTTTATCTCTTTCAAGAGATTCTTTTTGGTAGTGGCTAGCTCTATACTACCTTGGTAGAGGTCTTCAAAAGCTTCTTCCAATTCTAAAAAATTCTTATCTTTATGAGATGGAGAAGTGGGGGTTACCTCATTTTGGATTTCTTCATCTTCAGTAGCCATGAGTGCCAAATTAGTTTGTTCTTCTTCTTCTTGAGATGCTTCTTCATCATCCTCTTCATCACTTGAATCAAAGGTGTGTTCAGCTTTGTAGGCCTTCTTGTATTTCTTCATTTTAGGACAATCTCCTCTAAAATGTCCAGGTTTCCTATATTCATAACACACAATATCTTTTGAAGAAGAGTCAGTGTTATCTTTAGAAACATTCTTACATTTTTTATCCTTGGAAAATCTTTTCTTGTTGAATGAAGTTTTGCCCTTGTTCTTCAAGAATCTTGAAAATTTCTTGAATAGATAGGCAATCTCATCATCCGAGAGTTCTTCATCATCATTGCTAATTTCATAAGATTTAAAAGCTACAACTTTCTTCTTTGGTTCCTTTGGTTCATCCTCCTTGGTATCTTGTTTGAGTTCCATCTCATGAGTTTGGAGTAATCCCAAATACTCATCTAAGCTTAGCTTATCAATGTCCTTTGATTATTTTATTGCTGTAGTCTTAGGTCCCCATTTCTTTGAGAGAGATCTCAATATTTTTTGAACGTTCTCACCGTTGGAGTAAACCTTTCCTAAACCTTTCAACTTATTCACAATGTTAGTAAAATGAGTGAACATAGTATATATGTCTTCATAATTTTTCATTTTAAATAGCTCATATTCATTTACTAACATATCAATTTTAGATTGTTTGACTTCAGACGTACCTTCATAGGTAACAATAAGCTTATCAAACATCTCCTTAGCGGAGTCACACATGCAAGTTCTATTGTACTCTTTTTCTCCTAGAGCACATTGAATATAGCTTATAGCAATAAAATTGAATTGGATCTTAGCTTTTTCAGCTGGGGTCCACTCTTCTTTGGGCTTGTCTATGGTATTTGGTCCATTTTCAATTACTTCTCATGTCAAACCCTGCCCCCTGACTGGCTGGAATCTGACTGAAGTGCAGGAACCCCTGGCCAGGCCACCAGGATCACTGTGGAGCATCACTCCACTCAATGAGATCAATGAAAATGCTCTGAACAAGTTTCCCTATATACCTATTAGAAGATGGATAGCAAACCCCTGCACTTGCTTAGTTCACAGACTGATGTATGATTTGGATCCCAGGTAATCTCTCTCCTCCCTAAAGTGGTGGGACCCACCTCTGAAAAATCATGTAAAAACCCATGGTGGGCATGTGGGGACAATACCTTGACCCAGGGTCAAACCCCTATGCAATTCCCCCTTGAGTTCAGCCAGCTGGAAATCACTGGGACATGCACTGGGCGATGCAGCAAGGCCCAGTGCAAGGCCCAGTGGCTGTTTTTGGGTATTTTTAAATTATTATAATTACGGGACCACCCAACTTGACCATGGACACTCTCTAGTGATAGAGGGGACTCGAGGACCACCTCATACCCTTGGTTCATGTGAACCCCACTGTGCACCGCACTGATCGAATCAGTTTAAAAATGAATTTTTAAAAGAGGCCTAACCAAACAAACAGACCTCAGTGGGCCTTAAGTCTATAAATAGGGGGCCATCTAGTTCATTTAGAACCCTTGGCAGAAATCAAATCCGAAAGAGAGAAGAGAGGGAAGAAGAGAGAGAAAGGAAGAAGAAGAGGAAGAATGAAGGAAGGGGGAAGGAAGAAGACCAGCTGCAGCCATCCCAGCCTGCAACCGAACCTCTCTCATCATATTTCAGGTATAAAAATCCCCTGAATAGCTGCTGTCCTCTTTCTTCTTTGTTCATGCTGTGTTTTGCAACCCTGGGCAGCCGAGAGCAACTTAGGTTTGCCCAATCTAGGTCCAAATCAGCCATGCAGACCTTGTGCATGATGAATCTATGATCTATGTTGAAAAATAAAAATCTGATATGCTGTTCCCTTGGCCGAATTCTGTTCATGCATGCATGCACAGCCTTGAGCCCTTTCTGGCTGTTGGATTGAAGCCCAGACAGCAAGCCAGGGCTGCTGAGACCTAACCCTAGGTGGGTATAGCCCTGAAACCTTGTCTGGCATATTGTTTCAGCCTTGCATGTGGCTGAAATGCAAGATTTCAGATCTGCAAAATCCTATGCACTATTCATCATGGTATCTGGACCCGAATACGACCGGCCTGGAACCCCGATGGTGAAATGGATTGGGCCATAAGGTAGACCACCACTAGGGCTCTGGACCTTCCCAAGATGCAGAGGATCCATTAAAGCCTTGGCCCCGCAAAGCCCAGCCTTGGAAACTCAGCCTGCATTGCCGACATGTGCACCGGGCGATGCAAGAAGGCCCAGAGCCATCGCCGATGAAGGAATCTTTTCTGGAATAAGGGGCATGTCTGTAATTTTTGGATGGCCTCGATCCCTGGACACTGTGGGATGTGGGAAATGATAAAAATGACCTTCCCCCACATCTGTCCATAGGCAAAAATTAGTTTGGAACCCTAAGTGGGCCCCGTAGGTGATTATGCACTACTGTGATTGGTTTTACTGCACTGTCCTGAGTTGGACAATAGTGTGCTATGTAATAAACTATGTTGGGACTAAATCTGACTTAGAGGCAGGTGTGGGCACTATAAATGACCAAATTGACCTTGTTCCCTAGACACTAGCCCATGCACCAGGACATAACCTAAGACCCAGTGCAAGGCCCGGTGTTCCAAATGAGACCAACTAAACCCTGGGTCAACCCAGTAAGTTAGGGAAACCCTAGGGCACGAATGTAGGGCCAATAACTGAATAAAATACTGTTTGGTTTCAATGTTTAGGACTTGATTCCGTGCTCGAGGACAACAATCAGACAATAGCTGGAACTGAATTTGTGACTGAGTACCTAGAGCCAAGTACTGGTGAGTGAATGATACTATCATATGTGCAAATGTAATTATGATCTAATACCGGCTATTAGTAATTGAATCTTGTCTGTTATGCTATTTACATACTTTCAATCAAAGTTACTCAAATCATTGCATAATGACTGTTGTTGATCAACACCGTGAAATGAATATGATGATTGTGATTGTTAGAATAGATGTCGTACTCGGCTTGGAAATGAGGCCTGCAGTAGCCCGTACTATGAATACGGTTGACACTGCTTGACTCATACTATGCCATATAGACATGGGGTTAGAGTTTTATCACCCGTGGTACAAACCCTTGCCAGTAGGGGTTAAGGTGCTAGATGCCTGGGAGGTAATTATCAGGGAGTGAATAGGATCGAAACACCGAAAGATGCAATTACCAGAACACCGGAAGGTGCATATATCGGAACACTAGAATGGTGCATAGAATCAGAACACCTATATGGTGCATGAGGGAAGAAACGATTGCATGCCAGGATAATCATCAGGGGGCTGGTCGGGCTGACCTAGGAAGGGATGCTGGAGCTGGCTGGTTTTCTCCGACAACCCCATGAGTGTATCTCGAGAAGAGGTAACCAAGCCTACACCAAGGATACATGCATTAGGATTGTAGTAGCACAGACCTGACTTAGTTGTAATGATAGATGGCTAATAATAAAACTGGACTTGCATATCATGTAGATCATGTGAATCTATGGATTGTGGTTGCATATGCATGCATGATGGATATTATTTGCTCACAAGCTCGGTGGGGCTCACAATCTGTTATATGTTGCTCTCTTCTTAGATGATCCTGTAGGTGGATGCAGCTGTGGCATGGCGGGCTATTTCGAGGAGGAGAGTTTTGGTGGTTATGATGATGTTGGTATGGATGCCGATGGAGGTCATACCGATTCTACGTACTTTCTCAGTGGTCGTGGATGAAGACCTTTGAGGAATGCTTCTGATGTTTTGTGCTGGGAACTCCTTTTTGTTGTGTTAGGAGGTCTCCTGTTTTGACCGTGGACCGATTCTAGCTGTTTTTCTTTCTTTCTTTCTTTTGGGTTTGGGAGCCCTAACCCTATATATAATCATGTATGTAGTCCTGTGTTTATCAGCTTATGTTTTCTTTTGTTGTGGGTTGTGTGTGCTGGGAAATGTATCAAACAAGTTTCTATATGTATATATTATCACCATTTCCCGTATTTCTATGCTTCCATTTATTTTTGATAAATTGTAGATGTCCTGCATTACTCTGATCTTACTTGTGGATAAGATGTGGAATTTTGGTTCACGAATGTAAGCATTGCTTCTAGATCTGTGGGATTTGGTGAATTACAGTCGTGTAATTCGGGTCACCTATCCATTCCTCCTAGGGGTGGTTTGGGGTGTGACAGAGCTTGGTATCAGAGTGTGAGGCTCTTCTTACATTCATGACTTGCAGACTAGGGTTAACAAGATATAACTCATAAAACACGAAATAAGTAAAACCCACAGGGGAGGTAGATGCAATTAAACAAAGACATGGAATTTTCATTAAATTAATAAAACTTACATAAGATTGATTGCATAAACTGCAATTCAACAAGTACATAAGCTGATAAAAAAAAATAAAAAAAAAAAACCTAGACTAAGTACATTAAGTAAAGGACTAAACTACATAAATTACTCAAAAAAAAAAGATGATCATAATCATGTACCCTCAAGTGTCTGGAAGATGCTAGGAGCTACTTTGTAGGAGGCTGAGGCTGGCGTGAGTCAACATGGAAGTAGTAGTCCCAGAAGTCTAGTCTCTGCTCAACTGCACCTACTCTGCCGCCCAAAGAAGTGAAACTCTGATCAACGCTAGACCCCAGGTCTGACATCTATGTGCCGAGGCTCTGAAGCTGTGCCATCACCTAAGCCAAATTTGGAGGCCCTGGAACCTATGAACTGGTGGCACCGGTCATCTCGTAAGCAGGTAAGTCTGTAAACTGTGTGTCAAAACCCTCGAGATCATCTGGACCTAACCCCTGCTCCTCTGTGTACATGCCCTGAGCGCCACCCCCAACGTCACCTTGCTCCTCTCCAATCTAATCCACATCCTGTGCATCACCACCCTACCCCTCGTCCTGCTACATATCCTCAGCCATCACCTGTTCCTCATCCACTATTGGATCTTCACCAGGCACCTTCATCTTCAGAGTAGAAGTCTTGTCTATAGGCCTGGATCGAACCCTGTCGATGTACTTGCCCTCTAGTGGAACTCCAAAGTATCAGGACGCCAAGGTAAGAAACTTCCCATAAGGAAGGTTACCATCGGCTGGATTCCGCGCATGGTAAAGCATCACCTGGAGTAATAAATATGGGAGGTTGATGATTGGACCCCCCTGACCAGCACCTAGTAAGCAGTAGGTGATGTATGCCCGCATCATAGAGATACTGCCCCTGTTGCAGCCCTTTGGGTAGATGTTATAGGTCACACATCTACTAATTACCCTAGCACTGGGTTTGTAAGTAGTCTTAGACTTGGGAGTATTCCCTAAACCGGTCAATGCAGTGAAAACTGTCCTCCTAGTCTCGAGGGAGAACATCTCAGATATGTCCATGCGAGGTTGGTAATAAACTCTATCACCTGTGTCGGGTAAACCCAGGATCTCTGCCACTAGGGTAGTGGTCAGCCTGATGTCCACTCCCTTCACCCTACTCTCCACCCCGAACTCCTGGGCACTAGAAGGCCCCAGGTTACGAGAGAAGCACTTGAACCAAGTTGGGATAACAAGGCTCGAGGAGATAACATCGATGCCCAGCCTAGGGCATTAAACTTGGCAAAAAGGCCACATTAGTGGAAGTCCTCTACTCGCACCACCCTGCCATTCACTATTTTTATGTAAATGAAAATTTTCCACTCCATAGCGTACTCATACCTAGAGAAAAGATGGTGATCGAAATCAGGTTCCTCTGAAGATGAATCCTCTCTGGGAGATGGAGGAGGAATCTCTGAGTAGGAAGAATCCTCAGACTCAGCCCGTAATCTCTTCCGGGCTACTGATTTGCTTGTAGTATGCCTGCTAGTGGACATTCTCTACAAAAGAGAAAGAAACCCCATGGTTAGGACTAACAATTTGGTGAAAACCAAAACCAAAACAAGAAGGAAGTGAATAGAGATATGTAAAAGACAAGTTTGACCTAGAAAGCTTACTGGAGAGCGTATGTGGTCGCAAATAGCCCGAGGAATCAACGAGAAATAGTGTGAAAGTGGTCCCCTTACCCTTCAAGAACCTTACCCTAAGGTTTAGAGAAGTTTAGAAGAGAATAGAAAGGAAATGGGGCCCTCTCGGACTTAAAAAGCCTGAGCCCGATTCTCTGGGCGATGGCACTGGGCGATGTGGCAACGCCCAGAGACATCGTCCACTGATCGAATCTTTCTAGAATTTCAGTATTTTCACATGGAAACCTCATATTTGGGCAAAATAACCTCATGGGACATGGAAAGGAAAAATAAAAAATAAAAAAATGTATAATTATTAAATTAATTATTGCTATCGAAAAATAAATAAATAAATACGAGACAAATTACAACAAGATAGAATCACAACTTGAGGACATTGGCTCAAGAAGTAAAATTTCATAATTAAGGACTAAGAAAGAGACCTATATGACTAGGTTTTAAATAGATGTGTATTATATGCTAATGAGTATAATTATATATAATTTATGATATAAATATAGACTATGGTGTGTATTATAAGTATAAAATATACTCGTCTGTTGCAGTGTATGAACCCAATTGTAATGTTGTGATGCAAATTGAGCATAGCTACATAGGTATGTTGTGTTACATGCCTAGTACGTATGGGAAGCGTAGACCTTATCCAAACTTAGGCCTAAGATAACTGAGATTTGGAGCTAATAGAGCTCCCACTCAATCAAAACACTTAGACGTTAAGGTACCTCGAGCCAACCCAAGAATTTGTTATGTTGGTGTTATGGTTAACTAAATTTCCATAGTTAGGTACTTAATTCTTTTAATTAAGTATGCCCTCATGCCTAGAACCATTTTGTGTGACAGGACCTATTACCTCATTCGACCTAGAGACCCCAGTACCATGCTTATTATTAGATATCTATGTAAGAGACTGAGGCGAATACGACTAGTATTACCCCGGGCTGAAAACCGACTGAACTTGTACTTAACCATTGCAGCCATTGGTGGACCCGAAGAGCAAGAGCATTTTCTGAGGTTAGCTGGAGAGGTAATAGCTGACATAGAATATTTATGGGCAGTGGAGTTCGAGACCGGGAAGAGGCTGGAGATGCTTGCCTGCTAGATCAAGTAATTAATTAAAAGTCTTTAATTAAAAGCTTGAAATTTTATATAGCACCATGCATAGCATATTGACACATTAAAACATGTAAGCAAGAGGAAACACAACACATTCAATGAAACACATCACCTAATGAACCAAGATAATGAATCTAATAATCCACCTTACTGGTATGACTAATGTTACTCATTAGAACTGTGTACTGGATTTGAACCTGCTTAAGTTAGAAAACAACTATTTGACCACATAGATGACATTGGAATATTGAGCACGCTCCTCTTTTCAGAGAAGCAACAATGGTCAACACTAGAAGTACTCGTGGAGGTCGTAAGGATAAACAACCTAGAATTGTATCGAAGTTGAACTGCCCAACCAAGCGAGGTCCAAAACTCTGAGGCATCGGCTGCTTCATCAGAAGCACCAACAGCTGCACAAGCTACTGTAGCAACACCTCAGCCAAGTGTGGCAGCCGGCGATGTGATTGCATTCATGACCACGATGATGCGAACCATGCAACAACAACAGGAGTTGCTTGGTCAGATGTCTACACAGTTTGCAACTATGATGCACAAACGCGCTGCACCACCACCACCACCTAATTGACCCGTATTATTTCCACCACCTGGGCCTCAGCACTTAGCGAAAAATTCTACCTCCAAGGTCATGGAAAGGTTCAAGAAAGTCCAACCGCCTGCATTTTCTAAAATAACATCAGAGGCAATGCAGCCAAAATGATGGATCAGTGCCCTAGAAAATTGTAGATGTCCTGCATTACTCTGATCTTGCTTGTGGATAAGATGTGGAATTTTGGTTTATGAATGTAAGCACTGCTTCTAGATCTGTGGGATTTGACGAATTGCAGTCGTGTAATTTGGGTCACCTACCCAATCCTCTTAGGGGGTGGTTTGGGGTGTGACATCTCATGCGTCAATGTTATTGGCACACACGAAGTTCTTAAAGCGATTCTTCCAATAGGAGAATCCTTCACTTTCAAAGAAGGGAGGTCAGGTAATGTTATATCCTTCAATCTTACAATTGACAGAGGATCCCATAGTCTTAAACTTTTAAAAGGATTATAAAAATCACGGTCTTGAGCTCCTGCTCTGATACCAAATGTTAATTTATCTAGAGGTGGGGTGAATAGGTGAAGAATGGAAAATTAAAAGATTATGTGAAAATAAAACAAATTATCAATGTAAAGACGACCAATAAACAAGCAATAAATAAGAGTGTGACACAAGAGATTTATAGTGGTTTGGCCAACACTTGCCTACGTCCACTCCTCTCACCTTAGAGAGAATTTTACTGTATCAAATCTTGAGTAAGAGCAAGAGAACTCATACAACTCCTGAGAAATGAGCAAGAAGACTCAACCTACTCTTGATTTTGAGTAAGAGAACTCAACCTACTTAAATAAAGTAAAAATGATACTAAGGGGTTTTAGAATTACCTCAAACCTTAGTAAAGATGTGCTACCTTTCAAACAATGAAGCTTTAATGCAAATATGAATGAAGAGAGCTAAGTGAGATTGAATGCCTTGGATAGATGCTTAAATTCTCACTTGAGAGTGACTTGTTCTTGGAGGCTCTTGATTGTGATTAGTAGTGGTGTTTGGAGCCTTAAACAAGTGGGTATTTATAGACTGGATGGCTCCAATTAATTAGGAAACTAGATTAGGATTGGATTCCAAAAGCCATAAATAATCTGGTATGCTGGAAGTCAATCCGGTATTCCGGATCACCTAACTTCTTTATAAAATAGAGGAATCACGGTTAAAAAATAAACAAAGATTTAAAAATCCGGTGTCATGCCCCTATCCCGATGTAATATAAATTGTCACATAGGGGTATGACTGGGACAATCGCACATCATCCCAACACCTACCAGGATCACAGATGTAGTGTCCCGAGCCATAGTCCACCCTGTCATCACATTATGACGACAGAAAGGAACGTACCAAAAGGAATAAAATGTTCCAATCACAGAGTTAGCGGAAGCGAAATTAAATTCAAATATGTGAAATTATAGAGCATTGATTCACTAATGATAACACATAGTACAATATCAATGTCCGTAACCATTCAATCTCTCCTAATAAGTAAACATACAGTTTTTACATGATTATGGAAGGAATACATAAATTAAATAATAATAAACAATCGCCCCAAGGGCACAAATCTTGGGTGTACATTTACATCCAAGCCACAGTCATCAACTCCACTTGATCCGCATCCAACGGTGCTCGTCAAGAGGTCATCTGCATATAACTAAAAAGTGGTTGTACAACGGGGTTAGCTACACTAGCTAGTGAGGGAGTAAAGGGGAATGTGCACACATCACACAATCAATATCAAGCAGAATGATGCATGCTAATGTTAGATTCATTTTTCACCTAACACGCAATTCTATCGGTCAAGTGTATGCTACTGTGATAACTCGGGAGACACTGAGGGTCACTTATCCTATCGCCCCAGTGAAACCTCAATTATCATGAAGGGACCTGTGCCGGTAGAAGCCATCATGACCACCCAGTGGTAAACCCCGATAGCTATCACTACCCCTATCCTAGCCTCTCCCACCTCCACAAACCACAGGTGCTCAGACTATCCAACACATAAACCCCTGTTGGCAAGGGTCGTAGCATAAGGGAACAAGCATCCTTGCCGCAAATATACTATATACAGGTTCTATCATCCCGAGAGATATTCCGGGTGCATCAACGTCCCATTTCATCTAGTACCTGGGTACCAGCACAGCACGACACATACAAATCAGGATGACATATAGTAGTTTTCATAATTTAAATAAATTGGGGTTCCGATACCGGCACACCCAGCACCGTAACCCAATACATTGGTGAGCATGCTATCACATTCTCAATAGTCTACAATTGAATAAAATACAATGCGTACCATGCTTATAATTATACCATAGCATGCTTAATATTGACAATTATATAATATTCAAATCCAACAAAGTCACCCAAAACCCACTCACCTAACACGGGTGTAGCCCGGCATAATTGACATGAATCTCCCCGGGAATCGGGTGTTATCCGACGTGGTTCACATGAATCTCACCGGTGCACCAGCCTAGACATACAAAAGAAATCATTAAAACAGGTATAGAAGGGTCCCATGCTAGGCCCCTAATGTTAAAATCAAGTTTTAACCAAGACAGCACAAGCGGACTCACGGGCGGTCTCAGCAGAGGTGAATCCGCCCTTGACTCCGTTCAGGCCAAAAGGTAAAATCAGAGCGAGAGGACCCACGAGCGAAACTTCCAACTTGAATCCGGTGGTTGATCCGTTCGACACCTGAGACAAACATAAAAGGGAGCGGATCCACGGGCGGATATGCTTCTTGGGTCCCCCGCATCCATTCGATTCTGAGACGACTGAGAGCAACAGGCCCCGGGCGGAGGCAAACAAAGTGAATCCGTGCCTTTGTTCGCTCAGGCTAACTTACAGGGTTTATATTGGGCGGACTGAAGGGTGGTACCACGATAGATGGATTCGGTCGTTCATCCACCGATAGTCTCTTCCAAGATTTCAAGGAGTTGCAGCTCCAACTTGAAGCTTGGATCTCCATAGCATCTCAGGATCATAGGAGAGGTGTCTAAGCCTTCCTATGGTCACTAGAACCTAGGCTTAACCTCATGGATCCAAGATCCAACAAGGATTAGTCTCAATTAGGGTCCAAGGGTTGGGTTTCAAGTTTAAAACCAGGGATTCAATAGCCATGGCTGCAAATGCAGCACCAAGGGGTCCAAACCATACCTAGGTCAGCTCCATTAGAGCTCCATCTAAGGATTGAGCTCCACCTTGAGTCCCAAATGGAACTCTAAGTCAGTCCAAGCTCAAGGAATCTACTATAATAAAAGGGTAAAATGGAGGAGAACCAGCCTCGGATCTTACCTTGGTGAGATCCTCCCATGGAGAGGTGAAATCAAAGGCTAGGTGAGCCCCTTAGTCTCTTCCCTTCGTTTCCATCTCTTCTCCTTCACCTTCTTCTTCCTTCTTTGTCCGGTCAGCAAGAGAAGGAGATGTGGGGCAGCCAACCATTTTGGCATAGCTCCCATCTTCTTCCCTTCCCCTGTCATTCCTCTTCCACTCCTACTTCTTCCCTCTTCCTTCCTCCTCCTTCTTTCTTGTCTCTTCTCCTCCACGGTTTTGGGAGGGAGAGAGATAAGTGAATGGGAGGGATTCTTTTAGCTTTAAGGGGGTAGAAGGGTCCTTAGGGTGTGTTTGGTTAGGGGCCTTAGAATGTAGTGCCAAAAGAATTATAGGCCATGAAATAGATGACTCATATTCTCATCACCAAAGCTACCCCCATAAAGATTAGGGCATCATTCCATAACATGGATAGCCTGGGGATTTGACCAATCAAAATTTCCCGAAAGCCCATAGTTGGGTAGGGGAGAAAAATTGTACTGGGGTGGTGCAAAATTGTTCTCTATCTCACTACTTTTGGCTTCCCTAGCCTATTTAAATATTTTCCCCAAAGTCATGGTTGCCTTAGCATAGTTCCATCTTTCCCCTAAAGTCATATGTGGAAGTGTATCTCCCATTATTCTAAACTAACCACCTATCTCAAATTAAAGTCTCCCTTAGAAAAATTAAAGAAAAATAAAAGACTAGAAAAAATTCACTAACAACATGAGGGAATAAATAGACAGTTGGTGCATTGCCCTCAAAAATCGAAACAATGATTCCAAAGCTGTAAGGTTGCTATATAGGTTGACAGCAAGGGAACCCGTATAGTCTTCAAGAGCCACCTACAGGCGACTCCAATTGGATTCTAATGTAGAGTGGAGGACTACTATACGTTTCTGTTTCCAAGGCACTCACTATGTCACTTTCCTGTTGTCAAAGTTTGTCATCTCCAAAGATAAGTCATATGCCATTCCACCCAACCAAGTCAAGATACAGCGTCATAGGTAACTTAATTCTATGAGGGACACCAAAAGAGGTTGGGTTTGAGCATACGAAGGACTTTAGATTGGGCGCACAGTCTTTGAAACAGAAGAGAAACAAGATGAGGTTTTCAAAAACTGGTTTTTTTTTTTTTTTAGAAGAAAAGGTAAAATAAAATAAAGCACTTCGAATTACTTAAAAATCAAAAAAATAAAGTGGACAATAATCTCCCCGGCAACGGCGCCAAAAACTTGTTTGAGTTAAAATAATACTGCAAGCGTACGGGTCAATCGAAGCTGAGGGGTCGAACACGAAAAGATATACGCCACCCTATTTTACTCACTTTAAAGTAATGGAAAATAAACCAAATTAAAGTGATAAATTAAGCTAATTAAACTAACAAATTAACACATCCTAACTCACAAGCATCTAACGAATTAAATTGGCATGAATTAAATTGGCGTCCTAACACATATCCATCTAACCTATAAAACAAAAGCGGATTGGAAGGGATAAATTGCAGCCACACACCACAACCACACAAAAAAATAAAAGAAATAGAGGGAGAAGAAGAAGAGAGGGAGAATGAGTTTAAGAGTTTAGAGAGTAAAAACCTGGATACTTGAACAAACCTTGCATGGCTTCCTAGAGAAGGAGAATGAGTTTAAGAGTTTACAACCATATTGAAGACATAAAATTAAAGTATGAATCAAAATCGTTACAACCATGAAATTGAACGCATGAAATCAAACTAGAACTTAGAAAGCCAAAAACTAGAAGAAGAGAAGAAGAAATTTCACTAATTAATTGAACTAAAAACTGAATTAAAATATTAACCAAAAAAAAAAAAAAAAAAACTGAATTACAACTAAACTAAAACTAACTTAAAAACTGAACTAGAACTAACTTATTACAACCCAAGGGGCAAGGGGTATTTATAGGGGGAAGGAGAAGAAAAGAGATAAGAAGGAAGAGGGAAGAGGGAAGAGGTAGGAGAAAGATTCCCTTCTCCTTCCTTTACAATAAAACTTGAACCCCAAGAACAAAGAAAAAAAATAGAAAGAGGGAGAGAAAAGAATCCTAGATACATAAACCTTCTATTTATTAAAAAGTAATTTTCTAATTCTAACTTGTGCTTCCTTTTCTTTGTAAGTGTCTTCTCCAAGCAATGAGATCAAGGCATCTTTGACTTTTCAACCTTCCATAGATGAGAGAATATCTTTCAAAAGAAATCTATCCCAAGTAGAATTCCAAAAGTGCCCTTGAAAAGTTGGAGGAGAGAGAGAGCAAGGGTGATGACTAGGATTCCACTCACAATTAATGAAATATCAAATCTGTCCTTCAAAAAAAGTGGAGCATGGGATGCTTATATGGGCCTCACTATTGTATTCCTTATGAAAAATCACCCAAAATAGACCTGAATTTCGTTCAATTTGGAGTTCGGGACCCCAAGATATCTCAAGTTGAAGTTGGACTGCTCTATAGCCTTCCAAATGGAATCTTTCGGATGACAGAAAGATAACTTCTGATAATTATACTAAGGCCCCTAGAATCCAAACTTCCGCTATACTTTGTCCCCAGTTGACTGGCAATAATTACAAATAAACCCCTATCCACGAAAACGACCGTAACTTCTTCGTTTCAACTCGGAATCAAGTGCCGTTTGAACCGTTGTGAAGCTTACTCGACGGGCTACGCATCCATATTATTAACACTTCAAAATTATGCTAAGGGGCCCACTGTACTGACATTTAAATTTGACTGATTGGCTTGATTCTTTCAGTGCTCAATCCAAACTTGATTTTCTCGACTCCTGGGCGCTTCTGGCTATTCTTAGCATCTTTTGCTCCATTTTCACAAGAATTCACCTAAAACCTGAAAAGCATAAGAAAGCACCGAAGTAACTCTATCCAATGTGGTAAAATGTATGCTTTATGCCCTAAGATTTCACACATAAATGTGCTCGTCAGTATACTCTTGATCTGAATAGTTAGACATTCCTCTCTCAGAGGAAGATGATTCACACTCGGTCGTTCCCCCTTCTTCTGCCATTGAAGGGTGGTAGCCAGGGGTCAGCTGCTGGTCCACTTCAAAATTTGCCTCAGATTCCTTGCCACCGGTGGTGGGCTCAACCTCGGTCGACGTTTTCTCCTTCCCCTTCGCGTGGGGCTTGGCTGTCTGCTGGCTGCTCCCCTCACCAGTCCCCAGCTGGTTTGCGAAAAAGGAGATGCCCTCCTGGACACCCATTTCACTTGGCAATCTGCATACTTGTTGCCTTTGCTCCTTCTCGGCCGGTGCTCCACCTGCTGACGATGTGCCACAGCCTGCCGCCTACGCTTCTGACTCTTGGACAGCCTCCTCTCTCGGTCGAAAGGAAACTTCGGGTGCCTTGCCACATTCCACTGATAATCCCTCTCAGCCGTTAGCCAGGGAATTACCATCCTTGGAGGCTGCGACGTGGGTAGGTCACCTGGCCGCTCACCCTACGCCCTCTGCTCTGGAACTGTAATGACTGACTACAGGAGTGCTAGCACCAATGCTGATGGCCTCGCCAATTGGTCTTTCACAGATGGCTGTTGTCATGACTCTCTTACTGGCCTGTTGGCCTCCCGTCGGCCAGAATCTTTGCCAGACGGTCCCATCCTTGCATCCAGTTGCCGCGGGGAGTCCCCCAGCTGCCCACGATCATAAGCAATGGCTGGGTGCCCTGGCCTGACCCTTCTACTATCTCTTGTTGGTCGGGGAAGCTTCCCCTCCCTGTCTTTAGGCTTGCCCACCAGTGGAGTGCTTGATTCCCCTTGGGGCTTGTTCTCATACAGCTTCTTGCAGTGCACACAAATGCCCCACTGAAAGCGTTGGTAGGGCAACGGCTCTATAGCCTCTGGGTCGGTCCCCTTTTTCTTTTCCTTTGACAAATGTTGGAGATGCTTCAACGTGACCAGTGGCTCTTTCCTCTTAAGCAAACACAACTTTGATAGGTCCGTGTCCACCATGTTGACTGGAGGAAACAGGTTCTCATCAACCAGCATGACACCCTAACCCTTGTCAGGAAACTTCAAACGCCCATCATTAATAGCCTTCTGCAGTGCCATATGCAAAATAATACAGCCATTAGTATTATGAGTGAAAGAATTGTGCCACTTACAGTACCTTTTCCCTTTGATCTCCTCGGCCGAGAGTATCTGACGCCCCTCTGACAACTTTATCTATTTATCCTTCAGGAGGTGGTCGAAAATTGCCTCAGCCTTGGAGATATCATAGGAATATCGTGCCCTGCTGTCAAGGTTCCTTGTCGGGGGCGACTTTGGCTTTGGGCTTGTCCCAGCACGCTCGGTCATGGGGGTCAAGGCCCTGCACACATAAGGCTTGCCTGAGACTATCTCGGCAATGCTAACTTTGCATTCTTCATCTGCCTCGAAGTCTGAGAAGTTGAAGGGGTTCGCTCCAGAGGCCGAAGCCCCCATAATCGCCAAGGCTGGCTGCTTATAGTAGGTTCCCAAGGACAAAGCCTTTAGGTCTTCTTCCTCCTTAAGGACCATCTCATAGCTGGTTGCTTGGGCGACAAGCTGGCCGAGGTCTGGGAATTCCTGGCCGGCAAAGCATTTTGGCAACTCAAAAGAAAGCCCACTGAGGGCCATCTTAGCGTACTCTGGTTCTTGTAAGACAATTGGACACTTGTATCGTGTTAGCTTGAACCTATTAACAAACTTTGCAATCAACTCATCAGGCAACTGACACATACGCGCCAAGTCTTCTATAGAGACGAGAGGATCAATCCAGTAGAACTGGGCATGGAATTGATCCTCCATCTCGTGCCAAGTTTGGATCGAAAGTCGGCTGGCAGGTTAATGTACCATGTGAACGCCGAACCAGTCAAGGAATTTGGGAACAGCCTCAATTTCATAATCTCATTGGCCCCTAAGGTTCCACACTAGGCCACAAACCTCGCTACGTGCTCGACAGTAGATGTGTTGTCTTCTCCCGAGAACTAAGTGAACTGTGGGATTTTCTGGGAGTACCCAAGGTCCAACTAGTCATAGTACTTCGGGTAAGGTTTCCTATATACCGATCGAGTAATAGGCAGGAACAAAGGGTTGATTTGCTCTTGGATCAACTAGGTCAAATCCTCCTAGTTAACGATTACCTGATTAGCCTGCTTCGCTACCACCTGCCTCGGCCGGGCCTCTGCCTAGCCCTCATTGGGCGGCAAATGGAAATGACCCGTGTACGACCACTCTGGCTCCGACAAGTTCATCCTGGGAACCGCCGGCCTCTGGTAAAAACTTGTACTTGCACGACCAGCACGATCTCCTCCTATCTGGAACCCCGCTGGTGGGGTGGTTGTAGGCGCCGGTATGGTTGGGTTTCCCAAGCTGCGCCGCCATGGCCATGGCTCCATTCTGAGGCAGTGAAGTTCTGCCCCCTTCACCATTTGGCCGCAATGGCTAGCTCGATGAGCTCCCTGTTGGGCCGAAAACCCCAAGGTAAGACCCTTGAGCTACTGAAATCCCGGCCCCTGCCCCGATTGTGCTGCCAACTTGTCAGACCGGGAGCTGACCAATACGGAGCTGAGCAACTTGCGGGGGACGTTGTTGAGCCAGGAACATTGTGACCAATTCTTCAAAGCGGGCCTGGGAGCCATTGTAAGCTTGGGCCATGGAAGCCATAATGGCCTTCATGTCCTCGATTCCTGATTGCAAACACCCTTGTGTCTCGGCGGCTGCACGAGCCTACCCTTGCAATAAAGCAGCCACGTAAGGAGGCACAACATCGTCCACCTGTTGCTCGCCTTGTGCGACCACCTATTGTTCGCCTTGTGCGACCACCTGGCCAGCATTTCCACCATCGGACTCATTCGAATTGCCATCCCTGTTATGCTGGCTTGCTCTGGTTTCCACCACCATCATGTATCGAGTGTCCCACCATGCGTGCCAAAAATGTTATGCTCAAATTCCTACAAATGCTATAGTATGGTCTGATACGTATCGGGACACAGATTCACTGTGGCTTTCAGGGGTTCTACTCGGGCCCCGATAATCCGAGGACTTCTCAGGGATAACAGAGCAAACAGAGAGTCCCAAAGAAAGCTTAAAATGAACTGTACTTGAATCACTCGACGTGAACAATCTATAGTGCGAAACGAAAGGGTGCATAAAGCATAAGAAACCTTAAGTTCACACCATTCTAACAAAGGAAAAAGACGCAATGCAAGGAAAGAAAGATAAATAAAACTGCAGGTTTTCTGTGTATTTGATTGATGCCCATCTCTACTTTTTCTCGCTTATTTATAAGAGGTGTAACCGACGGTTCGGTTTCCCCAAATATCGGCCAAAATTCAGCCACGCTCAGGTCACCACTACTTCGCTACTTCAACCGCAAAGGAACCGCTTGAGTTGGTAATCGGCTGCCTTCTTGGCCGATATAATGATTCCTGACTGAGAATGTCAGTACACGATCGACCACCTTGCTGGCCGGGCCAATCCTCCACCAAGGTCCCTTTCGACCATGACGGGGCAAGCGCAAACTAGGTGTAAACAGGTGAAGACTCAACCTTAAGGAAAAAAACCTAGAGGATTTTAATTTAATGGAAAAGGTAATGCCATCGATCTGTGGTAAGAAAAGGAACTATAGTAGCCATACTTCTGGAGGGGAGAGTGAAGGAAGAGGGAGAGCGTTCGTGAGGGACGAAAAGAAACCTAGGGCTATGGAGGAGTTGGACGAAAAGGGTATTTTAAATAAAATAGAAAAAGTAATATACTGGAACCGAGTGAAGAAGAGAGACAAATGAGTAAGGATGGTTAGACATGTCTTTTGGATTTTGGGAGTTATCTTCCGCATGAACAAGAGAGACAGAGAGGCTGGGAATGGATGGACATGTCTTTTGGAATTTAGAAGGTGTCTTCTGCACGAGAGAGAGAGAGAGGGCTCTTTAGTCATTTTAATAAGTTGGACAAAAAAAGTGATGTTCATACTTTTATAGAATATATATATATATATATACTAGTTAACATTTTCAGAATCTTTGCTAACTTAACCATTTGAAATGCCTAAGATTTAAAGGAATAGAAAGGTCAAGACATCTACTCTTAGTTTTGAAAAATTAGGTCAGGATGTCATGTCCAATATCCTCAAGAGACTTGAAGCTAATACTTTGTACAATTTAAGGGTGGTGTAAAAACTATGGTTTAACCTGATGTTTGATCCTCAATTTGCTAATTCCAACCTATGTGGAACCTGGTATCATGCTCCAAACCATAGTCTATGATTCATATAGATTGGGTTTTATAAAGATAAAAGGCGGAGAAGTCATGGTTCAGGATTTGAATATGTCTCTAACCAAGGTAGCATGTGCTTCTTGCATTGGTCTTCTCTTGGTGCAAGAATACCCAAAGCTAGGATATTTTTTTATAGGGAACGTTGTCACTAGAGAAGTGATAAAAGTGCGCATATATTCACTTACTGAATTGGATAATGTTTTTGAGTTCACGTATATTCCTCAAAATAAAGAATATAAGATCGTGTGCCAGATTTATGATCCAGATACACATGGACTTCACTTTGTTTATAATATACTCACTCTTGGATCTAATCAATGGAGACGAGTCAGAGGGCCTCAGTTGTCTCCGAATGTCAAAGAAGCCATATCTGTTAACAGTTTCGTACATTCCATTTTACTAAAGGTTATCGAAGATTCTTGTTTCCCATAGACACTGTTGGTGCAACTTCTCATAAGCCTTTACTCCCATATTCCAAGTCAACACATCGTTACCTAAGTGATCATGTTGAAGTATTGGTTCTGGTGGACTTTTATGCAAAAAGTGGATTAGACGACGCCCCTTTGTAATTCAATTTGAAAGGTTCAATTATAGGGATTTTGTACCAATTGGTAGCCTTGGAAATGGCAGAGCAATTTTATTCGTAGACAGATCTACAGACTTTGGTTCCTATATTGTAGCTGATTTCGAAAAGAATGAGGTAAACAAGTTACCATTTGTCAAGGCTAACCATAATCATTCTATAACACACTTGAACAGCCGATGTGGGATTATTACCTCAATAAATGAAAAACAATCCAATTCAGTCAAATTATTGCTCTCAAGGGTTAGATAAGTAGTCAACTTTTCATCTGCATGAACAAAACCATCATCCTTCACAAAGAGCATACTTCCACAGTTGAGGCTTGTTGATAAGGAACATCAAGCTCATTATAACATAATGATGAAGAAGGATTCACTGGTGGGTTATTGATAACCTCAATTTTTTTGTACCCTTCACAACCATCGTCTTCTTAGCAGACATCATCAAATCCACGCTCATACTAGCCTGGCTCTCACTAGATTATTGATAACGTCACTCTTATTCCTTCTTTCTATTCTACTTGGTTATACTAGGCTCTCTGCATGTTACCAATCAACCCCACTACCCATCAAACTTTTCCACTAACCTATTAAATATCAAATATGACAAAGTCAAGTTAAATTGAAGTACAACATGAACTGTTGGATGTTTCTTCCAAATGTAATGGACTAAATAGTGATAAAATCGATTAAATGGTAATAAGATCCTCTTCTATTTGATATATACGATCATCGTGCCCTCATGACCGCCACATCCCCATGGAAAGGCAGAAATTTTTTAGTGCAAGCAGTCATTTTGTGCGACCTTGTGTCTGGGTGCAGGGGCGGCGTGCACTGCGTGACTGGGTGGCGTTCTTTCTCCATATATATATATATATATATATATATATGTACATATATGAAAGGGAATAATTTATTGCCTTCATCTTTTACCATGTGTTTAAGCAAAACTTTTTCATGATATATTTCTACATTTTCTCTTTATTATTTTTTTTTATGAGAAAATTTTGAATTTTTATCTCCATATACTAGAATATAGATAAAGTCTCATGGGTAATCATGGAAGCCATTGATATTGTTGCAAAGGCTCTAAAATCCATGGGCATCAATCTGAAGGAAGCCCATATGGAAGTACAACTAATGAAATGAAATTTATAACTAAATTCAAGAATAAAAAAATAAAATTATCTCTTATCATCAATCAACAAAATACTTCAGATTTCTTACAGTTGAAATATAACTTGTGTTCCATGTATGTAACAAACCTAATATAATTTATGATTTTAAGGAAAAAAATAATCTTAAAATTCGAAAATCAATATACACACTTACCAAATTAGTTTTCTCCAATATCTTAGTTTTTACATTTGAAAGTTTATGATCATAATTCCTTCTCATATTACTGGAGCAACATACAATTAGATTGAGAAAGGATAGCATGAATCCAATATCTTAGTTTTTACATTTGAAAGTTTATGATCATAATTCCTTCTCATATTACTGGAGCAACATACAATTAGATTGAGAAAGGATAGCATGAAAAAGGTGTAAGGAGAATGTATAAAGCAATATGTAGTTATAACCATATTTCATGCCAACAATGCATGGTGAGATTGTATGTCCGTTGCTCATAATTAAAGCATGCCTTTTAATGGTCGTTTTAACAATAGTTGGGTCACATCTTATGAAGGCAATAAAATTTCTATTTTTATGTTATCTATTTTCTATTAGAGAAGCAAACATTACTTTAGATAAGGGTGTCAAAATCAAATCGAAACCAAACCGATCTGTTTGCACCAAAACTGTGAAACCATTTAATAAATGGCTTGATTTTTGTTTTAAAATTGAGACTGTTTAGTTAAACGGTTTACCATCGGTTTAAATCGAAACAAATATTAGTAATATGTAATAACAATAATTAAACATTAATGGTGACAATAAATAATTAAAAATATGTAATGGTACAAATAAACAATTATTTAAAGAAAACATATAAGAATTTGATTTCAAATCATGGGAGAAAATACAACCTTTCTAATTGATATTTATAATTCTTATTACAAGACTAAGAGGCTCTAACAGTATTACCATTATTTAAAAGACTCCATTACTAATGCAACAGTTGGAAGTCCAAATTAGGGGTGTCAATGGGCCGGGCTGTGCTGGGCTTTGCCTAAACCCTCGCCCTATCCTAAGGCTCTTAAGGTCAGCCCAAGCCCAGCCCAACTTTGATTGACGCTGAATAATAGATGAGCTGGGCATTGTAATATATAATTGATGAGCCTTGTAATATAATATTATAATTGAGTAAAGATTTTATATTAAGAAGGCCCAATAAAGAGTTTGTAATATATAATATATATATATATATATATATAGGGTCGGGTTGGGCAGGGCCAGGCTCAACCCGAGGCTTCAACCCAGATCTGGCCTTGTCAAGGCTAGGAAAATGGCAAATCCAACCCAACCTTGTCCGGGTCAGGGCAGGCTGGGATATTATAATAACATGTTTTTCTTCGGAGTAGGGTAACATTATGAAAAAAGCAATGACTATTTACTTCATTTCATGATTGTGAGCCTCTACCCAAAATCAAGAAAAAGTACATAGATCAATTATATATATTTAAAACCTAATAGTATGACAAAGATAGTTATGCTAAGGGATATTTTAAAAAATTGTAGATCGAGCAATGGATATATATTGATATCATTTTACATAGGACAACCAATCAAATATTCACTTAATATTGAATAACTCTCATATAAAATTACATAAAATATATATATATACACTAATAAACATGCACATGCAAATGCATGTGTGGACCTTAGTTACATGGCACAAAAATAGAGAGAGAAAGAAAGAGTTATAGTGATAGAGAGATACAAAATTAACAAAATAGAGAGAGAAAAAGAAAGAGTTATTACATGGCACAAAAATAGAGAGAGAAAGAAAGAGTTATAGTGATAGAGAGATACAAAATTAACAAAATAGAGAGAGAAAAAGAAAGAGTTATAGTGATAGAGAGAGAGAGAGAGAGAGAGATAGAAAATTAACTTTCCCATCAATATCAAGTTTCCCATTTCACGCTTGTACAATAAAACTTTAACACCTAACTCATGTCAAATATTGCATCTCTTAATGTTTCTACAAAGTGGAACATTACAGTTTCATCAGAAGTCTTTTCATGAGATTTTTGGAGGATATATATATAGAATTGCACCAATCAACAAGAATTTCGCTCTTTTTACCAACTTGATGTTGAAAAATCCATGATCTAGAAATTCATTTCAGACAATTGAACCTTCTCAAACTGTTTCTTTTTAAGAACCAAAAAAAATTGAGAGGCAGATGGGGAAGGAAGCACAAATTTTGTATCATGTTTCTTATCAAATAAAACCTTAACCACTATAAGATCAAGATCTGTTTGCATTTCATCAAAAGAATGCACCGACTCAATTCAAGAGCTTCCAACAGCTTCGAACATGTTACTTGACTAGCTTCGTCTCTATCTGATAATGCCACATCCCTTGATCGAGGCGTTCTGACTGTGTTGCTATCCTTGAAGAAGATACTTTATGACTGTTGCTGCTTCTTTTGTGGGCAACTCATCATTATAAGGTCTGTTGAATAGAGCAAAGAAACCCAGAATTCACAGCAACCTGTATCCAGTCGAACAAACAGTAGATCAGAGGGAAGCTAATTCTTTTTCTTCTGTTTAGTAAAGTTGCACATGTGGACAAAAATGTATGTGTGTGTGTGGGTGTGGAGGAGAGAGAGAGAGAGTATGGTCAATTCATTTCTATGATAGAGAATACTATAACATGCTTGATACTCATATACCCATCAAGAGTGATGAGATGGTTGGAACCTAAATCTTGCTTGAACTTGGCACTCTTACCAACTACTACAATAGGCCAAACCCCTCAAAATCTGGAGTCAGAAATGGAAAAGACAACCACAAAAAAGCTAATAAAGTAGGGAAGATGAATGGAAATATTGCATCAATAAAATATCTACTTGCAAGAAGTTTGCAAGAAACATTAAAACACTATCACAAAAATTGGTATTGGTTATGGTTCTGTTGTTAATTTTAAAGAAAAACCTGAATTTGATCATGGTTTTATCCATAATCATTTACAAACCTCACATTTAACTAATTGGCTCAACCTAGATCAAAGAAGGCAGTTGCTGCCTAAACTCCAGTGTCTACAACTTAAAAAATAGGAATAACACAATTCACACATCAGAATCCAAAATAGGGAAGAAGGGAGGATCATAGCACCAACCTTAGATGAAATAATTGTGGAATCGCCGACAGTGCTCTAACCCACCGGCACAGTTAATCATACTTAGTTCATCTGGAGTTACTGATCTTTCAAGGGGATTGAATGGCTTCTTCTCAACATCTCGAGATAATGCTCTCCTCATATTTGAAAAAAAAAATCCACCAAGTTATTGAAGTTTGAATGATACCCTCCAATGGTATGTGGTGAATGAAGAGCCTCACCTAACCCATCATTCTCCCCGGACAAATATCGCAATACCTGTTTATAGACTACCTATCCAATCTGAGGAAGAACAAATAGAAAGCAGCATAGCATGAGAAAAATCTTGTTTAGAATGTACAATTGATGCTACAAAGAAACCATCCCTCTATAGTCTCCAATATTCCAAAGCAACAGTTACCACAGTAACATGGCCATGCCAAGATTCACCCAGTCCTTTAGCTTTTCCCATAACTGTAGGCATGTAAGATACATTGTCAATGGAATATCTGCACTAATTTCCAGGAAGAGAACTTCCACATAGAGAGCAGAGATCATCCAACAGTATAGTACCCAGGACTAAAGAAGGATCTAATATTTATAGGCCAACAGAAAAGTACCCCGGACTAAAGAAGGATCTAATATGTATAGGCCTCTGCTTTTAAGTAGCAAAGCATTGTTGGTTCTAAGGATAATTATGGATTTTTTTCTTTTTCTACACCATTTTTTTGTTGGGGGGGGGGGGGGGGGGGGGGGGTGGTAAATGAATGTGAATTATGTATGAAGTTGGGTTGTACAACTGTGGAAACAACAGTTTCAAAGAAAAATTAAAATGAAAGAGAAATAGATTAAAAAATAAGTTCCACATTGATTCTACGGGAATCAGGTCAATAAATCTTTGCGATCACCGAAGCATCAAATAGTCAAGACATCTGAAGGGAAACCAAAACAGAAGCACAATAGCAACAATATTTTGTAAATTCCAAGGGAAGAGAACTTTACATAGATATTTATCCAGGAGAAAGAAGAAAGAAATCTTTAAATAGAATTACCATTAGTGGAGGACTAATATGACTAAATTTTTGAAATAAATACAGACCCATCATATAGTGATATCTTCAGTTCTTTAAAGTGTAACTGAAACCTCTCTACTACCACCGCAAACAAGCATAACGATGAACTTCGAACATGGATATAATGTTACACCCGCACCTAAAATATATCCTAATACCCCGGGTCAAATTAGACTTTACCAACGGGTAATTCCATGGTGGCAATGATCAACATATACGGCCTTGAACATAAATTACCATTATAAGTGTCCCCTCGAAGTCCTGAAAGTACGGGTCAAAGCCCTGCAATTTTTCTCGAATTTTGGGCCCTGACAACAGCAACGGAGTCACGAACGGACTCATTCGACTGGTTTCGCTCGTGGATCCGCCCATGCTGTTACTTTCTCTTTTGATTTATTTTCCTATGGGACCCACATCCCTGTGTCCCGAACACCATAATTAGATCCCCGGACTAGATGGACTCCCACCCTTACCTTCTCATGGCAAATTGGGCCATGAAAGTGGGCCCATAAGACTTCTTAAAAATAAATAATGAGTTTCCATTCTGGCTTAAACCAAACAAACCTTTAGAACTAATAGGTCTTATAGGACTTAGGATTGACCCAAACATGTCCTAATTAAATGGACCTAATAGGTTATGACCTTGGCCAAACAAGCCCTAAAGTCCATTTAAATCTAAGAGACCATTGTGTGTTTAAGGGCACCTAAACAAACAAGACCTAAGGCCTCTTTTGACCCTTAAAAGATAGGATAAAGCCTCATATTCTCTTATCTCTTCCCCTCCAAGCAAACCGTGGAGGAGAAGAGACAAGAAAGAAGAAGGAAGAAAAGTAGGAAGAGGAATGAGAGGAGAGGAAAGAAGATGGAAGGCATGCCAAGAAGGCTGGCTGCCATACCTTCCCTCCTCATGCTCGAGCAAGGCTTGAAGAAAAGAAGAAAAAGGGAAGAAGGAGAAGAAGAAAAGGAAGGAAAGGAAGAGAAGGAGGAAGAGGAGGTGGATCTTCAAGGCTGGCTAGGGCTGGAATTGGAACTCCACTCACCAAGGTAAGCTCTAACACTTGGTACATTTCCATTTTCTATTCTTAATTGAAGTAGATTACTTGAGCTTGAGCTAACCTAGGGTTCCATTTGGGACTCAAAGTGAAGCTCAGTCCTTAAATGGAGCTCTAATTATAATGACCAAACCCTAGTTAAGGTTTCCATTAGCTGCCTTGCAGCCATGGTTGCTGATCCTTTGGTTTTGAACCATCAAACCCTACCCTTGGACCCAATAATGTAGTCCTAGAATAGGAGATAATCCTACTAGGAGCTAGATAAAAGCAAGGTCTGGTCAAGCCTGTTGTTTGGGGCTGATTAAGGGCTGTTTTAGGGCAAAATTAGGGTTTAGGATGGGAATTTGGGAATGGGGTTTATAGGGTATTAATGGGCAAGTCTAGGGGGTCAATATGGTATAAAAAGGTTAGGGTTTGGATGAGTTTTGAAATTCTGCAATTCTGGACAGCATTGAGTTGCAGGTTTTGGGCTTTAATGGAGTTAGGGTTTATGGGATTCAAACAAAAAATAAAGGGGATCAATTAGGGGAAAGGATTAGAGGATTAAAAGAAGAATTTTGGCGTCAAACTTACTGGAGATTCCACTAGCAACAAGCTTCGACAGTTGTGAAGGATAAAGCCACCTTCGAATTTGAAGAAGATCCTCCCAGCCGTCACGGCGTAAGGAGTCAACTGGATTCCACCAGTCCCTTTCCACCTTGATAGAACCACAAGGATGCACACTCATAAGGAGCACAGGAGCAGCAACAATGGCAGCCAACAAGCAAAAGCTTTTTTCATTAATCAAATTCGTGTACAATGCTGGCCTCCCTTACAAACTTATATAGAAGACTCAAAAATAGACTTAGACACTAAAAAGGAATGGCCTAATCCTATCCCTAACCTATTAGGTAATTTAAATTGACTAGAAAACTAAAATACTAAAGGAAATAGACTCAAAACATAGCTGAACTTATAGAGTCCTAATCCAGCCCAACTTACATCACATGACCACTTAAATTGTCACATGACCACTCAACCAAGTCACATGATCACTTAAATTGAACCAATTGGATGCAACCAATTTAAACCGGTTCAATTAGAAAACATAAAAATAAACTAAATATTGAGATAATCCCATATGCAACCTATGTACCCCTAGTTTAGGCTCATTAAAGTGGCCTAATACATAGAAAACCCTTGGGAACAAAGGCCCAACATGTATATTACCCAACCCTAGGCCTATTTCTAAAGAAATAAGCCAATATCTATGATGAACCTGCATCAACTCTCCCCAACTTGAAAAAATTCGTCCTCGAATTTTGCAGTGATGAGGGGGAATCAACATGTGATCAGCAGCTTTGACCATCCCCAAACAAAATTCCGATGAGGCAAGAACATTGGGGATAAAGTCTTCAATGCGTCTTCGAAGAACCATGGTGGCATAACAAACTCTATGTGTTCTGCCTGTGAATCAGCAGCAACTGTCAATGTCTCGTCCATAGAGCCTTCAATGTTAGCAATCTTCTCATCTAATGCATGAGACACAAGCTCCACCTCTTCAAGAGCAGCATCTTAAAGGTCATTGTTTTCCTTTGGAATGCTCTCAATCAGCTTTTCATCTTCTATTGGTCCAGCCTTATCTATATTGGTTTCTTCAATATAGATCACTTCAGTAGGATCTTCTGTTGGTGCATCTGCTATTGGTGAAACTTCAAACACAGTCGATGCCACTTGCGTTTGAGTTGACATGTTCGGCAATCCCTGTGGCTGTACAGTCGATGTGGTCACCTTTGGTTGTAACCCTTTTAGAATAAATAAATAGTATAGACGGTGTCGATCAGGTAGGACACACGAGTTGTTTTCAAGTTCAATCCAACCTTGTCGCTCATCCAACCAATCACCACCTACTGCAATAAAACTCTTTGAATGTGGTACCGGCTGACACTAAGCACCATCATGGTATGAAGCACACCCAAATTCAACACAGACTTTACCTGTAGGCATGATGCAAATCTCTCCTGATTGGGACAACATATCCACCACGGATTGTGAAATAATGTTGTTACGTCGCCTCTCATCAACAATTAATATGGTTGTGCTCCCATTGGGTAGACGAACTCAGGTCTTAAAAACGAATGGAGGTGGGTCTTTCGAGGCTTGGTTGGAGCTTCCCTCTGCCATAGCTCTGATACCAATTAATGTAGTCCTAGAATAGGAGATAATCCTACTAGGAGCTAGATAAAAGCAAGGTCTGGTCAAGCCTGCTGTTTGGGGCTGATTAGGGGCTGTTTTAGGGCAAAATTAGGGTTTAGGATGGAAATTTGGGAATGGGGTTTATAGGGTATTAATGGGCAAGTCTAGGGGGTCAATATAGTATAAAAAGGTTAGGGTTTGGATGAGTTTTGAAATTCTACAATTCTGGACAAAATTGAATTGCAAGTTTTGGGCTTTAATGGAGTTAGGGTTTATGGGATTCAAACAAAAAATAAAGGGGATCAATTGGGAGAAAAGGATTAGAGGATTAGAAGAAGAATTTTGGCGTCAAACTTATTGGAGATTCCACTGGCAGCAAGCTTCGATAGTTGTGAAGGATAAAGTCACCTTCGAATTTGAAGAAGATCCTCCCAGCCGTCACGGCGTAAGGAGTCAACCGGATTCCACGGTCCCTTTCCACCTTGATAGAACCACAAGGATGCACACTCACAAGGAGCACAGGAGCAAGAATAATGGCGGCCAACAAGCAAAAGCTTTTTTCATTAATCAAATTCGTGTACAATGCTGGCCTCCCTTACAAACTTATATAGAAGACTCAAAAATAGACTTAGACACTAAAAAGGAATGGCCTAATCCTACCCCTAACCTATTAGGTAATTTAAATTGACTAGAAAACTAAAATACTAAAAGAAATAGACTCAAAACATAGCTGGACTTATAGAGTCCTAATCCATCCCAACTTACATCACATGACCACTTAAATTGTCACATGACCACTCAACCAAGTCACATGATCACTTAAATTGAACCAATTGGATGTAACCAATTTGAACCGGTTCAATTAGAAAATATAAAAATAAACTAAGTATTGAGCTAATCCCGTATGCAACCTATGTACCCCTATTTTAGGCTCATTAAAGTGGCCTAATACATAGAAAACCCTTGGGAACAAAGGCCCAACATGTATATAACCCAACCCTAGGCCTATTTCTAAAGAAATAAGCCAATATCTATGATGAACCTACATCACCCAATGGAGCTAAACCCTTATATGATCATAGATCCATGAGGTAAGCCTAGGTTCTAGTGACTCTAGGGATTCCTAGAATACCCCCTCTAAGACCCTAAGTGCCATGTGAACTCTAGGTTCCAAGCTGGAGGAAAAACCCTAAGAAATCTCAAAAAAGAATTTCGACGGACGCACGAACGGATTCACCGTCGTGGTTCCGTCCGTCAGTCCGTCCACTACAATCCTAGTGACTGGACTTGAACGGATGAAGGGACGGAATGACTCTGTTGCCTTCACCCACGGGTCCATTTCCTCTCGGGAATGTCTCAAGGATCGAACAGATGCAGGGACGGATTAAGAAGGCGCTTCCGTCCGTGGATCCGCTCGCTCTCTGGTGTGTCTCAGAAATCGAACGGATGCAGGAATGGATCTAAATAGAAGTTCCGTTCGTGGATCCGTCCCTCGTGTTGTGACCTTTTGGCCTGAACGGGGTCAAGGACGGACTCACCCTGTTCGTTCCGTCCGTGAGTTCGTCCATGCTATCTTGGTTGAAACTAGATTTTAACTTTGGGGGCATAACATGGGACCCCTCTACGCATCTTTTGATGATTGCTTTTGTATTCTTAGGCTACCCAACTCAATGGATAGCTGGTGCCTCGGTGAGATTCATGTCAACCACGCCGGGTGACACCTGAGTTCGGTGAGTGGGTTTTGGGTGATTTTGTTGGGCTTGAATGTACATATTAAGCAATCATTACCATGCTATTATATAAAATATAACCATTGTGTGCATTACATTATTTATCTCAAATGTGATCTGCTATGAATGTGATGTGATATTATTCTCACTATTGTATCGGGTTACGGTAGTCCCAGAATTTAATTATGAAACTTGTTATCTGTCATCCTAATCTGTATGCGTCGTGCCATGTTGGTACCCGGGTACTAGATGGAATGGGATGTTGATGCACCTGAAATACCTTTCGGGACGATTGGACTTGCATGTAGTATATCTATGGCTAGGATTCTTACTCCCTTATACGACCCTTGCCAACAAGGGTTTATGTGTTGGATAGTCTGAGCACCTGTTACCTATGGAGGGGAGAGAGACCAAGTCAGGGGTAGTAATGGCTATCGGGGTCTGCCACTGGGTGGTCTGATGGCTTCTACCGGCGTAGGCTCCCGTATGATAACTGAGGTTTCACTAGGGCGATAAGTTAATTGACCATCAATGTCTCCCGAGTTATCACAGTAGCATACACTTGACTTAGAATTTGCGTGCTAGGTGAAAAATGAATCTAACATTAGCATGCATCATAATTGCTATTTGTGTGTATGTGCATTCCCCTTTGCTCTCTCACTAGCTTGTGGAGCTAACCCCGTTGTGTAACCCTTTTTAGTTGATATGCAGGTAGTCTCTTGGTGCACACTTATGGATGCAAATCAAGTGGAGCCGGTGGCTGGGACTTGGATGTCGATGTACACCCAAGATTGGTGCCCTAGTGGCGTGATTATTTATTTATTTTTGTATTCATCTTCATTCATGTATAAACTTTATGTTTAATTATAAGAAGAGAAATGAATGGTTACGAGTAATGAGATTGTATACTGTGTTATTATTAGAGAACCGATGCTCTATATTCACATGATTTAAATAAATTTCGCTTCCACTAACTCTGTAATTAGGACGATTTATTCCATTGGGTACGTTTCCTACTGTTATCATGACTTGATGACAGGGTGGACTATGGCTCGAAAAACTATATCTGTGATCTTAGTAGGTATTGGGATGACACTTGTTGTCCCAGTCACCCCCTTTGTTGTAAAATATCTTTCATCGAGATGGAGGCATATAATGCCTAAAGAAACATGATAGAAATAAGACATGTGGTAAGCTTAGGATTCTAAGCTTAAAATTTAAACAACTCAAACTTCAGTAAAACTAACAATGCAAAAAAACCCATACAATCTTAGAAGTACTATTTTGAAATATCTCAAAAAATATAAATTCAATGGAGTGGATAGTATAGAGACCAACATTATTTTGAGTGCCCATTAGACTATTGGGCCCAACAGTACACCAGTGGACCTCCTTGGAAAAATGACTCATTTCTCCCGAGAATGGTCTAATCTGCAACCCGAATCATCTATAAAAAGAAGGAACCAACAACTATTATATCTACAGTACACTCTTCGACATCCCCTCCTCACCGCAATGTTAGCAATCTCTAAGCTTTACAATTCGCACCACATGACACAGTAGCTAGAAAATAGAGTAGATTCATGTTACTACATACTAAATTACAGGTTCCAACGATGAGCATTCCTATAACAGAACATTGATCATATAATGTGCTTTTCAAACCTAAATTCTAGTGGGTTCATTGACATCACAATATCCTTCTGCAAGAGAATATAGACCTTAAAATCAAGTTTCTCTTCCAATGAATAACCATACATTTTGTAAAAGAATCAAGATGACTGAAGAATTATAGTCGAGGAAGCATATGGACCAAGAAAACAAAATAGATACAATGACACTTCATACAATGGCGACACTGATGTAGATCGAAATATGAAGAAAAAAGACCAAAACACTGTTCATAGTACTGTTCACATGAACGGTGTCACAGTCCATATTTGCCTTGTGTGGGGATGCTTTTTAGAAGATCTTGTGGGCCCATCACGTGGAGAAAGATTCTATCCTAATGTTGCCATATTTTATTTTCTATTTTCAGTTTTAGAAAGTATATTTTATTTCATTGCAATAGAATCTTAGGTAGTTTCTAATTTCAATTGAAATAGTAACCAAGCTCATTACCTGAGAAACCCAAGAGCACCTTGAATGATTCCAACAAAAAATGTAGCTGTAATGCTAGGCAACGATACTCAACCTCATTCTTAATAGGATCAATATCATTTTGAAGCAGAGAGCCAAGCAAGAGAGATGAAAACTGAACTATACACTTCTTTATAATATGATGACCTTCCAAAATGTAGAAGATCTGAAAAATGATCCTATTGTTATGTCATTTTTGTTTAAGGGAGAGAAAAGGAATTACCTCAGAAAGAAACACTTCAATGCAATCAGATCGACAGATTAAAATGAAGAAAAACCATAAATCAAAGATCAACAAATAATTGAAGGTGGAAAAAACCACCATTCACAGATTTACATTGCAAAGCACTTAAGAAGACGTAGAGAGAGAAAGAGAGAGAAGATGGAGATATAAAAAGATGTAAGAGAGAGGGTTGTGTGGTGAAAGCTGTATGCGAGGGGAGAGAGAAAGAGAGATAAGTTACAAACCAATTTGTATTTAATAGAGGAACCATATGTTGCTGCAATACAGAAATCTGGCTGTAAATCTCTCGAATTGGACTATCATGTTTCCTGCAAGATAATTACACAGAATGGATGGTTCATGAGCACAAAACATGTTCAATATATCAATGAGTTTAAAACAAAGAAATAAACAAAGAAGAAAGACTATTCATCTAAAGAAGCATGTAGGTGGATGATGTTCAAACAACAATAAGAGTTGAAGCTCTCCTATAAAGTTTATTGTCATCCTCATGGCCTATTCAATGGAGAGGTCGTCTATCAAATGTAGAGGTAGTGACACCAAAAGAAATTTTCATTTAAAAAAAAAAAAGAGGCTCAGGAAACAAAACAGGATAATGAAAACATAGAAGGATATTGAAATGCTAAAAATAGAAAATAAGTAAGGTGGTATATGATACCCCAAAGTAAGGGCCATGATAACTTTTACCATAAGTACCAAGGCAGTGAGAAAGATATATAGATTTTCTAAAATTTGCATGCGCCAGAGGGGGATGGTATCTGTATTTGTCAAGACAGAGTATGTCCATCTCACCCAAATAATATTTCATAGCAACAGAAATTAACATTACCTCTCAAGCCTGTTTGGGTGTCAAAAAGGTGTCGTGTGGAAAACTTCTATCAATAGCATCTTGTGCAATAGGTGAAGGCATAATTTTTCTCCCTCTATCTCTTCCAGAAGGTGACGCCATAATGATTGCTGCAACCTAAGATGAACTAATTAGAATTTTTGTTCACACTCCATATTCATCCATCTATTCAAATCATCTCGAGCATGATCAAAAGTCCTTGCAAGCTAACATTCCGACTCAATAGACTCAAAGGCATTAATAATAATAGAACATAGAAAATTACAAAGATTTGAAACATCAGTTGACTTAAAAACAAAATAATTTCCAAAGGGAAAAGATACAACTATCCGTTATTGATATTCCAGAACAAAGAGAGTGGAAATGGGTTGTAGTGAAGGAGTTTTGCAGAGAGGGGGGAAATGGATTATGAAAACAATTAATTGATAAATTGCTATCATAATCCAATTAATAGACAATGATTAACGCTAAAATCTAGAAAAGATCGTGTTTCACCTCAGGGCTGATCATTATAAAATCAAAACTGTTATGCACAGTACAACATCATACCTCAGGTCAATTCATTAAACATAAAAATACCTTAAAAATCAGCAAACAGAGACAGGATTGCAAATCTTTGAACTTGAGATGGGGGTTGGGTGGGTAGGGGTTTTACTGAGAGGGTGGAAATGGGTTGTAGTGAAGGAAGTTTTGCACAGAGGGTGGAAATGGATTATGACAACAATTAATTGATAAATTTCTGTCATAATCCTATTAATAGCAAATGATTAAAGCTAAAATCTAGAAAAGCTCATGTTTCACCTCAGGAAACAAAAAGAGAGAGAAACACAGACAACAAAAAGATCTGAGAGGAGGCATAAGAAGAACAGAGGGAAAATTAAAAACAGAATGTAAAATGTAAATTACAAATAATAAAAATTTCATGAAAAGTAAATTTTCATTTCAAGCACCCTTCATAACTGAACAAGTAAATAATACAAACGATAGGTCAGATTCATTTCGTTGAACCATATAACAAAAAAACCACATCGTCTCGAGCCAACAGTCCCAATCTGAACAAGCGGAAGGTAGGACCACTTAACAAGGACGACAACCATCACCCATGGCTCATTTGAACTATAATTTGATATCACCCCGAATTTAATTTGAATTATAATGTGATTAAGATAAGAATAACATAGGGTTTGGCAAATCAACGATCAGAGAAATAAATCAATCCAAAATGGCGGCAGTGACCGCATGCTCGCAAGATCACAAATCAAATAAAACAAAACATAATCAGAAAAGTAGACTAAGAAAAAATCACAAGATACCTGGCCATAGTAATTCTTGGAGTTGATGTCGACACCATTCTCGAACAACAAGTCAACAATCTTGAGAAATAGCTTATTTAGGGATTCAATAGTTTTTTTTGTCGTAGAGGGGGAGAAAGGTGAAAGGTCGTGAAAGAGAGGGGGAGCCAAGGGAGAGAGAGATATGGACGGGAGAGGGAGAGAAAATACGGGATGGAAGAGGGGATCAGGAAGGAAATAAAGAGAGAGAGTGGCGGAGCAACCTACCTTCTCACAGAGCTTGCGTATGAGGGTAAGTCGGAAGCATCTGACAGAAAGGGAGTGAGATGTGCTATCTTTTGTATGGGGATGCGTTTGTTCATGCGGGTAAAAGAGTCTATGAGAGGAATCTAAGGGGTATTTTGAGAATCTAAAAAATTGGACAAAAATTTTGAGTACGTAATTTTATAGGATATATATATATATATACTAATAAACTCACACATGCAAATGCAAGTGTGGCCATATGTTGGCGAGAAAGAAAGCATGTTGTGTAGTCTTATATTATTAATATTTTATCCTTCAATATCTAAGCCTTGTAATTAATTCTAGACCTCCTGGTGAGCATGGCATGAAAACTCATATGATAATGAGAAACATAGATATTAGAGAGTGGAATATGTAACAGTTGAATATGAAAAACATAGATATTAGAGAGTGAAACCAACTGAGTGTTCATAGATATTAGAGAGTGGAATATTAAGAATAGTGGAATGAAAAACATGGATATTATAGAGTGGAACTAACAGAGTGTTTATTTTACATGTAAGAGAACATATATAAAAAATATAGATATTAGAGAGTGGAACTAACAGATGTAAACAGTGATGTTATTGTTAGGTTGAAATTGAAATTAAAATCATTCCCCAAAAAAATAATTTGAAGTTAAAATTAAGAGTAATAAATTTAAAACGTTACTTTCATTAATATTTAGAATGTTCATTCTCATCAATTCTGAAATATCTTCTAAATACGTAGTTTGTAGCTATGCCTTTTAGCTTTCCATATCTATTCGTTCTCATTTCTTATCTTCTTCTTTTGAAGATCTTGATTATCTTCTAAATCAAGGACTTTCTTCTTTTCCGCATTTCCTTCCTTGAGTTTATCTGCAACAATTATTTTTGATGTTCTACTTGCATAGTTCCTATCATCAATTTTGAAATAAAAACAATATATTTTAGATATGCAACACTTCAAAGAATCTTTGTGCTACAAAATAGAAAATCAATATTAATTATATATTTAATTTTATATATTTATTTGAATAAATGTGTGTCAAAAATTAATATAATTTCTTTACCTTTTCTGTTGATTTTGCATATTCAACTGCTGAAACTCTGGTAATTGTGACAATATTTGATTGTTTCAATATCACTAAATATTGTCACAATTATTGTTCCTGTATCATTTGAGACCTTGAATTTCACCAAGTACTTGTCAATGTAAAATAATTGGTTATTTAAAATAATCTTAAATAAAAAATATTTTGTATTAGTTTATTGATAAAATAGAATCTTACTTTTGTGTATACTCTATATCATCATTTGTATATTTTTTGCATGTTGCTTTTGCTCATTGGAGGTGTATTTTTTTTGCTATATTTTGTGCATGTATTGTACCATAGTTTTTCAGTTTCAACTTTTGAGATAATTCTTCTAATATAATAAAATTTTTTTCTGCAAATTTGAATATGTTAGAATCCTCAAAGTAAAATGAAAACAATAGTTATATGTTATATTTTACTAACTAAAATTACAATATATTAATTTACCGAATTTGCAGAATATGACTTCTCGAATAAATCATTAATTTTAAGAAGCTCTGCTTGTTTGTATTTTTGTTCTTCTGATTTGGTCTGATTTATTTTTTTGATTTCACTGTTTTTTTTATACCTGTAACATCATTTAAAAAAATTGAGATATATGTATTTATATATAATTTATGAGACATACGATCTTCTTAATTCTTCATTTTCTGGATTTTGAGATATACCA
Organism: Telopea speciosissima; assembly: GCF_018873765.1. NCBI lineage: Eukaryota > Viridiplantae > Streptophyta > Magnoliopsida > Proteales > Proteaceae > Telopea > Telopea speciosissima. Next base: position 39,765,010 of record NC_057923.1, read on the forward strand.
TCTTCTTAATTCTTCAGTCTCTGAAATTTTCGGATTCATTTTCATTGATGTTACTCCAGTAGTATTTAGTGAGAATCCTGCAATTTGAAAAGCAGTATTTTTATTAGACTTTATGAATAAAAATCAAAATTTACAATTTCTACATTATCTTGGTAAGTCGATGTTGCAATTGATGAGAAGGCCCATCAATAGATTATCATAAATCATTTTTGGGCAATCCCAAAAAGCCACATCTGCTTTTAATTAGATTGAGGCCCACTCAGGCCCATTGTAAGATTCATCTTGTGATTACCTCCTAGATCCAGTCTTTTTCAGTTTAGGCCCAGTCTGACCCATTTTAAAAATAAAACTTCGTTTTGATTCCTTTATTTTTTCTTTTTTTGTCTTTCCTTTTGTCTTCCTAAAACCATTTTTGTTTCTGATATCAAAAATGATTTTTGTCTCTGATTTCTAAACCTAAAATTTTCTTCTTTGAAGTTGATCATGGGTGAGTCAGCAGTATTTTATGTAACCGTGTTCATATGAAATTGTTATTTTATGTGAGTCCGAGTTAGTAGTTTTTATGGGTAGTCAGTATGGATCGTGGGTGTTATTTCATGTGAGAGAGAGTGTTTTGTTATTCGTCACCACCACCACCATCTCTGCTACAGTTACAGTTACAGTTAAAACTAATGGATCTAACTATCTTCATTAAAAGGTTGTAGGACATAGGTGTGTCTTTCCGTTGCTTTTCATCATAGCTGCCTTGTAAAAATATTTTTTGTTATGGTAACTCATCAAATCTTCTTTTACTGTTATAAATCTTGGCCATTAAACTTTTTCTTAATACTTTGTTTCTATGTCTACAAATGAATTTAAAATTTTGATTAACATATATACAACTAATTGTTTCAAGTGGAGAAAAAATATACCATGCACATTGGTTTGATCCTTTCTCTCTCTCTCTCAAATGGCCACATGTTCATTTGCATGCAAGTTTACTCAAAATTTGAAAATTTAACCTGTAGCTTCTCCATTTCAGATTTTAGTGTCTCCTCCCGGTGCTCTCCCATCCTGATTTCTGATTGTAACTGCACATTCATCTCTAGAAGTTTATGTTTCTCATTTTGCAGAACCAAAAGCTCCGCCATCCGGAGTTTGAACTCCTTATCAAGGGTGTTCCTTTCACGTTCAAGATGTGCTGTCGCCAGTCTCATTTGTTCTAGCAAAGTAATCAGAACCAAATTTTGAAATGACAGCTGTTGCTTCTCATCCTGAACTTTCAAGAAAGAACCATTTGCATCTTCAATTTTCCTCAAAATATTCTTCAGTAGCATTTGATCTTCTCTGATCTTATCATGACTTGCATAATTTGTATCAACTTCAAGGGAATTCAAGATCTCAATAATTCCTGTTCTAAGCTTCTCAATTTGGTCAGACAAGAGTTTTGTTAGTACATGTAGTTTGTGATTTTTTCCTTCCAGTTCTGAAACTAATTTCTATGATAACTTGGAAGCCTCAAAGTGTTTCTGACACTCGATAAACGGAGAGAGATTCTTTTCTTCCATGTCTCGGATAAACTTCTGCAGGATGAAGATCTCAACCTGAGTGTTCATGGATCTGTCAAGTTGTTCCTCAATTTCTTTCTTCCTACATAGACCTTCTTCTTGCAGGACATGCATATGCTTTTTTAGAGCAGCTAACCTAGTTTCACTTGACTCGGATAAAATGACAAGCTCTTGTTTTTCTAGGTCCAAGGAGACACGTAGCTCTTTAACTTGATAAAGTATGGTTTCTTTCTCCTTCTCCAAGCCAAAATACTTTTCTTCTTATTGTGTGCATCTGTTCTTTAGTTTGGCCAGGCTTTGCTGAAAGAAATGCAGACTTTTCATTATCAAGAGAGTGGGAAAATTCTTCTAAGATCTTCGCTTTTGCCTTCGACCATTCCAGTTCAGCAATTGCATCAGAAAGGGAGTTCTCAAGTAATGTGCTCCTCTCGAGGAGCTTTTCCACTTTCTCAGCCATAATCTCTAACTGGGAAACTAGGCTAGCCTTCTCAGCAACAAGAGCAGATTTTTCTTCATGGAGAGACTGGCAGGATGCATCTAAAAGTTTCACCTTCTCTCTCAATCCTTCAAACTCAGCAGTCACATCTGAGAGGGAATTTTCTAAAAGGACATTTTTCATCTACACATTGATAAAGCTACAAACTCCACAGTCGTCCCCAAAAATCAATTAACGAATCTAGTTTTCTCCTCCTAGATTTTAAAGGAAAAGGGGGAAAAACTTGGTGCAACAAGGTACAATAACATTTGCTCATTGTACATCTACACATAATCTGCTTCAGATCTATCTACAAGGATGAAGGTCAGGGTTCATATACTGGATACCTTCTTAAGTTGACTGCTCAAAGATCATATACTGTGTTATGCAAATTGCTGCCGGCAGTGCATCAGAGAAACCAACAACTTTTATTTTTTTTAAAATTCACACGATTTTAACAACCACACAAATAGGGGGGAATAAAATTATAAATAAGAGAGAGAGAAAGAGAGACTCATTACTCACAGTGTTCTCTTCAGTAGTCAAAATAATATTTGAATCCCTTCTTCAATGGATGAGAGGGTGTACAAAACACAATACGTTGGGGTTGAGGGTGGAAAAAGGATTTTATACAGCCATAGACAAAATCGAAAGGAGGTGCCCATTCCTATTTTTTCTGAGGTTGGGTCGTTTCACTCCTTTCTCAGAGAGCAGGCGTATGAGAGGGATAATATGAAGAGGAGGGAGATGGAAACGGGTCGGGGGGGGGTTCCTCTTTTGATTCCTTTTTTTCCTACCAGAGATTGTGTCGTTTCAATCTTATTTTTTCTCTTTCCTTTTTTGGGTTTTGCATTCCTATTTTTTCTCTCAGAAGAGGTTGCGTTTGAGAAGGATAATGGAAAGAGAATGCCTTTGTTCACGGAAAGAGAGATAAAAAGGGTACTCAGGGTTATTTTTGGTTTTTGGAAAATTTAAAAGAAGATTGCAAGAATGCATCTGGTTGTGGGAATGGGAACAAGAGATGGGAAGAGATTGTGTCGTTTCAATCTTATTTTCTCTCTTTCCTTTTTTGGTTTTTCATTCGTATTTTCTCTCTCAAAAGAGGTTGCGTTTGAGAAGGATAATGGAAAGAAATTGCGTCTCTTGACTCTCTTCACGGAAAGAGAGACAAGAAGGGAATTCAGGGTTATTTTGGGATTTTGGAAAATTAAAAAACAGATTGAAAGAATGCATCTGGTAGTGGGAATGGAAACAAGAGATGGAAATTGCTTTTAGGGGTATTTTGGACATTGGAAAGTGAAGAAACGAAATGAGAGATGGAAAGGGTACTTGGGTTAATTTCGGCATTAGAAAGAAGTCTTGGGGGCTATTTGGGAATCTAAAAATTGGACAACAAAAAAAAAAGAGTTCATACTTTTAGCAGAAAACCAAAAATTGTTCAAACAATCCATGAGATATATCATTTTTCAGGTCATATTGGTTACACCAAAAGGAACTATCCATTGAAGAGCCTTTGAGATGGTCCTTATTGGAGATACAAAATGGTCAAGGCCGATATCGATACGGATTGATCAAAATCATCATAGATCAATCAAACATGACCAAAATCCATGCTTTATGGGATCAATTATTGTATTGGTGAAAAAACAAAAAAACAATTCTAAAAAAATGGTAATCATTGTTTTTACGGGCATGCCTAATCCCTAATTTTCTGTTAAGCTTATCTAATCTCTATTTTTGTGTTGAGCTTATTATCTTTTCCACCTCCTCGACCTCACCCACTTCTACCATTATCTAAAGAAACTCTAGGTTTAATTCTAGGTTTAATTCCTAATAAAAAAAAGGGTAAGATCCCTCTATGATAAGATCTCTCCCTTTTCTCTCACGCATTTCAAGCTCTCAAATCTCGGAATCAGGGCGTGAAAAGCTAGGACAAAGAAGAATTGGAAAATTTGGGTTTCCTGACCACCTTGAGGAGATCTATGTTTACATGGAATGAAATATTCCCTTACTTGATTCCCTATTCAAAAACGGTAAGATCCCCACCCTCCTTTTTCTTGCAGTTTTGAGGCTCCCAAATCTATGAATCGCGACTTGATAGGCTTGTCGGGATGAAGGACGAAGGTAAAAGTATGGGTTTAAAAACCCTTCTCTACAAGTAATGCGTATCAGATCGGATTGCCTGTTTCGAACAGGTTATCCGATCCATTTACCGATTCACAAAACCTGGTCAGAACCGCTTGATCTGATATCGAGATTGGCCTCAATCAATACCGATCCGATCCAAGATTACGAACCATGGTACATAGTACAGAATCCTAGTACATTATCCCCCCTCCTCTCCTAAATAACATAAATAAATATTAGTATATTATTTTTGTAAATAAGAATTTTTTTTTGTTAGTTTTGCATTCCATGCAATACCTAATCATTATAGAACTCCATACCAACAATAGCGATATCAAGTAGTGCTGGTGAATGAAAAATTGCAAAAAAGCCACTAACAACATCTTTCTTCAATTGTAGCACATATTTATAGTTCCCGTAAAACACACAAACAGAATCAACGGTTACCATGTTTGGTATTTGTTGTATTATTATTTTATAGAAGCACTTTTGGGTCAAAGCACTTGTTTCAAAAAGCACTTTTTCAAGTGTGTGTCAAAGTTTCAAAATTGTGTTTTGTTTCATTCCCTCCTTTTTTGTTTCCCTCCTCTATTTTGTTTGAAATTGGTTGTACTCTCTTGTGTGCAAGAGGCTAGAATTGAGCTCAAGAATAGTCCCACATTGGTTGTGGGAGAGTTACTTGAGGGGTATATATATAGGATTGTTTCCTTAAGGTGTGAGCCTTTTGGAGAGGAAGACACCCTACTCTCTAGTGTGTGGGGGGTCCTTCGGGTGCTTTTGAATCGCGCGCGCGCGCCGAGCCGAGCCGAGCCGGGCCGGGCCGGGCCGTGGCCGTGGTCGGGGTCGGGGTCGGGCTTTTCACCATGTCATGCCTGTTTTTGAAATAGAAAACAGAGACGTATTGTCCCTGCCACAGTCCGTTCCAGAGACAGATACTGTATTTTTGTTTAAGTATTAAGAGGGTCGTATAGCCGTTTGATATCCCTGGTACTCGTATTAGGTTCTGCAACCTATACGTTTAGGAGTTGTATTTATCTTGGAGGGTAAGGTGCAAGGTCAACCCCGTTGCAGAAGAGGGGGCATCTAAATCCTTAAGGAAAGTATCTTACAGATACGACTCAACTCGATTGTCCGTGCTTCTTCTTTCTGGTTCGTTTCACTCTGCAACTGGTGTGCGATAACAGGTATTTCTCTATTTCTGTATATCTGCTTTGTCTTACAGTATATGCCTCTTATAACAATCTTAAGGATTTATATCTTATTTGGCTTATTTTCTGTGTAAGACTATGGCTGGGAATAATACTGTGGATACTATCGCTCGTGGACCTTCCACCTACTCGCCGCTGCCCAAAATATCGCTGCTACCATACAACCGAGTATGGAGAAACCGAGAATAGTCTCGAGTTTGATAAGATAGCACAGTTCACCGGCAGAATTTTAAACGGTGGAAGCAGATGATGCTATTTGCATTAACGCAAATAGGGGTGGCGTTTGCATTGGATCGATCCCAAGCCTCCGGATAGTGAGGATATTGATCTCGATATGAAGAGGCTTGCTTGGATCAAGCGATTTTCAATGCAAGAACAGGATTCTGAATGCTCTATCGAATGAATTGTATAATGTTTACAATTCCTTTGATCATGCCTACATGATTTGGAATGCTTTGGTCAACAAATATACTCTGGAAGATGCTGGCTTAAAGAAGTATGTGGTGTCAAATTTTCGAACTTCCGGATGATCAAGGTGAAACCATCTCTTCTCAAGTAGACAGATTCCAGGTTATGGTTGGGAATTTGGCTAAAGAGAACATGATTTTACCAGATCTGTTTGTCACGAGTTCTTTAATTGATAAACTACCTGACTCTTGGAAGGATTTCAAAACTACAATGAAACACAAGAGGAAGGACTGGTCTTTTGATCAGGTGGTAGTTCGCATCAAAATAGAGGAACGGAACCGCATTAAAGACAAAGGTGAAAAGCCCATTGGATACATTCGATCCAATGCCCATCTGGTGGAAACAGAGAAGAAACCAAATCTTAAGAGGAAAGGCAATCCTGTTCAGAAAAATTCAAACTCAAAGAGGAAGAAAGGAAATTGCTTCATGTGCGGCAAGCCGGGTCACTTCAAGAAAGACTGCAGGAACAAGAAGAAGGTTTTGCCAGATAAGGCAAAAGTCAATCTTGCTGAAGAGGAAGTCTTTGCAGCGATGATAACCGAAGTATTTTTGGTTGAAAAACCAAATGACTGGATAATAGACACAGGTGCTACGAGGCACATCTGTGGGGACCGAAACTCTTTTTTGAGTTATTCTATTTTTGATGATAAGGTCTATATGGGCAACTCTCAGTCAACCAAGGTTATCGGCAAAGGAAAAATTACTTTGAAGCTCTCTTCAGGAAAGACACTTGTTTTGGACAATGTGCTGCATGTGCCGGAAATAAGACGTAATCTTATTTCAGGGCCGCTTCTCAACAAGGCAGGAATGAAGTTACTTTTTGAGTCTGACAAACTTGTAGTTCTGAAAAATGATGTATTTGTGGGCAAGGGGTATCTTAGCGATGGTTTATTTGTACTAAGTGTTTCGGAGATAATAAAAGAAAAGCCTAGTGCTTCTTCTGCTTACTTTATTGATTATTATGATTTATGGCATGGTAGATTAGGTCACTGCAATGCATCTTATATTTCTTATATGCATAAGAAAGGCTTAATAGACAATCATATTAAGCAACCATTGACAAAGTGCCCCACATGTGTGGAGGCAAAATTCACTAAAAGACCACATAGGTCAATGGAACGACAAAGTGGCCTTCTTGATTTGGTGCATAGTGATCTTTGTGACTATAAGTCACTTGAATCTAGAGGAGGTAAAAAATATGTTGTTACATTCATAGATGACCACTCTAGATTTACCATGGTTTACCTTCTTAAGTCCAAGGATGAAGCAAGTAATGCTTTTATATCCTATAAGGCAGAGGTGGAAAATCAATTAGGGAGGAAAGTGAAAAGGCTTAGAACTGATAGAGGTACTGAATACTCTAATCTTTCTCAGTTTTGTGAGGACCATGGTATTATTCATGAGACCACCGCCCCTTATCAACCTGAGTCTAATGGGGTGGCAGAAAGGAAGAATCGAACATTGAAGGAAATGATGAATTCAATGCTCATAAGCTCAGGGTTACCCCTAGACATGTGGGGGGATGCCATGTTATCGGCATGTTATATTTTAAATAGAGTTCCGCACAAGAAAACCGGATTGTTACCCTTTGAATTATGGTATGGAAGAAAACCTACCATAAAGCATTTAAGGGTATGGGGTTGTCTAGCCAAAGTGGCTATACCAGAACCAAAGAAAAGGAAACTAGGACCAAAGACATGTGATTGTGTTTTTGTTGGATATGCAGCTCACAGTACTGCATATCGATTTATGGTTATTAAAACCATAGATGATGTGTTTGACGAAAATGATATCATTGAGTCAAGGGATGCAGAATTCTTTGAGAATGTATTTCCTCTTAAGTCTAACCTATTAGAAAGGAAGGTTGATAGTAGTGTATCATCTTTTGGCCAAGAAGTGTCAAAGAATATTGAACCTATATCTAGTGATTCAAGTCAATTACGGAAGAGTAAAAGGCAAAAGAAAGCTACCTTTTCGGATGGTGATTGGGTTGTCTATCTTTTAGACAATGATCCTTTATCATATAAAGAAGCGGTGACATCTTTAGATGCCGTGTTTTGGAAAGAGGCCATCAAAAGTGAACTAGATTCCATTTTAGCCAATCACACATGGATATTGGTTGACTTACCTAAAGGTTCCAAAGTGTTGGACACTAAGTGGATATTTCGAAAGAAATTGAAACCAGATGGATCACTAGATAAGTTTAAAGCCCGGTTAGTAGTAAAAGGCTTTAGACAAAAGAAGAATATAGATTACTTTGACACATTTGCTCCAGTAGCAAGAATAACTACTATACGAGTAATGATGGCTGTTGCATCTATGTATAATTTGGTTATACACCAAATGGACGTGAAAACAGCATTTCTAAATGGCGACTTGGTAGAAGAAATATACATTAAGCAACCTGAAGGTTATGTTGTGCCTGGACAAGAACACAAGGTATGTAAGTTGGTTAGATCACTTTATGGACTCAAACAAGCTCCAAAACAGTGGCATGAAAAACTTGATTCGGTACTTGTGTCGAATGGTTTTCTCATAAATGATGCTGATAGGTGCTTGTATAGTAAGTTCAATAAAGGCAAAGGTGTGTTCATCGTACTTTATGTAGATGACATGTTGATAATGGGAACGAGTTTAGACATTGTAAAGCAAACTAAAGGTTTCTTAATGTCTAAGTTTGAAACAAAGGACATGGGGGAGGCTGATGTAATTCTTGGAATTAAGATCATCAGAAAAGAAAAAGAGATTATATTATCCCAATCCCATTATGTTGAAACCATACTAAAGAAGTATGGTTATAATGATTTATCATCGGTTAAAACACCTTTGGACATTAATTGTTTTTTACAAAAGAATTTGGGGGAACCTGTCTCCCAAAAGAAATACTCACAAATCATTGGTTCAGTTACATATCTAATGAACTGCACCAGACCAGATATCGCTTTAGCAGTTGGGAAATTGAGTCAATACACTCATAATCCAAGTATAGAGCATTGGCATGCTATGACAAGATTATTGCGATATTTAAAGGGAACGATAGCCTATGGCCTTCACTACAGTGGAAGACCAGCCGTGTTAGAGGGCTATTGTGATGCTAATTGGATTTCAGATACCAAGGAAACATTAGCAACTAGTGGATATGTTTTCACACTAGGCGGTGGAGCGATTTCGTGGAAATCGGTAAAGCAATCCTGTGGTACAGGATCCACCATGGAAGCTGAGTTTATAGCTTTGGAAAAGGCGGGAACTGAAGCAGAGTGGCTCAGAACTTTGATGGCAGATATTCCATTGTGGCCAAAACCATTGCCTTCGATATCACTTCATTGTGATAATCAAGCGGCAATAGCTAAAGCTAAGAATAAAATGTACAATGGAAAGAAGCGCCACATCCGCCTAAGACATAATTTTGTACGGCAGTATATTAATGAAGGAACAATAGCTATTGATTTTGTGAAATCTGAAAGCAACTTAGCTGATGTTTTCACAAAACCGTTGCCTACAAAAATAATTCATGATTCATCTAAGGGAATGAGCTTAAGGCCTGTGACATAGGTCATGTGATGGACACCCAACCTATGTGAAGAGGTAAATTCCTGAATTAGGTTCAAAGGGTACAAACGAAGTCACTGGATGACCTGTCTAGTACTACTACATTTTTTGCTCATTCTAGGTAGATAGGAAAAGTAGTACCACCACAAAGGAAGGAGGATGAGTCTTATAGACTCTTAATCTAGTCGGATCTCATGTAAAGTGGGGGTGTGTTAACTGTGGTGCACACTATGGACTGACCTAAATAGATGTAGGAGGTGAGGCCGCTTACCGATGAGAATTTTATAGGCGAATTCTCTAAACATCTATGAGACCAGGATAGGGGACAAGGCCAGTTAAAAAATGTCCATCTTTATAAAAGGGATATCACAAACGGTCGACTAGTAGGATGTGGCTGGTGAACTAGTCGGCTACACCGATGAGGAAAGGTTCAAGAAGTCTGACTTCACCTGTACTCTGTGGCGTAGTTCATCAGACCTAGTGTAGGTTCAAGTCCTGAAGACACCTGCAACGATGTGTCCTACTATGTCTAATATACTTATCACTCGATATGTATCACTATTTTGAAACTTGTGGGGGAATTGTTGTATTATTATTTTATAGAAGCACTTTTGGGTCAAAGCACTTGTTTCAAAAAGCACTTTTTCAAGTGTGTGTCAAAGTTTCAAAATTGTGTTTTGTTTCATTCCCTCCTTTTTTGTTTCCCTCCTCTATTTTGTTTGAAATTGGTTGTACTCTCTTGTGTGCAAGAGGCTAGAATTGAGCTCAAGAATAGTCCCACATTGGTTGTGGGAGAGTTACTTGAGGGGTATATATATAGGATTGTTTCCTTAAGGTGTGAGCCTTTTGGAGAGGAAGACACCCTACTCTCTAGTGTGTGGGGGGTCCTTCGGGTGCTTTTGAATCGCGCGCGCGCGCCGAGCCGAGCCGAGCCGGGCCGGGCCGGGCCGTGGCCGTGGCCGAGGTCGGGGTCGGGGTCGGGGTCGGGGTCGGGGTCGGGGTGTGGGTGTGGGTGTAGACAAAACCTTATAGGAGTTTTAATGTTTTGTTTAAAACTCGATTTGGTTCATCCATACGGTTGAACCACACTTGTCTATTCGTATATGAATAGTTACACCCCCTCCCTGTACGTGGAGGTATACATACGGTCACACCTCTTATGAAAGGGTACACCCCTGTACGTATATCACCTGTATTCATACGGATGTATCCCTTCATGAAAGGGTACTCCAGTATTATATATATACACCATGTCATGCCTGTTTTTGAAATAGAAAACAGAGACGTATTGTCCCTGCCACAGTCCGTTCCAGAGACAGATACTGTATTTTTTGTTTAAGTATTAAGAGGGTCGTATAGCCGTTTGATATCCCTGGTACTCGTATTAGGTTCTGCAACCTATACGTTTAGGAGTTGTATTTATCTTGGAGGGTAAGGTGCAAGGTCAACCCCGTTGCAGAAGAGGGGGCATCTAAATCCTTAAGGAAAGTATCTTACAGATACGACTCAACTCGATTGTCCGTGCTTCTTCTTTCTGGTTCGTTTCACTCTGCAACTGGTGTGCGATAACAGGTATTTCTCTATTTCTGTATATCTGCTTTGTCTTACAGTATATGCCTCTTATAACAGTATTTTGTACGTTTTGTTTAGGAAAGAAAGTTTATTCAATGTTTGAGTAATGTATATTTTGAAAAAGTTAACCCAAACCGTGTAAAAGTGCAAGTGATAAAGAAAATCAAGCACTTGGCAGATCAAAACTTCTAGAATTTCCGTTGTTCCACATATTATTGCGAATTCTTTGGGTTTCAAATTAAGTCATATCATATGGTTAATTTCCAAGTCTTGCCGAACTTTTTGAGATCATAGATGGGTTAATTTTCAACAAAATATTAATAATAAAAGGGAAAGATAATAAGATAGAGAAGAATCGCTTTCGATCATTTCAAATGAGAGTAATTTGCAAAAGATTTCCCAGGAAAGAAAACTCATGATGAGAGAGACGAAAGAAAGAATGGACGTACAACTAAAATTTGCATGTACCAACCATTGGTCAATTTTCTTTAGTTCAATAGAGGAAAGAATTTCCCCTTTCCCATATTTCCTACTTATCACAACCAATATTCACAATTCTCTCGCACTGCAGGTTTTTACAGTACATGTCAAGAAGCTGATTTCAATGAACAAGACGAAAACCCACTGGCTTCACCAGAATTGGTTTGATTTGGTCTCGTGGATGTGCCTTCAAAGTCTGACACATCACCAATATCCAAGGAGTCAAGAAGATGTTGAGACCTACAAGGTAGACCTGCAGACAGAGTAACAATTCACTGATCGATAAACTGGTCAACAAGGGGTCTGAACAATGTTAGAGGTTTGGTTTATAAACACCCTTCCAAAAAAATAGTCAAAAACAGTGGAAGAACCTCCTAAATCAATTACAGTAGAGGGTCATATGCAATTCAGAATGTCTTAAAAAATAAACAACTGAAACAAGCATACATCACCATAGCGAATCAAAAAAAAAATTTAAGGGATCAAGTCAACAAAACAAACCATGAAATAGCAGGAGGAGAGGAAATACGGAGAAAGATCCCTTTATCTCGTTTATCGATTTGCATCTCGAATGATACCACTACACACTGCCCAAGCCTTCCTCCCATGTTTCCTGTGAAGCTTTCAGAGGTAAAGTAAGTTATATCTATCAATTTCCGCTCTTGAACAAAGACGAAAGCAGGGTGCAAGCGGTTGAAGCGGTGGGGAAGAGATTGGAGTTTTGTAGAGGGAATCATGGAGGGGGTGACGGTCAGAGAGAGAGACGGTTTTGCGAAAGGATCCTACGTTTGTTCATGGGAGAACGCATAAGTGGGGTTTGGATGTTTGGTATAGGGAGGATATATTTGTTTACCTAAAAAGGAGAGAAATACCCATGTGACCGGACAAGTGAGATTGAAAGGGGACGGAAGGGTATTTTGGACTTTGAATGGGTGGATATCGGAGACAGTTTGGGTATCTGAAAATTTTGACAAAAAAGGTAAAGTACGTACTTTTGTAAACATCCACATGTTGGGGGAGGGGGAGAGTTTTTGGAAGAGAGAAGTTACCTGGGAGGAGGAGATCGCATAGAGATAGATAGAGAGAGAGAGAGAGCATGGAATGAATTTTGGAGAATGAGTAGATAAGACATGGGAGTTCATGGAGGGTTTTTAAGGAGATTATGTCTTGAGATCAACAATGTTGTCTTATAATTATGAATTTTTCGGTACTTATAAATCCCAAGTGTTTTTTCTCTCCTTAAAGAAGTTCTTCCTTTGCAGTTACGTAAGAATAAATATCCATAAGATAGAAGCATGGAATGCAGAATTATTGCAATTGCAAAGAAGAAACTCTATATGTTCATTGAAGATAATGGACCCATTTTTTCCATATCATATCTGTTGTCTTGAAGCATGGAAGTACAAACATTTGGAGAGAGGAGTCCAACAACAAATCCGAAATGAAGTCTGTTGCTTGAATTTGAGATCAATCATAATGCAAAATCAATAACATTATAAAAGTCTCAAGCAAAAAGTACTATGTGTTTCTCTTCAAGATTTGAAATGAACAAGGAGTAGAACATATACCCAAAACTATTTCTTCTTCCGAGACACAAGATCGAACACTGTCAATAACTTGAAATCATAATGTAGGCCCATAATTATTCTACCACCAGTGCAAAAGGAAAGTAAAGAACAGTAGGATCACTACATAAATATCTTAATCACATAGATCTTTTACATACAACACTCACATCATTAATATTGTACAAAAAAAAAAGGAAATTGTGAGTGAATTCCCCAATTTCCTTTAAGGCCTTGTTTAGACAATGCATTAGCTTTTGAGATGCGGAAATCCCTTTTCAAGAAAATGATGCTTTTTCAGACAAGAAGCCTTAGACCCAGAACTGCGGCTGCATTTTCTTCCACCTCATGGCAACATCTTTCGAAAAGGCCTTCAGAGCATTAAAAAGAGCAATAACTTCACCAGAGCTCTAATTCAAACCCCTTTTGTTTTGTTTCTCATTACGATCATGCACGTGTAGGCATTTGTTAAGCGGTGGAGAGCAAATTATTTTGGTTTTGTAAGGTAATGAGACTTTCTCAATGGGTGAAATAGTATCATGTACTTGACTCTTTTCAATGGATATCGATGCATATCATTAAACATTATGGTATAAAAAATGAGAATCAGTATAGTAAACATAAATACTACTAAATACACACTGAAGGACCAGTGACAAATGCCTTTGTAGTTTTTAGTAAGTAATTTTGCAAACTTCAGAGACAAAAATGAAACTATGGGTTAAAAAAGAAAGATTTATATTTTAAGAGACTTTCATAAATGTTTTGAAGTAATGTAAAATTAGAACCTTCACCATTTACTTTGTGAACTATTTATAATATTGGTACTTCAAGAATGAAACCTAATATATTACATATTACAATTAACAAATAACATCCAACAAATACCCAAGCGGATCAGGATACCCAAATTTCTGGAATAGGCAACTAATTTTATCATAAAAAAACCCAAATCAAATAACCCATCAAACAATAATATAATCAGTGTCACTCAAATTTTCTCTTAGACATGTTTCTCGATTAAAAAAAAAATAGTCCATTAACATAATTTTAGATTTATTTCAACAGAAGCCATGGGACTGACAAATGAAGAAAAGACGAAAAGTTAAGACAAACCTTCCTATTGAGATTGTACAGGTACCATTCGGACTTGTACTGGAGCTTAGCTATAAATCATCTTTGAATTCCTTATTGCACATATTACAAGTGATCCCCAACATCTTTGATATCTATTTGGTGAGACTATCTGTATATTTGTTATAAAATCATAACTTATAAGCTTTGAATCACAGAGAAGGAAAATGCATTGGCAGGTAGCCTCTTTAGTTTCTATGCAACGTGCACGAACTGATGTGAAGCCTAAGAAATCTCTCAAGTTGTAGATCCGTTTCTATGCAATGTGCAAGCATATCCTAGGAAAAGTATTCTTGTAGTTTGCAGGAATGCAACATCAACACTACAATGAAACCCCATGAAAATGAAAACGTCACTTAAAAGAGCCTCAGTGCACCCACCCAATGGATCCATTCTTCGAGAGTTAAGGTATACAATGAATACAACCAGTGAACACAGGATTCAGCAAGCAAATGCTAGTATGCATCCAACGTGTACCATAAAAGCCATTGGATTATATGGCTTTTCATACAGTTTTGAGATGTTTTTTAAGTTAACATTATTTAAATCATGAACTTACCATTTCCTCACCTGCATTCCTCCCTTCTCAAGAGCTGGGCAGTTTACTGACCTTGGAGCCATGCCAGGCATGTAATTATGTAAATAGTCTTTTTACTGAAATCTGTCTTTGTGGTCAATGCTGTGACCAAAGATGCCATCTGCCCCAACCTTCTTCTTACAGGATCCTTAGTGGGCTTGAACAACAGTACCCTTTAATTTTTCTTTGACACCACTAATAGTTTTAGCGTATTTGATTACCTAAAAAAAGGAAAATTGGATATTTGGATATGAAATAATGAGAAACAGAATATAAAAAGAGAGTCTGATGATATATATATATATATATATATATTCCAATTTTACTTGGATATCAAATACGGAGCCTAGATCTTGAAAATAGACAACATATAACAGCCCAAGGGGAAAAAGGAAAAGCAACTTGTACCAATTAACTCTATGGATTCTGACGAGGAAACCTTTTGTGGTTCAACCGATGTCTTAAATCTGAGAGAGAAATCTCTCTACTTAGCCGCTAGGTAGAGTGTGAAAAAGACCTTATGGCCTTACTGACCATTCAAACTGATCGACCATGATGTGTGCGTATGCGTGAGGAGGATGCTTAAGGCCACTTCTAGGCCCTTGGCTCAAGAAGCTGGCATAGCTTGATAGCTGGGCACCTGCAACACAAGCCGTGAGGATAAAACCTGGCATAGAACATTGGAAATTATTAGATAATGTAGTTTCAATTGATGTTTATTCATCTCCATTAGGAGGTTATATATACAAGAGGTTACAGCCTTGGCCGATTCTAATTACAATGGAAAGATGAGTGGTAGGTATTACATGTGATATCATTTTCTAATAGTAATGGAATTCTAAATAGAGTTGGAGACTAAAGAGATTAAATATTCTATTGTGAGTGGAACTATGAGTGCTAGATGAGTGGAGAGATTACATATTCTATTGTGAGTGGAAGATGAGTGGAACTCGATCTCTTGTATCGGTTGATAGGAATGCATCAAACGCCTTTGCAATCAACACCCCTAAAGCTGGTTTAAGTACTAACTGTCTGATAAATCCAACAGATAGGTCGTACAGGTCTGCAACAGATTTGTGTCAGAGAAACTTGGAAGCATATCCAAAGTAAACAAGGTTTAAGAAACTGGATTTAAAGACAAGCTGTAGAACAACCACTTAATAGGTGTAAAACAGAGGAAATTCTCCTGCTTCTCTACTACAGGGTTGTTTAAGTATCAAAATTCTTTCAAGAAAATGTATTATGAAGAGAAATGTTCACACATATGTCTAGTATTCAGAAAGAACCCCTTAACAAGTTCAAGGAGCTGATGACTTGATTTCTAGATACTATGAATAGGAATGACATCTAGCAAAAACTGCTAATTGTAGAGAGTTGCAAGGTCTAAGACTCTAAGTGCTCCTCCCACAAAACAAACTGTCATGCAACCATATGAATGTTTTCTTAATGCTGTTATATTTTGTAACAACAAAGTAACATTTTCAAAGTAGTTATCAGCATTCTTTTCAACCACATCCCCCATTTATTATCTCCTCACTTCAAGGCCCCTAATAGTGAGCACCCAGCTCACATAATCAAAACTATTCAATCACCTGTCTAAATTCTGGCTTGAAAGTGAGTCATTGCATAAGGCTTACAGAGTTTATAATCAGGTTAGATATTAGACACTGAAGCGCAAAACAAACATACCCAGAAGAATGATAAGAGTTATACCATCAAAACTTTCAGATATTGAATTATAGACTTTTGGTTTTTATTGAACACCCAATTTAAAATATTTGAATTAAATGAACATGTTAGTTACTAAGTACCAGAAAATAAGAATTATATGAATATATGACACCTTACTAAAGAAATTATTTTTTTGGCCAAGAATCCCCAAAAAAGGCGCAAAAGAAGGGATTTCCTCGCTTAAGAAAAATAGAGACGCTGTACAATAATAGCAGAGGGACGACCGCAGTGCAATCAGGATCTACCCACCAAAGAAAAAAAAAGTGAGAGCTTCATAACCCGGTTGAGCGGAGAAAACGAACAGATAATGGGAGTATCTGCAATTTCCTGCTTTCGAGATTTTGGGTCTGGAGATCGTTGGAAGTGCAAAACGTTAAAGCCAGAAAAAGGTGCGGTTTTTGAGCTAAGTTAGAATTATTCATAGATACGTAAGCGGGCAAAAGTAACAGAACCGAAGCATCTTTACTTTTCAGGTTGGAAAACTTTTTAAGCGGAAGAAGAGTAATTGACCAGATAAAGAAAGATAATAATTCAAACAAAGCAAGAAAGAAAACAACAGGCGGAAACACCTTCCTTGCTGCTGTATCAATGGCTGGAAAACCCTTTAAAAATTAGAACTGATTAAAAAAAGAAACCGAAGAAATTAACCGATATAATCGCCTGAAAATCCGAAGATCTCAATAAATTAAGGGGAAAAAATCAGATCCATGGAACAACGATTGTTTCATAAATCGAAGGGAGACGGCAAAAACGAAAGAGAAATCGATAGGGAGTTTTCCGTCCAACGAAATACATTTTGTACGTAGGGAAGCCTCATTGCGGAGGTGGGTAGGGAGTCAAAAACCATAACAAAGCCGATCCCTTTCAAGTAATTGCTTCCATCCAATTGCAATCAATATATAACGCTTCAGATTTAAAATATGGAAAATTTTCATTCCCATAAATTTCAATGAGAAGGAAAATTGTTCGAATAAAATAGAAACCCTGATTTGCAAACAAAGAAGACATAATTAAATCAAGACAGGAACAGGCAATCAAATGGTCGACTGCGAAACCCATCAGGCAGTCTGTCACTTTTGCATTCAATGCCTTTCTCACCTCTGCGTTTGCCACCAATACTTCTCCAGGTTCCACAGAATGTTAGAGAAGGAGAGCGAGGCGAAAGATCGTGAAAGAGAGGGAGAGCCAGGGAGTAAGACAGAGTGACGTAACGACCTACCTTCTCCAGGTTACTCTCTTTTGGGCAGGGATGTGTGTGTTCGTGAAAGAGAGCTTGTGAGAAAGAAATGTCGGTCTTCAAAAAGAAACGGAAAAAACAAACGAAAGAGATATCGGGAAGAATGTGGTCTTGTTTGTCTTTGGGAGAGATCTCAGGGGTATTTTGGGTAGTTGAAAATTTTGACAAAAAGTTTTGAGTACGTACTTTTATAGGATGCATAGATACATAGATATACTAGTCAACTCACACGTACAAATGCACGTATAGCAATAGGGCTGTAACAGGGTCGGGTTGGGCCGGGCTTTACAAAACCCTAACCCTACCCTAAGTCCCCTTAGCTAGGCCCAGACCCGACCCTACCCTAACTCAGGGCCAGAAAAATCCAACCCTAACCCGCCCTCAGGGTCGGGCCGGGCTGACCCTGATTGGCCCTGATCATGGGGTAGGAGAAAGAAATGCATGAGTTGGAATGGGCCGGGGAGAACATTATCAATTTTACATAAAATAACCCTATAATAAAAAGAATTATATCAGTTATTGTCTTCATATATAATATATTATATAAAAAAAATGTAGGTGACATTTCAAGTTTATAATGTATATATTATATTAATATATATTTTATAGTATAATTTAAATCAGGGTCGGGCCGGGCCGGGCCAAGCTTAGCTTGAGGCCTCAACCCTAACCCGACCCGACCTTGACTCAGGGTCAGAAATTTCTAGCCCTGACCCGCCCTCAGGGCCAGATATCTCAATCCAGGCCCTGTTCGGGCTCAGGGCGGGCCAAAGCGGGTTTGGGTCGACAGGGCCAAACTTGCACCCCTATATAGCAATATGTGGAGAGAGAGAGAGAGAGAGAGAGAGAGAACATGTTGGAAGTAGCAAAAACTCAAAACCCATGGATATATGTAAACCTTTAAACAAATTAGATAATATCATAAAGAATAATATTTACATTTATGTCATATTATTGTTTCTCTTATTTACTTGATCTTATTTACATTCCAAAGCACTTTAGTTATAAGATGCAACTTGAAAGGGCAAGATTTCTGTGTGTACTCCTATAGTCGTATTGGATGAGTTCAAAATGGTAGGGAGTTAACTTGTTCGACAAATATTGCATGATATTAATACGGGTGCCCTCTCTTTCTGTCTCATGCAAATGTAAATAATATCATATCATCCATTATAATTCAAAATCTCTACGTTATCTTAGCATGGTGTGAAGAAAGTTCTTGTTGTTTCTCAATGTAGAGTTAGTGAGTCAATGAAGTTCCTCCTGCAAAGAGGAGGTGAATCATGAATGGATGTGTACAAACATTAAAGGTGAATCCATTATATGCTCAAATCCAAGAGATGACCCTTCATGCAATTGTTTATCACCTATGACAACAGTGCCTTAGTCAATTTCACCGTGCTTTTAGGGATCATCTTTTCAGGGAATGTTTTAGCTCTTGATAAGAGTTTGCATTTTTAGCCATTACAAGCAGGGATCCCTTGATACAATTGGTGTGTATGAGCTAGAGGTCATCAACAAAATGTTAAGCAAAACCGACATAGAGACTATTAGAATTCCAATAGCGCTATAAGATGTGAAGAACTTAAACTGTTTGGTATACCCGGTGGTATCGTTGGAAATTATGTTGTCATTTAATCCTCTTTGATCGAACACAGTGTTTGAATTTTCTCTATAGGTAGGGAGGACTAGTATGTGTTGTGTTATTAGTTGTTGCCACAATTGTCTCACATGCAAGTTTACCATGAGAGAGGGAAGGAAAGAGGGGAGGGAGGAGGAAGAAGCAAGGTTGAATACCACCTGAAGATAATCATCCCCAACATGTTTTATGCATGAAATTAATAACTTGGTTTTGTATATCTGATATCAAACTACAGAATAGTAATTCTAAGACCGATCATCTTGCATTTTGTTAGATGGCAATCTCTTTTTGTTCACTGCAGGTCCTATAAGGTCTTATAGGAGGATATTGCAAGATTTCCATAAGGTGGGCTGGCATAGTCCCACTTTATTTTTAACAAAATCGATTTAATTGTGCTGATGGGAGCTGCCTTAATGGTATGAGTTCAGTTATTATGTGTGGACCTAAAGTGTTGTTTCCTTAATGGGAAGGAAACCCTAGTTTCTATACAGGGTTGGTCCCTACCCTCACCACTATAAATAGTTGTCATTGGCCCATTAAGTGACTAACTAATGAGAAAATCTAAAGTTGAGTGGAAGAGGGCGGACCAGACCAACACAGTCTGTGTGCGACAGGGATCGTCAAGAGTTCGGCTTCCATAACCATGGATCCAGGTATGCCAAGAACACCTCTGGATTTATTTTGTATGCTCATTGATCTCCATAAATGTTCTGTATGAGTTTTATTCTATCAATGGTATCAGAGCTTGATCATGGCTGATCAATGGGGCTGCAATTTTTCATTAATTTCTGTTATGTGTGAATGGATCCAGATGAAACCCAAAAAAAAAAAAAAAAAAAAAATATATGGGGTTGGCCATGGCTGAAACCATGGCCGCAGCTAGTTGCTACTATTGTTTTGGCAGCCGCAAGCAGGTAAACAAAAAAAAAATTAAAATAAAATAATAATGCTGCAACCATGGCCAAGACCATGGCTGTATGATGTCCCTGTTTTAATAAAGAAAGAAAGAAGAAGAGAAAAAAAAAAGGGTTTTTCGTTTTGGGCAATCGGGTTTTCTCTAAAGGGGTTTTAAAGTTTTTTTTCGGCCGATCGACGTCGGAGTTGAGGTCGCCGGAGGGAAGGGCTCCTTCGTCGGTGTCATTGGTGGCCACTGGCAGCTGGTTCGGCCACCGTTAGGGGCGGTCCAAAGTTTTTTTATTTATAAAATCCTATAAGAGTTTTTTCACGAAATCATGGTGGCCATTGTGTTTTACCGGCAATGGGGTTCTTTGCCGGTGTTCTATGTGCCCGTCGATCTCCGTTTTGGCCGCCAGTGGAGCTACAATCGTTTTCAAAAAAAAAAAAAAAAACCTAAAAGCGGTTGCTGTTTACGTTTTTTAGGGAAGAAGATAGGGAATATTCCCTATCTGATTCCCCCCATTAAGAATAAAAACAAAAAAAAAAGTCAAAAAAGGGAAAAATGAAAAAGTCAAACGGTCAAAAAAGGGTTAAAGAGAAAAGTAAACATGGGGGTGCGCTATTGTGCGCCAGACTTGGTTGCCAACATGCGCCCGGGTCAGGTCGACCCGAGTACCCGATCAGGAAACCTGGATGGATGACCCAGTCTTCGACCCGACCGGACCCGGGTGGTGCGTTGACTAGTCAATGTGTTAACCATTGACCAATCTGGTTTGACCGGTTCCAGTTTGGTTGGATTCGATTATGGTTAATCCGGGTTGATTTTGGTTCACCCGGTTCGGTTCTAGTTCATAAAACAGAATCTTTAAAAAAAAAAAAAAGAAAAGAGGAAAAATAGGTGAAACAAAAACAGAAATAACAGAAACAGAAAAATAGGTTTTTTGTTTTTGTAAATAGAAACAAACAAAAAAAAAAAAAATTTTGGTTTACTTTTTTGTTTTTGTTTATACTCTGTGCTATTTTGATCTGTCACGATAGGGAACACATGATTTCTAACACTTAGAAAAAAAATTTTAATGTATTTCCAATTTTCACATAATGAGATTTTGTGATTGCCACTGTGATAGTAAATTATTTACTTGTTGGATCTAGTAATGGCATGCTGGAACACCTTTTATATGCATTAATTGTTTCATACTCTTGTGTTCCATATTACAGTACAAAACTTTTATGGTATACATTATAACAATATGACATATGTGATGTATATCTCGTGATTGTTTGTTATTACCACCATGAGGCAATGCTCGTACATTGTGGTGTTTCAATAGGAAGTGTTTGATTTATACCTCGTTATGTTTCAAATTGGCACGATAGAGAAGTTTTATGCATGGCATGTTAACACATAGTTTTATTTCAGTTGTATTTGTTACATGCCTAAAGAGGACTTTTGAATGAAAATAAAATGAACCCATTTGGTGTTTTTTGATGACTTATTATTATTATAAAGTCCATTAAATTTAAAATGTGTAATGTGGATATAAGCCTATCTTAATTTTCCTTGTTAAAGGCTTAATTATCATCGTTTTCATGCTATATTTATCGCATTGTCATATTGACTGGCCGAACCGGTGGGAGGATGGATTTATGTACTCTGAGTCGGTTATATGGTTCGACCAGTGGAACAATGTAATTTTGAACTTTGTTCAGATTTTGGCTCAATTTTGTCTGTTTTTTATTCAATTCAAGCTATGGATTATTTGTAGAAAATATTTGGTTCATTCCATTTACAGAAATAATTTTTTGTTGATATAATTCTTGGAAACGTTTTCAGCGAAATGTTTTTGCTTCAGAATACTATTTAAGCACTTCTAGTTCTAGGAAATAATTCTATTTTGGAAACAGTTTTAGTAAAAGTGATTTTCTAAATTATTTTAAGGCTATTTTTAAGCCATTTTTGAACCGTTTTGATCCTAAATTTAAAGAGTACCTTGGATCGGTGGAAATATAAAATTTGAGTCCAGGGTAATTTAATGTTCCATACAGTGTTAGGAACGTGGTAAAGTATACTCTCAATTTTGAGAGATATTAGATTAAACTCCCACATAAGAGTTTGGTTGGCTACAATATGTATCCCTTTGGCCTTTTAAGGTGTTGATTGAATACATAAAGTAAACTCTGGTGCATATTGATTGTTTAAAATGGTTAATCGCTTTGTTTTCCCTCATGCTATGTCACACACATGTACAATATGCAGCATCACATTATGGATTGTTCTAAGTGTGAATTCTGTGCCATTAAGGTTGTGACGCCTAAGTAAGTCACAAGGCAGTAAGTAAAACCACACAGGTGTTATAATACAAAAGGAACTCGTGACATTTTGTATTGTCATGAGGTATTATAATTAGTGATGCACGATTTTGGTTATTTGTGACATTTAGGAAAACACAATCTTTAATGTGTGGTATTTATAAGTTTGCCATTGAGGGGATATTGTTGCCACATGTTCCATCATTTTATATCCCATAAAGTCATTTTAGGCAATCCTATAAATATGTGAAGACATTGAAATTTTAATTTGTTGAAATTTGCGTACAAGATGGATATGATGATGCCCACATATGATTGAGCTTTTGGATCATTAAGGTAGTAAGCATGCGCTTATAAAGTTACAGATTAGATACTTCCATCATAGTTTTAATGAAACCTATTTGAAAAGTCTTATAAATAGATTGACTATAAATTCTTTAGGGAAGTGAATCAAAAATCCTACAGTTTTAAGTTTGAAATAATTTTCTGAAGTCTAGATATGACTTTATGATTATTGAGTTTAGGTTCATTTCTAGATATCGTTCCTGTAGATTGGTTCTAATATCCTTTTTTTATCTTG
Organism: Telopea speciosissima; assembly: GCF_018873765.1. Lineage (NCBI taxonomy): Eukaryota > Viridiplantae > Streptophyta > Magnoliopsida > Proteales > Proteaceae > Telopea > Telopea speciosissima. The sequence goes on from NC_057923.1 coordinate 39,788,109, forward strand.
AAAATTATTTATCAATAAATATTTGTAGATTATTTTCGTACTTACAGTCATTATTTTGGAACCTCTAGGATGTTGAAATTATGAATCTATTGACCTGTTAGTTCTACTATTGTGCACTGGTTTTTCTATCATCGTATTCCGCTTGGTTGGGTCGACTCAATAATCCAGCCCGTCGATTTGTTATGGGCCAGTAGACTCGTTATCAGTATGGTCTTTTGATTTTGACCGATTTTGGTCTTTTGATTTAAGACAGAGATTTGAACAAGGTTGATTAGTTGAATAATGAACAAGTTCTAGGTTTTAAATGAAGTTCTCTTATGGTGTCACCATGGGAAGATAGAATTCTATCCTACTATGGGTGATGGATGCATTACACATTGGTTTATATGCATTATACTGGCCTTTCATGTTTTTTTTTTAGCCAATTTGATGTATTTTGACTTGCTCATCGCTGTTATACAGTTTGTGACATTCAGTTTCGTCACAAGGAATTGCATGTAGTCTATTCATGATATTGATATCCTGCGATAATTCTGTACGTCACGAAAAGATCAATTTATGTGACATTTCTGTAAATGTATTGGCCATGTGTGTTTTATGATAAAAGTGATATTGATAAAAATTATTGAAGTAAAATAGGCATCCAGTAGCAATCCAAGTCTATGGGGTTCACGATTTAAGTGACTATGCTTCCACTCAGTGGGCTAGTTATTTGGATTGTGAGATCATCATTGACTATTGGGATGGATTGCCGTCAAGGAAACCATATGGCGAATGATGTGCTCTTGCCACCACAGGTGAGTCATCATTTGGTCGGTTTTGCTTGATGGTATGAGGGTGACGTTTTGGGCTTCGCTACTTTGGAGGTTATTGTCTTGCCACTACAGGTGACGGAATCCTTAGAGTGGTGTTGTTGCAAGCATCTCACCTCACATGTGAGAGATTCCACTGCGTGTTGGGCGATCTTGCCAGCACAGGTGTGATCCCGATGACGCCAGATCTTTCCCTAATTTATGTTTTCCTACAGTTATTGAAAATAAAACTGGGATAAATCTGATTAATAAGCCCTAATTAATCAGTTTCAGTTATATTATTGGGATATTGATATGCCTTCAGTTATTGCATATTGTATATTTTGGTAAATTTTGTGTGATCATGTTTACCAGCTTTAAGTTCCCAATTATCTTCTATCAAAATCTTGAATGGTTCCAATTTAAGGATTAGAACGGATTCTTTAATATTTTATGTGGCTACAGTGAGTATGATTTTTGCCATTTTAAAGTTGACAAACCTCCCCAGCCTTTGGCTGACAGTTTCATTGAACATAAAGGTCTTTATGAAAAGTGGGAGGAGTCAAATCGGTTATGTCTGATAGTTATAATATACATTATGGGCATGACCATCTAGGAAAGTATCATTTTGATTGAGAGTGCTAAGGAACAGAAACTCATTACACCTGTAAACATAAGATTCATTGTGTATGATGAGCTTTAAAGAACACTTACATGGATTTTGTGTTGTGTACACCCAGTTCTTATAATAGTGTGAGTATGTTCGTGAATAGATATATTATAAATTATGTCATTCAAGTTGAGTGAAATGGAGATAAAATATTTAATACGTTTTCTTGTATGGTATATTGTTCAGTAATCTTAGTTTGACAATATTTATCTAAAGATCAGTGGGGTTAGATAACATTTTCTTGTATTTTATAGTAATGATATTCTTGCTGCAAGTAATAATATTATCATTTTACTTGAGACAAAATAATAGTAACCATTTTTTGATAAGAAGATCTTGGTGAAGCCTCTTGTGTTTAGGCATTAAGATTCATCGTAATAGAGCCACATATATTCTTGGTTTGTCTCAAAAGACTTTTATGAAAGAAAACAAATTCACCAACACACAGTGAACTCAGGTGAATAATACTCTTTGTGCAACTAAAGTTGATAGTTTAATGTAACCTCAAGAATACATATGGATTGATATTGTTTATTGTTTATTTTGAATAATCTTGGAATAGCACATTAGATAACTGTCGAGATGACCTAAAAGACCATATGTTGATATTTGTTTGGGATGATAGATGGTGCTATATGTTAAGAGGGTGTCTTATGGACACCGACTGCTTTTCTCTAGATAAGCAGAGTTTTGTGTCTTATTGTGATGTCACCGTTTAGACTCTATGACTAAGGAATTTTAACTCGAAATTTCTTATTAGAGAGAAAGTATGTGAGTTATAAAACTCAATAGGGTGCAATACTATAGATAGTATGATTGTTGATACTTTCACTAAGGACTTGACTCCAAAAGTTTTCAGGAGTACGTCAGTAATATGGAACTTGTTAGTTCTTTTGATGTATTTTACTAGTGGGAGTTTTGCTTGTCTATACAGTTGCAGCTGATTTCAGATTCTTATCTTTTTGTCACATTTTATTCTCGAGAATATACATGCATCTTTTATTATGGCCATTTGTTTATGTGTATATACTTGATTAATTGCCTTATAGAGAATTAATTGAAGTCATATGTGGTGTATTTACCTCATTCGGTATATGAGGTTCTAGTCAATACACACACATCCAGTTATTAAGTAAAGACATATAGATTCTATTGTGTACACTTATTTTTTTGCCTCCTTCAGATATTTGAGGCTATGTGGTGTATTTGTCTCCTATGGTATCTGAGGCCTTCAGTAAATATACGCACATTTTGTTCACTAGAAGAACCTCATTCGATCTCAAGGACGTAAACTAGTATGTTGGAACATGCGGACCCAGTCCTAACGAGTTTTCTTATGTGAAGTGTTTGCGTTTGGGCAACGCTTATGGTAAATGAGATCTCCAATATTTGTCTCATGGGGCTCATTCGGTTACCGAGCCTGGACCAATTTGAAAATTGACATGTTGATCATTGTATCATACATTCTTCATACTACACTCTCATACTGTATAGCCCAAGTCGGTGAGGCCATAAGCACTTTGACATGTTAGGTCCCATGTCTCTTTAGATGTGATGATCTACACTGTTGGGTGTTTGTAGTTTCATTCGGACCAAGACATCAGATTTAAGGTGTACTCCAGTCAACACTATCTTTTGTGGTCACAATCAGTTTGTCTAAATCGAAGAGTCATTTTAAAAGGTTTTCAAAATCAAAACTTGTGACATATGCAGCCCAAGTGGGAGATTGCAAGATTTCCATAAGGTGGGCTGGCATAGTCCCACTTTTTTTTGAATAAAACAGATTTAGTTCTATTGATGTGAGTTGCCTTAATGGTATGAGTCTAGTTATATGTGTGGACCTAAAGTGTTGTTTCCTTAATGGAAAGAAAACCTTAGTTTCTATACAGGGTTGGTCCCTACGCTCACCACTATAAATAGTTGTCATTGGCCCATTAAGTGACCAACTAATGAGAAAATCTAAAGTTGAGTGGAAGAGGGCAGACTAGACCAATATAGTTCGTGTGCGATAGGGATTGTCAAGAGTTCGGCTTCCACAACCATGGATCCAGGTACGCCAAGAACACCTCTGGGTTTATTTTGTGTGCTCATTGATCTCCATGAATGTTCCACATGAGTTTTAACTTGCTCATTGATCTCCATGAATGTTCCGCATGAGTTTTATTCTATCAGATATAAGAAGTTTGGTGCTCAAATACTCTCTTGCCTGGACTTCTTCCAACTCCATCCCGTTCTCCTTGCCCTTTTAAACTGTTAACCTATTTTTTGAGATCTCTGATCTTTCTATGGATATGGTTTTCCGACATATTGAGGACAACAAATTTTTGCTAACTAAACTCAACTCAATGGCCTGTGAATGTAATTTAAAATATCCCTATATGTATGATCCTTGTAAAAATTTACCATCTAATTTAAAAATTCCTTTTTTACTATCTTGTTTTGCCTGTTAAGTAGTAAAATAAAATAGCTTCTTTGAGCTCATTTCAACCACCAAAATTTTTTGTTCAGTAGCTATATCAAGGACCTTAATGAGTTTTGCCTCGTAACTTTTACCATGGAGATAGAACACATTTTGTAATCATAGAACACCTGTAGTTAGACAGTTAAAACAATACATGTATGATGCAGTTATCAATCGTTTATATGACCAGATGAAAAACTTTTTTTTTTGTGAGAACCAGATGAAAAACTTACCTAACATATTCCAAAGATAGTAGACTAAAGTAAACTATTTTTTTAAAAATGTAATAAATCTAATTCATGTCATGAGAAGCAACATACTTCCCATTTGAAGATCCATGTTGCACCTGAAACAAAGAAAAAAGATCAACATCATTCACATAGAACATGAAACAGACAAAGATCAAAACTGTTGGGAATGAACCCGATGCGCAACGAAATTTGGATTGGGTCAATACTTGTAGTTCATGATCAAGAGTAGGGAAGAAATAATTTCAAAATAACATTCATGGTTATCTTAAAGTCGCAAGTGAAACTCATCCTATAAATAATAGGTCTTCTAACTTGTGCAAGCTTGGAGATTGAAAATCTTGTTCAATACTTTGAAGCTTGATCAATCTTTGCAAGTTGTAGAATAGCACAAATCACCAAAGCCACTTGGGTTTCACAAAACCCAATTCTCACTCACTCACACACCACACAAGAGGGAGGGGAGAGAGAGAAACTTGGAGAGAGGGAGGAGCACAAAAAATTCGTTGGAGCTTCTCTCCTCGCAACTCAATTTGCTACTAAAGTTGAAGAAATAGAATCTCAAAAGGGATGCAATCTTTCTACTTTATGGTGCAAGAGATATTCTCTTAATATCTCTTCCCATGATATAAAAAGATATTTAATCATAAATATTTTGTTCTCCCATAAAATACCATGTGTCCAATAAACTCTTTTATTGCACATAAGCCCTTCTACTTTTCTAATATCCCATAATGAATTATAGGGTATGTACTTTAATGCTACTAATCCCAAATTCATCATGTACGTTGATCGAGAGAATATGTGATCATGATCGGACGGTCAAAAAACTTCGAAATCAATTCTCAATATATTATATATTATAATTTTTTATTGAAAATAAATTTATAAAACATTTCAAATAAACACTGGATCTAGATTTTTGTCCGATCAATCACTGACTTTCTCTCTCCTAAATATTCTCCGTAAATGGGTAGTGGATTTTATGTTGAGAAAGCTCTTTGCTTACAATGCAGGATCACGAATCTAGTGTACCAATTTATAGTCCGATTGGACATTAACCATTGGTTTACCAAAATCTGTAATGCTACACTGCAACAAATGGGATCTCTCAGGTCAAAGACCATTGAGTGGCGGGTAAATATATCACACACATAACCAGTAGCAATACATAAGATATACGTGCTGGATTCTTTTCTATACACGTTCTCAACGTGTACCCACATCTATACACGACCATAAAATACATAGAGAATTATTTCTTATATTTATCATTAAAAAGCGAGACCAAGTTTAAATCAGGCCAAGGGAAGATGATGAAATATTTTGTTAACCTTTTCAAGTACTCACCGATGTTCACAACTATCGGAATCAGGGGTTTCCAAGGTGTTTCTCTTCTTTTCTTTTCTTGGACTTGCAGTGATTAAATGCTAATTAGAGGGGGGAGAGTGAGATCAAAGATCAACAGGAAAAGAGAGGGGCGAGAAGAGACAAAGAGAGTAAACGTAAGATGGGGAAAAAAATAGAAGAGGAAGATAGGGGAGAGTAGTGGGAAGAAAGAGATAGACCCAAATAATGATAGAGAGAAAGTTTTACCAAGTACCAAGGGAATAACCATTTAACATCAGATTTTTCTACCAAGTACCAAGGGAATAACCATCTAACATCAGACTATGCATTAATATCCTTTCAGATTAATCATAATTGAGTGAAAGTTCTACCAAGTACCAAGGGAATAACCATCTAACAATAGATTTTGATTAAGATCCCTTTGTTAATTATAACCTTCTACCTATGGAGAATGGAATATGGTTCAAACGTAAACTATTGCTCTTATAGGCTCCTGAAGCTTTTTAGACCCATTATTTCACATTGCTTACATAAATCTGAAAAATCAAGACCTCATCAACATAACAGAATCCAATGCAAGTAATACCTCAGGCTATTTTTTAGCTAATGTCCTTAGAAGGGTAGAGTTTAGCAATACCAAAAAAACTGAATGTCAAATATAACTCTTTCACCATTTCGCTGATACTAATGCATACTTAGTGACACCATATTATTGCCAAACGACCCAGGGGAGATGGGGAGGAAGATGTAACCAAATTAAGGGGGATGCAATAAATAAAGCAAATCGATTATTGCAATTGTCAGTCACTTGAGATCAGCAGGTCATCAGACAGAACCAAATATGCCAATGTAGATGTTTCTTCTCTCTTGGACCCCATTCTGGTCACGTGTTATTGACAAGCTGAAGACATTGAACCAAGGGGGGCTAGTTGTTTATCTGTATTGATAAACAAGTATCCCTCGAGAACCAGAAATCAAACTCTTCAAAGTCAGAGATGCATCGATCTGTTAAAAAGGAGGAGAAAGGAAGAGTGGCGGGTTGGTTAAAGGTGCTACTTTATCAATGGTTTTGCACCCAACATCATGAAGAAAGAAATAAATCCTCAACAATATCTTACCGCTGACACTGTTTTGCTGGAGTTGGATTCATCACATGTGAAACTCCAAGTGCATAAGATGCAAATTATGCTACAGCCTACAAAGATATTTTCAGAATATCTCTATATCATTATTGGAGAGATTGGGGAAATCGATTACAACTACCCATTGTAGCAAGAGTGAACCCTTGAAGAGGTTCGATCATTTGTACCTCAAGTCTGTAGCGCCATATCTTCTGCAATCTAGGTACATTTTTTAATTTAAGAGAAAGAAAGGGGGGACGAAAGAAATGAAATATAACCCTTGATTTCTACCAACGCCTCTACGCTGAAGAATGAGTCATATATTGTTATAACATGCACTACCATCTAAGAAAAACAAATCTTTCTATAAGTGTTTGATTATATGTATTTTATCTAGCAAAACTATCTTTTCTGATTTCTTCTCTTAAATTCCTATTCTGATTATTTATCCTGATTACCTTCATTATCACATGCATGATTTCTGAATCTATTCTCTAATATATATCATGTTAAGCCCCTGCGTCTCATTATGTGTCTTGATTGGTTACCGCTCAGTGTAAAACCTACTCATATAAATTATACACCTTTTTACCTGGTCCTGTTTTGGGGAATTATGGCTTCAAGGTCTGCATTAACTTGAATTCAACAAAAAAAAAAAGTTGAAACATAACAATAGGAAGTAACAGTAGTAGATCCCATGAGATTGCTTACACACCAATGAGAACAATATTCTATATGGGGCATGCTGTTTTCTTTTCTAAGAATTACAATTTACAACTTCAACTTATCAAAAGGAGAAGTAAAGAAGTAACACCAATAACAAAAAAAGTTTGGGAGACCAATAACCAACATACCCATAAAATGGATGTGGGATAAATGCAGAAGCTGGATAAGTGGCGACTATAAAGGAGGGAATTGAAAAATGGGCACATTCACAAGAAACTACAGGCAACAGTAGCAACAACAGGTAACAATAAAACAAAAAGTAGGCCAAAGGGGTTCAGTCATGTAAAAAGGAGACAAATGACTCACCCGTGACAAATAAAGGTGTTGAGAGAATAGGGCTAACACTTAAACTAAGGGTTGAAGTAAGTAATAGAGAATTAATTAAGTGGTCATGATTAAAAAGCAGGCATGGCACATAAACGTAATAGGAACTATGAACTCTACTTTGATTATTGCTAAATACAAAACATTGTATCTTCTGAGGTGTTCACAGAAATCACTTGATAACACAATAACAAAGGAAACACAATTTTCTAATAAGCTCTCCAAAGAGTATCTTCAAATGGCTCAAACAGTTTGCAAACTGGAATTTTTCACACACAGTGACAACCATTTATCTGTGACAATTCATAGAAGTAAACCTAACAATTCTCTTAATTCACAATAAGAATCCAAACCCGGTCAAAACCAAGTAGAACCAAGCGTTACATAAAAATTACACCCAGATTCCATATTTATAACCACAATTCAAACCGTCAGTCCCACGATGGCCCTATCCGTAGGACCGCAAAACCTCCCAGCCAAAATCACATACCCAAGTTCCAAAAAACGATTCAACCCTACCAAAAAGGGAAAAAAAAAAAAAACAAATCTTTTTTCCTATGCACACTTTCCTCAACAAATTAGACTCCGTCGAATTCAAGCATACCACAGAACCATAATTCATTAACTTGGCAGTTATGCCAATATTTTTAGATCCAATTGAAGATGCAACTATACTCCATAGTCCAATCTAAACAGCTAGATAGAACTCATGATCACAAGTGGCATCCAAAACCGCACATAGCCAAAATACAAAAAATTTAGGAGACTAAACACAACATATGCAAGCAAATAAGAGCAAATCGAGAGAGAGAAGAAATCACACCTCTTTCAACGTTTCTTTGTACAAAACCCTAGATTCCAACCCTCCGTCTCTGCAATTGAATCCAATAAAGAAGACAACCTGCAATGAATTTAAATGAAGACCAAAACGAAATCCTAGAAAAGAGGAAAGATAACTTAAGAGAGAAGAGATTGCACATCTTTCAGAGTTTCTTTGGCGACCTTAGAATGGTGAGAGAGTATTTATGTGATGCTTCTCACGACAATATTTTGATTTAGAATACATTATGTCTGATCAATTTTCTTAATGTATGTGTGGTGGTGGTGGGACACACATACATTCGTGCCCTCTGCTTTCAGTTTGAGAGAGAATACATGGGAGAGAGACTCGCAGGATGTGTGAACATCGTGAAACATCGGATAGATGTGGATGAGATAGTTGATTAAGCCTACCTTTGGGCATCCATGTTCGACTTGCTCTTCCAGCAATGTTTGTCATCTTGATGATGTGAACCGCAACGTCTCCCCAGTCAAGAGGGCTCTCTTGCTTTGCATTTTAATTCAGAGACTGGGTGTTGCATCAAGAAATCACTCAGCGGTCCTTCGAGTGCCGTAACTTGCAAAAGACCCTGGGTGACAAAGGAGAACCGGTATGGTTCCGACCTAGGACTCTCCGATGCCAAAGTCAGATCTCTCTACGCCAACAGATGAGTGAATGAAACTCAAGATGGGTGTAGGGGTAGATTACCTTCCCTTATATAGTAGTGCTTGGCAGTGAGGAGAGTCCCAGTTGATGTAGAGTGGCCTTCGTGATTGATAGAGTCCCTGGGTAGCAGGGTTCCTTTCTGATTGGCCGCCCTACAGGAGGGAGTGTTCTGGCGATGTTAGGATCCTTGGTGGATAGACCTCGGCCCATGGTGATAGGCTTTTAGTGTTTGAGTCCGTTGTGGGTACGTTGACTGATAGGCGGTAGCCTAGAGTCCTGGAGGTAGCGTACGTCTTGCAATTGGAGGCGGGGCCTAGAGTCCGTTGTGTCTGTCCATGTGCACAGGGTCGGCGCCAAAAGAGGGGGGTTCGCCTAAGGGGAGGTTGCTCAGGGGGAGTTCCCCCAAATGAGAGAGCTCACCCAAGGGGAGTTCCCCCAAATGGGGGAACTCACCCAACGGGGAGTTCGCCCAAGTGGGGGAGCTCACTTTTCCTTGCCTGGTCCCACCACGTGGCGGTTTCTGATCGGTTAGCTTTGTCTGGGGTTCATCACTGGGTATTACAAACCCTTAACCTAGAGTTCATGAAACCACCAATGATCTCCTTTAGCAACTCTCAAAGGAACTCTCCATTAAGAGAGATTGAGGAAGCACTGAAGCATTGTAGCTTTTCAGAGAGTGACACTAATGAGAGGAATTGGGTTGGTGATGTTTGAAGATAGATGGACCATTTTTCCATTGTAGAAAATCTATGCCAAAATTCTTTCTTTCATAGAGGGTAGAAAAAGTATTGGGGTGTGTCAGGGGCACTTTTGTCAGCTGAAAATTTTGACAAAAAATGTAGAGTACGTACTTTTATAGGATATATATATATATATATATATATATATATGAAAAGGGTTTTGCGTTACGTACAAAGCCGGATGTCTTGATTTGGGTGAGGAAGCCTACCTCATCTGTCAGAATTATTTTAGGATTTAAAAGTCTACTCTTTATTGTGTAAGTTGCATTTAATTAGGAATACATCCAAGGATAACTACCCACTAATTAAGTATCCCACTACTATAGTAACTCCTACGCATTCACTAATAACCCCGGATAACTAACCATTACCGGATAACTTCCTATAATATACTTAACATAAAAAATAACTAATAAAGGTCTATGCCACGTGTGTACGTAATAATCTATGCCCCTGTAGACGCTGAATTTGGTCACCACCTCCAACAATGACGACAACTGAACACAAATGACTGACGACGTCCCCCCAAGGACCTTTACCCCTGCACATGAGCCATATCACCCCTATATCCCTAAAAAAATGATTTATAAGACCCTTTTACCAAATACTGAAGGAGGCACTGCTCAACTTCCCCGACCACGACGGTCCCACTAGCTGGTTAGAGGGCGTGGGGGTTGTAGGGGGCAGGCAGCTCCCCTACTGGGGGTGTAAGGGGGTGGAGCCCCGAGACAGAAAATTTCATGAAAAGTCAAAAGGGAGCAAAAAACCCGAGCCCCATGGAGCGTGTACCGCAGGTGCGGTAGCATCGCGGACACAAGCACGACAGTCTAGCATGGCAGCATGGCAGCACACCCCCGCGGCACCACAAACAAGCTCGGCCCCGCCATGCACCACCACCATGCGGCGCTACAAACGGGCGTGACCCCACCATGCGGCGTCGTAAACCGGCACGACCTTGCCATGCGGCACCGCCATGGCCATCTACGGCCTCATCGTGGGCACCCAAAAGCCCCGCCGCAGAGCCCATTTTTGCCTATAAATATCCCCTTCCCCCCTCATTTGGACAATCAAAGTTTTTGGGGGAAGGGAGCCCCTCAGAGCCCAGTTTTTGCCTTTTTCCCGTTTCCCTTTATTTCGGGGCCTTCCCCCAACCCGTTTCCAATCTTTTGAGGCTTACCCCCTTGTCCGAAGTCCGGGTTATTCGAACCCAACTTCTTCGACCCTTTTTCGCCCGATCCTCAGAAATTCCTCATAGTATAGCTATTTTGTCCGAGAATCAAGTATTCGACTCCCAAATTCTCGTTACACCCATACTCTGCTGAAGTTGTTCCGATTTGGTTCCCAAGAGCCTTTACTCTGTCCAACAGAGGACAAAGGGTCATGCCCCCATTCCAGACAGGAATAAAGTACAATAAAAGGGGTGACTAGGATGACACATGTCATCCAAATAAGCCTCCAAAATCACAGATACAGTGTCCCAAGTCACAGTCAATAAACCAATATTAAAAATGGGTTTTTTACAATTACCACCCCAAAAACTTTACTATTTACTATTACCCCCCCCCCCAAAAAAACTTTGAAACAATTGTTACCCCCCCTTGTTGCATACTAATAACCAACTACCCCCTACCGTTACAGACCCGTAACGGTGGGGGTTAGTAGTGAGAGTGTGCCTTTGTCACGGTTTTTTAAGGACCAAAATGCCCTTAATAGTGAAATAAACCGTTGTCACTGATATTTTAGGACTAAAATGCCCTTAGTAGTGAAATAAACCCTAGTTCAAAGGGTATCTTCATTTTCTCTCGCACTTCATCCTCTTCGCTTCATCTCTGCGCTTCACTGTTCGCAAACCGGAGGAAGAAGAAGAAGAAGGTCTCAGCCCTCTTCTCGAGGCCACGATTTCTTCAGGAGTACAAAAGGATAGAGAGGTGCCACCATTAAAGCTCTCGGAGCAAGACAGAAGAAAAAAACACGAGTTGATTGCTCTACGAGAAGGGAAGAGAGAAGCGAGCAAGGACAAAGGTATATTTTTCTGCTCAAACTCGGTAAGAACTAAGGTTTTTCGACTGAAATTTCTATTTGTTTTGAATTTTTTGAAAAGATTTACTGTCAATTTGTTGTTACCATAGATCTGTTTCGTTTATTGAACTTATCTGTCTCTCTTTTGTTTTATTCTTTCCATACCCTGCAACAATGAATAAAGTAGAAGTCTGCTATCTACTTCATTCCTTCATCCCTACACTGTTCTACAGTCATTATAAGTTGTCTTCAACCTTCAAACCTCTCTGCTGCAAGTCTCAATCTGTGATTAGTTTCTAATTTGTAGCGTGACCAACAGTTCACACACCAACCCCCTGCACACTTCCCTTGATTGTACTCTGTTTCTATGACATCGGCTTCCATTTCGATTTTCTCAACGGCCTGGAACCAATTGGTCGCCATGTCGGTCTTTACTTTTCCAACTGTTTCTTCTGCTTTTAGAGTGGTTTGATCATCATTCCTCCTTGCCTTTAGATTTTGAACTACAGTTTGAAGGTCATTGACATTGTCATTGGACCTTCTCAAGTGGTTTATCTATCGAACAAAGGGAGCAATCAGATAACTGTCAATAACACTCACAAATGGCCCAACGAACTCCATGAGAGGATGGGAATTAAAATCAGAAAAGGATAAAATAGAGCAAATGTGAATGAAGATCTGACCGAAATTTTTTGGAGATAAATTGGAGCGATGTATCTTTGTATGAAGATCAAGAAAATGCTAAAGGATTCAAAATGCAAAGACAAAGAAGCTTGCAGACCAACTTATGAAAATGGCAGAATTAGAGCTATAGATCAAGCGGAGAAAGAGAGTCGATAAAAATGCAGCTACAGAATAATAGAATGAACCAAAGATGATGATGAAGGAAGGTGAAGAATACTTGAGACTTGAGAGGCCCGGCCAATAGTTTGGTAGGACCTGGTGAAGCAGAAGCTTTTACTTTACACAAGTGTGTGTGTGTATTTTTTAAGGTGGAGAGCTTATCTATTATAGCCTTAACTGCCCATTTATCAGCAGTAGACACCTCTCCCTTAGACTTCTTAACAAGGCACACAGATTCAAAATACATCAGCCAAGATGCATCATACAATATAAAATCCCAATGTCAGCTCTTTGACACTTTATTGCATTAGATAAGCTACCATTTCTTGACAGTCCATCTAGACAGCATGTGATTACTCACCCCTGTTCTTGAGCTCCTTGCAGCCTGGGCATGTCTTCTTCTCCTTATTTTGTCTAGTAATAACTTCCTGAGATGGCAAAGCATTGACTCACCTAGTAATTTGTTGTTAAAATTTAAGCTTGTCTTGACCAAGAGATCAAGGTACTCATTGAGTGGTCTTGAGAGAATGCACTTGTGCTTGGTTCTAGGACTTGGGGAACAAGTGGATAGTGATCTTTTTGTCAACTCATTTAGATCCCTATGTACAAACACCCAGCTACAAATGGGTTTCTAGTAAATGAAAAGCCAAGGAATTTGTAAAGAAATTATGGAAGTGGGTATTTGTTTGACAATTTATGAAAACATCAAATACTTCTTTGTTTAAAAAGGAAACAAAGACTAATTAATCTATGGCTTGTTCTCTTGGAATGTTTGCAGGTAAGATGTCATCTGGGAGTGTGAATACTGGCTGTGCAACGTGGGTGAGGTTCCAAAACATGGAATGTTATTGCCGGAGGAGATCTGCTATGAGGATTTCAGAGTCAATGGACAACCCAGATAGGCTGTATTATATTTGTTTTAACAGAGACAATGGTGGTTGCAGATTCTTCAGATGGGCAGTACCCATTGGTGAAACAACTCAATCTGTGCATGGTAGTGATGCACCAAACAATGAGGGTGAAATAGAACAGCAGAGAAGTGAAGAGATCGGTAGTCTAAATATTAGATTGAATACTGTGGAGAAGAGTGTAGCAATAATGAAGATCACAAATCAAGTAGTAATAGTTCTGATTGTATTGTACTGTATTTGGAATGTAGTGATTTAAGTCTGGGAATTTCAAAGTCATTTTGTTGAAGTCTATTTTGGTTAGTCTTGGGTTGTAGTCATGGATGTTTTTTAGTTTTGGGTTGTAATGATGGATGTTAATTATGGTTGAATATTGTAGTAAAATAGCATCTTGTGAACTGTTCTCTGGTATTAGAAAGGCGGTAGAATTAAGCATCCATGGTGTATGTTCAATACTCTCTTGACTACTGGATTTGTTTATTAACTTCTTCCTGCAACCATTTTGCCCACTTTAATGTCATGAGAATCAAAAGATGATCAAGGAACCACAAACCCACAATGGATGTTGGCCATGGCTCTGTTTTCTTGCTCAAAAGGAAGTCCATAGCTCTTCAGTTTTGACCCTTGAAACACTCTCCAACACTTCAAATGGAAAGCCAAAGACTGATTGTTATTAACAAAATCCCTCATTTTCAGCAACTGTTTTCCATTACTTGGAATGAATGAGCTTCTCTCAGAATCATCATCTCCACTGTCCAAGGAATTTATACAAAAGCAGGATGAGTTTGAGCCAGGAGAGATACAAAGACAATCCAAGAACTGAAAAGAAAGACTTCCTTAATTTAGTACCTTTTTTATATTTTTTTTTCTTAAGTTTCCAACAGGTAAGTCTCTCTCTTTTTCTCTCTCGAAAGGCCAGGAAGAAACAGCACCCAATACCAGAGTACCCAATACTTGCTCTAAGGGGAATTTGGCAGTTCTGTAGAAAAATCAGTTATTTTGGTAAATTACCAAATGGTACCTAGACCTTGTACTTAAGAGTTAATACTTGTGAAATTTCAGAAACAGAAGGAGAAATTAGACAGTGAATAGAGGCTGGAAAAATTCAACTGTAACTTGTTTGTTAAAGATTTACTAGCCTGAATTGTAACTTTAGGGAAGGGATTGGATATTGATATTACGTGAGTTTCACTAAACCAGGAAAGACAGTTTTATAACAGATTAGGGACAGTTGGACTGGTAATAGGAAAGCCAGAAAATAAGGCATGGAAAGCAGACCTGTTGATTCAAACACTGGAACCAAATCCTCTACATGTCGACCACCAATTAAAATATGGACCCCAATTACCCCTAAAAGACAAAACTGCTGGAACTGATGGCTAAATTTAGGCTCCATTCTCCTTGGCCTGGGCTTCCAAATAAAGTTACATAAAAAACAGCACAGAGAAATATGGAAGTTTGTATCACATAAAAAATAGCACAGAGAACCTCAAACACAAAGATTCACAAATAAAGTTACTGAAAATCAAGTCCAAATGATAGGATAGTAGTCAAGCCAAGTCAAGAACCCCAATACAAGTACATGTAAATAGTCTCTCTAAAAAAGTCACAATGAAATTACAAAGACCCATTGTGCTTAATCTTGTTACAAACAACCTATGACCCTACACCTTAATATCAGCCCAACTCCAAGACATATTTGTAACTCCCAAAGACATGGTTGCAGCATCTCATTGAAGTTGGCTCCTCAGCTCAAGATCACCTCACCATACCTACAAGTCATGAAACAAATTCCAAGTGACCAACTATACTTAAGTAAATGTTAAATGTTTGTTTTAAACAAATCAAGTTAATCAAGTTTTACACCCCATTGATAATTAGTAATTTAACTCATACCATTATTGTTGTGGGTTTGCTCTTCTGAATGCTACAACCTTTGCAGACTTGGCAGCCATTTTTCTCTTCACCTTCTCTTGTGCAGACACAATTGAAGTTGTAGTAGATTGCTGTGAGGACCTCTGTGAGGACCTGGTTACCCTCTGTGAAGAGGTAGCATCATCATCCCTGCTGTTTCTCTTTCTCTAAAAAAGGCAAGAACAAAAACATTAGATTCTACATAGTTTTATCATGCAAAACTAAATATGACATTGAGTATGTTATCATGCCATACCTTAGGAGCACTGTGAGAAGTAGATGGTCTCTTGTCTTTATACTTGCAAGTCCTCTTGTTATGATCAGTACCTCCACAGAGTTGACATTTGATACTCCTTGTCTTCTTCCTTGAATTACATGGGGCTGCCTCATCTGATTCTCTTCTCCTACTCATACGAGGTCTACCAATCCCCCTCTTTAATATTGGAGGAAGCAAGTCAGTCTCTTGTAGTGTACTAAGATCACTCATTGGGTAAATTATTTCTTGATAGGCGATTAAATATCTTTCTGTGGTGTAAGCTGGATCACAATAGTCCTCTAAAGTTCCCCTATAATTTAGAATGCAAACTCCAGCATGTTTACAAGGTAATCCCGTTGCTACCCAGACCCCACACTCACAAGTTGACTCAGTCATGTTAACAACATATCTTAGGCCAGATCCATCTTGTATCTCAAACAGCTCTCTACCTACTGAAATGGGTACACAGTGCCTCATACCCTTCCGTACCGCCTCCAGTTTCTCACAAATTATTGGAGTCAGCCTTGTGACACTGGTTAAGCCACTCTCATACCTTTTATATAATCTTTTCATCATCTTCACTCTAAGACCATCCACCAAAGTAAGGATAGGCTTACTCCTCAAGGGTCCTACCTAGTGATTGAATGACTCAGTACAGTTGTTGGTGATGTGGTCACTTTTGGCTCTATGATCAAAAGCATGTCTTGCCCACATCGGTGCTGGTGTCTTCATCAACCAATCATAGGCCCCTTCATTATCTTCCTTCATTTCATTCATAGCCTTTTGGAATCCATAGGCATTATATGATTTGCATGCAGCCCAGAACTGGCTCCTTAGTAGAATGCCACTACCCCATCGTGACTTGAAGTTATTGTATAGGTGTCTGCAGCAATGCCTATGGTGTGCCTCAGGGAATAATTTTGCAATAGCTTCAATAAGACCGTATATATGAAAAGAATATTCACTAGTCAAAAACCTAAACATTGTCATAAAATCACAAATATAATGTCAATGATATTAGTCATACCTTCTGTTTATCTGTCATAAATGTATATGGAAGTCCTGTAGGTGTGACTGGACCAATGGCATCACGTAAACAACTGAGAAAGAATAACCAACTGTCAGTGGATTCATTCTCAAGCACACCGTAAGCAACTGGATACATGCCATTGTTTCCATCCAGTGAAACAGCAGATACAAGAACTCCACCATATATTCCCTTCAAATGACATCCATCAAGGCCCAAGAATGGCTTGCATCCCTTCAAAAAACCTTGAACACAAGCATTAAAGCATATAAACAAACGCTTGAACTGACGATCTACTCTGTATTCATCTCTGATTAATCCACTCTCTACCAGTCCATGTTGGAATCCATTCTGATATTCTATCGCTACTTGATTCCCAACATTTGCTATCATTATCATGTCTGCATAACTTTCCAGTCTCCTAAATGCTTTTTTATGACTTGAACTATCTTCCCCTAGGGCAATCCATTTAGCCCTATACAATTGCATATTGCCTATATCCAATGAATACTGATCACTCAACAGTTGTTCCATGGTTTTCAGACTCACATCTGGGTCCGATCTAATTTTGGACCCAATCTTTCCTGCTATCCAACGTGCACTTACTCCCTTATTTCTAATCAATTTCATACATGTGTGAGTGGGAGTAAATGTCTTGATAGCAAATGTAATGCCATCTTTTAAACGTGAAGCATATATCTTCCATGGACACCCTCTTCCTGTACAAATTGCACTCACCTTTTTGCCCTCATTTTTTATCTTCAATGTCTCAAAACATTCTTGCACTTCATAATCCTTCAGGACTTCTCTGAAGTGTTGCCCATTCTTGAACAATTGTCCAACTGTCAAATGGATCCTATTGCTTGGATCCCTCACTATATCAGACTGGGTGGAACCATCCTCTTCCTCACCATTTGATCCCTCTTTACTGTTCTCTTCCTCTTCTGCATCACTTCCAAATTCTTCATAGTCTTCATCACAACTCTCTGAACTCTCACTTAAATCATCAGATTCTCCAGCTACATAATCAGAATCTGATGTGTCATTGTTCACTTCCTGTTCCTCACCCTCAAGTACCCTGCTAGCTGATGGATTGGTTGGATCAGCTAATGGAATGATTGCATCATTACTTCCCAAATCTATAGTGGTAGTAGTAGTTGTAGTAGATCTCATAATACTAGCACTCCTACACCTACTAGACATACCAACTTCAGTAAAAGAAACTCCACTATCATGCATAACTGCAGAACTCCTATTGTCAAATGTGACTCGGTTATGAGATGCAGTAGTTAGCCCAAGAACAGCGGTCTGACTGCTATTATGCATCACAATAGAACCACCCTTTTGAACATTCATGTCACCATCCCTTTGAATATTTTTGGCACCATTCCTTTGAGGATTACTGAGGCCACCCCTTCTTATATTAGCTTTTGGCCTAGTACTTGTAGACATATTAGTAAGGGGAAAAGCTGGATATGGTGCTCCAATCTCTGGTCTATTTCTTGCAGTATCACCCACAAACTGGACATGGTGTCCATTGATGGTAACATGATCAGTGTTGTTACCAACTTGGACATTGTAGACATACATGTGGATACAATCCACCTGAGTACCAAGCTTGTTTAACATTTCCATCACATCTTTATCTGTCTTCACTACCATATCTTTCATATTGTCAGTTGTCATATATTTGACATTGAAGTCCACAGATCTCCCTTTGGGAACAGTACTCAAAAGTGAGTTATATATATCACAAACCATATCTAGGTAACCATATCGTTCAACATCAATAATCTTTGTAAATGTGCCTTGAAGATAGTGATACTGTACTTCAGTCATTGTCATCTTGAAGATTAGAGACTGTTTGGCTGCATGGTATATGGATTTTATAGAAAAGTGGGAGAAGCAACAATTAATCACATTAGTCAAGAACAGTCATTAAAATTCAGGTTTGACAAATTACATCCAAGTATCAATATTATTTGATAAACTTCTCAACTAAAGAAACAAATACAAGATTATCCATTAAGTCAGGTACAAATTTATATAAAGCTTCTATTTTCATTTCTATAATTCCAATAACTTGTAGTGCAACAAGGAAAGTAAAATTCCCCTCCCCCAATGGAAACTTGGTGGAAGATGCAAGATGAAAGGGAAACAAGTGTTATAAACAAGAGTTGCAAGTAGTACTTGCATATTTGGGTGCAACCAAAGAAGCTAGAAGAAAAAGGAAAACAGTAAGCAAGTCAATAAAACTTGGGAACTGGCTGGACTCCATATACAACTGAATTATAAACTAAAATGAAGGGCATGAAAAATAATAGAAAGGTCCTTTTATTGACCCCAACTATGCATGTGAAGGTCATCACTATTTTTTTCATGACTCTGCGGATGCTAAGTAAATACACAAGATCATGTTACACATGAAATTAAAGAGACTGCAGCCCATGCAAACTAAAACTGTCATGACCATCCTGAAGCTATGCAGATAGCTAAGTTGTTTATGCCTGGAACACTCATTGCCAACAAAATTTATCATGAAAGCTTGCATTCCAGAGAACTAAGTCATGACAACAATAACCACATGAAAGAACCTCACATGCATTCAACTCCACCTTCAAGAAAAGCACAACTAGATTTTAGGCCAGCAACCATCTACACATGGAAAAGCTTATGAACAAGAACAAGGGATATCTTTCTGGGGAAAAAGGTTTTCTTGACAAATGAGAAGACAGAATTCAACCGTTCGAAGGGAAAGACTAAGTTCACTTGATATTAAACCAATCACAAGATGCACTTGAGCAGAAATTCATCTTTCTACAAACTGTACACCTCTGAGTCAATTTAACAAAAAAAAAAAAAAAAAGGAAAAAAGGAGTTAAGCTTCAACTTCTGGTTTCCGTTGATGATTTTACCCTTTCAAACTCGTGAGTAAAGCAGT
Organism: Telopea speciosissima; assembly: GCF_018873765.1. Classification (NCBI taxonomy): domain Eukaryota; kingdom Viridiplantae; phylum Streptophyta; class Magnoliopsida; order Proteales; family Proteaceae; genus Telopea; species Telopea speciosissima. Next base: position 39,807,934 of record NC_057923.1, read on the forward strand.
CTAAAAACTATGACATAGCAAAGTCAGACAGAAAAACTTTCAGAACTTGTGATTTTACACTGCAACATTTGCCCCTTGGGAAAGAAAGGTTTGCAAAATAGAGAGCTAATGCATCCACCCACCTGCTCTCTCTCTCTTATGATGTTCTGTGACAGAAAAAAAATAAATGACAACTAGTACCCATCCCACTCGTCAAATTTCAGCCCTAAACAAGCAACTGAAATGCCTAAAAAATGAGTCTAAGGTGACAAGATTATGAACAGGCCACTATGTAAAATGTCATGCTTATAATTTTGTGAAACTTCACATTGACTTTTCAACCACTTCCCTTTACTGTTTTGAGCTGAAATTTAACCAAAATAAGGTCTTAGAACAGGGAATAAGTCACACGAATGGTATATTCAGGCTGTGGTAAGGTTGATGGGTTAAGGGAATGGATCAGAATAGGGAAAACAGTATAGTAACAGTTTAGGGGATGGGAACAAAATAATGTATGTAGATAAAGGCCTGAAACAAATTAGTGTTTAATTTCTAGGGCTTAATTGCAGGCAACAGGTGAAATACTTCCTGCCGATCTCAAAACACAAGGCTGAGACTAGAGGACTCAATCCAAGGACAGGCTGAGATGGTAGGGGGGAAGTAACAGCAGATCCACAGGTCCAAAAGGGTTGGAATTTGGATCGAAGGGTCCTCTAACAGGGGGAAGAACTAGAATTAGAAGGTAGGGTCAAATTAGAAACTAATCACAGATTGAGACTTGCAGCAGAGAGGTTTGAAGGTTGAAGACAACTTATAATGACTGTAGAACAGTGTAGGGATGAAGGAATGAAGTAGATAGCAGACTTCTACTTTATTCATTGTTGCAGGGTATGGAAAGAATAAAACAAAAGAGAGACAGATAAGTTCAATAAACGAAACAGATCTATGGTAACAACAAATTGACAGTAAATCTTTTCAAAAAATTCAAAACAAATAGAAATTTCAGTCGAAAAACCTTAGTTCTTACCGAGTTTGAGCAGAAAAATATACCTTTGTCCTTGCTCGCTTCTCTCTTCCCTTCTCAGAGAGCAATCAACTGTGTTTTTTTCTTCTGTCTTGCTCCGAGAGCTTTAACGGTGGCACCTCTCTATCCTTTTGTACTCCTGAAGAAATCGTGGCCTGAGAAGAGGGCTGAGACCTTCTTCTTCTTCTTCCTCCGGTTTGCAGCAGCAGGTGAAGCGCAGAGATGAAGCGAAGAGGATGAAGTGCAGAGAAAATGAAGATACCCTTTGAACTAGGGTTTATTTCACTACTAAGGGCATTTTAGTCCTAAAATATCAGTGACAACGGTTTATTTCACTATTAAGGGCATTTTGGTCCTTAAAAAACCGTGACAAAGGCACACTCTCACTACTAACCCCCACTGTTACGGGTCTGTAACGGTGGGGGGGTAGTTGGTTATTAGTATGCAACAAGGGGGGGGGGGTAACAGTTGTTTCAAAGTTTTTGGGGGGGTAATAGTAAATAGTAAAGTTTTTGGGGTGGTAATTGTAAAAAACCCTATTAAAAATACATTAACATCAGAATGCGGAGAAAGAAATATAATATTTCAAATGGATCAGAAATAAGCGAAAGCGTGTAGTTAATAGTTACATGATGTTCACCGACTAAATGGTAATAAATACTGTAGTTTACACAGCTCCCTATGACCATCAAGTAACTACAAAATGGTATAACATGAATGTTTATACAAGGGCTAAAGCCCCAAAATAATCAAAAAGCGACCAAGTCCCAAGCATCTGTTATACCCAATGGATCACTGAGAGGGGGGGTGAATCAGTGATGTCTAAAATTGTTCCCTCACGTGCCATTCTCGTCAACAAATACCTGAAAGCACAAACACAATCCACAAGGCACACAGAGAATTACGTGGTTCACCCGAAGGCTACATCCACAGTGCAATGACCACTCGAGCACCGACTCAAAAGGTGGCGTAAATGTATAAGCACAATACGGAACAATTCCACTAGCACCCACCAATGAGGAGCACCCTCCCGTTATAAAAATTCAACACAACACCCACTATGTTTGGAGCTACAACCCCAAAGACACTAGTCACGCACCCACGTAACAGTGTTTACAGCCAATCACCAATAAATCAAGGTTTATAATGAAAACCCCTAATACATGATGTCTACCCAAGTCCCAAAGTAAACATACATGTAAAAATGTAAAAATCAGAATTTAAATAGACAATGTGGCACCCTCTCTGATTTCTATGTCTTCTTACAAACACCTTATCAGACAAGGTGCAGCAACTCCAACTTCACCAATCAAAAATAGATAAGTATGGCAGCACCTTACAGGATATGATAACCAAACCTCCAAGAGACACCAGTTCACAATCAGTAGCAATATATCAAGTCATGGTAGCAACAGTACAGAATAGTGGCAACAGCAACAATCATATAACCCTCTTTATAATTACTCTCAATGAATCAAAGAGGAACAACATGAAACCATGGCAGCATATAATCGAGCAATCTGATATTACTTCTTACAGTACCAAAACTTCAGTAAAACAATAGCAGCACCATTGCACCATTCGATCATAACAGCAGCAATTAAAATCAAATCATCAAGGGAATGTAATGGCAGTAGCAACAATACCTCTTCTCAACGTGCACCTCTTAGATGACAGTAGCAATAATAGAAAATCCAAGGCTGCCTTCTCTGTACTCAGATTCTCAACTCCACATGACCCGAAGCATTCATCTCTATCTTCTCAAATATGGGCAGCAACACGGTGAACTTGATTTCAGGATAGTAACACATGCAACACCTTCCTTCTATCAAATATAGTTGAGTAATTCCTCTTTAACTTCTGCAAACAGCACCTCCTTCCTTTCAAATCTGGACAGCAGCAGTAGCTTGGAGATCATCAATATATTCTGTAACACAGTAGTAGCATCCTTCAAATCTCTTGGCAGCAAGCTTCGTTAAACCTTAATAAGCACGGACCAAATCTCTCGATCAAGCTTCTCTCTTGAATACTAGTATGATGCCTTCTAATAGAACCATGACAGCAACCACCATAATTCTCAGATCTTCTTTCAATTCTGCCACTTCACATACTCCCAAACAGCTGCTCTATTTCTCACTCTTTTCCTTCACAATTCTCATGCACTAGAAGAGATTTTTTTGCATACTGCAGCCCCTCTTTTTATATGAACATAGATAGGCAGCAGGATTCGGCTCTTATCCAGCCGTGGCGGGAGCTGCATGGTGCAGCACCCCCCTAAGATATTGACACGTGGCACCCAGTAAATCCAAGGGTCTCAAATCTCTGCTCTGTAAATGCACTCTTTATTCCTCTCTGTTGACGACCTGACCCGGATCTCACACTTTCAATTTAAAAAAAACGAAAGCAAAACCAGTCGTCTTCCTCCTCCTCTTTCCCTCTTTTGCTCGATCTGCCTTAAATCTCAAACCTCATCATATTTCGGTTCTTGGCGCAGGAGATCCGGCGACGGCGAGAGGTGGCGAAGACAAGAGCAGGTACATCCGTCCTTCTCTTCCCCTAACCTCCTTTGCGATATGGGTTCTGAACCCAAAATTTCAATACCTAGAACTCACGTCACCCTTTCCGTTCTTGGAGTAGAAATCCGGTGACGGCGAGAGGCGGCAAAGACAGGAGCAGGTACACTGGTCCTTTTCTTCTCCTCACCTCCTTTGCGCTATGGGTTCTGAATCTTGTTGCGTATGCAGTGATCAGCATCACAACAGGGTGTAAAGGGAAATGGAACACATTCTCCTCATGGTAACTTAGTCTAGACTTCTATATCTTGTTGTCTTGTTCTGTTTTCACTTGGTTAATTTAGGCTATAGAAAATGTTACAGGGATATATGTCCATTAACTAACTTGCTTGAACTGGCATTTTCTAATATAATTGTGTTAGTTGCAGAAAATGCCACTGCATATACATCTATCTTGAAGAAATTTCAGACTCATTATACTGTGTGACAGATATAGGGGGAATATAGTAGTATCCCTAGACGAATCATCCTTACTATTATTACTGATGATTTTTTCTTCTAACAAATTGAATTTTTTTTTATTCAGATAGAAAATGGCAAAGATGAGAATATCTCTGAAAGACCTCGAATACAGAGGTGTTGAAGACATTTGATCAGCCTTTTCTCATGAGCATCTACAGTAGAGACTGATGTTGAGCTTGATTATAGCTTGGTATTTTCAGGATCTTGTTCTGTTTGCACATTAGGTTGCCCGGTTTGAGTCTTTGAGGTGTGTGTGGAATGGGCAGGGGAGGGAGATGGAGGGACACAGGATTGAAGATTTTATGTACTGTAGTAGTGTCTTAAAATTCCTGCCCCGAGGTTTGCTTATATTTGTTGTCTCGTATCACCTTTTTATATCCAGAGTTTGGCATTATATGTAAGATGAATTGAGTTTCAGAGGACCATGGAATATTGAAATAAGATGAAATATTCCTTTTGCTTCAGTCTCGCCTTCCATCGAGTAATATTAAATTAAATACTAGCATATGCTCTTGCCAGGGTTCATGGTAGTAAAACAATTACAGATTGTAAGAAAGATTGCAGAAATGAGATCAGCAATGAGTAACCATTGTCCAACCGCATTTCATCTTCCTCGAATCCACCGCTCTACTGTGTATTAAAAATATAGAAAAGCAGAGATCCTGAGCCCAGATGAACAGAGCCAATTACACCACAAAGCATAGCAATTCTAGAATTGAATTGATCAGATCAAACAAGAAGAGTAATGGGAAAAAAAATGAATTACATTATAAATTAAAAGAAAAAACAGAAAAAGGGAATACCTATTTCCCTAATTACGAATTTCTGATATCATTCTAAAATAACCTCTAAAGAAGAAGTGATAAAGAACAAAATGAAACAAACAAGGAAATCAAATCTCATCAGATCCAATTATGGCTGTTGTTGTGCATCCATATAACCAGCATCGACAAGCACCTTCTCCCTCTTGGCCAACTCAATATCCTCATCAACCATCATCTTCACCAATTTCTCAAATCCGACCTTGGGTTTCCATCCAAATTCCTTCCTCGCCTTACTCGAATCCCCCTTCAAGTTATCGACCTCAGCGGGAGAAGAGAAGGACCAGTGTACCTGCTCCTGTCTTCGCCGCCTCTCGTTGTCGCTAGATTCCTGCGCCAAGAACCGAAAGGGTGAGGTGAGTTCTAGGTTTTGAAATTTTGGGTTCAGAACCCATATCGCAAAGGAGGTTAGGGGAAGAGAAGGACGGGCGTACCAGCTCTTGTCTTCGCCACCTCTCGCCGTCGCCGGATCTCCTGCGCCAAGAACCGAAATATGGTGAGGTTTGAGATTTAGAGCAGATCAAGCAAAAGAGGGAAAGAGAACGAGGAAGACGACTGGTTTTGCTTTCGTTTTTTTAAAATTGGAAGTGTGAGATCCGAGCCGGGTTGGGTCGTCAATAGAGAGGAGTAAAGAGTGCATTTACATAGCAGAGATTTGAGACCCTTGGATTTACTGGGTGCCACGTGTTAATATCTTAGGGGTACTACACCATGCAGCTCCCGCCACGGTTGGATAAGAGCCGAATCCTAGGCAGCACAACTTCTGCGAGAGAAAAAAGAAACTTAAGAGTTTCCATTCTATGTGCAAACTTGGGCCGCAAGGTTATTCTAATTAGGAAACCTTGATTTAAAAGAATCAAATCCTTTCTCTAACTGTAGCGGATCTGTATTAGAGAATAAGAAGAGTCCAAAAATAGATTATGTCCAATCCAAGAGGGAGAGTTTCTAATTTCGTGGAACTTCTTGCCCATCATGCCAGCTGTCCAAATTACCATATAAGAATTCTGAAATCTGCCCGAGACTCCTCCTAGAGTCCTTGTTTAACATGTTTGCTGCCTTCTCCTCTTTTATTAATTTTTAAACCAACTCAATAGCTATGCAATCTGCTGTGTACGCATAAGGTTTATCTCTAACACTTGTTGAACTTATGTGCATGAAAAATCCTTAAAGGGCATGTGGCAGCTTCTTTTTCTCTTTTTATTTAATAATAATGCATGATGTTGTCCATCATCATATACACTGCATCAGGGCATCATACGGGCAGTAGCTATATTTATATTCAACTAATGTGCATGTGCTGCTGAGATCACTATTCCACTTAAGCTATCATCAATCCACAAAAACAGAATTGGTTTGGTTCAAACTGAGCCACTTCGAAATTGAACCAATACACTTGGTCCTCAATTTAACCAGTCCATTAAATCTACCAATTAAATGCAGACACTTTGGCAATGTTGACACCAATTACAATACATGTGTTGTAAATATGTTGCTCAACACATAGATAACAGCATCAATACGGTCCATAGGCGCAATCATCACAAGGACATCCATCACCGTGTTCCTCCGACATAGCCTCCGGTTCCTCGGTACCGATATCATCATATCCCGCGGACTGGACTTCAAGACCAACGAAGTATCTGTCATCTGCATCATAATCTAAAAGAGTATGTACAATGGGGGTTTGTTCCACCGAGCTAGTGAGGGGATGAGGAATGCACAAACACACAATTCACACATAGTCCATGATGAATGTAAATGCTAGTAGATTTTTCACCTAACACACAGTCTAAGTGAATGGTATACGGTACTGTGACAACTCGGGAGATACTGTGGGTCACTTATGTTATCACCACAATGAAACCTCAATTGTCACTAGGGGGCTGCGCCGGTCGAAGCCACCAAAACCACCCAGAGATAGACCCTGATGATCAGTGGTCATCCTTGACCTGACCTCTCTCCTCCATAAGCCAAGAAGCTTTGATCACCCAACACCTAAGCCCCTGTTGGTAAGGGTCGTAGCATAGGGGAAATGAATCCTAGCCACATATATACTACATGCAAATCCTATCGTCTCGAGAGGTATTACGGGTGCATCAACGTCCCATTCCATCTAGCACCCGGGTACCAACACGATACAGCACATACAGGCCAATATGACAAGCAATATAAGTTTATGAACATTTCTGGGGTTTTGGTATCGGTACATCCGGCACCGTAAACCGATACAAGATGAAGCATAACCCATAACACTAATAAATCCATTCACAATCAAGGTAAAGAATATGCAATTATGCAACATGCTTAATGAGGATGCAATAACATGGTTAATACATGTATAGATAATAGTAAACCCAACAAAGCCCAAACCCACTCACCAAAGATTTGCATATAATATGTTGTGTCTAGAATAGGTTACTTTGGTATGCGCTCTGCCGTACAAGTTAGGCTATTTAGGGATGCATGAATAGGGTGTTAGAAGAGTGTAGGTGGGTCCCACAAAGAGTCCCCACAAGCTGCCATTCATGACAACACAAAAGAACTCGAACAGATTCTCGAACGGAGGCAGGAGCCTTAGTCCGTTCGTGGATCCATTCTCAGTAATGAAAAACCCAAATGGAAAGGGATAAAATGGACTAAATGGATTCTCGAATGGAGGTACGATCCTGGGTCCGTTGGTGAATCCGTTCAAGCCAACATTCAAATTTTAAACCTTAAATTGCTGAACGGATTGTTGAACAGAGGCCGATGCTTGGGTTTGTTTGTGAATCCGTTTGCACCAGCATACGAATTTCTTAAGTTGTTTGATTTCTAACCCAAATCCTTAGTTGTATTATGTTCTTAGGGCTTGGAGAGGGTCATTTGCAAGGTCCAATAATGTCAAGAGAGCCTAGCCCTAAGTTGGTCTTGGGGATTCAAGAATTGGATCCCTCCAAGGCTTCCATTTCTAGGTCAAGGTTGTTTAATGGTCAAGAGTAAAATGGGAAGGTCTAAGTAAGGTATTATTGGTCCAAGGATGAGCATTAAATCATCCATGAGTTAGGTAAGTGCTCCACTAGCAACATTGGGTTCCAAGGGAACCCTAGGCTAAAACTGAACTCCATAAATGCCATTAAATTCAAAATTAGAGAAGAGGAAGAGAGATATTTGAGAGCTCTTACCTAAGCAAGGTGAGCCAATGATGGCCCCTCCAAGTGGCAAGACCTTCCCTCCTTTCTCCCTTTTCTCTTCTTCCTTCCTTTTCTTTCTCTTTTCCTCTTGAATGATCGGTCCTTATTTTGGTGGAGTGTTAAATGAGCCAATAAATGGCTTAGGCTCTATTTATAGGAAGTGGCCACTTAGGGCCTATTTGACTAGGCCTTAGTAACCATGGTTCTGGTTAAAATAGGTTTTGGGCCTTGTGGGCTCACAATCAAGGTCCAATAATTGTGAGGGAGGTTAGGAGTAGGGTCCATCATGTTCGAGGACATGGCCATCGTGTCCGGAACATAGATACGTGGGTCCCACACAAGGAAACACACAACAAGCCTTACAGCACGAACGGATTATCAGACGGACTCACTAACAGTGGGTCCATTCGTAAATCTGTTGCAGTTAAAAGGGCTGAAACATGAAGAAAAATCTCGGAGTTTAAGCCCACACTTCAAGGGCTTAAAGGGGAGGATAAACCACATATCAAGAGGTTAGTAACTTAGCCCTTGTCTATCACGGTGTATCCCCCGTGATTCCGAAGAGCTTCCCCACTGCGATGCTGACCTCATCAGTGAGTGAAATGTTGATATGGCATGACATAGGGTGTTCCGTCTGGTACTCCTGGCTACTAGGGCTTGTACTAGGAGGGTAGTCAACGAAGTTGCCATCGACGAATTTCCCCCACTCCCGGTTATGAAACCTTTCCTCGACGGGCAAACCCATGCTGAAATCGATGACCTTGTAGTTGGGCTTTACCACAATTGAGAACAGCTCACAAGCATACAAGGTAGCAGTATCTACACATCATGAGGAAAAATAAGAAATAATTAGGATCTCGGGTGTGGCTATAACACAAAGTCAGTCATTTGTCTCCACCTGAGCCGGGGGACGCTCTGCATCTTGTATTTTTCATAATCGCATTGATTTAGCATACATATATATATTTCTATCGTTAACCTTTAATTTTGGCATGATGCAGACTCTTAAGTATTCATGTGCAGTGTACATAGTAGTTAGTATAACATAGTTTAATTTATTTAAATAGTTTGTGCATCATTATTTAGCCATGCATGTGGGTATAGGACATTCATAAAGGGAGAATATTCAAAAACAAACATCTAGTAGAAAAACCGATTTACCCGAGCGAGGTGGGTGCCTAACATCTTCCCACTCTCGTAACCTGACCGCTTACCCTGAATCTCTGTTCAGACCAAACATAATCTCGTAACCCTTCTTAGGGCTGCATCAATTGGGTCCTAGGCCCTAATCCTAGGTGGCAACTCCATTTCACATGAATAACATGACCTGCATCCCCCGTTAATTGACACATAGACTCCTCTCCATTGAGGAGTATAATACCCTATGCATCGCGACGCGGCGAGAACGGATCCTCACACCCCCTTAAATTTGGTCTTGTTCTCAAGAACACTTAGTTACAAATGAAAATTAAAATAATTCTCACCTAGATCTCAAATTTTTTTGGGGGTAATTCACAAGTTGCTTCCTCCAATGGCCAATGGAGACGAATTGGATGTTATGCCCACGAACTCATTGGTCCAACAATACTTGAGATTAGAGGTTTGAGAAGCAACGTGTCACAGGCAAATGAAAATCCTATACGGACCCGAGGTGATCAATCTCTGTTGAACAAATCACTTCCATCCACTATTGTTTTAAGCCGTTAGACAGAGGAGAATGTTCCCGTATAAACCCGTGACAGTCGATTTCCTCTGTCGTGCCTGGCTTTGATGCCATTTGATACGTGCAAGGATAATAGAAAGAGAAAATAAAGAAGAGAGAGAGAGAGAGAGAGAGAGAGAGAACAATTAAGGTAGGTTTTTGGCTTTATAGGCGAAGTCGGACATCTGACTTGGATGGGATCTGGATCCTCTACTTCCAAAGCTTGTACTTCCATCCTACTTCCATGACCTCTCACTGTGCCACCTGGATTGACAGCCATCCAACGACTGAGATTAAAAAAATTCAAATTTTTTTGAAAACCTCATAGCATCCTATTTGAACCACCTTAGACCCAAAAACAAACCCACCCACCAGTCCAAACTCACCCAAACCAAACCCTTCAACACTCAAACCAAACTAGGTTTCAAATCGTTTAGAAAACTAAAAATCCCCAAATCTAAGCTCACAGTTCTTCTTCTTCCCACGGTTTCTCTCTCTCTCTCTCTCTCTCTCTATCTGTCTATCTATCTACATGGTTCGGTTGTTCATTGTTAAAACCCATCCATATTCGAATACTCAGTCAACATCGCATCAAGGTTAGATACCTCTCTCTCTCGCAACTTTCATGGCGATGAATCTTGCTTTCACCGGCCATGATTTCGATCATTCAACAGTTCTTTTACAGATAATAAAGGATTATTTGGGTTACATTGTAACTATCATTCAAAGAATGCCCAAATCTTCAAATTTCGTGGTTAGGAGTTGTCTCTGTCAAATATTGCAACTTTATTCTCCTAAAGATGTTGAGAACACAGAGAAGATTGGGGTAGAAATCCGAAGAGGGAGAGAAGTCTCAGTGGTAAAGTTTAAAGTTGAAATCCTGATTCACCATGGATTCTTTCATTCATAAGTGTGGATGTTAACCACACTTTATATTTCTCAGATTCTCATATACATTCGATTTAAAGATCTTCAAAAACCCACAATCTGGATGATAAGAGTTTTAAAAGTGATGCTTGTATCCATCTAAATCCCCCAAAAAAAGCCCCAAATTACTACCACTGAAGGTGTCTTCTTCTCCGTTGGAATCCCCATTCTGTGTTTTGAATCCCGGAATCCCCATTCTATGTTTTGAATCCCTTGTTCTAACAAGTATAAAGGAGATGAATCCAAATTGAGTGATTGAGGAAGCAAGGCATTGAAGCAATGGAAGGGAAATTAAAGAACTCCAAAACTTAAAAGGTTAGGTTTCTAAAATCATTCCGTATTTTGAATCCCTTGTTCAGATGGCAAGTATAAAGGAGATGAATCCAAATTGAGTGATTGAGGAAGCAAGGCGTTGAAGCAATGGAAGGGAAATTAAAAAACTCCAAAACTTAAAAGTTAGGTTTCTGAAATCTGGATTCAATTCGTCGGTAGAAAATTTCGATAATGAGAAACAAAAAAAGGATGAAGAACGTCGGCAGTGGCTGTAAGAACAACAATCTCTCCATCTTCATCGTCGTCTTCTTTGTCTTTCTCTTCGCCATTTTCTTGTACAATGAGGATGTGAAATCGTTTGCAGAGTTCTGATTCTCAACATCCAAATCGCAAGAACTTCAACACGACCTCTCAAGTTCAAATAACCCAATTCAAGAAACCAGCTAAAAAAATAGGGAGAGAAGCTTTGGAGAGATGGAGAGGATTTGGGAATTTTAGGGATTTCTTCGAAACGATCTGAACCAAATGAGAGGTTTGGGTTTAGTTTGAGTGAAATGGGTTTTGTGTTGATGAGCCGAACCGGTCGGGTGGGTTTCTTTTTGGGGTTTAAGGTAGTTCACAAGGATCCCATTATGATTTAAAAAAAAAAATTGAATTTTTTTAATCTCAGTTGTTGGATGGCTGTCAAGCCAGGTGGCACAGTGAGAGGACATAGAAGTAGAATGGAAATACAAGCTTTGGAAGTAGACGATCCGGATCCACTTGGATGAGAAAGCCTATCTCATCTCATTTAAGAGAAATTTTAGGGATTTTAAAGTCTATCTTCCATTTCATATTAGCCTATTAAATAGGCAAAGCCGAACAAGTAGTAACTAATTCCTAAAACTTCTCCCACACCTCATGTACAACTTCAGTTACATTCCGAAATAACTACAACAAATAACCATAACTCCACGTGTACGTAACCACTAACATAGTTATATAGGCTATATTAACTACTTACAACTACTCACGTTCATACCGACACATAATAATCCATCCCCCTAAAATTTTGTCTTGTCCTCAAGACCAATTGTAAAAGCAAAAGAGTGCACAAATAAAAATTTAAATAATTCCACCCAGATCCCATAGAGAAATATTAGCAACTCCTAATAAGTACATAGCATGTATGATGTATCCACTTCTTATATGTGAGATGAATAGAACAGGATATGATAAGTGTGCACCATATGGGGAACAATTTGACATTGATCACTATACAGTGCAAAGATTGAAGTAAATAAATATCTGAAATGAGGTCCAAGCAACAACAAAAAAATAAAAAAAAACAAGAGGACAAGCATTTATAACAGGATTTCAAACACGGAAACCATCTGAAGAGGGCCAACATGGAAGCACTGCCATGAAATAAAACATTGCTCCCAGGGCCTAACAGCTGATGCACTTGAGCTACACTGCTTCATAAAAGCGTTTTGCAGAACTAAGGAACACATGATGTCACCTTTTGCAAGAGATATTTGAACCCATATTTGCACAATTGATGTATCAGAATGACATTTTTCATTTCCTTAAAGAAATCAAACTGCACATCAGATGGTCGTTAACCACTTCTACATTTAAGTTCTTATCCCTGACCTACTATAAATTATCCTGATATAGCAAAAGCTATATGCTAAAACGTTCTTCCGTCACCACAAAGAACCATCAGCCACTCCTTATAATAAGGCAGGGACCATTCAATCAAAATTAGGAGATGATGAAGGCACAGCAACATCAACCAGAATAAGAACCACCAACTGAAAACAAGCTCCTGGAGAATGACTTGCTACTTCCCCTTGAGCTTACAGTAGGCATACAAACCAGAGCCAAGGAAACCAAGAAGTTGCCCAATAACGTTCAACTGGCAACAAAACATGGCAGATAGTTCATATGAGAAAAACAAAAACTTTGGGTAGAGGACGTCAAATAAGATAAGACAGAACGGAAACTTAAACATACAATATCAAACGGAAGCCCACCAAATACAAGCCAGCCAAACCCGACAGTAAAAAAATCCTGCCACAGAACAAAGATCGGCAATGCCGAGATAATGTAAGGGATTATTGTCCATACCATACAAGTGTAAGGTCTAGTCTTATCTCCTATACATAAAGTGAACTGATGAGAAGATTGTAATATGAAGAGGATAACATGAAAATGTGCAGGACTATACAACATCTTTTCTCAGTTTGCTGAAAATGAGTATTTTCAATCATCCACCACATCAATATGTGAAGATGATCTCCTGAGGTTGTACCTACCAAAAATATAGGCTCTATATGGCACACGATACTTTGTTCATATTGTTGCAGAACTGCATATTCTCATCGTCAACAAAGAAAGAAACACAGGTAGGTGATGAAAGGAAGATTATTATTTTAGTATATCTAGTATCTACTTCATATAGTTTAATGATTTTGTCAATAAGATACGTCGTGTGGTTGTTTGAGGACTTGGGGTTGAACAGAAGGCCAGAACAATTGAACAATCAATTGCTGGTTTAACTTGCGATCCAGGCTTCAGAACATTCATTACATTAATAATTGTCTCAGGGCCAAAGAAGGTTTTGATCGATGTGTGTGTGCGCATATTAATGTGCAAGGTACTACAAAAGATTGGTAAAAACAAACCTTTAAATTACCGCACATTGTTTGTGTGAGCGCTGAATTAAGAGTCGTATTCACAAAGATACAGTAGTTCAATAAGAAAGCCATTATACAGGAAAGAAGCATGACAGCCTGCAAAAAAAAATGCACTATTTTTAATTAGACCCACTGAACTTTAATGCATGGGGGGGGGGTAAAATACCACAACAAGAACAACCAGATAATGTAAATGTTTGTCTTCTCGTATATTTAAGACGATAACTGATTCCACTAACTGTGTAAAAGGAACATGAAGAATTGAAGATCGATTAAAATGAAGAAAAATGTGGAATTTTGAATTTGCTCTGAAATATGAAAAATTCCAAGACACTCAAGTCAACTTAATCAAATCAACAAAGCTTTATCAACAACTCAGGTGGGCTATAACTGGCCTACAAGAATCATGTTCAGCCATTGCAATAAAGGTAGGGCCACATCTTGCCACTCCTTGTTTTAGATCATAAGCATTTATATTTTTTTCTCATTACTTCAAACCAAGTCATTTTTTAGGCCTTACTCTTATTCTCTTGATGCCTTGAACCATAACAGTATTCATTAAAAGTTACAAAAAAGAAGTTTGCACCATATCTCTTCACTGGTGCATGATGGATTTTGTTGTACATTATTAAACCATATCAATATGGTTTCTTCATCTTGTCCCCTGCTTGTGCCACAACAAGTTAACAAAAATGCCTACAGCCTACATTTCTAGTTACATCCTTTCAAAACTTGCCACTCATCCATAACAATTTCTGCCCTCAGCTGCACTAATTTTATGCATGACTTATTTATTGGTCGACCAACATTCTCCTCCATACAACGTGGCTGGTCGTATAAACCTATAAATTTCAAATTTAAAAACAAAATCTGTGCAGTTAAAATCTCACCAAGGATATCCTGGTAAACCATAATACCTTCCTAGTAAGAGAAACGGCTATCTAGCTCTTTTTTGATCCACTTGTACAAGTCATCACGTACAAGAAAAATATAAGACATGGTCAGAATAAGCATAACATTGGTAAGGAGGGGAAAAAAAACACAGCACAAAAGAAGCATGTGAGCTGAATGCACAATAGATTTGCATAAGATGCACGGGAATCTGTATGCAATCATCAACAGACCTATAGAAAAAACAGAGCATATAGACAGAAGCAAGAAATCCATGACCTTTGTCCAAAAGTAACATCATTCCAACACCTCCAAGGTGCTCCAATCATACAATATGCAATAAGAAAGACAAGTTTGGCTGTGAACAGGAAGCACCTGAAATCCAGGGGAATATAAATGAGGAAAATTCATTGTCATCTCCAAGTCACCTCGGACAAACGTCCAGAAAAGCAACACTGGTCCACATATTATCCCTACAAAAATATAGGTATAACATAAGCTAGAGCAACCACAGTTTTTAAACATCAATGTACTGTGACACTAAAAGAACAAATGTGGGTCAGCTTAACATGTGTTTATCTCACCATTGCACCACATTAGACCAAAGCTATTAAGGCCACTAGATTTGCCTGTGATGATAAAAATACCATATTTCAGTAACCAAACAGCAAATTCCAGTAGGAAAGAATGAAATATTGGAAGATATAAGAAATACTACCAAGACGGGCTATAGTTGCAAGGTATATTGCTGTAGTGATGTTGGCAATGAAAACAATTGCATAGCCAAAGGAATCAAATGACAAGTCTCGAGCACCAGCAATAAATGCACCAAGAACTATCATCCCCACACTGATGAAACCCTTGGATTTACCATTAAAAAAGGAATTAGAAACATAAAAAGTTTGAAGCCAAAGAAATCATGATGAATTTAAACAAAACATAAAATGGGGACATTCTATCCTGAACTTTATACTCAGCATGCTTCTGCATTATGACTTCATATTGAAGGAGCTAAAAGAAGTAGACCTCTATTGCAACAAATAATATAGGTTTATACAGCACTGGTCCACCAATCCACCTCAATTATTACATTGTTAGGTTATCACCCTCTAAGAGAATGAAATACAGCAGACAAAAAATTCAGACATCAGCATGTCTTCAATACCATCAAAATCGCATGCTCAGTACAAATGGACAGTTAATCTTCAGATAATGAAAGATGAATGTTAGAGTGATTGAGATATTAGCATGTACTCAACTCAACCAAACATGCATGCATTACAAGAAAACAACAGTGAGAAAGGGCCATTACCTGCCAACAACAGAAGATGAATACTTTTGCCTCGTCAAAAGATACTCCACAATCATTGTAAATACCACAGTAGTCCTCCTAAGGGTAGTGTACATGGGAACATTAACTCCACGCACAGACTCCATTGATGCCAGCTTTCAACGGGGGAAACATAATGATAGAGTGATACACTATTTAAAGCTCACATGAGAGAACTCAATTCTTCATCAAAATAAAATTGGAAAACTATACAGGTAAGCATACCATGTAAAGCAAATAAGTTATTGCAAGAGGTGATGTCTGAATCAATGTCTTAAGGGGAACAAGAGTTGGTGAGTTATCAGTAAGAACTCGAGATTCACCAACTGTGAAAGAAATAATTCTCCACCGTCTCAATGCATAGAGGAATGCAGATGAACATATCATCTGTAGCAAATACAAGATAAAATACTTCAATAAACAAAGCAAAAAACATTGTGTCTGTCTTAGCAACATTTTTTTTTGGGGGGGAGGGGGGGTGGGTGTTAGAAATCAAATTGTGTAATCAGTGTTGGTATTGTATGACTTGAAAAAACTGAAGCATGAATGCAATAATAGAGCATCAAAACAATTAACTAGTGGAATCAAATTCAACAGTTTACGACTCATTGGAAAAACATTAAACAAACCCTATGTTGGATGGAGGGGGGAGGGAGCTCTTGCATAGATTTTCTGGAATCTATAATAGCACTTTTTGACATCCTTATAGCAAAAGATTGAACTGTCTCTGAAAAGTTATCCCACTCCATTACTCAGTGTATTTTGTGACATCAGAACCCAAGGATATTTCATGCTTTAATATCTATATTAAGGGTGATTTCGACTGGAAGAAAAACTTATGAAAGTTTCTGAGAGCTTTACAAGGAAACCCTTTACCAGCTTCATTCAGGACTGATTAGTCAAAGGCAATAATCACTATGACCTGGCAGCCCAAGTTTATTCTGGACAAAGTGACACACCCCATGAATAAGCTTAATTGCCACACATGAGTCAGAAACAGTTGTTAATGGACAACATAGAGAGACAAGCGTTCCATCTAACTGATAAATTGGAACTGATAATTCAGACCTCATGAAAATTGAATCCCTAACCCTTTCAAAAGGGATCGGGCTTCTCTTCAAGCACTTTCACCAACCAATATGGGTTGTGTCGAAGTTGTGAGGACATTTAGTAGTGTGGTGAGTGGTGACATTTGTAATTTGTGGTAGTGTTTAGGCTTACTTTTATGAGCCATGGTATTGTTTAGAAAGTGTGTTGGTGTTTAAGTTAAGTGATAGAGTACGTAAAGGTATCAGTGTTGTTGAAGTACTGTTCACATGAACAGTGATTTGGTTGATATGCATATCTTCTATTTTCCTAGTCCTAGTTGGAGTCCTAGTTTCTAATTATGTCAAGTCTTTATTCTACCGTGAGTTATTAGTCTTAGTTTCAGTTGTGAGTTGTTAGTTCTAGTTCTAGTTTTATTTCATGGTTCTTTTCCTATTGTAATTTGGAATCCTATCATGATTAGGAGTTCCCCTTTCTATTGTAATTTGAGATTATAAATACAAGCATTATGTTAATTTAACAGTTCTCTCCTTTTCTTTATCTTCTTCTCTTTCTCTCTTCTTCCTCCATTCTCGGTTCTGGTTTTCTTCATCAATACTCTGTTACATGGTATCAGAGCATCACCTTTAGAATGGAAGTAATCTGCAATTCTGGTTTGAGGGTCTTCTAAAGCCTTTTTTCTTCAAGGGGTGCAGCACCCACTGCGGCATATTGCTATGGATTAAACCCTAGATGGAGTTTTCAAGTGAAAACTAGGGTTTCTACTAATACTATCTACCTGAGTTCTTAGATCGATTGGAGATCCTTAAGTTGAAGCTGCCTTTGTTGAAGACTTCTTCTACATATAATACTGATCCAAATCTGTGGATCCTCTCTACTATTGAAGACTGCAGATTCAACTTAATTTTTCTCTCTACTACTTCCTGCAATAACCCATTGAGGGTTTTCATATCAGGTGCTATTTTATCTCCAATTGATCCATTAATTTGGGAAATCTGATTTCTCTTACAGATTCACCTTGCAGTTCATCTTCTCTATTGTTTCCTTTTGGGTTTTCAAACCCTATTTACTGCTACTACATTTGGGTTTTCAAACCCCTATTTACTGCTGCCACTTCTGGGTTTACATACCCTACTGCAGCCAATTGGTTCCTGCCACTCTTCTCAGATTTTCAAACCCTAATCAGAACCTGAGTAAGAGCGGTTTGTGATTACTGCTACTGCTACTGCTGGTTGGAATATTACTGCTGTTTTTTTTTTGGGTTTCTCTGTTAAACCTAACCAGGTTCTGTTCAAGAGCCGATTACTGTGCTGCTGCTATTACTTTTTGGACTTGATGGCTGATCCTAAACCACCATCGGACAATTGCCAAATACAGATTACCACCACTAAACTATTTGGAGTTCCAAATTATTTATTATGGGCCCAGGCAGTACAAGCCTACATACATGCCGAGGGCAAACTGAAATATATTACAGATGATCTCTAAAGCCTTTTCTCTTCAAAGGGTGCAGCACCCACTGCTGCATATTGCTATGGATTAAACCCTAGATGGAGTTTTCAAATTATTTATTATGGATCCAGGCAGTACAAGCTTACATACATGCCAAGGGCAAACTGAAATATATTACAGATGATCCTCCTAATCATGATCCTAATGATCTTACCACATTTACAGCTCATGAGGAGTGGATGCGTGAAAACTCTATTATAAAGATATGGCTTTGGAACAGTGTTGAACCTGCTATTGCTTCCAATGTGATGTTTCACACTCTTGCTAAGGATGCCTGGAATGACTTGCATGAAAGCTTCTCTCAAGAAAGGAATATCTCCCGTAGGTATGATCTATATGAGAAACTTTTACCTTCCAACAAGTAGATAAAACCTTGAATGAGTATTTTACCAATTATAAGGGCATGGTTGAAGAACTGCATATACACCAATCCTTGACTACTAATCTGGATCAGTTAAAGCAACAAAGAGATGAGTTTCATGTTGCAAAATTTCTTGTTGGGCTACATCCTGACTACCAGTCTGTGAAGAGTCAGTTACTTATAGGAGAGAAGGTTCCTTCTCTCAATGAAGTTTTTTCTCCTCTCAACTGTCTGGCTAATTCCTCCAAGCCTGACAATATTCCCAAGGACAACTCAGCATTTGTTGCTAATCGTGGATGGGGACGTGGTCGTGGCCAATTTAGAGGCCGTGGCCGTGGCTTTGGCTCTGGTAGACGAGGTACAGGATCTCAATATATTGACAAATCTGCCCGCCAGTGCACTCATTGTGGCAAACCAAATCATATAGTGGATACTTGTTGGGCCAAGCATGGAAAACCTGAGTGGGCGAATGAACTAGACAATGCTGCCACCACTGACACTGCTAATGAGAAAACCACCAGTGACATGAACCAGAGTCCAATTACTTCATTTGTGTCTCGTGATGATTACAACCAGCTAGTCAAACACCTCCAACACCTTGAAGCTGCATCTGCCTCCACCTCTACCGCCACTCTAGCTTATAAAGGTAATGCTGCATTTTTCCCTTCTTCTACTTCATGGCTCATCGATTTAGGTGCTTCATGTCACATGACTGGCGAGTCAAGTTTATTTTCTTCCATAAATTCCATTCAAACCCCTTCCAATGTTATCCTTGCTGATGGATCCTCTACTAAGATAATTGGCCATGGAACTGTTGCTCCAACATCTTCCATGACCTTCTCTCCTGTTCTTCATGTTCCTAAGTTACCTTTAAACCTTGTATCTATTAGTCAACTTACTAAGTCCCTTGACTATTCTGTAACTTTTTATCCTTCTTATTGTGTTTTTCAGGACCTTCAGACAAGGAAGAAGATTGGTGGAGAGCTTGAGCGTGGACTGTATTACTTGGATAGCACCGAACCTTCCACTGCTGAGACATCTACTACCATACCATCCCCCATGCAATGGCATCTCCGGCTTGGTCATCCATCCTTACCTAAACTCCAATTAATGGTCCCTAGTTGCAAGTCCACATCTCACCTTGAATGTGAGGCTTGTGAACTAGGCAAACATCATTGTGCCTCTTTTCCTGCCCGTACTTTACCTAGAAGTTCTTCATTGTTTTCTTTTGTTCATTCTGACATTTGGGGTCCGTGTAGAGTTCGTAATAGGTTAGGGTTTTCTTATTTAGTTAGTTTCGTGGACGATTATTCTCGCTCCACTTGGGTTTATTTGTTAAATGATCGGACTCAATTTCATATTGTATTTAAAAATTTTTATCATGAAATAAAGACTCAATTTGCTACATCCATTCGAGTTTTTCGTTCAGATAATACTTTGGAGTACACTCAAACTGAGATTTCTGATTTTTGCGTCACCCATGGTATTATTCACCAAACTAGTTGCTCGTACACTCCACAACAAAATGGGGTGGATGCACGCAAAAATCGGCACTTACTTAAAGTTGCCCGATCTATTATGATTCACATGAATGTCCCCAAACGTTTTTGGTGTGATGCCGTTCTTATTGCCTGTTATCTTATTAATTGTTTGCCATCCTCTGTTTTACAAAATAAAATTCCGTTTTTTATTCTTCATCCTGATAGTCCTTTGTTTTCTTCTCCACCACGTGTTTTTGGTTGTGTGTTTTGTTCACATTCTTTATCCCGCCATTGATAAACTATCTCCTCATTCTATTAAATGTCTTTTTCTTGGTTATCCTCGTACCCAAAAAGGGTATAAATGTTTTGATCCCATGTCCAACAAACAGTTTATTAGTGCAGATGTCACATTTTTTGAAAATACTCCCTATTTTTCTTCTACTATACCATCCACTATGAACAATGAAGATCCTCTAGGTCCACCCATACCTGTCACTATTCCTATTCATTCACCAATTCAGGTCTATCACTGTCATCGACGTCGACCACCGCCCTTACCTTCCACCACTACACTTGTACCAGCCACCACTATTCCGCCACCTGTACCGGCTCCTCCTCCATTACCCACAACACCTACTATTCCGGTCTTGCCAAGTGATACAACGGATGCCGATCAGCCCGACAGTCAATCTGATTCTAATGCTAAAGGCTCCATCGACTTACCTATTGCTTTCGTAAAGGTACTTGCTCTTGTACCCAAAAATCCTTAACTGTTTATCCTATTGAGCACTATGTTTCTATTTCTCATCTTCCTTCCCATTATTACCCACTTGCTTCTGCATTGTCTACTAAGTCTATCCCTCACACCCACCATGAGGCATTTTCTCACCCTGGTTGGAAAGTTGCCATGGACACAGAGATGGATGCATTGTTATCTCGCAATACCTGGACTCTGGTTTCATTACCTGCTGGGAAGGATCTTGTTAAATGTCGGTGGGTATATACTATCAAATACAACCCAAATGGTTCTGTTGAGCGGCTGAAGGCCCGCTTAGTTGCTAAAGGCTATACTCAAACATATGGTGTGGATTACTTTGAGACTTTTTCTCCTATTGTTCGTCTGAACTCTGTTCGGATCCTTACTTCTTTGGCTGTTAATTTTGATTGGCCCTTATATCAAATGGATATCAAAAATGCTTTTCTCTATGGTGATCTTCAAGAGGAGGTTTATATGGAGCAACCTCCTGGGTATGTTGCTCAGGGAGAGTCTACCAAAGTCTGCAAGCTTCGTAAGGCAATTTATGGGTTGAAACAATCTCCAAGAGCATGGTTTGATAAGTTCATCTCCATTGTTACTCAGGTAGGATTCTCACAGTGTTAGACCACTCTGTTTTTGTTCGCAGTTAGAATTCAAAAGTGGTGGTGATGGTAGTTTATGTGGATGACATTATTATATCTGGTAATGATGCTTCTGGTATTGCCCAAGTTAAAGCATATCTTCATCAACACTTTCAGATGAAGGACTTGGGAGTTCTCAAGTATTTTCTTGGTATTGAGATTTTGCGAAGCAAGAAAGGTATTAACCTATCTCAAAGGAAATATGTTCTTGACCTTCTGACTGGCATTGGAATGCTAGCTTCCAAACCAGCAGATACTCCCATGGATCCCCATCAGAAACTTAGGTCCATCGAGGGTGAGGATTTTTCAGATGTTCATCGATATAGAAGATTAGTTGGCAAACTCATTTACCTTACAGTCACTCGTCCGGATATATCCTTTGTTGTTGGGGTTATTAGTCAATTTATGCAGTGTCTAAAGAAAATTCATTGGGATGTTGCTTGCCATGTATTACGCTATCTGAAGAGTGCTCCTGGTAAAGGTCTTATTTATCGACCTAATCGGAATGCTTATCTGGTTGAGTTTTCTGATGCTATTTGGGCAGGTGCTGATGGTGATAGGCGTTCTACTACTGGCTTTTGTACCTTCGTGGGTGGTAATTTGGTCACATGGAAAAGCAAGAAACAAACAACTATTACTCGATCAAGTGCTGAAGCTGAATATCGAGCAATGGCACATACTACAGCTGAATTGATGTGGGTAAAATCCTTGCTCCAAGAATTGGGATTTCCCATCACTCAGCCTATGCAAATGTTTTGTGATAATCAAGCCGCCATCTATATTGCAAGTAATCCTGTATTTCATGAAAGGACCAAGCACATTGCGATTGATTGTCACTTTGTTCGGGATGCTGTTATGAAGAAGTTAATTGCTAGTCCGTTTGTCTCTACTACCAATCAACTTGGTGATATGTTTACAAAGGCTCTATTTGGGCCTACTTTTCGTTGAAGTTGTACCAAGCTGGGTTTAGGTGATTTGTACGCTCCAGCTTGAGGGGGAGTGTTGAAGTATTGTTCATGTGACACTGTTCAAGTGAACAGTGATTTGGTTGATATGTGTATCTTCTATTTTCCTAGTCCTAGTTGGAGTCCTAGTTTCTAATTATGTCAAGTCCTAATTCTACTATGAGTTGTTAGTCTTAGTTTCAGTTTGAGTTGTTAGTTCTAGTTCTAGTTTTATTTCATGGTTCTTTTCCTATTGTAACTTAGAATCCTATCATGATTAGGAATTCCTAATCTGATTAGGAGTTCCCCTTTCTATTGTAATTTGAGAGTATAAATACAAGCACTATGAGGGAGATTGATTAATTTAACAGTTCTCTCCTCTTCCTCATCTTCTTATCTTTCTCTCTTCTTCCCCCATTCTCGGTTCTAGTTTTCTTCATCTATACTCTGTTACAAGTGTCATTATAAGAAATTAGGATTATTAATGCAAGATACTGAACTCTGCCAGTGTTTGATTCCGGTCCCAAGCCTGGATAAAGGAGGAGGGTTGATGTGTTAGGTCGATAGTCGGAACTGAAAAAAACCAGCCAAACCCTTTTACATGGATTCTAAAACCTTATATTATGAACATTATGCTAGGGCGTTCAGACAGAATAAGCGGCACACTACACTATGACCCAGGTGTAGTGGAAAGTAAGCAAGGGTTAGCTAGGGCTTCCCCTCTAAGTGATGGGCTGCGTCAGCGCCCGGATGCGGTGACAAGTAGACAAGAGTTCTCGCACCGTGGGCGAGTATGGGTAAAAAAAGCTAGTTCAAAAGTGTAGGATTAGATTAGCATCTTGGAACATTGGATCTTTAGCAGGTAAGACTCTAGAATTGATAGATGTTATGAGGAAAAGAAGGATTAACATAGCCTGTATTCAAGAGACTAGATGGAACGGTAAAAAAGATAAGGAGTTGGACGACTTTAAATGGTGGTGAACAGGGGATAAAAGTGATAGAAGTGGAGTGGGTATAATAGTGCATAAAGATTTAGAGAATGATGTGGTGGATGTTAAAAGATTAGAGATAGGATTATATCCATCATGCTTGTGTTGGAGAAAGAGGTTGTCAATATAATTAGCGCTTATGCACCTTAAGTAGGATTGGATGAAAGTAATAAGTTACTATTTGGGAACACATAGATGGATTAGTGCAAAGTTTTCATCAAGGAGAAAAGATTATTATATGGGGCGATCTGAATGGACATGTTGGGAAAGATCGTAGAGGCTATGAAGGTGTACATGGAGGATATGGTTTCGGAGAGAGGAATGAGGAGGGGATCTCAATTTTAGATTTTTCTGTGGCTTATGGATTTATCTATTGTAAACACCTACTTTGAAAAGAGAGGAGCATTTAGTTACCTTAAAAAGTGGACATCATAGTAGACAAATAGATTTCCTCTAAGCCCCACCCCGACTTCTTACCCCTCATCTTCTACCCCACCAATCCCTTTCCCATCATCCAGAACCAAAGGGCATTAAAAAAAAACATAGTAGATTCCACGTCTTGGCCCACTCACCAGTACCCATCTCCGACCTTCTTCACCCATAACCGACTACATTCACCCCCATCCCTCTACCCATCTCACCTATCCCCTATCAGCCCCACCTCTAGCCTTCTTCCCATCCCCACAACCCCTGTTTTCCTTGTGTTGTCCTGGGTTGCACCTGTGGGCTGTGGAGTCTGGGTACAATTTTAATTTTATTTGTAATTTTTATTATTTTATACTGCATATCCACCTCTTTGCTTTGCTAGTTTCCCTGCAACTCTAGCTTAATTTGTTTATGCTTGATTTGTTTATCGGCTGCTTGTATATATCATGCTTGTAGATTCCTTACCTTCTTACCAAAAAAAAAAAAGATTCCTTACCTACCCCTCCTAACATTGAAGCTATTCTGATCTACTTGTTTGCTTCTCTGCATTATTCATTTAATGTTAAGCACTGCTCTAGCACCTATGTGCCTTGCTTAGCTGGATTTAATGCATTAGGTGTGTTAGAACCTGTTATATTTCTGTTTGCTATTGAATCGTTTCATTTTTTTTGTTTGGCCATATATGCTGTAGCCTTGATTGCATTTTTATATATACCATGTTGTACTACTTGCTCCTCTTATTGACGCTAGTCTGAACTTACTTCTGTACTTTAGCTTCATTTATTTTTTGTTAGTTTTAAGCACTTCTTTGTTTAGTTCTATGCACTGCTGTACCATCCCGATATTTTGCTTTGTTTGAATATGCACATTTTTTTCAGTTGTGTGACTGTAGTTTAACGCATTAAGTACCCTTTTGTATATTCTTATCTACTTTATATCTATTTTCATATAGTAGTGCGTGAGGTCGGCTGTCGGCACTTTATTTATTCAGCCAATCACCGTTTTGCATGGATCCTCTTGTTTTCTGGCTTCTTGTTCTTTTTCCTGTTATCATGTCTTCTCGTCTTTATTTGGCTAGGGCGTCTCCGGTATGCGACACGCCGCATCGATGCCCGAATGTGGTGATAAGTAGGCAAGAGCAAGTGAGAGGAATGATGCCAGCCCAGAAACGTTGTGAAATCCACTGCAAGTTTGAACTTTGGAACTTGTGTGATTTCAGGTTCTAGTTCTGTGTCTACGGTTGCCTCGATGCTGTGGGCTGCATCAGTAGAAGATGCAGATCAACTCCTCGACTCACCTGTGGAGGATTCCAGGGAGTCATCACAGCTAGCTATTCTTGAGCCTGAAAATCCTGCCGGCTCCCAGCACCAGAGTTACTTGTGTCAGATTTGTTGGCTCGAACGTATGCAGAATCTCTCCATTTCCTAAACTGAATTGTAAGTTATAATCTATCCTTATGTATATATACATAAAATATCAATTAATTAATATATAGGGGCAGAATGGTATTTTCCATCTGTGGGACCCATGTCCCCAGTGTGGAATCAATTCCCTATAGCCTACCCTAGCTGGATTCCCCCTGATGTCACATGACATCACCCCAATGATTAATTATAGCTAATTAGGTAACTAATTTATATAAAAATTAGATTATAAAAACACTTTCTAAAATCTGTTTTTGATTGACTAAGGCAAACATGCCTTAGTCATACACTACCATATATACCATACTTAGTTTTAGGAATCATTATTCACCAAAACAGAATTCGGTTCAGCCTAGGAATTCTAGAGGAGAGAAAGTAGAAGAAGAGAAAAGAGAAGGGAAAGGAAGGGCTATCACTTGGAAATTGAAGCCTAGCTTGGAATTAAGGCTTGGAGCTTGCAATTGAGGGCTGCCATCATCAATTTCATCTTCAGTTTCAAGGTATGTCATCAATACAATTGCTGTACCTGATTCTTCCTCTCAATTCTCCAAATTTCATTTGGGTTTTAAAACCCAATTCTGTCCTAAGCTAAAGGATGGATATGAACTTAACCAAATCGTCAATTTCATCATGATAATAGGATCCAATTTGACCTAAGTGAGAAATAACCTGAATTTCTCTTCTTCTCCTTCAATTATAAGTTGAATCTTATAACCTATTAAACCGTAGCATAGGAAATTAGGCTAAATTGACCAAATCCCCAAATTGGTTAGTGGTTTTGGGTTTAATCAACCCAATTCTATTGACCCACCTTAAATAAGACTTAAAACATGAAATTGAAGCCTTGCAATTCAAGATCCAAGGTACACATGAAAAACCCCCAATTCTGACTTTTGGATCGGATGGAGTTGCAGACCTGCAACCGGTCGACCGTAGGGTCCCTGTTGTGAATCCGGTCCATGATTTTGGCCCAGTCTTGAACCCTAATGTTAGGGTTTTGACCTAGGACTCTTTCCATAACTAATTCATGATATTTTGTGTCTATCTAGGACTGTTAGACCCCATCTTTGTATGGTTTACTTGGAGTTTTGGGATTCTATTTGGCTAGGCTAGTTTGCTATCTCAGGTAAGGGAAATTGATCTTAATTTTGGTGTGTTTGTAAAATTAATTTCTGTTTTGTTAAGTATGCCATATCATGCATCATTCCTACAACTCTGTTCATATAGTTTATTAGCTTTTACTTCTTTGCATTAGATGTGCATTATTTAGGATGCATCTGCATATTGCATTGCACATATTATTGTTCTTGGAACTGTATGATTATTGATGATGTTACTGATCAGCTTATTATTACTCTTATTGAAACATATGTCCTCATATTAGACTGCATATGGTTAGGATTGGTATAAACCCAGTACTACGGCCCTTACCAATAGGGGAGAGGTGTTGGATAATCCGTGGTAGGTCCGAAGGGATGATTCCAGAATGCTATTCACTGTCCCATTTCCGAAGAACATTACAGGAGTGGGAACAAATAGTAGGGTTAGTCACTGGGGGTTCGTTAGCATCAGATGTTTGATGCCTGAGCTGCCGAGTCTCCACCGTAGTAGAATGGTTTCGCTCGGGTAACCGACGTCTGGTTATGTGTTTTCGGGACCGAGGCTATCATTCTATTACAGTAGTACTTATACCTCATGCGACCTAGTATCCATGTTAGGAGCATGTTCAATTTAGGTCATTCATCATGGACTATCTGCATATGCTTGTATGCTTTTCCTTGCTGGGCTTAGTGGAGCTCACCCCTGTGGTATACCTTATTTTTCAGATGATATTGCTTCTACTGTGGCTGTTTCTGTGGGAGTTTCTTCTACTCAGGACCTTCCTACAGCTCATGGAGTTTATACTCCGCTTCTTGTGGAGCACGATGTCTCGTGCTCGTGTGACGACTGTGCCTTCTCTTGAACTGCTTGACAGACCAGGCTATCTCCTCTCTTTTTGTTTATAAACACTTTTGTATACTGAGTCTTATGTAGATATGTCTTTTTGGTTTTGGGTTACTGTGTGGGATTGCCTTGTAACTCAAACTTCACTTATATATATATGACAGCATTATTACTAGACTCCTTTATTACTGCCTTATTCTCTAATATTTAAATTGCTTCCGCTGGGTTTAAATTCTGTATATTGTGATAATTGTTGTAAATAGGGTATTGCACTTGCGATCCTGGTGGATTGGTTGGATGTCAAAGACATCCAGTCATACTTGGCCCTTATGAACCGGGCCGGGGTGTGACAAACGTAGGGTTAGATTAGCTTCCTGGAACATTGGATCCTTAACGGGTAAGAGCCTGGAGTTGATAGATGTTATGAGGAGGTGTAAGATTAATATAGCTTGTGTCCAAAAGACTAGATGGAAGGGTAACAAAGCTAAAGTGATGGACGACTTCAAGCTTTGGTATTCGGGAGACCAAAGTAATAGAAATGGAGTGGGAATAATAGTGGATAAAGATCTAAAAACAAATATAGTGGAGGTCAAAAGATTAGGTGATAGGATTATATCCATCAAACTACTATTGGAGAAAGAGGCTGTCAATATCGTTTGTGTTGGATTATGTTGGCCAGAATACCGTGGGGGGTATTCTGGACTTTTTACTGTTTTATTTCATGTACAGCCATGTTGGCTATGATAAGAACAATTCTGTCCATGTAATTTTGATTCCTTATTATAAATATATGACTTGGGGTCTACCTTAGACCATCCAAGCATTCACTCCTAATTCTAATCTCTCAACATGGTATCAGAGTAGGTTTGAATTAGGGAATTTCCTTCTATTCTCGATTTCCCCCCTCCTCCCTTTGACTCTCGATCTCTTCTTCCCACCCCCCTCTTCTGTTTTGATCTTCTCTCTCCATCATTCTCCCACTAGGGCAGCACTGATGAGGTGATCGATAGATCCAATTGCTGCCCTCCTTTACCTCATCCTATGATACAGTTTTTTGATCGATAGGGACAAGTACTTGCTGCCTGCGATATTTGATTCTTCAGTTTTTTTTTAGGATTGCTTCCACTTCTTTCCAAGGGACCAATCTACATCATTGAAGACTCAAGAACTGCGGCAGTATTTATTTCTTTGGATCAGTTCCCATCTCCAACAAGATTGAAGACCTAGATCGAATTCTTTTCATCAAATTAGGGTTTTCTGAAAAACCCTGACAAATATCGATCTAGGAGTTTTAGGTTTCTTTTGGGGCTGGTTTTTGGAGGAGTACTTCAGTCCTATTAGAAGCATATTCGATCCAAGTTTCAGCTCTATCTGGTGTTTTTTTGTCAGCAATCAGCCCTCCATCGATTTCAGCAAAATCAGGGTTTTTTTCAAACCCCTGAAAAAGTCGATCTCAAGGATTTCTCTGTCAGATGCTGCTGGTTTTTTTAGACATCTCTCCCTACATTAAAAGAGCATTCTCCACCAAATTTCAGCCCTTAGCTTGAAGGGATTCTTGGGTTTCTCATCACACCAACTTCTCTGTGATCATGGGTGACTCAGTTAATTCGACTGCAACTTCTGTTGGTGATGGCCAAGGCAAATCAGAATTTCATACCTTTCTTCCTATTCCAATTACTTGCTTTGGTCACGTTCTGCTTCCTTTGCCATTGCTGGCCTTGCCCTTATTGGTCACATTAATGGCACCACTGTTATGCCAACTGAGACTGGTCATGGTCAAGAAAGATGGCTTGCCAATAATGGGGTGCTCATGTCATACCTCATTGGTTCGATGACTTCAGATCTTGAGCATGGATTTCTTCTCCTTATTACAACCTCTCAAATATGGGCTGTTTGCAAGGAAACTTATTGGCAGCTTAGCAATGATGCCCAGGTGTATAAACTCAGGCAGAAGGCGCTTCACACTACTCAGGGAGAGTTGTCAGTCTCCAAATACTACTCTACTTTGCGCAGCCTTTGGCAGCAATTGGACCACTTCTCTGATTATCACCCTACTACAAGAAGCAAGTGGACAAGATCAGAGTATATGACTTTCTTGCTGGTTTGAATGTGGAGTATGACCAAATTCAGGTTCAGGTGTTGGGCCATAAACCTTTTCCCACCCTTGAACAGTCCTATGCTTTGGTCTCCTCCGAGGAAAACCGCAGGGCTGCCATGCTACACCCACCTATTACTGACAAATCAGCCCTCAAGGCTGCTGCCCCGGCTACTCTTGCACCTGTTGGCACTGCTTCTCTTGATGATTCTACTACATGGACTGTTGTTTGTGAGCACTGTCCCAAACCCTACCACACCAAAGAGAAGTACTGAAAACTTCATGGGAAACCAGCTGACTTCGAAGCAAAAAGGGCTGCTAAGACAAAACCAAAGCCAAAGAAGAAGGTTCATCACATTGAGACTGTTACTACAGCCCCTGCTACTGACATTGGTCTATCCCAGGATGATCTACAGGCATTCCTACGTGTGCTAAGGACTTCCGCTGCTACTACCTCTACTACATCAGCTGATGCTGCCAACTTTGCTGCTCCTTCAGGTTCACACTTTGCCTGGTCAGGTATTCCATTTGGTGGTCATTGTGCTTCTGTAGCTTCCCATCCTTGGATCATAGATTCTGGAGCTATAAATCACATGACCGGTTCCTCTAGCCTATTCCATCGTTATTCTCCCACTTCTAGGAAAGACAAGGTCAAAGTAGCTGATGGTTCCCTTTTCTCCATATCTGAAAAAGGAATCATCAACTGTACTTCTCTTCCTTTGTCCTCTGGTTTACATATTCCTAATTTTACTACTAACCTTCTTTCTATTAGTTTATTACTCGTGATCTTAATTGCAAAGTAACTTTTTTTCCTTCCCATTGTGCTTTTCAAGATCTGGACTCTGGGAAGACGATTGGATTGGGTAAAGTATATGGTGGATTATACCTGCTTGAAGATGGTCGTCCCTCTCCACCACCATTACCTTCTCTGCTACCTCAGAACTCCTTGGTCTCTTCTGAACTTTACCAATGACACTCTAGATTAGGTCACCCTCCATTAGGAATTTTAGCACATTTATTTCCTAGTTTGGTCACCCCATGTACTAATGATGACTTTTTTTGTAAGGGTTGTGTTCTGGCCAAACAGACACGATCAACTTATTCTTTATCAAACAAAAGGAGTTCTTCTTGTTTTCAATTGGTGCATTCTGATGTTTGGGGTCCTAGTCGTAAAACATATCTTTCTAGTCATCGATGGTTTGTTTCTTTTATTGACCGTCACTCTAAGCACACATGGGTGTATCTAAACTATCTAGCTGACCATGGTATTGTTCAGCAGACCCGTTGTATTGATACCCTTGCACAGAATGGTGTGGCAGAAAGAAAAAACCGCCACTTGTTAAAGGTGGCCAGGGCTTTGATGTTTGCTAGACATGTCCCATCTCAGTATTGGGGAGATGTCGTCCTCACTGCTGCCTATCTCATTAATAGACTACCTTTCTGGGTTCTTGACTCCCGTAGTCCAGCTAAAGTTTTACTGGGGAATTCCTCCTTTGTTGTTACTCCCAAGGTGTTTAGTTGTGTGTATTATGTTAGAGATACAAAATCTCCAGGCAAACTTGAACCTAGGGGGTTACGTTGTATTTTCTTGGGTTATTCTCCAACCCAGAAGGGTCACAAGTGCTGCCACCCCCCTTCCCGTCGTACTTTGGTCAGTATGGATTTTATTTTTCATGAGACCGTTTCCTATTATTCTTCACCACCTCTTCAAGGGGAGAATTCTAGTGAAGATGTGTTGTCCTTTGAGGTTCCTCCTTTTCTAACCCCTACGGCTGCTGTCCAGCCACCTACGACTGCTGCCCAGCCTCCTTTAACTGCTGCCCAATCTCCCTTAGCTGCTGCCCTGCCCCCTCTGGCTGTTCTCCCCTCATCCGAAGGGAGTCCTTTATAGGGGGAGACCATCGGAAAGAGTGTTGTTGATGTTCCTATTCAGGGGGAGTTGACTCCTATCCAGAGAACTATTGGTGAGTTTCAAAAGAAGATTAACAACTCCAATATGATCACCTATAAAAAGGGAAGCACCAAAAGAGGACAGCTTCAATCCACTGTAGCACCGATACCCATCCAGTTGCCGGCTCAAGATCTAGATCCTTCCTCTCCTGGTAAGCCCTCTTCCTCCGACCTACCTATTGCTCATCGCAAAGGTACTAGGACTTGCACTCTGCATCCTACATCTCATTTTGTTTCTTATAGTTCTCTTTCTCCTTCTTTTCGTGCATTTGTATTTTCTCTTTCTTCTGTTTCCATTCCTAAAAATTGGTAGGAAGATCTACAGATGGAAAGTGGAAGGCAGCAATGTTAGAAGAAATAAGAGCACTACACAAAAATAATACGTGGGATCTTGTGGCTCTTCCTCCAGGGAAAAAACCAGTTGGATGTAAATGAGTCTTTGTGGTCAAACAGAAGGCAGATGGGACAGTGGATCGTTATAAAGCACAACTGGTTGCAAAGGGGTCCACTCAAACTTATGGAGTTGACTATCAAGAGACCTTCACACCAGTGGCGAAACTCAACACTATAAGGGTATTATCATCTTGTGCTGCAAATCTTGGGTGGGATCTTCAGCAGTTGGATGTAAAGAATGCCTTCCTCCATGGGGAGCTTGAGGAAGAGGTATATATGGATGTTCCACCAGGTTTCTCTGATGACAGGACTAGGGGCAAGGTCTGTAAATTGAAGCATGCTCTTTATGGTTGAAGCAGTCACCTAGGGCCTGGTTTGGTAGGTTTCACAAGGCTATGATTTCAGCAGGATATAAGCAAAGCAATGCTGATCGCACTTTGTTCATCAGACAAGTTGGTGACAAAGTAACTATTCTCATAGTCTATGTGGATGATATTGTGGTCACTAGTAATGATGGTGATGCTATCAAGAAATTGAAGCACTTTCTTGGTCGTGAGTTTAAAGTAAAGGATTTGGAGACTCTAAAATATTTTCTAGGGATAGAAGTTGTTCGATCTTCAAAGGGCATCTTTCTTTCTCAAGGGAAATATATCCTAGATCTGTTGTCTGAGACTGGGTTGCTAGGTTGTCATCCTTCAGATATTCCTATGGAAGCTTCTACAAGACTTAGGGAGAAAGAGAGTAAACCTGTCGACAAAGGCCGTTATCAGCGATTAGTGGGCAAACTAATCTATCTCTCTCACACACAACCTGATATAGCCATTGCTGTAGGTTTGGTGAGCCAGTTTATGCATGATCCTTATTCCTCTCACATTGAGGCAGTCCTCCGTATTTTGTGTCATTTAAAGTCTGTTCCAGGAAAAGGAATTCTTCTCTCTCTTAATGGTCATCTGAAGGTTGAAGCTTATACTGATGCCGATTGGGCTGGCTCTACTAACAGAAAATCAATTTCTGGCTATTGTTCCTTAGTGGGTGGAAACCCTGTCACGTGGCGTAGCAAGAAGCAGAATGTTGTAGCAAGGTCCAGTGCTGAAGCAGAGTTTCGTGCAATGGCACAAGGAATTTGTGAACTTTTGTGGCTTAGAGGATTGTTGCAGGATATTGGTGTTGTTGTCCATCTTCCCATGACGTTTTATTGTGATAATAAAGCAACCATTAGCATTGCTTATAACCCTTTCCAGCAAGATCGTACTAAGCATGTTGAGGTTGACCGACATTTCATTAAGGAGAAGCTCGAAGCCGGACTTATCTGTGTTCCCTTTGTGAGATCTGCTGATTAGTTAGCCGATGTGTTCACCAAGGGGCTAAGTGGCAAAGTGTTTCTTCCTATCTTAGTCAAGTTAGGCATGCACGACATATTAGCTCCAACTTGAGGGAGAGTGTTGGATTATATGGGCCAGAATACCGTGGGGGGTATTCTGGACTTTTTACCGTTTTATTTCATGTACAGCCATGTCGACTATGATAGGGACAATTCTGTCTATGTAATTTTGATTCCTTATTCTAAATATATGACTTGGGGTCTACCTTAGACCATCCAAGCATTCACTCCTAATTCTAATCTCTCAACAGTTTGTGCTTACGCACCTTAGATAAGATTAGATGAAAGTAGTAAGCACCATGGATGAGTTAGTGCAGGATTTTAGCCAAGATGAAATGATTATTATTGGAGGTGACCTGAACGGCCATGTTGGGAGCAATTGTCGAGGCTTTGAAGGTGTCCATGGAGGCTTCGGGGTTAGGGAGAGGAATGAGAAGGGGACCGCAATCCTAGCCTTTACGGTAGCTTATGATCTATCCATTGTGAACACTTTCTTTGATAAAAGAGAAGAACACTTAGTTACCCACAAAACTGAGATTCATACCAGTCAAATAGATTTCTTCCTAACTAGAAGTGCAAACAGATTGTTGTGTAAGGATTGTAAGGTTATTCCTGGGGAGAGTCTAACTACCCAACATTGACTGGTGATCTTGGATATGTGCCTCAGTGCACAAAAGCGTAGGAGGGAACCTATGTACCCTAATATAATGTGGTGGAGATTAAAAGGGGAGTCCTTAGGTACATTTACAGAAAATGTAGTCAAACAAGGAAAGTGGGACTTTGAGGGAGATACCAATGTGATGTGGAATGAGATGATGACTTATATTAAGAGGGCCGCCAAAGAAGTTCTAGGGTAATCAAAGGGTAGGCATCAGGCCCCTAGGGAGACTTGGTGGAGGGATGAGAAGGTCCAAGCAGCCATCAAGACCAAGAAAGAGAGATTTAAGACTTGGCAACGGACTAAAGAATCAGAAGATAAAAAGAGGTATAATGAGGCCAGAAACGAGGCTAAAAAGATGGTAGGGATGGCTAGGACGAGGAAATATGAGGAGCTCTATATTAATCTAAACACAAAGGAAGGGGATAAACGTATTTATAAAATAGCTAAAATGAGAAAAAGGAAGAGTAGAGATTTCGACCAAGTGAGATGTATAAAAGGGGAGGATGGAAGAGTGTTGGTAAGGGGTGAGGACATTGTGAGGAGATGGGATGAGTATATTTATGAACTTCTAAATAGAGAAAGTTCGAATATGACCGAATCGGTTAACTGCATTATTCATCAAGACACCATACTTCAAAGATATGTACGAAAGGTTGGTGTGGCGAAAGTTAAAGAGGCCTTAAGAAAGATGAAAGTAGACAAGACACCAGACCCGGATGAGATCCCAATAGAAGTGTGGAAGGCCCTAGGAGTTTGTGGGGTATATTGGTTAACCAAGTTATTTAACAAAATTATGATCACAAGGAAAATGTCTGATGATTGGAGGAGAAGCATTGTAGTTTTGGTTTACAAAAATAAGGGGGATGTCCAGAGATGCAATAACTATAGAAACATAAAACTAATGAGTCATACTATGAAACTTTAGGAGTGTAAAGAATCCCAAAACCTGTAACCAGTGCCTGGCAAAGAGAAGAGAGAAGAGAGAATGGGATGGAGAAGAAGAGAGAACAATGGGAGAAAAGGGATGTGCGATAGAATGTGTATTCTACCGTACCAGCCAACATATATTTATATTAAGCCAAAACAGAATTACAAAAGGAATATAACTCTAACCTAATTAACCCTAAAGCCTAAAACAAGAAACTTACTTAGACTAGGAAAGTAACAATTAAAGACATAAACTAATAAAGGAAACCACGATGGGACTCCCCTTATCGTGTTACATATCTCTTAACACTCCCCCTCAAGCTGGAGTATACACATATCAGAAGAAAGCTCCAGCTTGGACCAACAAGGTCAAAAATGAAAGGCAACACCAGTCTTGAACACTTGTAGTCATAGACGCCAGTGAGCTCAAAGCAGCACTCCAACCAATAAATCCATCAACAATAGCAGTCCAAACAAATCCAATCGACAACAGCAACACACCAACACCAAAAGCTCTTCCCAAGGAAGTCAACAAAATGCAGCACCCAACGGCTACATCAAATGTCCTTTCCAATGAAGGCAATAAAATGCAAGTAGTAACCTGCTCCAACAAAGACAAACAAAAGTGCAACTCCAATGGTTACACAAAATCCCATAAAATTGCAGCTCCAATGACTACACAAAAGCCTGTAAAAGTGCAACTCCAATGGCTACACAAGATTCCACAAAAATGCAGCTCCAATGGCTACACAAAAGTCCATCTCGAGGAAGGCACTCCAACAACAATCAGACTCGCTCTTGAGTCCCGAACACATAAAAAGGTCTCAGATATAATTGCTTGCAATAGACACCTTCACAAACAGTAGGCATCTTCAATCTCCCCCCTCACATGTAGCATTACATGTGAACAAATAACGAC
Organism: Telopea speciosissima; assembly: GCF_018873765.1. Classification (NCBI taxonomy): domain Eukaryota; kingdom Viridiplantae; phylum Streptophyta; class Magnoliopsida; order Proteales; family Proteaceae; genus Telopea; species Telopea speciosissima. The sequence continues at coordinate 39,843,619 of NC_057923.1, forward strand.
CAATAACATCTCAACAAATCTTATAAGCAAGACCACCAGAAAATAAGATCCCAATAAATTAATCTTCAATCAAGAGCAGCCACATATAATTGCCAATAAAAGAAACACCCCTCACGATAGCAACTAAAATCCCAAACCAATGCGATCTGGGGTCCACCAAAGCAAGATAATGGCAAATTTGTAATTAATCTATCAATCCCAATGTAATCCCAATCTTAAAACCCAACTATTGATCCACCCAAGAGAGGTAAACACAAACACAAGGAAGTAGTGGCAATCTGGTAATTAACCAGAATTTTCAAGTGGCTCTTGGGTAGATAAATAGGGGAATGGCAGAATGGTAAATAACTCAAAGTTGAAAAAGGAATGGCATAGCTGTAATTAACCAAATAGTGGAGGGTCAAATGATATATAAAAGCAAAGGACATAGAAGGAATTAGTATTTATAGATGGGGAACATACTTGGAAGGCATGGTAAAATATGGACATAAGGAGATAAGTAAAGAAGTGAGGGGCTAAAGAGGAAAACTAACTTTAAAAAAGATTTGGACATAAGGAGACAAGAAGGTAACGTGACTGTCTTCTTCTCTTTGACAGTCACGCAACCAGCAAAGCAAACAAATGGCAGGAAAACCAACTCAAAAAGAAACCCGTTCGTAATAGAAAACCTGAAAATCGAAGAATAGCAGTGGTCTCCCATCTTCAGCTTGAACCAGAGGCGGAACCTGGGAATCAATCATACCAATATCACTTCAGAAGGATCTGGTAGTTCAAATTGATACCAAGTCATAAAAGGAAACCCATTCTGAAATATCGGATCTCCTCTTCACACAACCAGCAAGAGATCAGCACGCATAATCGACAGGTGACTATCTTCAACAAGTGCAAATCGATACCCAGATCAGCAAACAAAAAGCAGGAGCAGTCATTGACTCCATCGACCAAACCTTCGAACCAGCAAATATCAGAAACCATAGCAGCGGCAGCAATAATCGAAGACAGAAGGGGTTTCAGCAACAGGAAAGCTCCAACAGCATTCGACTAGGGTTTGACAACCAAGAAAACCAGCAGTTGATAAATCTTCTTCATCTTCTTCGATCGATCGATTGATCAAAAAACCAATCATCAAGGAATTTATTAACAGCAAACACTCATGCCAAAAGCAACTTTCTTGGACCAGGAAATCACCAGCAATCGATTGCATCAAATAGCAGCAAAGGTAACCAACTAAGCAAATAAATCTTCGAGAACCATCAAGAACACTGGTTACCAAGTAAACGCCTTCGACAATGACAAAAAATAGCGGCAAATAAATAAAATGACAACATACGACCGACAGTAGCATGCCAAGAGGAACCGATTCAGGTATAATCAAGGGGAAGCAGCGGCCACTCATCATCAAACAAATCGACATGGCAGGTTTTCAATTAACACCATCAATAAACTTTGATTAACATGGATTGATCAGCAACATCAGCATACGAGACCCTAGTTCTTTTTCTTCTATGAAATAGGGTTCCCTTCTTCAACTGGATACCATGTAAAGAATCCCAGAACCTATAACCAGTGCCTGGCAAAGAGAAGAGAGAAGAGAGAAGAGAGAACGGGATGGAGAAGAAGAGACAACAATGGGAGAAAAGGGATGTGCGATAGAATGTGTATTCTACCATACCAGCCAACATATATTTATATTAAGCCAAAACAGAATAACAAAAGGAATATAACTCTAACCTAATTAAGCCTAAAGCCTAAAACAAGAAACTTACTTAGACTAGGAAACTAACAATTAAAGACTTAAACTAATAAAGGAAACCACAATAGGGGGACTCCCCCTATCATGTTACATATCTCTTAATAGGGAGAAGGTTATTGAAAAGCCCGTCTGAGAAGAGAGACTCATATCTAGAAGAATCAATTTGCTTTTATGCCAGGAAGATCCACGACAAAAGCGACCGACTGAGGAGGCTCATGGAAAGATATAGAGCTAGCAAGAAGGATCTCCATATGTTCTTTATTGATCTAGAGAAAGCCTATGACAGAGTCCCTAGAGATTTAATCCGTCATGTTCTTACGAAGAGAAGGGTGTCGAGTAAATATATAGAGGTAATTAAAGATATGTATGAGGATGTTGCAACCAGTGTGAGATCTGTGGGAGGCCAAGGCAAGGAATTTCCAATTACAGTTGGGTTACATCAAGGGTCAGCCCTAAGCCCTTATTTGTTTGCGCTTATCATGGATGAGTTAACCAAGAACATCCAAGACGAGGTACCGTGGTGTATGCTCTTCGCCGATGATATTGTTTTGGTGGATGAGACAAAAGCAAGGATTAATGCTAAATTAGAGTTGTGGCGATTGGCCTTGGAAACAAGAGGCTTTAAGATTAGTAGATCAAAGACGGAGTATATGATGTGTAACTTTAGTCACACAATGATGGATGATGACATGGTGAAAATTGAAGAGAGAGAGAGAGATACCGCCAAGTGACTATTTCAGATATCTGGGGTCTATCATACACAAAGTAGATGACATAGACGATGATGTTTCACAAAGAATTAAAGTGGGATGGATGAAATGGAGAGGGGCGACCGGAGTACTGTGTGACCGATACATTCCTTTAAAGCTAAAGGAAAGTTCTACAAGACTGTTATCCGACCTGCTATGATGTACGGGGTGAAATGTTGGGCAATTAAGAAGTGCCATATAGCGAAACTATGTTTGTAGAGATGAGGATGTTAAGATGGATGTGCGGCAAACCTAGGAAGGATAAAGTGAGGAATGAACGTATTAGAGTTGATGTGGGAGTTCCCCTAATCAGTGACAAGCTCCGAGAATGTCGTCTGAGGTGATTTGGCCATGTGCAACGGAGGCCTGGGGACGCCCCAGTAAGGAGGAGTGATCTGATTCCGATTGAAGGAGCTAAAAGAGCTAAGGGCAGGCCTAAAATGACAACAGGTGAGGTTGTGAAGAATGACATGCATAGTTTGGGTCTTGTGCCAGGTATGACCTCAGATAGAGCCTTTTGGAGGGCAAGGATCCATGTTGTCCACACCATATAGCTGAGATTTTCTTGATTTCCTGGGCTATCCTCTTTCCTCCTACTTTCATTTTTCATTTTCTATTTTCCATTTCTCACTTTTCTTATCTCATTTCCTCATTTTTATCCTTTATCCCCTTACTTTCATTTCCCTTCGTGTGGCTCTCAATTTTCCCTACTTTTTTTCTGTTAAGGATCTATGTAGCCGACCCCATTTAGTTGGGATAAGGCTAAGTTATTGTTGTTGTAGATGGTTCGATAGACTGTTGTGTAAGGATTGTAAGGTTATACTAGGGGAGAACAGACAACATAGATTAGTGTTCATAGATATGTGCCTCACTACATAAAATCGTAGGAAAGGTGAGCTTATTCGCCCTAGGATAAGGTAGTGGAGCTTAAAAGGAGATACATTGAAATCATTTACTAATGAAGTGGTCAAACAAGCAAAGTGGGACTTTGAGGGAGACACTAATATGATGTTGAATGAGATTTCTAATTATATTAAGAAGGTTACGAAATATGTCGTAGGCGAATCGAAAGGAAAATGTCCTTCCTCTAGAGAGACTTGGTGGTGGAATGATGAGGTTCGAACAGCCATTAAGACTAAGAAAACTAGTTTTAAGATATGGCAAAGGACTAAGGATGTAGAAGATCTACAAAGGTATACATTTGCCAGAAATGAAGCTAAGAAGATTGTGGGAAAAACAAGGGGCGAAGAAATATGAAATCTTTATAACAATCTGAGTAGAAAGGAAGGGGAAAAAACTATTTATAAGATAGCTAAAGTGAGGGAAAGCAAGAGTAGAGATCTCGACCATGTTAGATGTATTAAAAGTGAAGATGGTAAAGTACTAATAAGGGATGAGGACATTAAGAAGAGATGGGAAGGTTATTTTCACAGCCTACTAAATGAAGATACTTCGAGTATTAGTGTTCCAAAAGACTACATTATCCATCAAGACACCACATTGTATAGAGATATACGAAGAATTAGAGTGTCTAAAGTAAAAGAAGCTTTAAGGAGGATGAAAGTAGGCGAGGCCCAAATGAGAACCCAATAAAAGTGTGGAAGAGCTTACAAAAATGCCATGATGAATGGAGAAGCCTCGTGGTTCTCATTTACAAAAATAAAGGTGATATTCAGAGCTACAATAACTATAGAGGCATAAAACTAATAAGTGACACTATGAAATTATGAGAGAGGGTTATTGAAGACGGCTTGAGACAAGAAACTACTATTACAGGGAACCAATTTGGTTTTATGCCAGGAAGATCCACAATGGAAGCTATTTACCTAATTAGGAGACTTATGGAAAGATTCAGAGATTGCAAGAAGGATCTCTATATGGTCTTTATTGACCTAAAAAAGCTTATGATAAAATCCCTAGAGAGTTAATCTGGCACGAACTAGAGAAGAGAAGTGTTTCAAGTAAATATGTGGACATAATTAAAGATATGTATGATGGTGCGGTGACAAGTGTAAGAACTGTGAGGTGCCAAGGCAGTGAATTCCCATTACAATTGGATTACATCAAGGATCAGCTTTAAGACCTTATTTGTTTGTTCTTATCATGGATGATTTAACTAAAGACATTCACGATGAGGTTCCTTGCTGTATGCTTTTTGCTGATAATATTATATTGGTGGATGAGACAAAAAGCAGGGATTAACGGCAAGTTGGAGTTATGGAGATCAACCTTGGAATTGAAATCAAAATGTTTTAGATAAGTAAAATGAAGACGGAGTATATGGTGTGCAACTTTGGTTACACTAAAAAAGATAATGAGATGGTGAAAATTGATGTAGGAGATTTCAAAAAGTGATTATTTTAGGTATCTTGGCTCAATCATAAATAAAGAAGGTGATATGGAGGATGATGTTTCACAGATAATTAAAATAGGATGAATGAAGTGGAAAAGTACTTCCGGAGTGTTGTGTGATTGGTGTATTCCTTTAAAAGTTAAAAAGAAAATTTTATAGGACAGTCATATGACCGGCTATAATGTATGGTGCGGAATGTTGGGCAGTTAAGAAGAGTCATATAGATAAACTTAGTGTAGCGGAGATGATGATGTTGAGATGGATGAGTGGCAAAACTAGGAAGGATAAAGTAAGGAATGATCATATTAGAGCTGGTTTGATAGTAGCTCTGATACATGATAAGCTACGTGAAAGTCGTTTTGAGGTAGCATGGCCATGTTCAACAGAGGCCTTTGGATGCTCCATTACGGAGGAGTGGCTTGATTCAGATTGAAAGAACTAAGAGAGCCAGAGGCAGACCTAAAATGACATGAGGAGAAGTGAGGAAAGACATGCGTAGCTTAGGTCTTGTATCAAGTATGACCTCGAATAGAGCTTATTGGATGGCAAGGATCCATTTAGCCGATCCCATTTAGTTGGGATAAGGCTGAGTTGTTGTTGTAATAACAAGTTACTGCTGACGGTTGGTAAGATAAGACAAACTAGGGTTTCTTGTGCTGTAAAGATTGATTTTTTGACTTGCTATTGTTCTCTTGCTGCTGTTTCTCCCCCCCCCCCTTTTCTACCATTAACAGGTTTGTTTCTTGGCCTGTTGAACTGTCCACACAGATCCCCTGTTTTCCCTTCATTTTCAATCCACTTAATTTCTTCATAACGTCGTATTTTCAACTCTGATTGCTCATAAACTAGGTATATCAGTCCCTGGCATCAAAATCCATCTTTTCCAACAGATAAAGCTCAGTTTAATACCCTTTTTCTCTACCTGACAAACCCCTGGCCTGTTCTTCTGCCTGAGATTGTCAGAACCCTAATGCACACTTGGAATCACAAATAATCTCTGAGATATTTTGGGGTATGATTGAATCCATTTGGAGGGCCACTCAACCCTAATTTGGAGGCCAACAAATCAGCTTATTGGAGATATTAAAGATCGCATATGAATGTGGCATTACTTTTCTTCAATTCAAGTAATTTCAGACCTATAAGCACAGCAGATTAAGTGCTGCTGATCTATTATTCTATTGTCAGATTTGGTGAAGAATGTTGAAGTGATTCTACTTCTGAATAAAAGGGATTTTCAGTTCCAGTTTTTATCTTAGATTTCCTGCACTGTGATAGATTGTGGATACCCTGTTTAAGGCTATTTTTATCTGTTTTGGACTCGTGCATTACAGAGAATCAGGTCTTCAGATCAGGATATAATTTTGGGCAGTTAATCTCTATCTTCGACGTAGCACACAACCAGTATTTGGAGATATTTGGTTCTCTAATTTTTAGGATCTAGAGTTTCTATTTTCTGAAGCAGGTACATATTTTGATATTCAACCATTGGATACACTTCAGATGGGGTTTTAGTCTGTTGACTAGAAGGGAGACTCGACCAGAAAAGTGAACAAATCTGAGTCTTGGATCTTAAGCTATTCGTTTTCTCGTATTCTGGTTCCTTACTGGTATTCTAGGCATCAGATTTGGCTGGGTTTTTTTTTTCCCGGAGTTTGTTCATCATCCTTATGTGTTCACCTAACTGAAGTTTCACTTTGATTAGACCTGCAGATTGGCTGTTCTTGCTGTTCCTATTTTTGGGGTAACAAGATCCAATTTTTTAGGAACAAGTTTCTATTTTTTAAGGACTCTCCACATAACTCTATCCAACCATTGGATGAGGATCATATTTCCTGGACATATTTTTTGTATTTGAAAGCACACTTCTCCAACATCTGTTGTTTTTTTTCATCCTGTGGGTGCCTTACATCTACTATGTGTTGAAATTATTGGAGGATATTATTATTTGCTCAGATTTATTTAAATATGACTGATCTTGGATCTTATTTGTTACGGCTGCTTTTGGGTTTTGGGGTTTATGTGATCTTCATGATGTTGGTTGTTGCTTCCAAGGTTCTAAAACTCGGGTCTCAGAGGCATCTCGGCCCAGCCAAAAACCGAGACAAGTCAACTCGGTGGGTTTTACACATATTTTGGGTCTGAAACTGGTATTCAGCCTATTTCAGGCCATTTAAACACAATGGCAAGCCCACATTTCCCAAAAAACAAGTCCAAATATGAGTTTCACTTTGGACCATAGGTTGGTAGGCGACGAGTCGTACTAAAACAACCTACTCTACACATAATTTAGTAATACATAGCAAATTAGCAATCAAAACATTCAATTTAGTACCATCATACTGTAATAACAGAAAAATTATATTTGTAACTCTCCGGACACCTAACCTAGCCGGAAAAGGTACACATTGGATATGGCATAAACTACACCACTCCAGTTAAGATTCTTCTTTAAAGAAACTGATGAAATATGACTAGGAAGTATGAACAATCTGCCAGAAAATTACAATATTTCCAGACTGTTGTTGGACTCATTTTGATTTTTGAGTCTTTAAATTGTAAGGGGTTAAAAAATGGATCAAAACCATATCTAGACCCGATACCGAGATCTCGAGATCTTGGCGATAAATTATCTTCAAAATATGGGTCAGCTGCCTGGGTCGAGATGATACCGAGATCTCGCTGAGAAAATGTAAAAAAATAATGCGTATGGAGTATCGACTCGGTTTTTTGAAATACCGAGAAACTCGGAGAGATCTCGGCGAGATCTCATGAGTTCTCGAACCATGGTTGCTTCCATATGCTGATGGGTTATCCTTTGTTATCTTCCATGAATTCATTGTTATCTGAGATTAGTATTGTCTGAAGATTATTATCTACTTGTGTCATCAGCATAGTGTCATCTACTTATTTAAAGATTATTATTATTATTTGCTTGTGTTATCAGCAACGTGTTTTCTTATGAAGACTTTGTGGTTCGCAACAATTTTATGTTGTGTTATCATGGTATGGAATTGATGCAGAGCTGATTACTCAAGGAGGCTGTTGAGATTATAGGGGTAGTTTGGTCTTTCTAGTTATTTTTAATTTATTCTTTTATTTGTAAGGCTGTGCTTTGTACAGGGGTATTTCTGTCCCCTCGCACATTGTTACTTAAATATATATATAAGGGGGAGGGGCCTGCGGCTATACATAAGTTCTGGCCACATGCAGCCTCCCACGACATTGGCTGACTTCTATTCTCTCTCTTCTCTTCCTCTTTTCTTTGCTTTGGTTTGATTGTAGGATTCTGGTTTTGCAACATGGTATCAGAGAACCTGTAAACGAATCAGGGTTTTCTCATTCTCCCTTCGGCTGATTTTTTCCTTTTTCTTAACACCGTGTGGTGTGCAGCCGCCTATTGCTGCCTCTACTATGACTTAAGCTTCCGTCTCTCATCAATGGAGAACTATACTACTGCCTACAAGATTTCTTCAAGTTGCTGAATTGCCGATTGATTCAGTCAATTTCCCCATCTCTGCTAAAATCGACATTTTCAGGGTTTTACCTAAAATCTACTTTTGTTCCACGAACCTCTCTTCTGCGATTTTTTTTGGGGAATGGCTAATTATTTGGATGCAATGGATCTCTCATGCCTGGTTGCTGCTACTCTTTATTAGACCCTACCTATTTTTGGTTCTTCTAGTTTATGCTTCTTCAAGCGGTATTCATGCCTGGTTGCTGCTACTCGATTTTTTTTCTATGGTGATTGGCTAGTTTGGTTCTTCCGGAAAGTATATCCTATTGCTGGTTCTTTATTCCAGCTCTGTATTGGATCCTGTTGTAATGTAATGGGTCCAAGGGTAATTCTGCTATAAGGGTATTATGGTCATCGTATCCATTCTGGAATGTTCTTCCTCCTATTAAAAATAAAGGGGTTGTGGGCACATTGTTCACAAGCCAGTATTCATAAAATTCCACATGGCATTAGAGCGGGAATCCATCCGAGAATCCTGGAGATAATTTTTTGGTTTTCTCCTCCCTTCTCTCTCGCGATTGCGACCTAGCCTCACCATCCACCACCACCAATCACCCTTTCTTCCGCCTCCCTTCCACCTTCTGCCACCCTCCCACACCTTCCGCCTCACCACCACCTTCGGCCACCACCCAGTCCTTTCGCCTCCCTAAGCCCTTCCGCCCCTCTTTCTTTTTTCACAGAAGGGTTTCTCCACACCTTCCTGCTACCGCCACCAATTTTCACCCTTGGTGGTGAGTTAACTCCCACCAAGGGGTGTTTCTGATCTCTATGCCTTAAACTATTTGTCCAGATTTTTTTCCCCCTTCCTGGTGATTTATTGTTTGAATTTTTTTTACACCAGCCGTCATGCCAAGAGATTCCGACATCACCACTGCCTCCTCTGGACACGAAGGCACGACTCAGCGTGATTTCCTTTCGTTCCAAGCCAGCTCCATTAAATTAAACGGTAGCAATTATTTACTGTGGTCTCGCTCCTGCCTATTCGCTATCGGTTCCTGTGGACCGTGGTCTCTCTGGCTATATTACTGGAACGATGGCCAAACCAACTGATGTTGGTTTTGCACAGGACAAGTGGGTGACTTCTAATTTTCTTGTCATGTCATACCTTGTCAACTCTATGGAACAACAAATCGTCGGGCGTTATCTTCTTCTTGACACGACTGTGAAGATTTGGAAGACAGCCAAGGATACTTACTCTAAGGTTGGTAATGCTGCTGCTCGGTATGAGCTTCGCCAAAAAAATTCTTCAGGCCAAGCAACTGAAGTTGACCCTTTCCCAATATTATTCCAAGTTGTGTACCATGTGGCAACAACTGAATTTTTATGGGACTTGAACTGCTATATGTGATGCGGATACTATTGCTTTTTAGAAGTGGGAAGAGGACTTGCGTGTTTTTGATTTTCTTGCTAGACTCAACATTGAGTTTGATCAGATCCAAGCATCCGTACTCAATCGAGATCCTCTTCCCTCTCTTGAACAAGCATATTCCCTTCTTGTTGTTGAAGACGATCGCCAGACAGCAATGATCCAGCCGGTTACCTAGGAACGATCTGCTCTTCTCTTTGGCTCTCAGTCTGGTACCCGAGGGAATTCTGCCCGTGGTACTAAGACTGATCGTATGGGTAATGATCGTCCTCCGGTCAAGTGTGATTACTGTGGCAGAGAACGACATACCAAGGACCGCTGTTGGAAGCTTCATGGGCGCCCTGCAGATACCCAGGGACATGGTTCCAACCGTTTTGCCCTGGCAAACCAAGCCATATCTAATGATTACTTCTCTTATCCAACCGGGCCTCTTTCTTAGGATGAGATGCAGCACCTTCGCACTTTGATGACCAGGCCACTAATGCTTCCTCTGCCTCTACAATTTCCTTGCCCGAAAATTCTGGTTCAGGAATTTCTTTTAGTGGTAGTTGTTCCTCTGTCGATTCCATCTCTTGGGTAATTGACTCTGGTGCAACAGATCACATGACGGGTTCTCCTTCTCATTTTTTGACTTATTCTCCTTTACCTGGTAATTCCAAAGTTCGTGTTGCTGATGGTTCCCTTTCTCCAATCTCTAGAAAAGGGACTGTGCAGTGCTTGCCCTCTATACGTATTTCCTCTATTTTACATGTCTCGCAATTCTCTACTAATCTCGTCTATTAGTAGTCTCACCCAGGACTTGAAATGCAAAGTAACCTTTTTTTCCTTCTCACTGTTTGTTTCAGGACTTGGATACGGGTCGTACGATTGGTAGTGGTAAGGTGGTCGATAGTCTCTATGTACTCGACGGATCCTCTTCTGCAACTTCTGCTTTGGCTTCTCCAGGATCTACTTCTGGCACTTCAGATTCTGCCCTTGCTGAACTCAATAAATGGCATCGTCGTCTTGGCCATCCTTCTCTTTACGTGTTATGTACTTTAGTTCCTACTTTGATTAAAAGTTGTAATCCAAACAATTTTAGTTGTGATGCTTGCACCTCTGCTAAACAAACTAGAGCTATTTGTCCCATTTCTGACAAAAGAAGTTTAGTTCCTTTTGGTCTGATCCATTAGGATGTGTGGGACCCTGCCCGGTGTGTGTCGACTTCTGGGTTTCGTTGGTTCGTTACTTTCAATGATTGCTTTAGTTGCTTCAAAAGTGATCTCTTTACTTGCTTCAAATTATTTCATAAAATGGTTGAGACTTAATTTGATGACCGAGTGAAGATTGTGCGCACTGACAATGGGAAGGAGTACATGGACAGCCGCCTTCACACTTACTTTGACTCTCATGGGATTATACATCAGACCTCGTGTGTTGACTCACCAGCCCAAAATGGTGTTGCTGAGCAAAAAAATTGACATCTCTTGGAGGTTGCTCGCTCTCTCATGTTTACCATGACTATCCCTCCACGGTTTTGGGGAGATGCTGTTCTTGCTGCCTCCTATCTCATTAATGGCCTACCTACTCGGGTCTTGGATGCTCGCTGCCCCCTTGAAGTCCTTTTGGGTAATTCGTCCTTTGTTGTCCCTCCAAAGGTGTTTGGGTGTGTTGTTTTTGCCCGCAATCATCACCATATTGGTAAGCTTGATCCTCGAGGACTACAGTGTGTATTATTGGGATATTCTGCCACTTAGAAGGGCTATAAGTGCTACCATCCCCCCACACGGCGGATGTTTGTTACTATGGATGTTGTCTTCCATGAATCTAAGGCCTATTTTTCACCCGCAACACCTCTTCAGGGAGAGCCTAGGAGTGAAGATGTGTCTCCTCTCATTGAGCTATTTAATATTTCGCGATATCTCGGTATCTCGGGCCTACTGAGATATCCGAGATACCCGAAATATCGCGAAATATGACCGAAATATTGCATTTTTTCTGCAATATTTCGGGGGTCCATCTCAAAGGGTATTTGGCCATATCTAGGCCTGAAACTTCATGGACAGCCTTATTTAAGCTTAATAAACACATTTAAACCATAAAATTTGCAAAAATGTGAATTCAAGTTGGTGTTTTGGGCTTGCACCCTTGATTGACATACGGTCGCCGACCCTAATGTATAAATAGTTAAATACACATAGAGTCATAGATTAGGCAGTTAATATTTAATAATAGTATTTAACTTCATCACATATCAAGTTAAAGCCAATACACATTGATGAGTACCATGATTCTCATAAACTCCATAATATTCAATAATTCAAAACTCAATAGCTCAAATGCTTAAAGCCTTAAAGGTAATACACTAAGTGTCAAAGTCACAAGACTCGCAAGTCACAACTCACAAGTTCATAGATCAATGAAATCACAACTTAAAGTTACAAATTACAAGTGCTAAACTACTAATAGTAGTTGCTGTGCCTCCCTGGATCAATCCACTCATGCCTCGCTGGAGTCGACGTCCATTGCTCTCTGTTTGAAAGACATATGTGGACCACGGTATAGAATTGGAGAAGAAACGAGTGTAGTCATCCACAAGTGTCACGTAAATAGAATCATCAACATACTGTAGGTAACCTATCCTAGGATATAAGCTAGGGTTACCAATCGATCCAGTCCGTGAAGAAGATGATCCACTGTGATATGATGTTGGTGCCGGCGCAAGAGGCGATGGCATTGGCTGCATGTATGGCTGGTGAGGTTGGTAGTTAGGTCTGCTAGGGTATGCAAAGATGTTATTTACAAAAGATGATCCAATATGTCCCTGGGATTGAGACTGGTAGTCATAGTCCCCTACCCCACTAAACTGCCCATATGATGATGATCCATATCCATATCCACCGTAAGGTTGTGATGCACCATAATCCGATGCCAATGGAGTGGTATGTGCGTCAAAAGATGGAGCACGCCAATGTCCAGTCGGTCATCCCTCCCTATCACCCATACTCAAACCACCAACAGAGCTAGATAGGTTATCAATGTCCATGTGATCAGGTTGCAACTGTGTTTGTCGACCCCTACGCTTCCTGTTGTATGTATATAGGGGGCCTCTTGAGGGTGAGGGTGCGGGGGCACGTGCTCCGTGGTCCGTATCTTGTGTGGCATGATCAAACTGTGTCTCTCCAGTAAATCGGAGTGGCTCTACAGGTGTCGTATCCTGGGCCTCCTGGCCTACCACATAACGCTCTCGCATGCCGTCAAATTCTTCACCAGCATCACCACCACCAACATCACCACCACCAGCATCACCATCATCATCATTTGAGGACTTAAACCAGTCTTCATCATCAGCAACATTGCCACCAGTGGGCTGGAATGGTATGGGTGAGGCTTCCCTTGCATGTATCTGACCCTCGTCAGCCATATACTCGTCCACATCAGCACCAATGTCAGAAGCTATCATGGAGTCGGGCCTACCTCCCTCCTCATCCAACACTGGCTCACCTCTATCCCTCACCCAATCCACAATAGGGTCCTCATCATCTGAGTCAACTTGAAAGATGTCAGCTAGATCAATGGTGCCCTTCTGTCCCTCATGTCCCATGCGTATGTGTTGCAGTTTCAGCCTCAAGTTGTAGTGCACATACACCATGTCAGATAAATGTTGAGACCCCAATCTGTTGCGCCTCTTGGAGTGGATGAGTACAAAGGTACTCCAGTTCCTCTCACAACCAGATGCAGAACATGTTTGGGCAAGGACTTTAATTGCTATTCTTCTTAAGTTTTCAGCCGATTCCCCATACAACACCCACCATTCAGCTGCATTACAAGTTTACAACAAAAAAGACATGTGTCAAATGTTGTTTCAACTTTCAAATTTCAATACATATGTAATTTAAAACTTAAGAGAATTAACAGCATCACCACGTGCTCCTGCCTAGATCGCACCTCGGCCCAAAACTTCCCAATGCATCCCTAAATACCTTGATCCACACCCACGTGGAAAATTAGTAAGTACTTCTTCACTACTTATTTGAAAGCATCAATAAGTTGAGTTTCCAAATGAACTCACCTCATTGTTGCAAATTGCTTGTAGTGCACCATCTGGCTCCAACCTTTTCACTACTTGTTTCACAGTATCAATAAGTTGAGTTTCCAACCCAAGCCTATTGTTATATTGATACTTAGGGTTCAAGTAGTATGCTGAAATATGACATATAGAATAGAGGTATTGTCAAATGCATAGGTAATTAGTAAATAATAATACTATGAATTAGTAAACATAAAACAAATTTACTCACCAGCCTTATGCAGTGGATGCATAAGTTGATTCTCCCAGTGAGCATTTATGATATCTAAGAAGTGTTTGCTAATGCGAGGAACCACACTATAGACACTATCTTTCATCAAGTCTATTGCAGCATATAGGACTGGCATGGTTGGGCCCTTCAGAGCGGAGTCAGCAACATGTAGAACTTTAACTACTGGCTCCAAAACTTTCACCACTTTGCTTAGTTTGGTCCAAAAGTCCTCAGATGACATCGTTGCTTGTGCTTCCCTCCCATTTGCAGTCTTGGAACCCTTCCATTCAAACCACTCCTCAGAAGCAAACATGCTTCTCAACCCGGCCTTCTTTGTCTCAATGCTTTTGAAGGCAATGTAGTTGGTGGCAAATCTTGTGATGCCAGGCCTAACCAAGTCACCCCCACATTTTTCCCTAAATAAATTGAGTGCATAGGAGTGGTTGTATACAAAGTTGGTGACTTGTCTTGCACTTTCAACCACAGTCTTCACCAACTTTAACTTTCCCATATCTTTTAGCATTAAGTCAATGCAATGGGCTGCACAAGGAGTCCAGAAGAGCCGGTACTTACTATTGTTCATCATCTTCTCACCGGCCAGCTTGAAGTTCCTTCCATTGTCTCTGATAACGGACAACATTCTCAATACCCACATCTTTTTCCACTACTTCCTTTAACAATCAGTAAATATATTTTGCATCATTTATCTCTTTGGATGCATCCACAGATTTGAGGAACACTGTCCTCCGATCACAATAAACCATGAAATTGATGATGGACTTTCTTGTAGGCCCCATATGTCTCCCACATATTCCTCATCTCACTAATGTACTCATCAATCTCACTCTTTTGTTGAGGTAGATAAACATTCATTATCTCATATGGGGTGGGGCCTTTGAATCCTGAGCCAGCCTCTGCAATGGTATCATAATGGGGGCCTTCTGCAGTGTTTGCTGGGATGGTATGGTATAGCATCCACTTAGTTATTGATTCTTTAACCAATCCCTTCATCCCCTTCCATGCTCCTTTGATTCTGGGTTGATTGCTTCCTTTCTTCTTATGCAATTTAGGATCAGATGTTGATGGTGGTACTAGTACTGGTAGAGGTGTTGGGGCTGCCCTCATACTTTGTGATCTTTTAAAAGGATTCAAAGTTCTAGGACCTCCAGAACTGCCAGCTCCTCCACTACCCCCTACTCTTTGTCTCTGCTGATCATCTTGAAAACTTACTCTACTCCTTGAAACAGTCCGCCTAAAATCCCTAGCCTCCTCTGCTGTTTATATGTCATCAGGTACTGCAATGTCATCATCATCATCAGAGGAGGAGTCATCATCATCATCATCATCATTGTATCATCTTCCTCCTCCCATCGAACTCCTCACTGTATCCTCAAGTTGTTCTCTTATCCTTTGCTTGTCAGCCTTCCTCTTCTTCTTTCCCCTCAAACTACCACCAATCTCCTTGGCTCCTTCAGTAGGGACCATATGACAACCTACAACATCTTTAGATCCTCCAGTCAGATGCTGTTTAAGTCTACTGAACCCACCTCCCATAAATTGCATGTAACAATAGTTACATATAGATTTTCTCTTATCCCCATCAATGGGAGTACCATGTAACCATGCAATGTCACCCCTATGCTGGCTGGCTGGTCTCTCTTGTTCCCTCTGTTCTCTTTGTTCCCTCCGCCCCCTTTGTTGACTACTTTCCCCCACCTTTTGCTTGCCCTTCGCACGTTGTCTATCACGATCCGCCATAATGATACTTGTTTACTGCAATGTAAGTAACACAAATAATTAAAAAACTTAATGTAGACGCACTTCAATTGATACTTTTAGATTACTAATACACTTGTATAGTTATTTAATATTTTTCCCCTAACCCTTATATTTTTCACATAATTAAAACCAATTTTTTATATATAATGTTAATATAAGTATTGACCTAACACAACAAAACCAAAAATTAGTAAACATAATATACATGTAATGCATTTCAAAACATATAGAAATAACTTTCATATTTTTTCATTATTTTTTAAACTTAAAACTCATATTTTTCCTTACTTATTTCTGTTTTTTTAATTTTTTATATATTTTTCTTAATTTCCGAAAATTAAAATAATTATTTAAGAGCAGAAAAATAAATCCGACACTGTGAAGCCGTAGATCGGCCATTGGTGTCTAATATATATTTAATTCATTACCATCTAAGTCATATTACCCCTAATTATTTCCTATTTTAGTTGTAGGAAAATGAATTTTTAAAACCAGAAAAAAAAAAAAAATACATATGGGAAAAAAATTTCGACACCGTGAGGCTGTAGATCGGCCTCCAGTGTCTAACATATATTAATACCATCAACATCCAACAACATTTGTACAAAGTATTTTAAAAAAAAATAGTTTTAGAGAAATAGAATTTACCTTAAATAATGAAAATAGGCTTGGATGATGAGCTTAGATGACCCTCCGACGTCTTCCCGGCGACACGGAGCTTCAACAATGCTTGGATGAGGCTTGGAAGGGAGGAAGAAGAGCAAAAAATGAGGAAGAAGAGAGAAAAATAGAGTTTCAGCAGCTCTCGGTCGAAATATCGACCGAGAGCTGCGAAATATGGTATAAAATGGCCCCTAGTGTCACACTATTTGTCACTTTTTCAATATCTCGCGATATATCGTGAGATCCACGATATTTCGTCGATATCTCACGATATATCGATGAAATATTGTATTTTTTGGTTTCGGATTGGTTTCGTATCTCGGACATGTCGAGATATACGAAATTTTGAAATTTCACGAGATTTTAAACCATGGCTGAGATTCCCACTAATAAAGAACCAGCTATAGATATAGAGCTTCAAGAAGGGATCACTGGGCAGGAACAGGACCAGCCTCTAATACAAGGAGAAGTTGAGCAGCCTATTATTTAGGGGGAGACTGGAAAATATCCTTATTTCAATGAAACATTCACCAGAGGAACATGGAACAAAAAGACTATCACCACTGAACCATCTCCACTTGTACTACCGGCTCCAAGTTCTACTCAACCTACTCCAAGCTCCACTCCTGGTAAGCCTGTCTATGATCCTAATCTTGATTTACCTATTGTTATCGGGAAACCTAAAAAGAGTTATACTCAACATCCTATCTCTAATTTTGTGTCTTATGACTCTCTATCCCCTTCCTTTCAAGCATTTGTTTCCTCTCTGTCCTCTGTTTCCATTCCTAACTCGTGGCAGGAGGCTATTGCCAAACAGAAGTGGAAAGAAGCAATAAATGAGGAGATGAGTGCTCTGGGAAAAAATAAAAACCTGGGAATTGGCATCTCTTCCACCTGGAAAGAAACCGGTTGGCTGCAAATGGGTCTTTGTCATCAAACAAAAGGCAGATGGATCTGTTGAAAGGTACAAGGCTAGATTAGTTGCAAAAGGGTTTACCCAAACCCACGGCATTGATTACTAGGAAACATTTGCCCCAGTTGCGAAGATGAACACAGTTAGAGTGATAATCTCCTGTGCTGTTAACCAAGGTTGGGAACTTCAACAACTAGATGTAAAGAATGCCTTTCTCGATGGTGATCTAGAAGAGGAAGTTTACATGGAAATTCCACCCGGATTTGCTACTTCAAAGACTGAGAGAAAAGTGTGTCATCTGAAGAAAGCATTGTATGGCTTGAAGCAGTCACGAAGAGCTTGGATTGGGAGATTTCACAAAGCTATAGTGTCAAATGGCTACAAGCAGAGTAATGTTGATCACACGTTATTCATAAAGAAAGTGAGGCAGCATATCACAATGTTGATTGTCTATGTTGTTGACATTGTGATCACTGGGAGTGATACTGAAGAAGTAAAGAGGTTGAAAAAGTACCTGGGAACTGAATTTGAAGTAAAGAATCTAAGGAAACTTAGATATTTCTTGGGAATTGAGGTTGCCCATTCAGCTCGTGGCATCTCTCTGTCCCAACGAAAATATACCCTTGATCTGCTCAGTGAAACGGGAATGCTAGGATGTAAACCTGCAGACACACCACTGGAGCCTAATCTCATCTGAAGAGCAAGGAAGGAGATCCGGTTGATAAAGGCAGCTACCAGAGATTAGTTAGTCGCTTGATATATTTATCCCATACCCGACCTGATCTGCTCATCTGAAGAGCAAGGAAGGAGATCCGGTTGATAAAGGCAGCTACCAGAGATTAGTTGGTCGCTTGATATACTTATCTCATACCCGACCTAATATAGCATTTCTCGTTAGCTTGGTCAGCCAATACATGCATGATCCTCACTCTTCTCATTTGAAGGCTGCCTACAGAATCTTGAGGTACTTGAAGTCTTCCCCTGGAAAGGGAATTTTATATTCTCCTCACAGCCATACTCGAGTAGAAACATATACGGATGCTGATTGGGCCGGTTGCCCTGACGACAGGAGATCTACATCAGGGTGTTGTACCTTTGTTGGAGGTAACTTAGTGTCACTTAGAGGAGCAAGAAACAGTCTGTTGTTGCTCGATCAAGTGTTGAAGCTGAGTTTAGGGCTATGGCACATGGAGTTTGTGAGTTACTATGGTTACAAGGCCTTTTACAGGACCTACACCTTCCAGTAACTCTTCCTATACACCTCTACTGTGACAGTAACTCTGCCATTAGTATAACACACAACCTAGTCCAACATGACCGCACCAAGCATGTAGAGGTTAATAGGCACTTTATCAAGGAAAAACTGGAGCAAGGAGTTGTATGTGTCCCATTTGTTCAGTCCAGTGATCAGCTAGCAGATGTTCTTACTAAAAGTCTTTGTCATAAGTTTTGTTCTTTTGTAATTAGCAAGTTGGGCATGCTTGATATATATGCACCAACTTGAGGGGGAGTGTTGTAATGTAATGGGTACAAGGGTAATTCTGCTATAAGGGTATTATGGTCATTGTATCC
This sequence comes from Telopea speciosissima, assembly GCF_018873765.1. Taxonomy (NCBI): domain Eukaryota; kingdom Viridiplantae; phylum Streptophyta; class Magnoliopsida; order Proteales; family Proteaceae; genus Telopea; species Telopea speciosissima. Next base: position 39,862,564 of record NC_057923.1, read on the forward strand.
ATTCTAGAATGTTCTTCCTCCTATTATAAATAAAGGGGCTATGGGCACATTGTTCACAAGCTAGTATTCATAATATTCCACGGATCCATATTGGACTTTACTTACCTCTACTATTGGATCTCCTCCTTTTTTTTTTTTTTTTTTTATTTGGTTTCCAAAACCCTGCCAAGTTTTATTTGTTTGTGGTGCTTCGGTTGTTAGTTGTTACACTTGCTGCCCATACTTGCCTCTCTTTGTTATGGCTGAGCTGAAGACCACTGCCCCTCTTACGGATAATGTAAACATAACCATCACCTCTATCAAACTCAAAGGGAGCTCCAACTATTTTCTGTGGGCTCAAGCTCTGAGGGTTTATATTATGGCCAAAGCCAAACTCAAGTACATTACATCTGATCCTCCTGCCTCTAATGACAAAGATTATGGTGAGTGGATGAACGAAAATGCAATTACACTTATTTGGTTGTGGAACAGTGTGGAGCCCGATAGTGCTGCTAATATTCTGTACCACACTACAGCCAAGGATGTGCGGGACGACTTGAAGGATACCTATTCCCAGGAGAAGAATATGACCTATATCTATGACCTCTATGAGAAGTTGTTTCAACTTCAACAGTCTGACAAGTCTCTCCAGGATTACTATAGTGCATTTAAGGGTATGGTTGAGGAGTTGAATGTTTGTCAACCACTCACTACTAATATTGAGAAGCTCAAGACCCAGCATAGTGAATTCTCTGTTTCTAATTTTTCGCTGGTTTGAATTCTGATCTGAAGACTATGAAAGGTCACCTACTTGCTGGCGAAACAGTCCTTACACTTTCTATTCTCACCTTCAATGCATTTTCTCCCCTGTGAAATCTGACTCCTACTTGAAGGACAGCTCCGCTTTTACTGCTTGTCGTTGCCGTGGGTATAGTGCACGTGGTTCTGGTGGACAGCACACTGACTGTTCTTCTAGGCAGTGTTCTTATTGTGGCAAGCCTAATCACACTGTTGAGACCTGTTGGACCAAAGCATGGCAAGCCAGATTGGGCACACCAGTTAGCCAATCATGTAGTGTCGGATGGTGGTAATGACACAATATCTGTTAACAAAACAGAAAAATAGGAGAATGCTTGAATGATCGATTTGATCAAGCAAGCTTTATATTAATAGCATTAAGAATTACATCCTAATGACCAAAACACCCCTAGCTTAGCCGACTATCTAGGCAATACATAAAACACAAAATAAAACCCCAAAAAGACCAGAATTCCCCCACGGTATTCTGGTTTACATTATTCAACATTCCCCCTCAAGTTGAAGCAAAAATATAAAACATGTCCAACTTGACTAAGTTAAGATGAAACATCTTTCCAGGCAGTCCCTTGGTAAATATATCAGCAAGTTGATCAGTAGGCTTCAAAAAAGGAACACAAATCAGCCCTTCTTCTAATTTTTCCTTGATGAAATGCCTATCCACTTCAACATGCTTGGTATGATCATGCTGTACCGGATTATGTGCAATGTTGATTGCAGCATTGTTGTCACAGTATAACATCATAGGAAGACGAATAGGAACACCAAGATCTTGTAGCAAACCCTTCAACCAAAGCAACTCACAAATGCCTTGTGTCATAGCACGAAACTCTGCTTCGGCACTAGAACGAGCCACCACATTCTGCTTCTTGCAACGCCAAGTGACAAGATTGCCACCTACAAAAGAACAATACACATAAATAGATTTGCGATCAGGAGAGCCAGCCCAATCCACATCAGTGTATGCTTCAATCCGTAGGTGATAATGAGGAGACAAGAGAATGCCTTTCCCTGGAGATGACTTCAAATAGTGAAGAATACGAAGAACCGCCTCCATATGGGAAGAGTAGGGGTCATATATAAACTGACTCACAATACTCACAGCAATAGCAATGTTTGGACGTGTGTGTGAGAGATAAATAAACTTCCCCACTAATCTTTGGTACCGGCCTTTATCAACAGGTTCACCCTCCTTTTCCTTGAGACAAACACTATCATCCATAAGAGTATCTAAAGGGTGACACCCTAACAAACCAGTTTCAGCTAATAAATCTAGGACATACTTCCTTTGGGAGAGAAAAATGCCCTTAAAAGATCTGGCAACTTCAATCCCAAGAAAGTACCTTAGCTTTCCTAGATTCTTAATCTCAAACTCTTGTCCAAAAAAAGTCTTCAAACGGCTGATCTCATCACCATCATTGCCTATGACAACAATATTATCAACGTAGACTATAAGAACAGTAAGTTTTCCACCAACCCTTTTTATAAAAAGAGTGTGATCAGCATTACTCTGCTTGTAGCCCACAAAAATCATGGCCTTGTGAAACCGGCCAAATCATGCTCTAGGTGACTACTTCAGCCCATAAAGTGCACGCTTCAATTTACAACACTTTGCCTTAGTTTTTGTTACAAGAGAACCCTGGTGGAAAGTCCATGTATACCTCCTCATCAAGTTCTCCATTGAGAAAAGCATTCTTCACATCCAGCTGTTTTAAATCCCATCCAAGATTGACTGCACAAGATAGCAAAATTCGGACAGTATTCAGCTTTGCAACAGGGGCAACGGTCTCCTAGTAATCAATCCCGTATGTCTGAGTAAACCCCTTAGCCACGAGTTGTGCCTTATATCTATCCACAGTGCCATCCACCTTCTGTTTCACCATAAACATCCACTTGCATCCAGCAGTCCTTTTCCCTGGTGGAAGAATCACAAGATCCTAAGTGTCATTTTTTTTTCAGGGCTTCCATTTCTTCCATCATTGCTGCCTTCTACTTTTCATCTGATAGAGCTTCCTGCAAATTGTTAGGAATACAAACAGGAGAAATAAAAGAAACAAAAACACGAAAAGATGGAGAAAGGGAGTCATAGAAAACAACATGGGATATAGGGTGTTTAGTGCAAGCCCTGACACCTTTGTGAACAACAATAGGTGAATCAAGAGAAGTATTACCAGGTTCTGAAACCAGGTTCGGCAACTGGATGAGTACTGGAACTGCAATGGATTGAAGCTGCTTATGTTTCCTTGTATAAGTCTACACATTAGAATCATTAATCCTCCATTGAAATTCACTAATGGTTTTCTAGACTGGATTTACCTCCCCCTGAATAGGAATGTCAACATTATCTGTAATGGTCTCCCCCTGAGGCAGAGGGAGGACTTGGAGTAGGAGGAACAGGTTTAGACTCATTGTGAACATACAGAAGGGGAGGTTCTACGGTTAGCACATCTTCACTAACACTCTCCCCCTGAAGAGGTGGGGACGAATAATATAAGAGATTCTCATGAAAAACAACATCCATACTAACCATGGTATGACATGCAGGAGGATAATTGCACTTGTACCCCTTTTGGGTGGCAGAGTATCCCAAATAAATGCAGCGGAGACCACGGGGCTCAAGTTTACTAGGGGATCTAGTATCCCTAGCATAACAAACACAGCCAAAAACCCTAGGAGGAACAATGAAAGTAATAGAGTCGTGTAAGAGCTCAATAGGGGACTTGGAGTCAAGAACCCGTGAAGGCAGCCTATTAATTAAATAGACCGCAATAAGGACAACATCACTCCAAACATAAGTGCTCTAGCCACCTCCAAGAAATGGCGATTTTTTCTCTCAGCCATACCATTCTGGGCTGGAGTATCAATACTGCTGGTCTGATGTAAAATCCCATGGGCAACAAGGTATTTTTGGAACTGACCTTCCATATACTCTGTCCCATTGTCACTTCTCAAGAATTTGAGAGTCGCATTAAATTGAGTCTGAACCATTTTGTGAAAATGCTGAAAACAGGTAAAAAAAAAAAAAACAAAAAAAACTTCATTCTTTGTGTGCATCAAGTAGACCCAAGTGGATCGAGAATAACAATCAATGAATGTAACAAACCACCAATGACCAGAAAGAGACACTTTACGACTAGGACCCCACACATCAGAATGAACCAATTGAAATAGGGAAGAACATCTTTTATTAGAAATAGGATAGTTTGAACGTGCCTGCTTGGCCAAGACACAAGCCTCACAAAAAAAATCTTCCTTATTACAACTGTTAACCAAAGCTGAAAATAAATGGGATAAAGGTCCTAAAGGGGGGTGTCCTAATCTAGAATGTCATTACTGTAGTTTAGAGGAGAAAGATGAAGGCTGACATAACTTGGAAGGCAATGCCCGTAGAGGAAGTTGGCCATCATCAAGCAGATACAATCCACCATGTACTTTACCTGATCCAAACGTCTTCCCCAAGTCCAGTTCCTGAAAAACACAATGAGTTGGAAAAACAATCACTTTGCAATTCAAATCTTTTGTAAGACTACTAATAGAGAGAAGATTAGTAGTGGCATTTGGTATATGCAAAACAGAAGACAAGGTAAGAGAAGGGGAGCAACTAATGGATCCTTTCCCAGAAACAGATGAAAGGGAGCCATCAGCCACTTTCACCTTATCCTTGCCAGAAATAGGGGAATAAGTATGGAAAAGGCTAGAGGAACCTGTCATGTGGTCAGTGGCACCAGAGTCTATGATCCATGGAGTGAAGACAACCGAAGCACAATGACCACCAAAGAAAATACCTGAACGGGCAAAGTGGGAACCTGATGGAGAAGAGTAACTGACAGGAAGAGATATAGTAGAGGCAGTAGAAGTCTGTAACATACGCCTGAAAGCCTATAATTCCTCCTAAGAGAGACCATTTTCAGCAATGGGGGCTGGAGCTACACTTTCAGTGTGATTAGCTTTATTTTTAGTTTTAGCACGACCACGTTTGGCATCAAAGTCAATAGGCTTCCCATGTAATTTCCAGCAAGTAGCCATAGTGTGATAAGGTTTATTGCAGTGCTTACACTTAACAGGTTCCTTGGTGGAAGTAGTAGCAGTGGGAGAAGCATCAGTAGGAGTAGCAGGGCCGGAACCAACCTGTAGGGCAGACCTATCAACAGGAGAATGATGAAACATGGCAGCTCTACGCGATTCCACAGTATGAACCAAAGCAAAAGATTGCTCCAGGGTAGGGAAGGGAACCCTACTAAGAACTTGCTGACGAATAGGATCATACTCAATGTTCAGACCTGCCAGAAAGTCATAGACCCGAATTTTGTCCACATGTTTCTTATAGGCTGCAATATCCATAGGAGTGGAAGGCTGAAAAGCAGAGTAGTGATCCAGTTGCTGCCATAGACCTTTAAGGGAAGCATAGTATTTAGAGACAGGTAACTCCTCCTGTGTAGTGTCATGAATTTTCTTGCAAATTTCATACACTTGAGCATCGTTCCCTACCAGTCCATAGGTCTCCTTGGCAGCACTCCATATGTGATGGGCAGTTTCCAATAACAGATAATTGCTGGAGAGGTCAGGCTGCATAGAGTTTATCAAATATGCCATAACCATAGCATCATTAGACAGCCATCGAACAAGAAGATGACCAGGTTCAGAGGGTGCAACAGAAGTGCCAAGGAGATGCCCAGTAAGACCAAGGCCAGCAATAGTTAAGTAAGTAGAACGGGACAACATCAGATAATTTGTCCCATCAAGCTTAATAGCTGAAGCATAAGGAAGATATTCAGGCTTATTTTGTCCTTCAACACCAGAAGTAGCAGATGTAATATCAGACCCATCCATAGCAGCCAAATATCAAAAACAATGCAGCAGCCAAGAGCCAAAAAAAGGAGCAAAACCTGATCGATCTAGGCAGAATTTGATCCAAGGTTGGGAAAGCTGGAAATCTGGAAAATCTTCAGTAGAAGGGGGCACCAACAGTGTCAAGTGAGCCTTGAAGTAGTGTGAATAAGATCTTCTAAGATCAGCCAAGCAAAGAAGAGAAAAACCGAAAAATCGACAAGAGTCAGGGTTTTTCAAAACCCTGAAGGGAGATCGATAATGGGTATGGGCTTCAAATAACTTGAAATATCTGTGATAGTTGCTGTCCAATACTACTATGGTGGATCTCCAATAGGGAAAATCAGCTTCCAATGGCAAAAAGAGCTCGATCTTCAAGAAGGGGAGAATTCCAAAAAATCGCAGAGACACAGGGCAGCAGCTATCGAACTTGATATGTGATTAAACCATCTGTTGAAGAGGTTAGATTGAGGGCAGCATCTAGATCGTATGATCACCTCATTAGTGCTGCCCTAATGAGGGAAGGGAACCAAGGAAAAAAAGGATGAGAAAAAGAGAAGATCGAGTGGAAGAGAGTGGAAGAGAAAAAACGATGGAGGGGATGGGGTTTTGAAAACCTAGATCAGAGAAGTTGGCTCTAATACCATGTTAACAAAACAGAAAAAATGGGAGAATACTTAAATGATCAATTTGATCAAGCAAACCTTATATTAATAGCATTAAGAATTACATACTAATGACCAAAACACCCCTAGCTTAGCCGACTTAGCTAAGCAATACAGAAAACACATAATAAAACCCCAAAAAGACCACAATACCCCCACGGTATTCTGTTTTACATTATTCAACAATATCTTCTGGTGATAACATACCCGGATCCTCCTTAGGTGGTACATCTTTCAATCGTGATGATATTTCTCAGATATTACGGCGTTAACACAGTCTTGAGACATCTACTCATACACATGGTTCAAAATTTCGCGATATATCGCCAATATATAGGCATATTTCGTAAATCTCGACACTACCGAGACGAGATGACCATACGAAATGAAAAAAGCCAAAATTTCGACAACATTTCGGTATGTCACCGAAATATCGCCAAAATGTTACAAACCATCATGTGACTCTTTAAAGTGTTAACTACAAAAGCAGAATCTCGCATATCTGGGTCAAAATTTCAACCGAGAACTTGCAGAGACTCTCTTTTGTTTCTTTTTTTTTTTTGTCTTCCACTCTTCCAAGCATAGTTCCAAGCCTCTTCCAACTTGTTCTTCATCATTTTTTATTGATCGTTGCCGAAAACACCCCTAGCACATTTGTGAAGGATTTTTCACTGTCTAAGGTAATTTTTTTCTCTAAAACTATTTTTTTGAAAATACTATGTTCAATACTTGTTGGATGGTGATGATATTATTATATGTTAGACACCGGAAGCAGATCTACCTCACAGTGTCAAAAAAAAATTTCCATATGTATTTTATTTTATTTTTTTTTCTAATTTAAAAAATTGAATTTTCTACCATAAAAATAGGAAAAAATTAGGGGTAATATAAATTGGATGGGGATCAATTAAATATATGTTAGACATCAATGGCCGATCTACAGCTTCACGGTGTCGAAAATATTTTTTTGCCCATAAATAATTAATTTTATTTTTGAAAAATAAGAAGAAATATTTAAAAATTCAAAAAAAAAATAAATAAGGAAAAATATGAGGTTTTGGTTTGAAAAATCATGACAAAACATGAAAGCAATTTCTACATGTTTTTTAAGTGCATTAGATATATATTATGTTTAATCATTTCGGTTTTGTTGTGTCAGGTCAATATTGATATGAAAATTATTTATAAAAAATTATTTTTAATTATGAGAAAAATATAAAGGTTAGGGAAAAAATAGTAAATAACTATACAATTGTTTTAGTAGTCTCAAAGTCTCAATTGAAGTGCTTCTACATTAAGTTTTTAATTATTTGTTTTACTTACATTGCAGTAAACAAGTATTACTATGGCGGATCGTGAAAGACAATGTGCAAAAGGAAAGCAGAAAGTAGGGGAAAGTAGTCAACAGAGGGAGCAGACGCCAGCCAGGCAGCCTAGGGGTGACATTGCATGGTTAAATGAAGTGTCAGTTGATGGGGATAAGAGAAAATCACAATGTAACTATCGTCACATGCAATTTTGGGGAGATGGGTCCAGTAGACTTAAACATCTGACTGGAGGAGTTAAAGATGTTGTAATTTGCCATATGGAAGTTGGTGAAAGTTTGAGGGGAAAGATGAAGAGGAAGGCTGACAAGCAGAGGGTAAGGGAACAACTTGACGAGGCAATGAGGAGTTTAATGGGAGGAGGAGAAGGAGAATACCATGACGATGATGATGACTTTGATGATGATGACAGTGATGATCCCATCTATGTGTCTGCTGAAATATAGACACCACAAGAGGCTAGGGACTTTCAATGGTCTGTTTCGAGGAGTAAAGTTAGTTTTTGAGATGATCAGTAGAGACAGAAAGTAGGGGGCAGTGGAGGACCTGGCACATCTGGAGGTTCTAGAGCTGGTGGGTTGTTTGATCCTTTTAAAAGATCACAAAGTATGAAGGCAGCTTCAACACCTCTATCGGTACCAGTACCACCACCATCATCAAATCCTAAACTACATAAGAAGAAAGGAAGCACTCAACCCAAAATTAAAGGAACATAGAAGAATATGAAGGGGTTAGTGAAAGAGTCAATAGCTAAGTGGATGCTATACCATACCATCCCAGCAAACACTGCACAAGGCCCCCATTATGGGACCATGATTGATACAATTGCGGAGGCTGGCCTAAGGTTTAAGGGGCCTACCCCAATATGAGGTAATGAATATTTATTTACCTCAACAGAAGGCTGGGATTAAGGAGTACATTGATCAAATGAGGAGTATGTGGGAGACATATGGAATGACTATAATGGCAGATGGTTGGACTGGGCCTATAAGAAAGTTCATCATCAATTTTATAGTCTATTGTGATGGGAGGACAATTTTCCTCAAATCTGTGGATGCATCCAAAGAGATAAAGGATGCAAAATACATTTATAGATTGTTGAAGGAAGGGGTTGAAGTTGATGTAGGAGTAGAGAACGTTCTCCAAATTGTAACGGATAACGGAAGCAACTTCAAGAAGGCCGGTGAGAAGATGATGAATAACACTAAGTAGCAGCTCTTCTAAACTCCTTGTGTGGCCTTGCATTGATCTAATGCTGAAGGATATGGGAAAATTAAAGTTGGTGAAGACTATGGTGGAAAGTGCAAGACAAGTTACCAACTTCGAATACAACCACTCCTTTACACTAAATCTATTAAGGAAAAAATGTGGGTGTGACTTGGTAAGGCCGGGTATCACTAGATTCACCACAAACTACATTGCCCTAAAAAGCTTTGAGGCGAAGAAGGCCAGGCTGAGATCTATGTTTGTTTTTTATGAGTGGTTTGGATGGAAGGGTTCTAATACCAAAAGTGGGAGGGAAGCACAGGCAACCATGTCCTCTGAGGAATTCTGGACAAAGCTAGGCAAAGTGGTGAAAGTTTTAGAGCCAGTGGTTAAAGTTCTACATATAGCGGACTCCGCTCTCAAGGTCTCCACCATGCCAGTCCTATATGTTGCCATTGACTTGATGAAGGATAGCGTCTACAATGTGGCTCCTCGTAGTAGCAAGCACTTCTTGGATATTATCAATGATCGTTGGGAGAATCAACTTCTGCATCCACTGCATAAGGTTGGTGAGTAACTAATGCATATCTTAGTAATATTACTATATTAATATAATAATAGTCTTGGGTTGAATACTCAACTTATTGAAGCTGTGAAACAAGTAGTAAAAAAGTTGGAGTCAGATGGTAAACTACAAGCTATATGCAACACTGAGGTGAGTCTTATAATTCGTTTGGAATATAATTAGTAAGTAGTAATTACTAATTAGTAATGATTCATTACTAATTTTAAAAAATTTCCAAATAGGTATAGATGAAGATTTTTAGGGATGCATTGGGGAGTTTTGGAACCGATGCTACAGTAAAAGGCAGAGAACACGGTAATGCTGGTACTCAATTCAATATCTTATTCTTTTAAATTACATATGTATTGAAAGTTAAAACTTGTGAAAATTTTGACACGTCTTTTTTTGTTGTAAACTTGTAATGCAGCTGAATGGTGGGTGTTGTATGGGGAATCGGCTAAGAATTTAAGGAGAATAGCAATCACGGTCCTTGCCCATACATGTTCCGCATCTGGCTGTGAGAGGAACTGGAGTACGTTTTCGCTCATCCACTCCAAGAGGCGCAACAAATTGGGTTCCCAACGTCTATCTGACTGAGTGTATGTGCACTATAACTTGAGGCCGAAGCTGTAACACATACGCATGGGACATAAGGGACAAAGGGGCACTTGACCTTGCCAACATTTTTCAGGTTGACTCAGACGATGAGGACCCTATTATGGATTGGGTGAGGGATAGAGGTGAGCCGGTGTTGGATCAGAAGGGAGGCAGGCCAGACCCCATGATAGCTTCCGAGATGGGTGCTAATGTGGATGAGTATATGGCTGACGAAGATTAAATACACGCACGGGAAGCATCACCCATACCATTCCAGCCCACAGGTGGCAATGCTGATGAGGATGATGATTGGTCCAGGTCCTCAAGTGGTAGTAGTAGAAATCAGACTCAGACTCAGACTGAAACTGATGGAGGTGATGGTGATGGTGATGGCAATGATGATGGCAATGATGATGATGATGATGGTGGTGGTGGTGGTGGTGAAGCATTTAATGGAATGCGAGAGCATTATGTGGTAAACGAGCAGACGATGCCCGTAGAACCAGTTTGATTCACCAGAGAAACACAATTTGATCATGCCACACAAGATACGGACCATGGTGAACATGAGCCCGCACCCGCACCCGCACCCGCACCCCCACAAGCCCCCTTTCTTACACCAGGAAGCGTAGGGGTCGACAGACACAGGCTGATTATATGGATATTGATAACTTATCTAGCTCTGCTAGCGGATTGAGTATGGGTGATACGGAGGGAGGATCGAGTGGGCATTGGCTTGCCCCATCTTTTGACGCACGTACCACTCCATCGTCATCGGATTATAGTGCATCACAACCTTATGGTGGATATGGATATGGATATGGGCAGTTTGTTGGGGTAGGGGGCTATGACTCCCAGTCCCAATCCCAAACCCAGGGACGTACTGGATCATCTTTTGTGGACGACATCTTTGCATACCCAACTCACCAGCCATACATGCTGCCAACGTCAACATCACATCATACTAGATCAGTGAGTAGTCATGGTTCTTCTTCACAGATTGGTAACTCATATCCTAGGATAGGTTACCTTCAGTATGTTGATGACTCCATTTACATGGCAATTGTGGATGACTACACTCGTTTCTTCCCCCAAACTATACCGTGGTCCACGTATGTCTTTCAGACAGAGAGCAATGGACGTCGACTCCAGTGGAGTATGAGTGGGGTCGATCCAGGAAGGTATAACAATTATTACTAGGATTTGTTTTATGACAGTTGTGAGTCTTATGAGTTGTGAGTTGTGAGTTGTGAGTTGTGACTTTGTGTATTAACCATTGAGTATTGAACTATTGACTATTATAGAGTTTATGAGTTATGACTTATGAACTTATGCACTTATGACTTTATGAGTTTAAAGTTTAAACTAAAGGCTACATTTGACTTTATTTTTGTTTCATTACTCTGTTTAAATTTCTTATTATGTCTTTTAGTACTTATACAATGTGTATTTAACTATTTATACATCAGGGTCCGATCGTATACTGTCAATCAAGGGTGCAAACCCAAAACACCACTTTGAGTTTGCAATATGAAGGTTTAAATGTGTTTATTTATCTTAAATAAGGTTGTACATGAAGTATCAGGCCTTAATATGGCCAAAAACCCACCGAGATGGGAGTACCGAAATATAGCAGAAAAAATACCACATTTCGCCGAAATTTCAAAATATTTCGGAAATCTCGACCAGCCCGAAATGGCAAGATGAGACGAAATTTTGAACTATGCTCATACATCTACAGTGGCTTCCACTTATGCTGCTACCTTAGCTCATGCAAGTACACCTGCTCTCTTTACCACTACCTCTACTCCCTGGATCATTGATTCTGGGGCATCTACTCATATGACTGGTAAGTCCTCTCTGTTTACTTCATTTACCACAAATAATACTTCCATGTCTGTCATTCTTGCTAATGGCTCTTTTGTTAGAGTTGTTAGTATTTTTTATAAGGGTAGTTCTGTCACTGTCTTGTTATAAGACATGACTTAAGTTGTATTTTTCCTTTTTTTTCCTTATTTCCATTTACCTCCCTAGGGAGGTCAATGTTATTCCAAAAGTTACTAATGAAGTTAATATGTGTGTTAAGAAATCTCTCAACACACAATCATATTCTCTCCAAACTTTCTTCTCTTCTTCTCTCTTCTTCTTCTTCTTCTTCTTCTTCACCTTTCTCTTACCCTTCTTCTTGTATTTACCTATTCATAAATCTTAACTTGGTATCAGAGCAGTCCTTCACTGGTTTGAGAGTCGACTAAGGCTCGGTTGGTCTTCTTTTACCTCTTCTTGGAACCCTAGAAAAGTAGAGGGTTCCATTAGAGGTTGTATTATGTGAAATACCAACTATACAACATTCTTTGGAGTTGCTTCTTTCAATCCAACAGTAATGGAGGGAGTTCTCTTGGTCGTGGAATGGATTTAAGGCCCTAAAAGCTGGACAGAGCATTTCCGCCAGCTATAGAGTATTCTGCTCATCTCTTCCTCAACTCTCTATCATTTGGCATGTGAACTGCAGCTTTTGGATCGCCAAGGGGTCCTCTTTCAGACCACCAATGGCCCTGTTGTCAAAAGTCCTTGATTGAGGAGCATAGCTCGATCCTTTGCTGGTTCTCAATTATCAGCAGAATCTGTTTTTTATGCCTGTGAGTTATTTTTTGGCAAAAATAGCATAGATGACTCTTGTTGCTTGGTAGTATCACCTATTTAAGTGCACTTGACTATTATGGAGTGAAACCGAATTGCTTTGTTAGTGTGGATTTCCTTTCGGTTGTTGGCTGAACTGCTATGCAACCTGTTTCTTTGAGTTGGACTGTTTACTTGGCTGTTTCCTTGTGATTGGGTAGAGTTTTTTTTACTCCCCATTTGTTAGTTGTGCAAGTCACCATTCTGCTGTGTTGAGCATTTGTTTGGAACCACACCCACCATGAGTGGGAATGATTCTGAGGTCACTAGACCAACCGAGGTTGCTGGACAACCTACTAGCAAGCCAAGTAATGCTTCTCCAACTATGGTTTCTTTCGATAACCCCGACACCCAAATCTCTGTTGTAAAGTTGGACAATTCCAACTACTTGGACTGGTCTCGTTCTGTGAAGATGTCCCTTAGAAGTAAGGGAATGTTGGGGTATATCACTGGCTCTGTTACGGAGCTTGCCACTACTGATCCAGGATATCTGAAGTGGGAGACTGAGAACTCCACAGTTATGACTTGGTTGGTTTTCTCCATGAAACCTGAGATCAGTAGGAGATTTATGGACAAGGATAACCAAGGATATGTGGGATAGTGTTGCCCAGACCTTTGATCGAATTTGTGACTAAGCAAAAGTGTACCAAATTCACCAAAAGGTCACCAATATGAAGCAGGGTGATAGGAGCATATCTGACTACTACAACACTGTTATCGGCTTGTGGCAAGAATATGATCACTACAGGTATCTTCGGCTGTCAAACTCTGAAGATGAAGCCAAAGTTTACAAGAATTAGGAAATTGAGCGGATTTTTTCTCTACTTGGTGGTCTCAATCCAGAGTATGAGCCCATTCGTCTGCAGATTTTAGGGAGGCTCCCTTTTCCATCCTTGGATGAAGTTTGCAGTTACTTGCAAGGTGAAGAAACCAGGAGAACAACTATGGATATTGTACCATCTACTGAGAGATCTGCTCTCGTCTCTAGTTCCTATAAAAACTGCAAAACTGGGGGGAAAGGCCAAGTTCCAACTTGTGGAGATTACCGTGAGAGATTTAAATGTGATCACTGTGGAAAACTGGGACACACCAAGGACAGGTGTTGGGAACTTCATGGGCAGCCCCCTGGTATGCGTGGTGGTTCTTCTGGTGCCCGTGGTGGCAAGCGAGGGGGAGCTGGAGCACTCTCTGTCACATCTGAGCCTGCGACATCTGTCTCCCAGCCTAGTTCTGATTCCCTTTCACAGGATGACATTGCAGCCCTCCGCCGGCTTATGTCTCACCTTGGAGGGTCGCCTACTGGTACTGTCTCTGGAGGGTCAGCTTCTTCTGCCTCAGCTTTACAGGTCTCATCTGCTCCTTCCACTGCTCCCACTTGGATTATTGACTCAGGCGCCTCTGACCACATGACTGGTATGTCACAGTATTATGACTCCTATTCCATTTGCTCAAGCCGGGACAAGGTAAGGGTTGCTGATGGTTCCCTTTCCTCTGTCTCTGGTAAGGGTAATGTGAGAGTTACCCCTTCTATTTCCCTTGAGTCTGTCCTTCATGTCCCTGATTTTGCTACTAACTTATTATCTGTGAGTCACCTAACCAAATCCTTAAATTGTTGTGTCACCCTCTTCCCTTCCTATTGTCTTTTTCAGGATTTGGAGACAAAGAGGGCTATTGGCAATAGGACTGAGAAAGGAGGACTATATCATCTCGAACCACGATTACTAGAGCCATCTACTGCTGCAGCTTATTTGTGGTACGAGTAACTGCAGTACTTTGGAGTCTGTAATGCTTTGGCACCAACGCTTGAGTCATCCCTCTTTTGCTGTTATAAGGAGACAGTTATCTCATTTGTTTACTGCTTTTCCTTCTTATGTTTTTCAATGTGAATCATGTATTTTTGCTAAACATTGTCGAACATCTTATCCTTATCATGGTAATAGATCCACTATTCCTTTTTCTATTGTTCATTCTGATGTTTGGGGACCTTCCCCTACTACTTCTGTGTCTGGTTTTCGTTACTTTGTTTCATTTGTAGATGACTATTCTAGGTCTACTTGGACTGTTTTGTTGAAACAAAAGAGTGATGTTTGTGCTGCTTTTAAGGACTTTTATCAACTTATCAGTACTCAATTTGGTACTCGGATCCAAATTGTTAGGTCTGATAAGGGGGGGTGAGTACATGTATGGCGGGCTCCAACAGTTCTTTACTGATAACGGTATCATCCATCAACTGGCGTGTGTGGATACCCCTCAAGCTGAGAGAAAAAACCGCCACTTGTTGGAAATAACTAGGGGTCTCCTCTTTGGTATGCATGTGCCTAAGACTTTTTGGTCTAATGCACTTCTAACCGCTACCTTTCTCATTAATTGGATGCCATCTCCACTCCTTAGCTCCAAATCTCCCCTGGCTCTTCTTTCTCCTCAAGCCTCAGTCTTCTCCTTGCCTCCAAAAGCCTTTGGTTGTGTTTGTTATGTTCATGTCAACAAATCAGCCCGCACCAAGCTTGATCCCAAAGCTCTTTATATCTTCTTGGGCTACTCTGATTCAACCAAAGGCTATAAGTGCCACCATCCCCCTTCCCGAAGGCGACTTCTCTCCAAAGATGTCACCTTCTTTGAGTCTATTCCTTACTTTTCTTCCACTCAACATCCTGTTCAGGGGGAGAATGCTAGCAGTGAACATGATGCTGATGATATTTGTGAGAAGAGAGAATTGAGAGAATGCTTGGATGTCATAATCGATCACCCATAGCCTTTATTTATAGTAAACAGAATTACAACTTATTCCTAGTCTAATTAAGAATGAAACTTACTCCTAATCAAAGTAGGAATGACTCCTAATCAAAGTAGGACTAACCCCCTTACCTATTCCTATTAGGAATTCCCATTATAACTAGGAATCCCAAATAGAGATCGGTTAGGGGGAAACACTACAGAAAAATAGGAAATAAAATATAGGACAAAAATTAATAAAGCTAAAAGACTAAATTACCCCTATTGGGTATTTTAGCCTATTTTAACACTCCCACTCAAGTTGGAGCAAAGATGTCGATCATGCCCCACTTGACTAGATTGGGATGAAATAATTTCCCAGACAATCCCTTGGTGAAGATATCAGCAAGTTGATCAGCAGATGTCACAAAGGGAATACAAATCAGCCCATCTTCTAACTTCTCTTTGATGAAATGCCTATCCACCTCAACATGCTTGGTACGATCATGTTGTACTGGGTTGTGTGCTATGCTGATTGCAGCCTTGTTGTCGCAGTACAACATCATAGGAAGACGAATAGGAACACCAAGATCTTGTAGCAAACCTTTAAGCCATAGTAACTCACAAATACCTTGTGCCAAAGCTCGAAACTCAGCTTCGGCACTAGAACGAGCAACCACATTTTGCTTCTTGCTACGCCATGTGACAAGATTTCCACCTACAAAGGAGCAATACCCAGAAATAGACTTCCGATCTGCAGAACCAGCCCAATCAGCATCAGTGTATGCTTCTATCCGTAGATGACCATACGTAGACAAAAGAATTCCTTTTCCAGGAGCTGACTTCAAATAGTGCAAGATACGAAGAACAGCCTCCATATGAGAAGAGTAGGGGTCATATATAAACTGGCTCACAGTACTCACAGCGACAGCAATGTCAGGACGAGTGTGTGAAAGATAAATCAGCTTCCCTACAAGTCTTTGGTGCTGGCCTTTATCAACAGGCTCACCCTCTTTCTCCTTGAGTCGAACAGTAGGGTCTATAGGAGTATCTGAAGGATGACAGCCTAGCAACCCAGTCTCAGCCAATAAGTCTAGGACATACTTCCTCTGGGAGAGAAAAATGCCTTTAGAAGATCTGGCTACTTCAATCCCAAGAAAGTATCGTAGTTTCCCTAGATCTTTAATCTCAAATTCTTGTCCAAGGAAGGTCATCAACCGTCTGATCTCATCACCATCATTGCCAGTAACCACTATATCATCAACGTAGACTATAAGAACAGTGAGTTTTTCACCAACCCTCTTTATAAAGAGTGTGTGATCAGCATTACTCTGCTTATAGCCCACAGAAATCATGGCCTTGTGGAACCAGCCAAACCATGCTCAAGGTGACTGCTTCAGCCCAAAAAGTGCACGCTTCAATCTACATACTTTTCCTCGGTTTCTGTCACAAGAGAACCCTGGTGGAATGTCCATATACACCTCCTCATCCAGGGCTCCATTTAGGAAGGCATTTTTTACATCTAGCTGCTGCAAATCCCATCCAAGGTTGACTGCACAAGATAATAACACACGAACAGTATTTAACTTTGCAAAAGGTGCAAAAGTTTCCTGGTAATCAATGTCGTATGTCTGAGTGAACCCCTTGGCCACGAGTCGTGCCTTATACCTATCCACAGTGCCATCCACCTTCTGTTTCACCACAAACACCCATTTACATCCAACGGTTTTCTTCCCAGGTGGAAGAACCACAAGCTCCCATGTGTTATTTTTCTTCAAGGCGTCCATTTCTTCCATCATAGCTGCCTTCTTCTTTCCGTCTGATAAAGCTTCCTGCCAATTGTTAGGAATACGAACAGAAGAAAGAGAGGAAACAAAGGCACGAAATGATGGGGAAAGGGAATCATAAGAAACAACACGAGATATGGGATGCTGAGTGCAAGTTCTGACACCTTTGCGAAGAGCAATAGGTAAGTCAGGATCATTACCAGGTGGAGAGGCAGGTTCTGGATCCGGGTTCGGCAATTGGATGGGTACTAGAGCAACAGTTGATTGAACCTGCTTATGTTTCCTTGCATAGGTCTTCACATTACTGGCATCAATCCTCCTCTGAAATTCACTAATAGTCCTCTAGATAGGAGTCTGGACCGGGGTAGATTGCTCCCCCTGACTAGAAATGGTCTCCCCTTGTATAGGAACCTCTCCCCCTGACTCAAGGGGAGTACTAGGGGCAGGCCGAACTGGTTCAGACTCATAGTAAACAGACTGAAGTGGAGGTGGAGAGTCAATAGTCAGCACATCTTCACTAACACTCTCCCCCTGAAGAGGTGGGGACACATAATATGGAACATTTTCATGAAAGACAACATCCATGCTGACAAAAGTCCTGCGGGATGGAGGGTAGTAACATTTGTACCCCTTTTGAGTAGCAAAGTAACCCAAGAAAATGCAGCGGAGGCTACGTGGATCAAGTTTACTAGGGGACCTTGTATCCCTGGCATAACAAATACAGCCAAACACCTTAGGTGGGACTATAAAGGAAAAAGAGCCAAGTAATAGCTCAATAGGGGGTTTGGAAAGAACCCGACTGGGCAGCCTATTAATTAAATAGGCTACAGTAAGGACAGCATCCCCCCAATAAAGGGAAGGGACATTGCGAGCAAACATAAGGGCCCTAGCCACCTCCAAGAGGTGGCGGTTTTTTCTCTCAGCTACACCATTTTGGGCTGGAGTGTCGACACAACTGGTCTGATGGAGGATTTCATGTGCAGCAAGGTATTTTTAGAACTGACCTTCCATATACTCTTTCCCATTGTCACTCCTCAAAATTTGAAGAGTGGCATTACACTGGGTCTTAATCATTTGATGAAAGTGTTGAAAACATAAAAAAAAACTTCACTTTTTGTGTGCATAAGGTATACCCAAGTGAACCTAGAATAGCAGTCAATGAAAGTGACATACCACCGATGGCCAGTCAGGGAAGCTTTCCTACTAGGCCCCCACACATCAGTATGAACAATATGAAATAAGGAAGAGGATCTTTTATTAGAAATAGGATAAGTTGAACGCGTCTGTTTAGCCAAGACACAAAGCTCACAAAAAAATTCTTCCTTATTACAGTCTTTAACTAATGTTGGAAATAAAGTTGATAAAGTACCTAAGGGGGGATGGCCTAGTCTAGAGTGCCATTTATGTAAATCAGAAGAGAAAGATGCCGAAGGTAAAGCCTGAGTAGGTGTAGGATCACCATCAAGCAGGTACAATCCGCCATGCACTTTACCCGATCCAATCATCTTCCCCGAGTCCAGTTCCTGAAAAACACAGTGAGTGGGAAAAAATGTCACTTTACAATTCAGGGATTTAGTGATACTGCTAATGGAAAGAAGGTTAGTTGTAAATTTGGGAATATGCAACATAGATGACAGTGTAAGGGAAGGAGAACAGCCAATGGATCCTTTCCCTGAGATGGAGGAGAGGGACCCATCAGCAATTTTGACTTTATCCTTACCAAAGGCAGGAGAATATGTATTAAAAAGGCTAGAAGAACCTATCATGTGATCAATAGCACCGGAGTCTATGATCCATGGAGTGGATACTACTGATGCACAGTGACCAGCAAAAGAAATACCTGTACGGGCAAAGAAGGAACCTGAATTGGCAGCAGACGTAGTAGAGGCAGTTGATGTGTTCAACATACGACGCAAAGCCTGGAGTTCTTCCTAGGAGAAACCAATGTCAGCAGTAGGAGTTCGAGCTACACTTTCAGTATGATTGGCTTTGTTTTTAGACTTAGCACGACCACGTTTGGCCTCAAAATCAGCTGGCTTCCCATGTAATTTCCAACACTGAGCCTTAGTGTGATATGGTTTGTGAGAATACTCACACTTAACAGGCTCTTTGGTAGTAGTAGTGGAAACAGCAACACTGTCATAAGAAGCAACAGGAGTGGGACCAGCAGTCTGTAATGCTGATCTCTCAACTTTAGGAGTAATCATCATGGCAGCCCTTCGTGTCTCTTCACTGTGAACATAAGAAAAAGTCTCCTCTAAAGTGGGGAAAGGAACCCGTCCAAGGACTTGCACCCGAATAGGGTCATAGTCATCCTTGAGGCCAGCCAGGAAATCATAGACACGGAATTGGTCTACATAGGTGTGGTAGGCAGTAATATCAGCAGTAGTAGTAGGCTGGAATCGAGCATAGTGATCCAATTGCTGCCATAAACACTTGAGGGCAGCATAGTATTTGGTGACAGACATCTCCTTTTGAGTAGTGGTTTGGAATGTCTTCCTGATTTCATAAACCTGAGCACCACTACCTAAACGACCATAAGTGCCCTTGACAGCTGTCCATATTTGTGTAGCAGTGTCAAGGAGAAGATACTAACTAGAGAGGTCAGTGGTCATAGAGTTCAGAACAAAGGACATTACCATTGCATCATTGGCAGCCCATTTAGTACGAGCAGCACCTTCGGTAGGCTGTTTGGTGGTGCCAGTAAGATGGCCAATGAGTCCCCTACCAGCCACTGTTAGGGACAATGATCTGGCCCAAATTAAGTAGTTTGTACCATCAATCTTAATGGCAGCAGCATAGGGAAGGAAATCAGACCTAGTCTGATCTCCTCCAAAAGTAACAGTAGTCATCTCTGAGTCACCCATGATTCAGCTAGACAGAAAAAATCAGATCTGTAAAAAAGAACCTGATTCGAATGTGAATGATGGGATTTGCAGAATTGTTAGCCTGCTGAAACCTTGATCGAATTTCCCTCTAATAGCAGGGAAGGTATCCTCAAAATATTAGCTCTTTCTGATGAGCCAATAAAACGGGTTGCAGAAATGTGCAGAAAAATATTGCAGAAAAGGTGCAGATCTGGATCGATGCAAAAAAAATTGGAGAAAAAGTGCAGATCTGGATCGAAATTACTTCTGCAATCTTCAACTAAGTACTGTTGTAGACCAATAGGGGCAGGAACCAGTCTCCATAAAGGTAGAAATCAAACTTCAGCTGTAGATGAGCTCGATCTCCAAGGATGGAAATATCCTGACGGCAGATTTAGGTCATACCACAGATCTTTGATTCTTCAATAAGGTGACATTGAGGGCAGCAACTAAATTTGCAGTAGATCACCTCATAGTTGCTGCCCTTATGGAGAGAAAGAGGCCGAGAGTGGTGGAGAGAAAAGAAAAAAAAAACAGAAACCGAGAGAGAGGTTCCTGAAAAAACTGAGAAAACTGAGAAAGAAGAGAGGGGAGAGAACCAGAAATCGAGAAAATCTGTTCCTAGATCAGATCTAGCTCTGATACCATGTGAGAAGAGAGAATTGAGAGAATGCTTGGATGTCATAATCGATCACCCATAGCCTTTATTTATAGTAAACAGGATTACAACTTATTCCTAGTCTAATTAGGAATGAAACTTACTCCTAATCAAAGTAGGACTAACCCCCTTACCTATTCCTATTAGGAATTCCTATTATAACTAGGAATCCCAAATAGAGATCGGTTAGGGGGAAACAATACAGAAAAATAGGAAATAAAATAAAGGACAAAAATTAATAAAGCTAAAAGACTAAATTACCCCTATCGGGTATTTTAGCCTATGTCAACAATATTCCTTTTCTATCTCCCTTGCTTACCTCTACTTCCCCATTCCTATTTGATGTAGGAAAGTACAAAGAAGTGGAGGATGTTGTTGTTGATATTGATGCTAGTAGTGGTGGTGATGCTAGCATGGAAAAAGAATACAAGGGAACAATATTCAAAGATCATGTATTCACAAGAAGTGAATGCTTGTTGAAGGAAAGAGGAAAGCAACCATGGTATGTGATGAAGGGAACCGAACCCTGCCAAAATCCCTCTTTAGATCCACATCCTCAGTCTCATCCTCCTCAGTCAGGTAATACTTCTCCTTCTGAATTAGATCTTCCCATTGCTATGAGAAAGGGGAAGAGAGCATGTACTAACCCCATAGCCCAGTTTGTTTCCTATGACTTTATTTCTCCTACAGGTATTGCCTTTTCCACTGCCCTTGAGTCTTCTTTTATTCCCAAGAATGTCACAGAGGCCCTATCCGATCCAAAATAGATGCAAGCAATGTCTAAGGAAATGGTGGCTCTGGAAAAAAACAATACTTTGACACTTATTGATCTTCCCAGGGGGAGAACTCCAGTGGGATGTAGATGGGTTTATACAATCATGTATAGATCCGATGGTACAGTGGAAAGATACAAAGCTAGGCTGGTTGCAAAAGGGTATAGTCAGGTGTATGGTATTGACTACCAGGAAACTTTTGCCCCTGTAGCCAAGCATAACTCAATCAGGGTTCTTCTTTCAGTAGCTGCCAACAAAGATTGACCAATGTACCAATTAGATGTAAAAAATGCATTTCTTCATGGGGATTTAGCAGAAGAAGTATACATGCAGCCTCAACCTGGTTTCAAGTGTTCCTCGGCTGAAGGGAAAGTGTGTCTCTTGAAGAAAGCTCTCTATGGCCTCAAACAGTCTCCTAAGGCCTGGTTTGAGAGATTTAGACAAGCCATCCTGAAGAATGGGTATTATTAGAGTCAAGCTGACCACACCTTATTTATCAGGAGAGGTAATGGTATAGTTACAGCTCTCATTGTCTTCGTTGATGACATTGTGGTAACTGGGAATGATGTGGCTGAGATAAACAGATTGAAGTCTTATCTAGCTAAACAGTTTGAGATCAAAGACCTTGGACTCCTGAAATACTTCTTGGGCATTAAAGTTGCTAAATCAATATTTGTCAGAGGAAATTTGTCTTGGACCTTCTGAAAGAGACAGGCATGATGGGGTGCAAGCCAACAACTTCCCCCATTGATCCGAATCATAAGCTTGGGGATGAATGTGGCTCTCCTCTCATAGATGCAAGCAAGTATCAAAGATTAGTTGGGAAACTAATCTATCTCTCCTTGACTCGACCAAACATCACTTATGCAGTTGGGGTAGTGAGTCAGTTCATGCATGCTTCTAGGAGCGGACATCTGGATGCAGTGTATCGCATCATTAGGTACTTGAAATCTTGTCCAAGAAAGGGTCTTCTATTTGCCAAGCATGACTATTTGCAGACTGAAGGTTACACAGATGTTGATTGGGCTGGTTCAGTCTCTGATAGGAGATCTACTTCTGGGTACTGCACTTTTTTGGGTGGTAACCTTATTACCTGCAAGAGTAAGAAGCAACCAGTTGTAGCTAGATCCAGTGCGGAGGCAGAGTTTAGAGCCATGGCTCATGGAGTATGTGAACTTATATGGCTGAAGAGACTACTTCAAGACTTGGGCTTTGACACTAAAGGCCCAATGAGACTTTATTGTGACAACAAGGCTGCTATAAGTATTGCCCATAATCCTGTTCAACATGATCAAACCAAACATATTGAAGTTGATCGACACTTCATCAAAGAGAAGCTGGATTCTGGTTGTATTTGTACTCCTTTTGTGAAGACAGGTGATCAAATAGCAGATATTTTCACCAAGGGTCTTGTAGCTAGTCTATTCAGTAGCCTATTGAGCAAGCTGGGAATGTATGACATTTATTCTCCAACTTGAGGGAGAGTGTTAGAGTTGTTAGTATTTTGTATAAGGGTAGTTCTGTCACTATCTTGTTACAAGACATGACTTAACTTGTATTTTTCCTTTTTCTTTCCTTATTTCCATTTACCTCCCTAGGGAGGTCAGTGTAATTCCAGAAGTTACTAATGAAGTTAATATGTGTGTTGAGAAATCTCTCAACAATCATATTCTCTCCAAACTTTCTTCACTTCTTCTCTCTTCTTCTTCTTCTTCACGTTTCTCTTACCCTACTTCTTGTATTTACCTATTCATAAATCTTAACTTCTTTTACCCCTGTTTTTGGTCATGGTACAGTGTCCCCTACTTCCTCCATCAATCTTTCCTCTGTTTTGCATGTTCCTCAATTTCCTTTAAGTTTACTTTTTGTTAGTCAAGTAACAAAGGCTTTAAATTGCTTTGTAACCTTCTTTCCTTCTTGTTGGTCAAAAGGAGTGTGTTGTCATTGTTGGCTACATATTTGGTCATAGCGGTGTTGTAGCAATAACTATTGGTGGTTTGGTAGAGTTGGAATGGTCAAAAGGGCTTCTACAAAGTGTCAAGGGTAGTTTTGTCATTTGGCAGAGTTACAGCGGCATCCGAGCATGGAGGATGACTATTGGCAGTATATTGGGTCCCTAAGAAGTGTTTGGCAAAGGCCCGAAGCAGCAGGTGAAGGTTTGGTACATCAAAAGCTGCGCTTTCATAGGATCACGCAGTGGGGTCCTCTTTGAATCTATTTTTGGAAGTGATAATGGCAGAACTGGGAGAAACACTCCTCACATGAAATGTAGCTCGTCGAATCGTGGTTACAACACAATTTGTTTCACCTCTTTTCAATGTCAGATGAGGAAGTTATGGAGTTTTTCGTGTCGTTGCGTGAAAATGGAGCGATCTGGAGGACGTTTTCTCTCATACTTAGCCAAATTTTTTGGCTTTATTTTAATGACCATTCTGTAAACAGTCATTATCCTTTAATAAGCCACTGTTCCAGAATATCCTCGAGCGTCAGATCGGCATCTTGCATCAGATTTGGTTCATTAAAGAAAAAGAAGGAAGAAAGAAAGGTAATAAATTAGGGGAATTTCCTAGATCTACTAGATTAAAAAAAGATTTACAAAACTAGTAGCTGTAAATTATGTTTTACATTTATAAGTTACTTGATTTAAAAAGATTTATCAAACCCCATGTGAGTAAAAGAAGTTAAATGAATAACCCAAAATGCCCCCAACATCCTTTTCTCTCTCTCCTGCAACCACTCCCTTGATCCCCCTCCCCTGCAATCCCGCCCCACCCTTCTCCTTGCAAACCCGCCCTGCACCACCACCTCCACCGCCAGCCACCCCTAAGATTTCATCTTCGTCTTCATTAGTGAAGTTGATTTTGTCTTCTCTGTTACAAAAGACATCGCCGTGATTTCTGACGTGCCCTTCCAACAAAAGAATCTAAAACCAAATCCAGGTAAATTTCTTTTTCTTTTTTACTCTCTTTCTTTGTGTTTACCTTCCAAGTTCCATAGTTAGTGTTTGATAAGAAACGGAAAAGCTATCATGCTTTAATATGTTTTCTTCGTCTCTTGTTTTCGTGTTTATGATGTGGGTTTTGAAGTAAGAGTCATATGATGCTCCAAAGATGAAAGAAAAAAAAAGTAACTTTTTTCTTTGAGAAATTGAATTTATTTTGTTGTTTTGGTCATTTAATGTTGTCCCATTTGATACGTGCTCGTCTTTTTGTGTTTTAGTTTCTCTGAAATTATTGCTTTCGGTAATTTCAAGAATCTGGGTATTTTTTGTGGATTTCTTCTTGTTCTGGGTTTTCCGGTTTCGGTTGTTGCTTGTTATTTCTAATTTGTTTTAAAGTTTCAATTTTTGTTATTTCTGGATGTCTTTGTCAAAATTTCTCCTCCCCGTTTCTCCTTTCGATGGAAGGATTTTAGACCACAGCAAGTTGGGATTTCTTCCTCTTTCTGTTTGGATAGATACCGAGATCTCTTTCTGTTTATGTTTTTCTGCCACTACCATTTAACAGTGGCTCAAAAAATTGCAGACAAAAAACCCTTCTTCCACACCCCTTTTTTGCCTTTTTGGAAATCATTTTTCTCTATTTGGTCACTTGTCTGCTTCAGTCTCTTTAATAGAGAATCCAAGCTGTTTCACTTGTATGATTCTGAGTATGCTGTTGTAAAGCAGGTGAAAACAAGGACGGATTGTAAGGATTCGAGATTGAATTTCAGAAGCTACAGGAGATTTTTGAGATATTTTAAGGGTTGCTAATACCTGGTCACTATTCTTCCCCGAGGCACGTCAGAAATCATGGCGATGTCTTCTGCAACAGAGAAGACAAAATCAACTGCACTAATGAAGACGAAGATGAAATCTTAGGGGTGGCTGGCGGTGGAGGTGGTGGTACAGGGCGGGTTTGCAAGGCAAAGGGTGAGAGTGGTTGGTTCCATCGGAGAAGAAGGAGAGAGAAAAGGATGTTGGGGGCATTTTGGGTTATTCATTTAACTTCTTTTACTCACAAAGGGGTTTGGTAAATCTTTTTAAATCAACTAACTTATAAATGTAAAACATAATTTACTGCTATTGGTTTTGTAAATCTTTTTTTAATCTAGTAGATCTAGGAAATTTTCCCAATAAATTATTGGGTAGTGGAGAATGACATCGGCATGACATCACCCCCAATTCTAACGAAGGAAGACAGTGTGAAAATCTCTAACGTGTGTCCTCGTTACACGTGGTTTTGTCACGAAGAATCTAGTTATTTACGATTCTGCCACTGGTTACCAACTTTGGAAGGCCGTATCATGGCCATCTAGAGTCTAAATTGGATGAATTTTTTTTTTAAACTACATGATTTTTTTAGAGCTATCCATTGGAGCCACTTTCAGAGGCAAAAACGTAGAGAAGAAGGTTTTATGCATTGAATACACTAATTGGTCGATCTATGAAGCTGCAATGAAGATTGGGATGTATACATCGACTCTCGAAGGGGTACTACAGTAAATTGATCTCTGGAATACATAGGAGAGAGGTATTCTTTTATTCTACAAATCCTATTAATTTTTTAGGATTTGCTTATGTGTTGAAAAAAACCCTAGTTTTATTCATGTATTGGGGAAGGGCTTGTAATTGGTTTTACATTTTTGTACTCTCAATTGATGGATTGTAACTCCATTCAAGTTGGGGCTTGATTGGAGAAGGGGTTGCTGCTCTCGTTTGTGTTGTTGCACAAACCGAAGCAAGGATTGTAGTCCCTGGGCTGTTGTTGCAGTCAAAATTTGAGTAGCGTATTGAGCAATATACGAAACCCTGGGTAGGGTATTGCTCCGTGGACGTAGGCAGTTTGGCCGAACCACGTAAATTTGGTGTCTTGTTTACTTTACTTTCCATTGCATATATTCGAGTTTGTTTGATCTGCAAAGTGGGGTGCACTATCTGGTAGACCCGGCCACACAGTGCTTGCAAGGTGGACGTGCGTGTGTGTTGTGGGATTGGTAATTACGGGATTGCCCCGGCCAATCAGGTTTGCTTGAAGTCTTCTCCATCAACGTCAACACAGGGTTGGAATTTAGGGATTATTTTTTAACACTGATTCACCCCCCCTCTCAGTGTCTACTTGGGATCAACACTTCTCATCATGTCTTTCAAGATCTTCACATGAGGAAGACGATTGGTGGAGGGCGTAAAAATGATGGACTATACTACCTCAATGGTGCTGCCCCGACTTCTTCTGCTACTGCCCATACCATTGGTGGTGTGACTCCCTTTCAATGGCATTGTCGATTATGTCATTTGTCCTTGTCTAGGTTGAAACTCTTGTTTCCTAGTTTTACGTCTGTGTCTAGCTTAAAATGTGAGGCTTGAGAGTTGGGAAAGCATCATCGTGCTTCATTCCCTTCATGTTCTATGTCTCGTAGTCCATCTTTATTTTCTTTAGTCCATTATAACATTTGGGGACCTTGTCGAGTCAAAAATAAACATGGGTTTATGTATTTTGTGACTTTTGTGGACAATTATTCTCCTCACTTGGTTGTACCTCTTGAAGGATTGCACTGATTTTTATCTGTGTTTTACAATTTTTATAATGAAATAAGGACTCAATTTGGTATTCCCATTAAAGTTTTTCGTTCTGATAATGCTTTGGAATATGTGCAAAAATATATTTCTGATTCTTGAAGGTATATAACTTTTTTAGGGTAAATTACATGTCACCCCCTCGTTTTCAAACGAAACTCAAATCACCCCCTGGTTTTTGAAAATACTCAAATCACCCCCTGTATTAGACCCCGATATGACAAATTACTCCCTACCATTAGTTTTATGCTGTTAAGTGATGATGTCAGCTAGTTAAATAAATTTAAATCCCTAAACTACCCCTGATCAGTGTTGATTTACAATTTTACCCTTGTAACTAAAAACCCCAAATTCAATCTTCTTCCTCACACCTGCAACTCAATCTCAAGCTGAACTTCACCGGAGAGAAGAAAGAAGATGTTCAGATTCGTCAACGTGCCGAGCTCCTGTGGGATCAAACCCGAGATCTGGTTAGTTGGGAACTTCGAATTTGCTGTCGGTCACGGGTGCTCTGCACCATCCTTTCTATAGGATTCTTTACTCGGATTCCCTGGATAACCCTTCCACCTGCAATCCTCTGCCCCGTCACCATCTCTGTTGCCCCCTAAAACCATACCCCTAAACCCACCGACACCAACACCAACACCGCAGGCGGGAGCAATCGAACAAGGGCAGTGAAGAACAGTCTGATTCTTGTGACAATGGTCAAATTCTGTTTACCAAAAGTCTGAATCGGAAAACCAAACTGGACAGACTAGGGAGAGAGACTGAGAGATCGCAGATTTCTATGGGAATAAATTCTTGAAAACAAATGAAAACCAGATGAGAGAAATTATTAACCCTCGAATCAATCAGAAAGTGATCGATACCATTTGAAGCAGAGGAGAAGCTTTGAGATGTGATTAAATTACGGTGAAGAAAGCCTGAAACCCCTTTCCGTCTGAAACAGCTTTTTCCCTTTTTCCCTGTTCGGTGAAGAAAGCCTGAAACCCCTTTTTCCCTTTTCCCTGTTGGGCACCCATTTAGGGTCGCCGTCGTTGGGCACCATCGTCCTTATTGGTGCTTATCCTTCTCAACGGGGCTTGTAATGGAATTCTGGCAATAACGCAGGTTCTATTCCTCCATCTACTTGAGGCTTCTGCGGTAACCCCATCTTTGATCAGAAGAAAAAAACCAGAAAACAGAGGCATTTGAACTGAAACTGAACACTTCACCAGAGAGAAATCAGTTGATCAAGAAGGCGTGAAGTAGAGGCAAATCAATTCAACGAATTTACGTCTGCAATGTGAGATGCTGAGTTGCAATCTCACTGTGGGAAGCGGAAATCAGATAATGCTGAGTTGCGATCTCACGATGGTTGCCGGAGAAGAGAGAGAAAGAGAGTTGGGTTTGGTTGGGTTGAGTTGGGTTGGGTTGGGTTAAGGTTGGTTTGGTTGGGTTGCTATACAAAGGGATGGGTTCAGGTTAAATACGTCATTTCACTTTTTGGTTTGATTTAAGTTAACACCGTTACTCTAGAGGGTGACGAATGAGTACTTTCAAAAATCAGGGGGTGATTTGAGTTTCGTTTGAAAACTAGGGAGTGACATGTAATTTACCCTCTTTTCTTTTTTTGGTGGTTTTCTGCTCCTCGATTTCTCTCCTCTTCTTCTATCTCTTTTTTTTTCTGGTTGCTGCTGGCAGAACTGAAGGCGAGAGAGGGGGGTTCGATTGAGGATGGGGAAAAATAAAAAAAGGGTTGTGGGAGGTTGTCGCAGAATTGCTGTGAGGTGGGAAACTAGAATTGAAAGGATGGGCTGGGGTAAGGTTTCAGCGGGAGTTACTGCAGGGAGAGGATGAGATGGGGTTAGGGTTTTGATTTGATTTCTGTTTTCAACAGAATGGTTTTTATTTTTACAGAACCCTAAAGGGGTTGTCTATGGAAAACAGAGTAGAGGGGTGTCAGGAAGGTTACAGCAGGAAGGGAGGAGATGGGTTAGGGTTTCCCATTATGGCGGAAAGAAGCCGGGAGAGTTGGGAGTTTTTTTTTTTTTATTCGCTGTTACAGAAAGAAGAAGATGGGGAGATGAAGGGCTGCAGTGAGGTTGCAGCACTGTGGAAAGGGAAAGGAGTGAGAGAGGTTGATGGGGAAGGAGAAGCATCATTCATCTCTGATACCAAATTGGTGGAGGGCCGGTTAGGGAAGAACAAGAAAGCTGAGAGGATCTCAGATTTACAGGGGAGGAGAGCAAATCGCATAAGGAAAGGGGGGGGAAGAAACTCGCACACTCACAGCCACGCAGGCTCTCAAACACAATCAACTCAAATCATCTTTTCTATCTATCTCCAATGATGGGGAATTACATCATATATAAAGAGAAATAAAAGACTCCTAAAAATAAAGACCAACTCTCTAACTAGGAAACTAAGAAGAAATTGGGAAACCAAATACTCTACGAAGCTAACTTCTAAAATAAACTAAAAGACATTATTTCCCCAAATTACAAAAATTCTTAAAATCCTACTAGATCTAAAACTCAAACTCGACCCGGTTCATTTCCATCTGGATACCCAACTGGGTTCGGGTTGATCCAAGGTAGTGTACCTACATCCTCCGGAAGGTGACAGTTGTGACTGTAAATTAGCAATTGTAGATATATGTACACCATAAATTCTGTCCTTAAATAGCATGAGCAACCAAATACTGTAATAACTCAACTATAGACTGAATCCACTCACATTTAAGAAATTAACTTGGTGAGAAGCTACCTGAAAGAGTGTGATGACATTTGCACATGGGAAGCTATATGAAGAAAGAGCAGCCTTGTTAAACATTACCAGTAGTACTGCAAGCAGAAGTTGAATTATAGTAGACATAAAGTTGGACAACAAAACATATTGGCAATCATAAACCAGAAATGGATCATTATCAGGATTAAAACAAAAGACCCAAATGACAAACAATAAGAACAACTTTTTTCTGAAAGAGTACAAAAATAACAGGTTTAAGCATACTATATTCAGTATATTATATTGAAATCAACCCACAAAACCAAGCGACGGAATACAAGACATCATACCCCAGCACAAGCTTCCTAGCATTCATTTAAGACCTACTAATAGCAGGGATCTTGTTCTTTGGGTTGCAAATTCTTCCAATAAATTCTCTTCTTTTTTTGCTTGGGATCTTGTGACTTCTAAGATCTAGAGCCCCTAAAGTTCCCTGGTACAGGTTGGTCTGGTTTAGCTCAAACATTCCTAGAACTTGTTTTACTCAGTTACTGCTCGAAGAGCTGTGACCAGAGTGCTTCTTACTCAGGAATTTCTTCTTCAAAAACTTGTCAATTCCCAATTGTTGTCTCTGTTGGAATTTATTGGAAAGTGTTAATCATTTATTCTTTTCCTGTCCTTTCTCCAATTCTGTTTGGAAAGATATTTATAGAAAGTGCTGGCCAAATCGTAGGGTTACCCTTCCTTTTCACACAGAATGCAGGTGGGTCCAAAAATCATTTAATGGCCTACAACTCTCTTAGGCAAGTTTGCTTTCAATGCAATGATCCACCATATCTAGTGGGAACGAAACAAGAGATGATGGGCGTCCTTGTCACGATCAATTGAGCAGACTTGGAATGATATAAATTTTAAGATCAGAAATAAAACTCTCCCAAATTGCTTTGTAAGTCACATTAGTAAACCTTCCCAGCAGTAAACCTTGCCAGAATGAAGTCAAACTGGTTAGTGGTTCTGACATTCCTTTTACTCATCTTAGTGGTTCCTCTATCACTCTCTCCATAGGTTTGTAGTATGGTCTCATAGGATTGATAATTATCCAAATTGGTCGAGCATTGTCGGATGTGTAACCCAAAAATCAGGATGACTGATTATTCATAAGCGTATAGCCAGTACATATTTTGCTCAATAATAATGCATGCTAGACTACCATGTTACAACTTAATCAAATCCATTAGCCTAAATGATATGAACTTTGGGACTATAAATTAGAATTGGAAAGGAAACTTGAATATCCCCAATTGAAGGAGTGTCCAGAGGGCCATGTTTATAATGAGAGAAACTACAAAGCCAACGTCCCTTCTGAGATCAAACATTGTGTTCTGCGGAGCAACATTTTCATCAATTCAATGATTAGGCAACGGGGAAAAAATTAATCTGTCCACCCAAATTTCGAGAATGATGAGGCATGCTGCTCAATTAATACGAATAACTTAAACTCGACAGAGGCAGACAACAGCAATAAAACCCAAAAAAAAAATGACACAAGAATTGATCCGAACACAGATTATATAAGTTGAATACGTCAGTTATAAAAGTGAAAATTGTTTGAGTTTTAGATATGGATCGAAGGAGCCGTGAACAAAAGTCTAAGGAAATAATGTGTTGAGAAGAGACGGACCTGCACAAGCCATGTAAGAAATTGCAGCATAGGCACCCTTTTTGGTCATGGCAGAGCCTTTGAAGAGGCTCTCGTCGCCCTTCGGAGGATCGGAGACTGGTAACGACAGATTCTTCGATGAAACCAATGACGCCATGGCAAAAGACTCAGCGGCAATCTCTCTCTTTCTTTTTTTTTTTGATAAAATAATCTCTCTCTTTCTCTCCAAAAAAGATTATGAACAGTAGAGCAGAAAGATTGGAAGATCTCGTCTTTTATATTGCCTCTAACCAGATTACAATCAAGCTTTCTTCCCCCTTTCATTTCCAAATTCCTTCTATTCCTTCTGTTCCAAATAAGCCACTCCCAAGTGTCACGGCCAGCCAGATTTTCTAATTTTCCTCTATCTCACGTCGGTTATTCCTCTAGGGTGTCTCGCGCTTTTAAAAGCGGAGGGAAACCTAATTGTATTTTTCACAAGGGGACTGGGAAATGGAAATGAAGCTTCAAGTACACTGTAATGTGGGTCCCATGTGTTGGTGTGGGTTCCCCAGGTGAAGGTGTAGGGATTAAGGAGGGAACTACACGGCCTCAGAAATTCCTCCCATGTTACATCGGAAAGAAATACTCTCCAGCACGCATCTGACGGTTGGAGGCAATCAGGGTGTGTGCCCGGATGCTCCCAACTATTGGATATGCGCTGGAGAGGATCTGGAACCTGTTACATCGGCCATCACTTAGAAGTGTGTCTTGAGCTTTAAACGGAAGGGAAACCCCTTCCCCCCACCACCACCAAGAGGTGCATTTTGGGGCGTGCATCATAGTTACTAAGTTTGCGTATTAATTGTTGTATTAATTGCCGTATCTAATCGTATAATTCAAATTCTTGATTCTTATCATATTCTATGGGGTAGCTTAATTCTGTACACAACTTTTAAAACCAGTCTCGTATTAATCGCCATATTAAATGTCATATTAATTCTTGTATTAGTACATATTTATGAATTTTAATTTAATTAAACAAAATAAAAAACTAAAACCTAAACCTAAATGCCATATTAAATGTTGTATTAATACATATTTATGTATTAATCGTCGTATTAATTGGTTGTCTAATTTTATTTTTATGTTTTTTTACTGATACATGCTATTATTTGCTACGGTAGGTCGTGGTTGATGGATTACCTATCAACATTTGTTTTGATAGACATGGTGAATCTTAATAAATATTAGATGTAGATATCCAAAAGAATGGGAAATGATTTCAAGTTGAAAAGCCATTTTGGTTTTTAAGTGTTCATGAATGCATGAAGAGATTATAATTTAGTTGCAAAGAAATCAGTTTGCTCTTTGATTTTTACTAGGATGTACCCATATTTTTGCTCTCGTACTAATTCAGAGCAATCGTATTAAAATACGTATTAAACACGTACCAATTAATTGTCGTATGTGTTTTATTGCACAGGATTTTTTGAAAATGAACTATTGTCGTGCAGGCTGATTAATTGTCGTACGTATCCATTCCCGTATTAATGTCGTATCTAAACTTACTAACTATGTTGTGTATCGGACCTATCAAATTTGATATCAGATCTAACCTAAGGGTATTAGGGATGTGGGTTTAGGGGCACTACAGTATGTCCCACATAAGTGTGTGGTTTCCCCATGACAAGGGGCATCAGGATGGAATGGAAGTTGCAATTTGGGTCACGCGGGGATGCGTAGGTCTCCCCTGATGAGGTATATGGGGATTGAGTGAGGGAATTCTCACCGCCTTAGATGCTCCCACCCCCTAAAATCCCACATGATCATCCTTTTAGGGTGTCTTGAACGAATTTGGCTCTCCTCCAGCTGTGGCGGGATTTGGGTCCCCCTATGAAATGACCATATACCCTTGTGTTTTGGTATTTTTTGCTGGGTTGGACCCTCCAGCTCCCGCCACAGCTAGAGGAGAGCTAGATCCGTCTTGAACTCATAAGTGGAGAAAGCAAAAACCCCTCCCAATAAAAGCAATTTTAAGGGGTTGTTGTCACGCCCCCATTCCAATAAGGAATATAATAATAAATAAAGAGGTGACTGGGACGATACACGTCATCCCAAACACTACAAGGATCACAGATACAGTGTCTCAATCCACAGTCCTAAACTAACATCAATATCACATTAATGTCAAAGTGCAGAAAGAAATTAAATATTACATTCCAAATCATCAAATGTATAAGCGGAAGCATTTAAAAGTTAATAGTTACAGTATGTTCAACCGGCTAATGATACATAATACAATTTTGTTACCGTCACCGACTGACCATGACATAACTACACAAAATATAGTATAGCATGAATGTTTATACAAGGCTCGAGGCCTAAAAGTCAACAAAAAGGGGACCACGTCCCAAGAATCACCACGGCCCGTAGGCACAATCATCACACGGGCATCCATCGCCGTATTCCCCGATCACAGTCTCCGGATCCCCAGTGCCGATATCATCATATCCCGAGGGCTCTACCTTGAGACCAGCAAGACAGCCAGTACCTATATCATCATCTAAAAAGATTTTGTACACAGGGGTTAGCTCCACTGAGCCAGTGAGGGGATGGGGATGCACATACGCACAATATCATAAATAGTCCATGGTGCATGCCATTATTAATCCATTTACCACCTAACACACAATGCTAAGTCAATAGGTATATGCTACTATGGTAATTCAGGAATACACTATGGGTCCTTCCTTTCGATGCCACAATGCAACCTCAATTACCACATTGGAGCCTGCGCCGACCGTATTCATCACCACTAAGAGGCAGACCCCGATAACCATTACTACCCCTGACTTGGCCTCTCTAACTCTCCACAGGTATCAGGTGCTTTGGTTACCCAACACCTAAACCCCTGTTGGTAAGGGTCATAGCATAAGGAACGAAGTCCTAACCACAATTATACTACATGCTTCCTATCGTGTTGAGAGGTATTCCGGGTGTATCAGTGTCCCATTCCATCTAACACCTGGGTACCAGCACAACACGGCGCATATAGGCCATCATGACATACAATAGTAGTTCTCAGTCTTGGGTCCTAGTGTTGGTGTTATAACCGCACCCAAAACCCTAATATAAAATTATACTGTTATGCCACGTAGGCGAGGCAATAGCGTATACTGGGGAACTATTTACGATGGTCGTCAAGCCAACTCATAAGATCATCGACCGAAGCACCGGACTCCCGATTGAGGAGAGGTTCCTTAACCGAGACTGGGGAAGGTTCGTGGACGGTGATTTCCTAGATTGCCCTCCTAACACTTGTCCCAAAAGCGAAGAGGATCATAAGGAGAACCCGGTGGCCACGTGCATCAACAAATGGTGCCTCTGTGTCATATGCATTGAGAAGAGACTGTTGTTCGGGGTCCGGGAACTGAACTTGGATGAAAAGTGAGCACATAACATGGGCATAGTCCTTACCCCAACACTCACATTGTTGGACCCTCCTCGAAGCCCTTGAAGTGCGGGTCGAAGCCCATGACATTTCTTGGCTTATTCAGCCTTGACAGTAGGAACGGAACCACTACTAATGAATCCATTCGATCGTCCGTTCGAGCTATCAAGGTTGTTTTGGTAATTTTGGTGCATGGGACCCACAACCCCGCACTTCGGACATGGTGTCCTTGCCCCCAAGTGTGGTACGCCCCACCCTTGGCCTTCACTTACATTGTTGGGCCACATAGGTGGGCCCACGAGGCTTAACTTAAATAAAAGTGAGTGTTATGACTTAGAGTAAACCAAATAGGGCCTTAGGGCCATTTGACTAAGTAATAAAGGCATGCCTTAATGGCTCATTCATTTGTACACCAGCCAAAAACGTGGAAGCTTGGGTTTGGGGAAGAAGAAGGAAAAGGCAAGGCCAAGGCTTGATCGATTGGTGGTGGGTGCCCTCAACTCCCACATTGATTGAGGTAGGCCCTCATCCCATCTCTCTCTCATTCCCTCTGACTCTATTTTGGGTTTGGGGATCTTCTAGGGAATGGGTTTCACCTAGGGTTCCACTTGGAACCCATCGATTATGGACTTGATGAGCTATGGGACTCCACTAATGGGTTCTACACCCAACTACAAGCCTATGAAACCCTAATTTCAACCAAATTGCTGACCAATGGCTTTCCCCAACTCTAAAACCCTAGAAATGGTCAAATGGGAGCCAAATGCTTGTGAGCCCTAGAATCAATGGAAGGTTAGGATCATGGTGATCCTAGGAAGGCTTAGGACACCCCCTCCTAGCCCTTGGGGCTGATGAATCCCAAGAAAAAAGGGTTGGGAGATGAAAGCCAACTAAATGCTTGTGTTGCCTCAAACGGAACAACAAACGGAATCAGTTATCGTGCTTCCGTCCGTGGTTTCGTTCTATATAAATGGGTGACATGCTTGGGTGGAACAACGAACGGATCCAAGGAGTGATTCCATTCGTGGTTTCATTCCTCCTGGCTAAACCTCAATCCTGGGCGGAACAATGAACGGAACCATATGAGTGAATGCCTCCGTCCGATGTTCTGTTCTTCTCAGTTTGGTCTCAGTCATGGGCAGACTGACGAACGGAACCACAAGAGTGCTTCCGCCCGATAATCTGGTCCACCTATTTGAGCCAAATGCCTGGGCAGATCCAGGGACGGACTCACCCTGCTGCCTCTAGCCCTGAATCCGTTCGTGCTGTACTTAATGAAACCAATAAATATTTTAGGGGACTCCCCTTGGGGCCCCTCCTACACTTTCTAACCATGTTCACACATCCCTAGGTGATCTAATTAATACGGGGGAGTGTGTATCTGGGCAATCTGAATCAAACGCACCGAACAATACGTGGACGATAAGTGAGTGGGTTTGGGCTTTGTTTGGGTTTACCTATATGCATCTATGCATTTAATAATATTGCTTGCATTCATTATGATCATGCTTGTATTTTGCATCTTTCTCTTTTTGGATATTAATGATATGTATTATGAAATGCATGGGATGTGATTCTGATTATATTGGCATGTGGGTTTCAGTGTCGAGTCAAATCGGCACTGGGTCCCAAGATTGAGAACTACTTCTACATGTCATGATGGCCTGTATGTGCCGTGTTGTGCTGGTACCTGGGTGTTAGATGGAATGGGACGTTGATACACCCGAAATACCTCTGGACACGATAGGAAGCATATAGTATAACTGTGGTTAGGTCTTCGTTCCCTATGCTACGACCCTTACCACCAGGGGTTTAGGTGTTAGGTAACTAGAGCACCTAATACCTGTGGAGAGTTAGGGAGGCCAGGTCAGAGGTAGTAATGGTTATCGGTGTCTACCTCTGGGTGGTGATGACTACGGTCGGCGCAGGCTCTAATGTGGTAATTGAGGTTGAACTATGGCATCGAAAGAAAGGACCCATAGTGTATTCCCGAATTACCATAGTAGCATATACCTATTGACTTGGCATTGTGTGTTTGGTGGAAATTTGAGTAATAATGGCATGCACCATGGACTATTTGTGATATTGTGTGTATGTGCATCCCTATCCCCTCACTGGCTCAGTAGAGCTAACCCCCATGTACACAATCTTTTTAGATGATGATACAGGTACTGGCTGTCATGCTGGTCTCGATGTTGAACCCTTGGGATATGATAATATCGGCACTGGAGATCCGGAGACTATAATCGAGGAACACGGCGATGGATGCCCATGTGATGATTGTGCCTACGGGTCGTGGTGATTTTTGGGACGTGATCCCCTTTGTGTTGATTTTTGGGACTCGAGCCTTGTATAAACATTCATGTTATACTATATTTTGTGTAGTTATGTCATGGTCAGTCGGTGACGGCAACAGAATTGTATTATGTATCATTAGTCAGTTGAACATACTATAACTACTAAATTTTTAAACGCTTCTGCTTGTACATTTGATGATTTGGAATGTAATATTTATTTTCTTTCTACACTCTGATATTGATGTGATATTAATGTTAGTTTAGGACTGTGGATTGGGACACTGTATCTGTGATCTTGGTAGTATTTGGGATGGCGTGTATCGTTCCAGTCACCCTTTTATATATTATTATATTCTTTATTGGAATGGGGGTGTGATAGCATGGTATCAGCACGTGATGCTCTACACCAACCGCAGTCTGGCAAGGACTCTTGATTTATTGCACACAACTAGGGTAATTTAAAAGCTTCCAAGACAATAATTGATGTGTGTGCGAACATAGGAAGGAGACTAGCTAGGTGTGAAAGCCGATAATTGTGGCAAATAATAGGAGACTACATTAAGAACAAAGACCATATATACATATCTATTCCATTTCAGCTCAGCTGAACCATACTTAAAAACCTCCCTTGGAGGTGAATACATCAGGTTTGAAACCCAAGCAGAATTACAAAATTATAGTTTATATCCCAAGTCCATACACAGGCTGAAAAAAAACTAAAAAGCTGAACATAACAACAATACTAAATAAGAAAAGAAAAGATGACCCTGACACTATGGAGCCTAATCCTCCATGTCATCACTATACTCGTTGTCCTCCTCCTCATCATTTCCTTCATAGTAGAGATAGGCATTGATGTCGTGAATGTCCTTCCAATCCTCTCGAACCTCTTATCATATGCAGTAAACTGACCCCTGATGTCAGCAAATCCCTGTGTCATACTGGGGTTGAGCTGGGCCATACTGGTGCCCAATTGACCGATGGCAGCTAGAACTGTACCCATGTCGATACTCCCTAAGCTGGAAGATCTGGTCCCTGCAGCGGGCTATACTGTCTTCACATGCTCTTCTTCCTCGTCCTCCTCTTCCTCCTAGTCATCCTCACCCTCTACTTCGGGGTAAACAGGCTCCCCATCACTAAAAATGTTGTACTGTATATGCATCTGGGAGAGAGCATTGTAGCCAAATGGCTCCTCAAAGCTCTCTGATGCAGCCTCACTGCTCAGGTCCACTCCAAAGTGCAGAAAGACTCGAGTAAGCAACCTCCCATAGGGCAGCGTAACCTTACACTGGGGTTTGGAGACTGCCTGTCACATCCCAAACCACCCCTAGGAGGATTGGGTAGGTGACCCGAATTGCATAACGGCAATCCGCCAAATCCCACAGATCTAGAAGCAATGCTTACATTCACGGAACCACATTCATTCACTTTACCAAAGGCAAGATCAGAGTGCTGCAGATAAACTACAATTTTAATAATAAAAGGAAGCATAGCGATGCGGGGAAATGATGATAATATATACATAAGAAAGTTTGTACATTTCCCACCAACCCACAAACATAGAAGCAAAGCTGACACAAAGCTAGAACTACCATATACATGTATATATACAGGGTGAGCATACTCAACCCCCAAAAGAAAAGAAAGTAAAAACTACAACAGAACCACAGTCAGGATGGGGATAAACTCCTATCAAAAACAAAAAGGAGTCCCCAAGACAAAAAGCATCAGATGCGCTCCTCAACGGTCTTCATCAATGGCCACCGAGAAAGTATGCAGGATCGGTGTGACCTTTGTCGGGATCCACACCAACATCATTATAACAACCAGGACTCTCCTCCTCGAGATGTGCCTCTATGCCACAGCGGCATCGATCTGCAAAATCATCTAAAGAGAAACATATATAACAGAGTGTGAGCCCCACCGAGCTCGTGAGCAAATCATATCATCATGCATGCACATGTAATCACAATCCACAGTTCATATGTTCCTACATGATATGCAAGTCTAGATTCTTTATTAGCCACCGAGCAATACAACTAAGTCAGGTCTATGCTACTAGAATCCCCAATACATGTATCCCTGGTGCGGGCTTCTAACCACTTCCCGCGATACACCCATTAAGTTGTCGGAGAGGACCAGTCAGCTCCCGCATCAATCACCAAGGTCAGCCCGACCAACCCTCTGTGATTAACCTGTAGGGCAATCCATTTCTTTTCTCTTTTCTTTTCTTTTCTTTGGCCTACAACCCATATTCACCATTCCGGTGTTCTTTCATTTCTTTTCATTCACCATTCTGGTGTTCTTTCATTTCTTTTCTCTTTTCACATATACATATGGTCACCCTCACAGGCATCCAACACCTAAACCCCCGTTGGCAAGGGTGCGTAGCACGGGTGATGAAACTCTAGCCCCATGTCTATATGGCATCGTATGAGTCGGGTGGTGTCAACCGCGTCCCATTCTATGGGCTACCATAGGCCTCATTTCCAAGCCGACTACGACATCTAGTCTAACATTCACAATCATCATATAAGAATTCACAGTGTTGATCAACAGACAGTTATTATGCAGTGATTTGAGTAACTTTAATCAGAAGTAAGTAACACAGCATTCATGATTAAACTATAATTTTAATAATAAAAGGAAGCATAGCGATACGGGGAAATGATGATAATATATACATAAGAAAGTTTGTACATTTCCCACCAACCCACAAACATAGAAGCAAAGCTGATAGAAACAAAGCTAGAACTACCATATACATGTATATATACAGGGTGAGCATACTCAACCACAAAAAGAAAAGATAGTAAAAACTACAACAGAACCACAGTCAGGATGGGGATAAACTCCTATCAAAAACAAAAAGGAGTCCCCAAGAAAAAAAGCATCAGATGCGCTCCTCAACGGTCTTCATCAATGACCACCAAGAAAGTACGCAGGATCGGTATGACCTCCGTCGGGGTCCACACCAACATCATCGTAACAACCAGGACTCTCCTCCTGGAGATGAGCCTCCATGCCACAGCGGCATCAATCTATAAAATCATCTAAAGAGAAACATATATAACAAAGTGTGAGCCCCCCCCGAGCACCTGAGCAAATCATATCATCATGCATGCACATGCAATCACAATCCACAGTTCATATGTTCCTACATGATATGCAAGTCTAGATTCTTTATTAGCCACCTAGCAATACAACTAAGTCAGGTCTATGCTACTACAATCCCCAATACATGTATCCCTGGTGCGGGCTTCTAACCCCTTCCCGCGATACACCCATTGAGTTGTCGGAGAGGACCAGTCAGCTCCCGCATCAATCACCAAGGTCAGCCCGACCAGCCCTCTGTGATTAACCTGTAGGGCAATCCATTTCTTTTCTCTTTTCTTTTCTTTTCTTTGGCTTGCAGCCCTTGTTCACCATTCCGGTATTCTTTCATTTCTTTTCATTCACCATTCCGGTGTTCTTTCATTTCTTTTCATTTCTGTTCTCTTTTCACATATACATATGGTCACCCTCACAGGCATCCAACACCTAAACCCCTGTTGGCAAGGGTGCGTAGCACGGGTGATGAAACTCTAGCCCCATGTCTATATGGCATCGTATGAGTCGGGTGGTGTCAACCACATCCCATTCTATAGGCTACCACATGCCTCATTTCTAAGCTGACTACGACATCTAGTCTAACATTCACAATCATCATATAAGAATTCACAGTGTTGATCAACAGACAGTCATTATGCAGTGATTTGAGTAACTTTAATCAGAAGTAAGTAACACAACATTCATGATTAAAATTCTTAATTGCTGGCATAGCATCATAATTACACATGCACATATGATAATATTATTCACTCACCTGAGTTGGGTTCGAAGACCTCAGTTGCAAATTCAGTTTCAAAAGCAGTTTGGTTGTTGACCTCGAGCGCGGGATCAAATTCTAAATACAAATCAGATAATGTCTTATTAAGTTTTTAGTCTATCACTGGTAGTCCTAAGGTTAACCTAGGCTTACTGGGTTGACCCGGTGTTCAATTGGTTCACACTTGGAATCACTGGGCCTTGCACTGGTTCTTAGGTCATGTCCCGGTGCATCATCTTGTGTTAGTGGCACAAGGGTAAAATGGTCATTTCTATAGTTGTACCTGACCCTAGGTCAGATCAGGTCCACAGTACTGTCCATAGCTTGCCTGTGCTGTAGGACCAAGCACAGCAGGGTTTCCTATACCTGCGGGTCCCACTAGGGTTTCAAAACATTCCTCTAATATGGACAGATGTGGGGAAGGGCTTTTTGGTCATTTCCCAACCTCCCACAGTGTCAGTGTCTTAAGGCCAATGGGTGAGGTTCCCAGAGCCAGATCATCATTCCGGCAATTTTCCATTCACTGGGCGCTAGCTCTGGGCGATGTCTGCATCGCCCAGTGCATCACCCAGAGGCTACAATTGACAAATGGGCTGAGATTCCAAGGTGGGGCTTTATGGGAAGTGTGCACAACATCACCCTATGCATGTTAGGGTGCTGGGTACCCCCTAGGGTGGTCTTCATTTTGATCCAAATGGATCCTCCACTAGGCCTACCATCAGGCTGCCAATGGCTGCCTAGACAGCCCAGTGAATAGTATCATAGGGTTTTCTTCAAGCATGGATCTTAGTCTTAGCCACATGCAAGGCTGGAAACACCTGAGATTTGATGATTAATGGTTGCAATCAACAAGGGTTAGGTCTGTGCAGCCATGGTTCACATCTAGGATTCCAAATCACGGGGCAACAGGGCAAACTGGCAGTACAGCTGTACACAGCTAGGTTTCGGCCCAAAGAACAGTACAACAGCCTGCTAAAATTAAACAAAAATCACAGATCTCCCATGCTTAAGGCTTGCATGGCAGATCTGGAGCTGTCCAGGGCAAACCCTAGCCATTCAGGGCTGCCCAGGGAGTAGGGAATCATTCAAAACTCAGTAATCTTAAGAGGATAGCAGGTTTTTATGAAGGTTTTATACCTGCACAGGGAAGAGAAGCTTGATCCCAAGCTTGGATGGGTGGTAGACTTCAATCCCCCTTCCTTCTTCTTCCTCTTTCTTCTTCTCCTTCCTCTTCTTTCTCTCCTCTTTCTCTCCTTTCTCTCCTCACGGTTCCAACAGAGCTAAGAGCTCTAAATGAGCTCAAGACCCTTCTATTTATAGGCCCAGCCCACACTGAGGCTTGTTTGGCTGTGAAGGCCTCTTTGGAAAATGGGTTTTTAAATTAATTCTGACTGATTTTAGGAACACTAGTGGGGTCCTCAGTGAACTAAGGGTATGAGGTGGTCCCTCAGACTCCCCTCTATCTAAGGAGGGTGCCCATGTCCATATTGGGTGGTCCCCATAATTAAAAATCAATTAAATATGAAGAATCACTCACTGGGCGATGTCACTGGGCCTTGTCTACATCACCCAATGCCATCGTCCAGAGAATTCCAGCAAGCTAAAATTCAATGGGGCTTGCACAGGGGTTTGACCTTTGGTTAGGGTATTGTCCCCACATGCCCTATAGGATATTTCACACACTTTTACAGAGGTGGGTGTTTGAGTTAAAATAATACCGAGAGCACATGGGTCAATCGTAGCTATGGGTCGAACACGAGGAGATATACGCCACCCTATTTTACTCACTTTAAAGTAATGCAAAGTGAACCAAATTAACGTGTTAAATTAAATTAATTAAACTAATGAAAATTAACATATCCTAACTCACAAGCATCTAAGGGATTAAATTGGCGTCCTAACACATGAGCATCTAACCTATCAAACTAACGCAAATTGGATCAAACTAACGCAAATTGGAAGGAATAAAAAGAATGCAGCAACACTTCACAACCACATTAAAAAAATAAAAGACTTCACAACCACATAAAAAAAAATAAAAGAAAGAGAGGGAGAAGAAGAAGAAAAGATAATGAGATAGAAGAAGAGAGAATGAGATAGAGGAGAGGGAGAATGAGTTTAAGAGTTTAGAGAGTAAAAACCTGGATGCTTGAACAAACCTTTCATGGCTTCCTCTTCTAAATCTTCAAGTCTTGTCATCAACTTAGGAACTTAGACTAGAAAGCTTGAAACTAAACTAGAATTATTACAACCATATTGAAGACATAAAATTAAAGCATAAATCAAAAGCATTACAACCATGGAATTGAAAGCATGAAATCAAACTAGAACTTAGAAAGCCAAAAACTAAAAGAAGAGAAGAAGAAATTTCACTAATTAATTGAACTAAAAACTGAATTAAAACTAAACTAAAACTAACTTAAAAACTGAACTAGAACTAACTTGTTACAACCCAAAGGGCAAGGGGTATTTATAGGGGGAAGGGAGAAGAGAGAAGAGGGAAGTGGTAGGAGAAATATTCCCTAAGAAAAGAGAATATTCTCTTCTCCTTCCTCCTTTACATTGCCTTGAATCCCAAGAAAAAAGAAAAAAAATAGAAAGAGGGAGAGAAAAGAATCCTAGATACATAAACCTTCTATTTATTAAAAAGTAACTTTCTAATTCTAACTTGTGCTTCCTTTTCTTTGTAGGTGTCTTCTCCAAGCAATGAGATAAAGGCATCTTTGACTTTTCAACCTTCCATAGATGAGAGAATATCTTTCAAAAGAAATTTATCCCAAGTAGAATTCCAAAAGTGCTCTTGAAAAGTTGGAGGAGAGAGAGAGCAAGGGTGATGACTAGGATTCCACTCACAATTAATGAAATGTCAAATCTGTCCTTCAAGAAACATGGAGCATGGGATGCTTATATAGGCCTCACTGTTGTATTCCTTACGAAAAATCACCCAAAATAGACCCAAATTTCGTCCAATTTGGAGTTCGGGAGCCCAAGATATCTCAAGTTGAAGTTGGACTGCT
Organism: Telopea speciosissima; assembly: GCF_018873765.1. Lineage (NCBI taxonomy): Eukaryota > Viridiplantae > Streptophyta > Magnoliopsida > Proteales > Proteaceae > Telopea > Telopea speciosissima. The sequence continues at coordinate 39,906,558 of NC_057923.1, forward strand.
CCAGAGCCTTCCAAATGGAATATTTCGACTGACAGAAAGATAACTTCTGATAATTATGCTAAGGCCCCTAGAATCCGAACTTCCGCTTGATTTTTTCTCTGGTTGACTGTCAATAATTATAAACAAACCCCTATCCACGGAAACGGCTGTAACTTTTTTGTTTCAACTCGGAATTAAGTGCCGTTTGAACTGTGGAGAAGCTAACTTGACGGGCTACGCATCCATACAATTAACACCCCAAAATTATGCTAAGGGGCCCACTGTAATCACATTCAACTTTGATTGATTGGCGTGATTCTTTCAGTACTCAATTCAAACTTGATTTTCTCAACTTTTGGGCGCTTTCGACTATTCTTAGTATCTTTTGCTCCAGTTTCACAAGAATTCACCTAAAACCTGAAAAGCACAAGAAAGCACCGAAGTAACTCTATCCAATGTGGTAAAATGTATGCTTTATGCCCTAAGATTTCACACATAAATGTGCTCATCAGATTCCCCCACACTTGAACGTTACTTGTCCTCAAGTAAAGCAGAAGAAAAACTAATCTAGAATGCAAAAAATCCTAACTCACTTTCGTAGGAATCACGGTTGCACTTAACATGTGCAACAAGCCTTTGAACCCCTAGGTTATCCCTAGTGGACGAGTTGTGTCTCGTGGGTGTTTGCAGTGAATATACACCAAAAATTCAATTGTAAATGAATACTGTAAATTTTAATCATGGCATAAGTAGGACAGTGCACATAATCCCAAAAAGTGCTCAACTAAAGATCAAGGAGCCAAAGGTTCCCCCACACTTGAATTTTATCACCCCACATCAATTCAAGTAACAAGCATGCATCAAGATTAAGGGATCTCCTCATATTTTCTGAACACTACTCACCTTCAAGTAAACCACTCATAATGTCGATGGAACCAAAGACTTAGGCTTTGAGTATTTTTGACCATACTTTTTTTTTCCAGGCATTAAGGCAAAAGCTTTTTTTTTTCTTTCTCAACCACAAGTTCTATTTCTACTCTACTACTATTCTCTGAATGACATGGTGGAGCATACACCAGACACCCAAATACTTGGTAGCTTCGCTTTTTGCATATATCTGTATAGACTTTGAGACATTGATGCAGGAGTTTTTTGAGTTTCTTTCCAAGGAATTTCGATCAAGTCACCCTGCTTCATGAGGCATAGTGCCCTGTCTAGTCCCGAGGAATTTCACTTTCTTTTTTTTCTTTTTCATTCACTTTCACTTTCATGCCTTGCCTTGCCTTGCCTTGCCTTGCCACACCACAAATTGGTCTCAACTACTAGCCAAAAGATCAAGGGGTCCATAAAACACAGAGGAATTTAGCCATCAAATGAAATAATGCTCATATTTTCCAACTCAATCCCTCTCACCGGATACAAACCAACTACTGTCCTTGAAAAGGGATTTCTTTATTATTTCACATGCTAGGGCACCTAATTCCCTCTCTCTCTCGCTTTGCACTCAAAGAAACGTATGCACAAAACCAAACTACCACCACAATCAAAATTCACAAAATTCACCAATTAAGTCCAACACACTCCCCACACTTAATATGTCCTCAATGCATGCAGAAAAGAAAGAATAAGGACAAGGGATGAGATGAGGGGGCTTACAAGACATAATCAACAAAGAGGATCATGAAGAGTCATGAGCTCTACAATAGGTACTAGGATCATCCACAGAAATCTCAATCCATGGTCGGTACATGTAAAAAGAGCTTCAAAATCAGAAAATACTCGACCATGAACTTTAGTAAAGTGAGAAATAATATGAAAGTTAAGCACAAATGAGAAATACCCAACAGGACAATCTGTCCACATAGTACAGTGGAAAATGAAGGCATTAAAACTCAAGCCATAAATCCTCCCATTCTCTCCCGTTTGCAATGGAGAACATATGTCATTATCACAAAAACCAATCAAGAATGGATCATAATAAGCATAAAAAGGATTATGAATAACCTCATCAAAATAATCATAAAAAATGGGAGGTTTACTCAAATCAATCCTAGCAATACAACTATCCGCCCTTTGCATAACTTGGTTTGCCAAATAAAGATCACGATAATATGCTTGAAGAGCATCATGACTAACATTGTTCTCCTCAATAAAATCATCAAACCTAAGGAGGTTTGGACAAATCAATATGTGGGACAAAACAATCCTCTGTATGATAATCATCTGGGTTTTCCAAAGAGGGAGAGGGAGATCGAATTTTCTGGGTATTTATGCTATCATGAAAATCTGATTCTAAATTAGTAGAAACACTAGGCTCACTAAGATTAGAAATTTCAGGCAAAAGTTGTACTTCCCTAGGTAGCTCATCAAACTCCGCTTCACTAACATATTCAGGAAGCTCAATCTCAACAAATAAATCATCTTGAAAATCAGTATGTTGGGGTTGACTCTCATTAACTTCAAATTGGGGTGGTGGACTTTCAACATCATTAAACTGGGGATGGGGTGGCTCATTCTGAATAGGAATCTGGTAACATAGACTAGGTTCAGGCTGACTAGGTAATGTACCCATTTCCTCCTCCTATAACATGGTGATCAGTTGAGAGAGTTGCTTCTCCATTCTATCCATAGTCCTTTCTAGCTCATTCATTCTTGTGGAATGCATTAGAGGGTTAGGCATTGGAGGACCAAACTGACCATGACATTGGAAATTGGGTGGTCCAGCTTGGTTATTCCATTGATCCCATGAGAAATCGGGATGATCACTCTACCCTTGATTGTAAGTGCCAAAAGAATTGTACTAAAATAGAGGACTCATATTCTCATCACCAAAGCTACCCCCACAAAGATTAGGGCATCCTTCCACAACATGGATAGTCTGGGGATGTGACCAATCAAAATTTCCCGAAAGCCCATAGTTGGGTTGGGGAGCAAAATTATATTGGGGTGGTGCAAAATTGTTCTCTATCTCACTACTTTTGGCTTCCCTAGCCTGTTTAAACCTTTCCCCCAAAGTCATGGTTACCTTAGCATAGTTCCATCTTTCCCCCAAAGTCATAGGTGGAAGTGTATCTCCCATTATTCTAAACTAACCACCTATCCCAAATTGAGGTCTCCCTTAGAAAAATTAAAGAAAAATAAAAGACTAGAAAAAATTCACTAAAAACATGAGGGAATAAATAGACAGTTGGTGCATTACCCTAAAAAATCGAAACAATGGTTCCAAAGCTATAAGGTTGCCATATAGGTTGACAGCAAGGGAACCCGTATAGTCTTGAAAAGCCACCTACGTATGACTCCAAGTGGATTCTAATGTAGGGTGGAGGACTACTATACGTTTTTGTTTCCAAACCACTCACTATGTCGCTTTCCTGTTATCAAAGTTGGTCACCTCCAAAGATAAGTCATATATCATTCCACCCAACCAAGTCAAGATGCAGCATCATAGGCAACTTAATCCTATGAGGGACACCAAAAGAGGTTGGGTTTTAGCATAAGAAGGACTTTAGATTGGGCACACAGTCTTTGAAATAGAAGAGAAACAAGATGAGGTTTTCAAAAACTGATTTTTTTTAGAAGAAAAGGTAAAATAAAATAAAGCACTTCGAATTACTTAAAAATCAGAAAAATAAAGTGGACAATAATCTCCTCGACAACGGCGCCAAAAACTTATTTGAGTTAAAATAATACCGTAAGCGTATGGGTTGAACACGAGGAGATATACGCCACCCTATTTTACTCACTTTAAAGTAATGCAAAGTGAACCAAATTAACGTGTTAAATTAAATTAATTAAACTAATGAAAATTAACATATCCTAACTCACAAGCATCTAAGGGATTAAATTGGCGTCCTAACATATGAGCATCTAACCTATCAAACTAACGCAAATTGGATCAAATTAACGCAAATTGGAAGGAATAAAAAGAATGCAGCAACACTTCACAAACACATAAAAAAAATAAAAGACTTCACGACCACATAAAAAAAAATAAAAGAAAGAGAGGGAGAAGAAGAAGAAAAGAGAATGAGATAGAAGAAGAGAGAATGAGATAGAGGAGAGGGAGAATGAGTTTAAGAGTTTAGAGAGTAAAAACCTGGATGCTTGAACAAACCTTTCATGGCTTCCTCTTCTAAATCTCCAAGTCTTGTCATCAACTTAGGAACTTAGACTAGAAAGCTTGAAACTAAACTAGAATTATTACAACCATATTGAAGACATAAAATTAAAGCATAAATCAAAAGCATTACAACCATGGAATTGAAAGCATGAAATCAAACTAGAACTTAGAAAGCCAAAAACTAGAAGAAGAGAAGAAGAAATTTCACTAATTAATTGAACTAAAAACGGAATTAAAACTAAACGAAAACTAACTTAAAAACTGAACTAGAGCTAACTTGTTACAACCCAAAGGGCAAGGGGTATTTATAGGGGGAAGGGAGAAGAGAGAAGAGGGAAGTGGTAGGAGAAATATTCCCTAAGAAAAGCGAATCTTCTCTTCTCCTTCCTCCTTTACATTGCCTTGAATCCCAAGAAAAAAGAAAAAAATAGAAGAGGGAGAGAAAAGAATCCTAGATACATAAACCTTCTATTTATTAAAAAGTAACTTTCTAATTCTAACTTGTGCTTCCTTTTCTTTGTAGGTGTCTTCTCCAAGCAATGAGATAAAGACATCTTTGACTTTTCAACCTTCCATAGATGAGAGAATATCTTTCAAAAGAAATTTATCCCAAGTAGAATTCCAAAAGTGCCCTTGAAAAGTTGGAGGAGAGAGAGAGCAAGGGTGATGACTAGGATTCCACTCATAATTAATGAAATATCAAATCTATCCTTCAAGAAACATGGAGCATGGGATGCTTATATAGGGATCACTGTTGTATTCCTTACGAAAAATCACCCAAAATAGACCCAAATTTCGTCCAATTTGGAGTTCGGGAGCCCAAGATATCTCAAGTTGAAGTTGGACTACTCCAGAGCCTTCCAAATAGAATCTTTCAGCTGACAGAAAGATAATTTCTGATAATTGCACTAAGGCCCCTAGAATCCGAACTTACGCTTTACTTTGTCTCCGACCAACTATCAATAATTACAAATAAACCTCTATTCACAGAAACGGCCGTAAATTTTTCGTTTCAATTCGGAATCAAGTGTCGTTTGAACTGTTGCGAAGCTGACTTGACAGGCTACGTATCCATACTAATAACACCTCAAAATTATGCTAAGGGGGCCACTGTAATCACATTCAAATTTGATTGATTGGCATGATTCTTTCAGTATTCAATCCAAACTTGATTTTCTCGACTCCTAGGCGCTTCCAACTATTCTTAGTATCTTTTGCTCCATTTTCACAAGAATTCACCTAAAACCTAAAAAGCACAAGACAACACCGAAGTAACTCTATCCAATGTGGTAAAATATATGCTTTATGTCCTAAGATTTCACACATAAATGTGCTCATCAGTGGATCCCACTGTTTGGGGAGGAGAGGGATTACCTGGAGTCCAGGCCATACATAATCCAATGAGCTGCACATTTGCAGGGGTCTGCTGTCCATCTTCTGATAGGTATGTAGGATGATCCACACAGGGTTTTCTCATCAATCCAAACCACTGGAGTGATACTCCACAGTGTTCCTGGTTGCCTGATCAAGGGTTCCTGTCCTTCAATCAAAATTCCAGTCAGCCAGGGGCAGGATTTGACATTTCTCCCCACCTTACAAAAATTTCATCCTCTAAATTTGCTTACCTTGCATTTTGAAGAGTTGAGGATACTTTTCTTTCATTTCTTCTTCATGTTCCCATGAAGCTTCCTCTACTGGGTTATTTCCCCAACGAATCTTTACAAAAGCGATAGTGCGGTTACGGAGGTTATGCTCCTTTCTGTCCAATATCTCCGTGGGTTATTTTTCGTAGGTCATATCCACATTCAACTGTTCAGGTTCAGCTGATAATACATGTGTCGGATTGTTAATGTACTTTCTCAGCATTGACACATGAAAAGGTGGCAATGCCAGTCGGTAGGCTATGGGTCCCACTCTATTGAGTATTTCATAAGGACCAATGAATCTTGGGCTCAACTTGCCTTTCTTGTTAAATCGTAGCAATCCTTTAGTTGGAGATACTCAAAGGAATATTTTTTTTCCAATTTCAAATTCAATGTCCTTCCTTTTATTATCCGCATAACTTCTCTATCTTGACTGGGCTGTCTTGATCTTTTCTCTTATAATATCCACCTTGTCGCATGTCGCTTGTATCATCTCAGGTCCGAGATATTTCTGCTCGCCAACTTCATCCCAATATAACGGAGTTCGACATTTCCGTCCATATAATGCTTCGAATGGTGCCATGCCGATGGTGCAGTGATAGCTATTATTGTATGCAAATTCCACCAGAGGTAGGTGAGCATCCCAACTATCATTCATTTCCAAAACACAGGCTCAGAGCATGTCTTCCAGAGTCTGAATAGTTCTTTCAGATTGTCCGTTCGTCTGCGGATGGAAAGCTATGCTAAGATTTAGTTGAGATCCCAGTGCCTTTTGTAAACTTCTCCAAAACCTTAAGGTGAACCGAGGATCTCTGTCGGACACAATGTTGACAGGCACGCTGTGTAACCGGACTATGTTTTCAATATATATGTGGGCAAGCCTCTCCATTGGGTAACTTATCTTGATTGGTATGAAGTGTGCCGCCTTTGTTAGTCCATCTACAATCACCCAAATTGCATTCATGCCCTTCCTGGTGTTGGGCAGATTTGTTACGAAATCTATAGTGATTCTTTCCCACTTCCACTCAGGTATGGGAAGTGGCTGCAACAATCCATATGGTTGGTGTCTCTCTTCTTTTATCTGTTGATAGGTGAGGCACTTGGACACGTATACTGCTATGGTCTCCTTCATTCCCATCCACCAGTAATACTTCTTCAAATCTTTGTACACCTTTGTATTCCTGGGGTGGATTGTGTAGGGTGAGTTGTGCGCCTCTTTAAGGATTCGATCTTAGACATCAAAATCATCAGGCACACACAGTCTAGCTCAAAAGTTCAATGCACCATCATGGGGCAAGGAAAAATCTGGGTCCTTATGGACACCTTATTGAACTTCCCAAATTATCTTGGCCAGCTTGGGGTCCAATGGTTGCTTCGCAATTATTTCCTCTCGTATCGACGGCTGTAGGTGCATAGCTGCTAATTACATAGCCGTTCCTTCGATCACGAGTTCCAAATCAAATTCAAATTTCTGAGCTTCTTCTTATTAGGGAAATGACCCTACATTCCACATCCTCCAAGTCATCCCCATGATGATGTTTTGATGATAACAAATAAGTCTTGGACTAATGCTTTTTGTTCTAAGTGTGTTAGAGTCAAAGCATAGCACCAAGTGAGGGGGAGCATATACAAGTGTTCAAAGATCATTAAGAAGATTGGAGCTTGGAAGTCAAAGTCAAACATATGTGGAGAAAGTCAAAAGAAGACACTTTTGAAGACTGTGTATGAATTTAGATATTTGTGTAAATTTTTCTATTTCTTGAGTCACATTTGATGTAATGCACACACACACGCATGCATGCATCTAGAATGACCTTAGGAGGCCATTTGACCCCCTAACTATGTGACCAAGTAGGTTTGAAATACCCAAATTAACCCCCAAGGAAATTAAGCTGAAATTACACTATTGTTGCCCAGTCCGGTATACCGGTTCCCAATCCGGCATACCGGATCAGCGGTAAAATCTCAGGAATTACTCACAGTGTTTAACTTAAGCATGCTGGATGAGATCCAGCATACCGGATTCCTGGTGTACTACAGTGTACACTGATCCGGTATATCGGATCCCAATCCAGCATACTGGATCACCTATAACTGCTTAAATATATCCGTTATTGCTATTTTTCTGAAAGGGAGTTAGGTAATCCGGCTTACCGGATTCCCATCCAGCATACCAGATTACTTATAGTATGTGGAATCCGTTTCTTAATTAGATTCCTAATTGGTTCTAGACCTCTAGCCTATAAATACCCTGTGAACAAGTTGAAAGGATTAGGTAAGGTCTACTCCAATGGTGAGAACGTCCGAAAGATTCTAAGATCCCTCTCAAAGGAATAGAGACCCAAGACTACAGCCATAAGAGAATCAAAAGACATTGACAAGCTAAGCCTAGATGAGCTGTTGGGATCACTCCAAACACATGAGATGGAGCTAAAGAAAGACACCAAGGAGGATGAGTCTAAGGAGCCTAAGAAGAAGGTTGTCGCATTCAAAACATATGACTTCAGCGATGATGATGAAGAACTCTTAGATGATGAGATTGCCTATCTGTCAAAGAAATTCTCAAAATTCTTGAAGAACAAAGGCAAAACTTCATTTAACAAGAGAAGGTTCTCCAAAGACCAAAAAGGTAAAAATCTTTCTAAGGATAATTCTGATTCCTCTTCAAAAGAAATTGTGTGTTATGAGTGTAGGAAACTTGGATACTTTAGAGGAGACTGTCCTAAGATGAAGAAATATAAGAAGGCCTACAAAGCTGAACACACATTCGACTCAAGTGATGAAGACGAAGATGATGAAGAATCACAAGAAGAAGAGGAACAAACCAACCTCGCCTTAATGGCTATCGAAGAGGAAGAAGGAACTCAAAATGAGGTAACTCCTACTTCTCCTTCCAAAGATAAAGATTATTTAGAATTGGAAGAAGCTTTTGAAGACTTATACCAAAGTAGTATAGAATTGACCACTACTAAGAAAAATCTCCTAAGGGAGATAAACACCCTTAAAGACCAAAACACATCTCTAACTTCTCAAGTAGAGACTTTGAAAGAAGAAAAAGAGAAATTGTGTAAAGCATTAGAGTCTTTCACAAATGGTAAAAAGACTCTTGATATTTTACTCGGAAATGCCTCCAAAGCACCCTTCAACAAGGAAGGAGTAGGCTATGATATGAACAAGAGTTCAAATCAAACCAATGAGGCAAGTTCAAGTAAAATAATAAGTAAGAAAGTGAAGAAGAAGTTCTGCAATTATTGCAAAAAGAAAGGACATTTGATTGAGGAATGTTATGTTAGAAAGAAAATTCCTCAGTTAAACAAATCAAATCCCTAAGGGAAGACTCTTAGCCCAAATATTCATCAAACTGTTGTATGCAACAACAACAACAACAACAACAACAACCATAACCTTATCCCAACTAAATGGGGTCGGCTATATGGATCCGAAGAGGCTATGATAGTAAAAGAAATAACAGAAGTAAAAAGAAGTACAAGAAGTAAAAGAGAGAAGAATAGAAAATAAGTAAAGGAAAAAAAGGTCAAAACAGCATCCCAGAAACATTCCCCTACTAGGGGTCGGCTACACGAGTCCTAGTCCTCCAAACAACTCTATCTACGGTCATACTAGGATTGAGCCCTACCGCATGCATATCCTTTCTTACTACTTCTCCAATAGTCATCTTAGGCCTGCCCCTACCTCTTTTAGCTCTGTCAAACTGAATCTGGTCACTCTTCCTCACCAGTGCATCCATGCAACAATTGCAACAAAGGGACACTATTTGGGAATGCTATCATATGAAGCAACCTTTTCGACCTCCTAGAAGACCCTTCAATGGTCAAAAGAGACCCTTCAATGCTCAAAATAGGAGAAGTCCACCAAAGGTGCAAAGACCACCCAACAACCAAGGGTCATCTAGAATGTCTCAAAACCAATGACCTTGGAACCCTCAACCATACACAAATTGGTATGGGAATTGTAGACACTGATTTTTCTCACCCCCTAATTGGCAATGATGACAACGGGACATGGATGATGGACGATGCACTCTCCCTCTTTCTAGACCCAAGATACCTGACCCATAAGACCAAGAACCATGCTGAGCACAAAATGGCCCATTTTAGGCCAAAAAACAAGGAAAAATGGCACTGCGCCCCCACAGCGCCGTGAACTCCTTCCCATGGCGCAGTGGGCGCCTTCCTAAGGCGCCATGGGGATGTGTACCAGATTTCCATGGCGCCATGAGGGGGTGTGACATCAGCAAGCTGATGTCACCCACGGCGCCGTGGAAAAGTCCCCCACGGCGTCGTGGAGGACTTATCTGGCCAGGAGAGAGAGGGGGTCCCTCCCTATAAATAGGAGGGTCCCCTCTCACATTTAAAAAGGAATTTTGGGTAGAGAGACCCTCCCCAAGTGATTTTCACCCTCTTTGTCTCATTTTTTTACCCTCTTTTCTCTCCTTTCTCTTATGAGAGTGTGAGTGAGTGAAATTTTCTTGGTCGTGGATAGATCCTTCGATTATCCCTTTGAGCATAGAGCACTCTTGCTCCTAGGCGTTGTTATCCCGTCAGTGCACGGATAACCATCAAACCCCCTTTATTTTAGTCGTTATTTTGTCTGTTTTTTTCTCTCCAAATCATTTGAAAGAGCCGTTACTCTGCCCAGAAAGAATCGGCGTCAGTCCATTCGTCTATCTCCCCTGAGCTAGGGGAATACACCCATACAGGTATAATTACTGCATTCTTGTTGATTCAATGTAGTCCTTTCGTATTTCATCGTTTTAGTCTGTATTTCTCATATATGTAATGTAGTTTATTATGTTTTAGTTCAATTCATAGCATCTGAATGTAGTTCATAATATCCCCCATCCCCGTAATAAAAGAGAGAGAACATTCATCTTTATGTAGCATCTAATACAGAGAGACCGGCTTCGGCCGGGCGAGGTGGGTGCCTAACACCTTCCCACACTCGTAACCTGACCCCTTATCCAAACCTTTGGTCAGACCATATGGAGTCATGTAGCCCGATTTCGTTCACAACGGATAGGGCTACACTTAATGGATCCTAGGCCCTAACCCTAGGTGGCGACTTCACATTATATTAGCATATTTTAATGCATGATCCTAATCCCCCATTTATCAATATTATACATTGACAATATTATCTATTATCCATCCATATATTTATATCAAACCCATATCGCCCATAAAGCTGAGGAACCCTCGTCCCGAGGACCACGGTACTTACAGTGGCGACTTCACTAGGGATGTGAGTGGACAAACGTCCACTCGAGGTTAAACTTTCTAAATAGGTGCTATCAATAAATGACAGAATGTTCTCTCCAAACTTTTATGTACAAAAAAAAAGTAAATAAATAAATAAATAAAAAAAAAAAAAAAAAAAAAAAAAAAAAATATATATATATATATATATATATATATATATATATATTTATATATATATTTATATACAAAACAAAAAAAAACGAAAAAATGTACAAAACAAAATACAAAAAATAAAATAAAAAATACCATAATATGTTTGTCTTGGCTAACCCCTGTGTGTACTAACCGCATCATGCATAGTGCTCGAAGTGAAATCAAACGACGAGGGTACTCCCGGTCGTGCCTTTACCCCCGGGGAGGGAGGCACGTCATACTAAGTACTCTGAGATCGGATGATAGCCGCTTCCTGTACCACTTTCTTGCACACACACACTGCATGGGAACCCCTCTTACCCCCATAGTTAGTCGTTGGACCCCATGAGTAGTCATGGGTAATTCGCGGTGAAGCTATAGCCCTTGATATTTACTGTACGAGTTTAGAATCACCAGCGAGGGTATTCACTAGTGTGCTATGGGGTGCTTTAGCCACCCAAAAAAGGCACTAGCTTGATTGCTCTGAGACTGTGTGACTTACTCTCCAGGTATATTAAAAGAACCACGTACCCGCAATTCGCAACCACGAGCGATAGGTATATCGGTTCTGTTAAGGGTGACCTTTTTCTATCCTATCAAGCCTACCCCTTACATGCATCATGTAGGAAAATAGACCATATATGATTAGGGTACGACACAAACTAACCCTTGTTAGCTGTAAGAAAGGCCAAGTTTAAGGTTGCTTGATGATTAATCTGGCCTCAATACGAGACGCTGCACAAAGTAAGGAATTCCATAGTCCCGCGATAGTCCCTCGAAGAAAGATGGGAGCCCACTCCCGTATGATGGATTCCTACATGTCCCTCGAAAATGGGGCACCTCGTATTGATTCAAGATATAATCATCAGGAACCTGAAACTCGGCTTTCTTCTTTGTTTGTTTATTTTTCTTTTTTTAAGAAATGTTTGGGGCGACGATGGCATTTGAAGTATGGTCTGAGAGAACTCCTACAATGTCAGGAGCTCCAATGACAACTTCGATTACTTGAGCCAAATACAAAAAAAAAGGCTAAAAATAAAATACAAAAAAAAAAATGTTTAAAATAATATTTTTTTATTCAAGTAAATTCCTTGTGACCAGTAATAATTCTTCTGACTTTCCCATCAAAAAAGAAAAAAATTTCTCTTTGACTTATGTAAAGCACAATTCACATCAAAGGACTTCCAGTTACCCACGTGAGCCCGTTATGACAATAGGCTAACCCACATTGGTCCGATCCAATCCAGAGGTGTTCAGGACTTCCCCTTTTCCACCCAACATCGTGAGGCAGAGTTCGATCAGGCTTTTCCCGGATAGAATCACCATGGATTCGTTAGGCAGTGATCAACCCGAAGTACGGTTAGGTCGACAAATGGACCAATTACAGGCTGAGGTGGCAGAGATGAAGCAACTTATGGTCCAAATCTTGCAAACAGTACAAGATATGTCCCAAGGAGGCACAATACCTACTTTGAGGGAGCCAGAGCATGCTTAGCCTATGTGTAGACACTGATTTTTTGTCACCCCCTAATTGGCAATGATGACAACGGGACATGGACGATGGACAACGCACTCTCCCTCTTTTTAGACCCAAGATACCTAACCCATAAGACAAAAAACCATGCTGAACACAAAATGGCTCATTTTAAGTCCAAAAACAAGGAAAAATGGCACTGCGCTCCCACGGCGCCGTGGACTCTTCCCACGGCGCCATGGACGCCTTCCCACGGCACCGTGGGGATGTGTACCGGATTTCCACGGTGCCATGAGGGGGTGTGACATCAGCCTGCTGACGTCACCCACGGCACCGTGGAAAAGTTCCCCACGGCACTGTGGACACCTCCACGGCACCGTGGAGGACTTATCTGGCCAGGAGAGAGAAGGGGTCCCTCCCTATAAATAGGAGGGTCTCCTCCCACATTTCCCAAGGAATTTTTGGGTGGAGAGACCCTCCCCAAGTGATTCCTAGCCTTTTTTCTTCCCTTTTCACCCTCATTTCTCCTCCTTTTCTCATGGGAATGTGAGTGCTTGAAGCTTTCTTGTGGCGGACAGATCCTTCGATTGTTCCTCTGAGTGTAGAGTGCTTTTGCTCCTTGGCGTTGGTATCCCGTCTGTGCATGGATAACCATCAAAACTCCTTTGTTATAGACATTATTCTGTCTGTTTACTCCTCTCCAAATCATTTGAAAGAGCCGTTACTCTGCCGGGAAAGAATCGGCGTCAGTCCATGCATCTATCTCCCCTGAGCCAGGGGAATACAACCATACAGGTGTAATTATTGCATTTTTGTTGATTCAATGTAGTCCTTTCATATTTCATCGTTTTAGTCCATATTTTTCATGTATGTAATGTAGTTTATTATGCTTTAGTTCAATTCATAGCATCTAAATGTAGTTTATAATGTCCCCCATCCCCGTAATAAAAGAGAGAGAACATTCGTCCTTATGTAGCATCTAACACAGAGAGACCGGTCTCGGCCGGGCGAGGTGGGTGCCTAACACCTTCCCACACTCGTAACCTAACCCCTTACCCGAACCTTTGGTCAGACCATATGGAGTCACGTAGCCCGATTCCGCTCACAACGGGTAGGGCTACACTTAATGGGTCCTAGGCCCTAACCCTAGGTGGCGACTTCACATTATATTAGCATATTTTAATGCAGGATCCCAATCCCCTATTTATCAATATTATCCATATCCATATACACACACACATACATCTCCCAGAACCCTATATCGCCATATGCCATAAGGGTTGAGGAAACCCTCGTCCCGAGGGACCACGGTACTTACAGTGGCGACTTCACTGGGGACTTGGTGGACAAATGTCCACCCGAGGTCAAACTCTCTAAATAGGTGCTATCAATAAATGACAGAATGTTCTCTCTAAACTTTTATAAAAAAAAAAAAGAGAAAAAAAAATATAATAATAAAAGAATATAATAAAAAAATATATATACAAAAAAAAAATGCAAAAAAATAAATAAATGAATAAATAAATACCATAATATGTTTGTCTGGCTAACCCTTGTGTGTACTAACCGCATCATGCATAGTGCTCGAAGTGAAATCAAATGGCGAGGGTACTCCCTGTCGTGCCTTTACCCCCGGGGAGGTGAGGCACGTCATACTAAGTACTCTGAGATCGGATGATAGCCGCTTCCTGTACCAGTTTCTTGCACACACACACTGCATGGGAACTCCTCTTACCCCCGTAGTTAGTCGTTGGATCCCATGAGTAGTCATGGGTAATTCGCGGTGAAGCTACAGCCCTTGATATTTACTGTACGAGTTTAGAATCACCAGCGAGGGTATTTACTAGTGTGTTGTGGAGTGCTTTGCCACTCAAAAAAGGCACTAGCTCGATTACTCTGAGTTTGTGTGACCTATTCTCCAGGTATATCAAAAGAACCACGTGCCTACAATTCGCGACCACGAGCGATAGGTATATCGGTTCTGTCAAGGGTGGCCTTGTTCTGTCCTATAGAAGCCTACCCATTACATGCATCATGTAGAAAAATAGACCACATATGATTAGGGTACGACACAAACTAACCTTTGTTAGCTGTAAGAAAGATCGAGTTTAGGGTCATTTGACGATTAACCTGGTTTTGATATGAGATGCCACCAAAGATAAGGAATTCCATAGTCCCACGATGGTCCCTCAAAGAAAAATGGAAGTCCACTTCCATATAATGGAACCTTACATGTCCCTCGAAAAAAAAAGAGAAGGCATCTCATCTTGACTGCAGACATAATCATCAATAACCCGGTAATGAGGATCTTTCTTTTGTTTGTTTTTTTTTGTTGTGTTCGAAAATGCTTGGGCAATGACGGCATTCGAAGTTTGGTCTCAGAAGGAGTCTGCTGAAACTCTGATGACCACTCCGATTACTTGAGTCGAATAAAATAACAAAATAATTTAAAACAAATGTTATAAAATACCAAAAAATCATAAAAACTCAAAAGGAAAAAATGACAAAAAAAAAAAAAAAATAAATGAAATTCTTCTTTAGGCTACTTAGGGTCTAAACTAGGTATTCTTCTCTATTTCGTAGAAGCACGATTCCGTCCTTATCCATCTGGGTCCTACACGGCGGAAGGTTGACTCGAGCCAGCCCACCATTCTCCTCAAGATCCCTGATTCCTTCTCATTCTTCTAGTTCATCTTCTGAGATATCACTTGTGAGTAACATGAATGCTCCGGAGGATCACTTGTCTGAAAGTCACGTCGAAGACCGAGTGGATAGGCTGCAAGTAGGCATGGCCGAAATGCGCCAACTCATGGCACAACTAGTTCAATCGATCAATGAACTATCTAAGGGTGGATCCATAGCTGGACCAGCAGAGCAAGAAGTCTGGAAAACTAACCCCGCAACCCTCAAGACTCCAATCATCATACCAGTAGAAGAAGGGGAAGATAGCCACCCTATGGACCCTCCTGAGACTGAAAGGGAGAAGAAAATGAGAGAAAAAGTAGCCGAGTTGGAAGTGGTTGTCAAGGGCAAAGTCAAAGAGAAGGATGAGGAAGACCTGGTGTTCTTTCCCGAAGGGAAAATCCCCGAAGATTTCAAGTGGAAATTGGATAAGTTCGACGGATCGAGAGATCCTAGGGCTCATCTCAAGATTTTTGCCACTATTGCCAGATCATGGGGACTTTCTAAAAACCAAATGGGACAGGCGTTCTTGTATTCTTTGGCCGGATCTGCTTTGAGGTGGTTAACCCAGCTTGATCACACTCAAACCCAGTCATGGGCCTCGATGGTTAAAGCTTTCACTAAGCAATATTCATACAACACCGAGATGGATATTACTCAAAGAGAATTGGAAACCTTGAGGCAAGAACCAAGTGAAGAGTTCTCAAACTACATCATGCGGTTCAGGGAGAAAGCCGCAAAAATGTGGAACCGCCCTACTGAGGAGGAGCAGGTCGAGATATTGTTAGAAAATTTGTACGGGGAGTACCGTGAGAAGATATACTACCAGCACATCAAGACCTTTGATGCTCTTATAACAATTGGGAAGAAGATTGAAGATAAGATCTTTAAAGAAAGGCAGAATCAGGGTATGACCCGTGAAGCATCTGGAAGCTATTTGGCAAGGAAAAGCCCAAGAGCCAAAGGAGGAAATACTGTAGGGACAAGCAGCCAGGCGGCAGAAGTCCAGGTGGTAGCCACATGATCCACCCCTCTTGTGATCCAAACTGAATCTGAAGCATCCAGGAGGAATTTCAACTTTAAAGGAATGACACCCTCATTGTTATTCACCAAGCTCAAGAAGCAGGGAATGATCAATTCAGTTCCTCCTAGGCCTGTGGATTTGAACAATTCACCTACTTGGTATAAGCCCAATCTGTACTGTCATTACCACGACCAACAAGGCCATCATACGGATAGATGCCTAGCTCTTAAGCATGCGATCCAGGACTTGATTGACGAGGGCAAAATTGAACTTCAGAAGAAGCAGCCGCCAAATGTCACCATAAATCCTCTACCTAACCATGGAGTAAACATGCTTCAAGAGGATGTCGAGCAAGCAGATCCTACAACTTTGATCCATCCAGTCGGGAAGAGGAAGCTAATGAAGGTACACGTCTATATAGCAATGTTGACCAAGGAACTTAAGGAGGGAAAAGAGCCACAGATTCGGCAAGAGGTGTCTCAGGAAGTGGATCGGCCCGATTCCCCTTTCTATCATCCAAAGTCAGAAGGTGCCACATGGGTAGAAAACCAGATACCTGCTTGGAAAATCTCACAACCAAGGGGACCTATTCCCCAGAGTCATCTACAGGGTCAGTAAACATGTTGCAGGAAGAGACACCATTCCAAGATCCTATTACATTGATCCAGCCCATCCCGTGGTATTTAGGAAGAGATGAGCAGTCATGGCAAGCACGGGCAGAAAGGATGCAGGTTTGCATTTATTACGCCCGAACCAACTGTGACGGGAATATTCAAACAGGCGGGCAACCATGTGACCAAGGCAGAGGTATAGCATCCATCAACCGGCTTCGAAAGTTGGATTTCTTGGAGTATGGATTAGAGGGTCTCGAGACAATGACACCATTGTGCAAGTATGGTTTCTCATCATCTGAAATATGTCACCTGGTTCCTGAAGAAGAAGAAGGGAATGAAATCACCAGAGTCACACCTCAACTCCTTAAAGCAGTCTCAGCACTAGCTATTGGACAAGCTCTGACCGAAGAAGTCTCTCTTGTCCATATAGGGGGGGATACTGACAATAGCTCAGATGAGGAAGACGATCGAGAAATCCATGAGGGATGGATAGAGTATGCCGATCAAAGTCCAACGATGGAGGACAAAGGAGTAGAAGCAATGGATTGGGTAAATAATATCGGAAGCGATGATAATAATGACCCTACTAGCCTTATTAAACCCATATCATCAGATGAGGATGAAAGCAGAGATGATGAGGAGATATCATCTCCAGAGGTTCCCAGAGGCGATTGGACGGTGTCCAGAGAAGATTTTGAGCGTTGGAGCATGAGCGCCTTCTACCAGGTCGCAGATATACTCGATGTTTCCACTAATACTCAAGAGATCCTGTACAAGGCTACTTTTCTATTTCCAGATCTGGTGTGTAGTAACTTCGAAGCACGTTGTGAGAGCTTGGTGATGCCAAATGAGAGCGATGTACTCGCTCGAACCCTCCATGAGCTGAAAAACATGACTTGGTTAGTCAATGCTTTGGTCTGTGATCTGTTCGGAACTCCTCTAGAAGACCTGGTCTTGTATTCAGATTCATTCTCCTATCCGGATCCACCCCGAAGAAGTGAAACATGGGACGCATGGATCAATGATATCAGCCTGGGGGAATTTTAGATTGACCCCACCAAGGGTATTTTTCCCATGGACATCGATGTTGAAGGGGAGGAGCCGTTAGAAGAAGAACAATCATCTGAAGAAGAGGAAAGTGAGCAAGAATCTGCATCAGAGGAATCCAATGATGAAGTGTTCGAAGGGGAAGAAGAAACGGAGGATGAGGAACCTTGGCAACCAAGGACGCGTCTGGAGAAGTATGAGAACATTTACGGACCCGCACCATGGGAATTATCATTCCCGGTGAACAAGATCCACCGGGATGTGGACAAAATCCAGGAAATGCTCATGAGAACGGTGGTCTTGGATGATAAGTACCAGGAGGAGCTTTAATAGCTGGAACCTGTTAGAGAACAGTGGGCACTCCCTTAAGCAATTCGTCATTTGGAAAACTCTGTAAAGCTAACTTTGGCCTTGGCACAAGACCTATGTGGGACTCCTCCCCCGTCTCTGTATCAAGGTAACAGAGAATACTGTGCGTGGGAAAGAGCACATGATGATTTCTATATGTGTCATGTCAATGAGGAAGGAGCAGTAAATGACCCAAAAGGGAATATCCACCCAGTTATTTCAAGCCCAGAAGAGAGGTCCCAAAGTTCAGTTTCTCAAGGAGAAAAGAAGGATCGCAACCTCTATAAGTCATTGGCGAAAGCAAGAAAGATGTACCAAGCAGCTTCGGAAGCCTTTCATGCCATTGGCCAATTGATACCAGAAGAATCCCATACAGTCCAGCAGGTGGCTGAAAAGCAAGAAACCCTGTCAGGAATCCTAAATCAAGCCTGGAAGTCTATTGTGGCCTTGTCTGATGAAGGAGGTAAAACCCGAATTTGTCCCAAGGGTCCTCTTATCATCACTGATAGTGACGAAGAAGATGGGGACTTTTGCCTAGTCCAGTTGGTCATTAAAGAAAGAGAGTCAGATGTGGCGGAAACCAAGAGTGGCAGAAACTTCAAGAATAAAGAGTTGACAGTGGAAAAATATCGGTCTAACCAATCAACGGCGGTTGTTGAGCCAGAAAACCGAGTACTAGACCAATTGAAGAAAGCCCAAGCCAACATCTCAATCTGGGGATTATTAATGGCGTCGCCAACCCACCGAGAAGCTGTTTTGAAAACTCTTACCAAGGTTCAAGTGCCCATAGAAATGGGGCCTGAGGAATTATCTCACATAGTGGGGGCCACTTATGCCATTCAGTCACTCTTTTTCTCAGAAGAGGATTTACCCCCAGGAGGAAAGAATCACAAGCTGGGCGCTTTACATTACGGTGGAATGTAACAAGAATCAGTCCCCTGTGTTACGATAGACAATGGGTCCGCCCTCAATGTGATGCCCCTCAAAGCAGCCAGATGCATGGGTTTATCTCTAGACAAGATGAAGTCGTCCAGTCAAACCATCAGGGCATACGATAATTCCAGAAGGGAGGTAATTGGGATTCTTACCACCAGTGTCAAGATTGGACCAGCCTGCTTTACCATAGACTTCCAAGTCATCGACATTCAAGCATCCTTCAATATGTTGCTTGGAAGACCATGGCTGCATTCAACAGGAGCTCTAGCATCAAGTCTTTATCAAAAGCTGAAGTTCATATATGACCAAAAAGTAATTACCATCTTTGGAGACCCTGAAATGGTACACAGTTTGGCCAACATTGAAGTAGGTGGTTCATCCTCGCTAGAAGTGCAGCTGGGTGGGTTTGAAATCGGCCACATTTGTACTACCTCTGCAAGTGAAGAAGACCAGAGTCAAGGGAAATTCCTGACAAGATGGAGCGAGGCCTCTGTAAAGATTATGAAAAAGATGAAATATTTCCCTGGATTAGGAATGGGAAAAAACCAACAAGGGGTACCGGCATTCCCAGAAATACCAGCCAATGCCAACCGTTGTGGATTAGGGTTTAACCTGAAGAACCCAAGGAAGAAAGCCACCGAACAGAAGAATAGTGCGGTAAATGGTGAGCCATACTTCAAGACTCTAAATGGATACTTCGTGAAAGAGGGAGAAGACTTCCCTTACTGTGGAAATCAAGAACCATGGTTCGATCAAGAGCAGGGCAAACGTCTGCTAGGCGTCGAAATATTCTTCGAAGATGAAGTGGACTGGATAGGCATGGAATTGGATCAAGCCAGCAAGAAGGAAGTCACAGGGGATCAAGGGATCGGTGAACTGTGCGAAGTGGCGGTGTTCATTGAAGAAGAGGAAGAAGGACCGGCACCACATCTTCTCATACAACCTCTCCAAGGATCCATAGCAAATTGGGCAAGAATGATGGAAGATTTCCATATTAATGAGTCTGAAGTTGTAACCAGCTCTAGCATAGTCCTGTCTAAGTCTGTATCTGAGTCCGATGAAAATGTCCAGTCCATTGGGTCTGTCTGTACTCTTCCCCTTATCATGAATGAAATTACTGATTCTGAGTATATTTCTTCTTCTTCTTCCTCTGATGATGATAATGTCTTAGAACATCGTAATCTGTTAGAACAATTGGAGCAAAGAAGAGCTCAACCCATCCGAGAGGACACCCATCCCGTAAATATAGGGACCAATCAATGCCCTCGAATAATTAAAATTGGTGCTTCTCTCAACAATGATGAGACATCCCAAATGATCTCTCTCCTCAAGGAATTTGAGGAAGTCTTCGCCTGGTCCTACAAGGATATGCCCAGCATCGATCTAAAGATTGTGCAACATGAACTACCAACATATTCGGAGGCTCGCCCAGTCAAGCAGAAGTTAAGAAGGATACGGCCGAAATGGAGTGAGAAGATCAGGGAAGAAGTCATCAAACAATGGAATGCAGGATTTCTTCAAGTAACCCAGTACCCTCAATGGTTGTCCAATATTGTCCCAGTCCCTAAGAAAGATGGGAATGTCAGAATGTGTGTGGATTTTCGTGACCTAAACAGGGTCAGCCCGAACGATGATTTTCCGTTACCCCACATTGACATTTTGGTAGACAATACTGCAGGCCAAGCTCTATTGTCCTTCATGGATGGTTTCTCAGGATATAATCAAATTAGTATGTGCTCGGAGGACAGGGAGAAAACTGCCTTCACCACACCTTGGGGCACATTTTGTTACAAAGTAATGCCTTTTGGGTTGAAAAATGCTGGGGCAACATATCAAAGAGCGGCCACGGCTATCCTACATGACATGATACACAAAGAAGTAGAGGTATATGTCGATGATATGATAGTCAAATCTATTGACCGACAAGGCCATTTTGCAGCTCTCAGAAAGTTTTTTGAAAGAATCAAAGAATACAAGCTAAGGCTGAACCCTCAGAAGTGTGTGTTTAGGGCCAAAGCAGGAAAATTACTGGGATTTCTTGTCAGTGAAAGAGGGATAGAAGTGGACCCTGACAAGATAAAAGCCATCACGGAAATGCCACCACCCCGGACAGAAAAAGAGGTACAAGGGTTTTTGGGCCTCATCCAATACATCAGCAGATTCATATCTCGGTTGACATCCACTTGTGAACCTATCTTCAAACTCCTAAGGAAGAAAGAGCCGAAAGAATGGAACGAGAAATACCAAGATGCCTTTATGAAAATCAAAGAATATCTACTTTCTCCTCCTATACTTGTCCCTCCAGTGTTCGGTGAACCTTTGCTGCTATACTTATCAGTAGGAGAAACAACGGTCGGATCAATGATGGCCCAAGTTGGCAAGGTCGATGGAGAAGAGCATGCAATCTACTATGTAAGCAGGAAATTCCTTGAGTATGAAACTCGATATGCTCCAGTAGAAAAGACATGTACATCTCTGGTTTGGGTAACTAAGCGCCTGAGGCACTACATGGTGTCACATCCCGTCAGGTTGATCTCTCGAATGGATCCAATTAAGTACCTCTTCGAGAAACCAGCATTGATAGGGAGAATGGCTAGGTGGTTGTTGCTATTATCAGAATTCGACATAACTTATGTCAGTCAAAATTCTGTGAAAGGGCGGGCAATCTCTGACCATCTAGCAGCATTTTCCTCAGAGGATGATTCCCGAGCAATAGAGGACCTCTTCCCAGATGAAGATTTGCACTCCATAGAAGCCGAACCAACTAGAGGGTGGCAATTGTACTTTGATGGAGCCGCCAATCAAAAAGGATTTGGCACTGGGGTATTATTGATAACTCCAGAGGACTTTTACTTGCCAATGGCCTTCAGATTGGAATTTAGTTGTACCAATAACATAGCAGAGTATGAAGCTTGTGCTATTGGGTTAGAAATGGCTCTGTCTGTAGGAGTTGACAAAATTAAAGTTTACAGAGATTCCTCTGTTGTGATCTGTCAAACACAAGGAAAGTGGAAGACTAAGGATGAGAAGCTGAAGCCCTACCAAGTTTATCTGGAACAACTGACGCAATGCTTCAAGGAAGTTTCTTTTGAGTATCTGCCCAGGGATAGCAATCGGTTCGCCGATGCTTTAGCCACTTTGACGTCCATGGTAGAATGTGATACTTGGGACAAGATCTAGCCCTTCCTAATAGAAAGAAGGACCCACCCAGCATATGGAGAACCAGTCAATACACTCACTGAGGATGGAAGACCTTGGTATGCTCTAGTGGTCGAATACATCAAGGAAAGGAGATATCCTGAAGAGTTTTCAGAAAGAGAGAAGAGGCATTTACGAAAATATGCTACTCAATTCATCCTCCAAGGAAACTTGTTGTATAAGAGGTCTTATGATGGTATCCAACTATTATGTGTAGATGAGGATCAGGCTCAAATCATTATGGAAGAAATCCATCAAGGAATATGTGGACCACACATGAATGCAAGGATGCTGGCCAAGAAAATTCTCAGGATGGGATACTATTGGGTCACTATGGAGGCTGAGTGTGCTGCCTTTTAAGGCGATGTCATAAATGCCAGATATTTGCCAACATCATTCATATTCCTCTGACAGATTTGCACTCATTAAATGCCCCTTGGCCATTTTCTACCTCGGGAATTGATGTAGTTGGTAAAATAACTCCAAAGGCTTCAAATGGACATCAATTCGTGTTAGTCGCCATCGACTATTTCACAAAATGGGTGGAGGCTCAATCTTATGCAGTTTTAACTTCCGCCAAGGTGGCAAAATTCATAAAAGAGAATCTCATCTGTAGATACGGTGTGCCGTAATAGTTGATTTCAGATCAAGGCCTGCATTTTAGGGGAAAAGTGGAAGAACTCTGTAACCAATTTGGCATTAAGAGGAATAAGTCTACTACTTACCGGCCATAGACTAACAGAGCAGTAGAAGTAGCCAACAAGAATATGAAGGTCATATTGCAAAAGATGGCAGATACACACAATGACTGGGCGGAGAAACTTCCACTAGCCTTATGGGCATATCGGACATCCATCCGAACCTCTACCGGAGCTACCCCATATTCCCTGGTATATGGGATGGAAGCCGTATTACCGGTAGAAATTTAGGTCCCTTCTCTTCGAGTTTTACTCGATAGTCAATTGCCAGAAGGGGAATGGGTAAGGGCCAGATACGAAGAGCTCAATCTCCTGGATGAGAAAAGGATGAAGGCCATGGACAATCTCAAGAAATATCAGCAAAGAATGGCTAGGGCATTCAATAAGGGTGTCCGCACTCGGAGCATTGAAGAAGGAGATTTGGTCCTTAGAGAGCAACGAGCTCCAATCCACGACCCAAGAGGAAAGTTCTGACCCAATTGGAGTGGACCCTACAAAGTCAAGACCATATTGCCAGGACAGGCGGTCCAACTCTCTGATCTTGACGGAGAAGATCTTCGGGGTCTGGTCAATATGGACCAGCTAAAGAAGTATTTTGTCTGAGATATGCGAAGCAATTTGAACTACGTTCGACCTGATTCCTCCGAAGGGATACGTAAGCAACTCGATGTATTCGGGTATGGTCTCAAAAAAAAAAAAAGAAAAAAAAAAGAAAAAAGAGAGAGGGCATTGTATTGGTTTCGTCCCATAAATTCCGCCAGCCGGCGTCCGTTGCACATATGAGTAAAGCTCGCCATTTGGCCTTCTATTCCTTGACCTAGCTTAGGAGTAAAGTCATCTAGAGCTGGTTATTAACAAAGGATTTATTCATTTTGTGTCGTAAAATGCTAACCCAATCCTTGATGCAGGTAGTATGAGGGGACCAAAGAAAGAAGGACTCGACGAACAGTTGCGTCAGTGGACTCTCCGAATGAATGTGGACGAGCCTACACTTCTAGAGGGTCACCATCTAATAGTATTGGGAAGGATCGGTTGCTTCAAGCTCCATCATGATTTACTAAGGGAAGTGTCGAAGTGCTGGAACCCCCAATTGCATGCGTTTCGCTTCGGAGAAGTCTGGCTGGCTCCGAGCATTGAAGAATTTCGGGCTTGCATGATGTTACCCCCTCGAGGAAAGTTGTTCCTCCCAACTATGAAGAAAGAACAACTCTTCAAAAATTTGGGAGATTTCTTTGCCTTGAATAAGAAGGAGTTAAAGCAAGTTCTCAATTATGACAAGGTGGATGCGTTGAAAGTTGCGAAGATCTTCAACAACAATGGATTTGAAGAAGAAAGACAGATCCAACGCAGAAAGTGGGCGTACTTATTCTGTATGATTGGGAGGTACTTGTTAGCATCTCCGGGAAAAGGCATGTCTCCTATAATTGCAGAAGTGGTTAGGCAAATTGAAGAAGGATGTGACATCGCTCCTACCATTTTAGCAGAAACATTCAAAGGGTTTGATACCATGAGTCAGTCTCAGAAATACGGAACTGACTTCCTTCATGGATCTCCGGCGGTGTTCCAAATGTGGTTGTTGGAAAAACTAAAATTGGTCACACCAATTCTGTGTCCTCACCTACGGCCTATGCATTATCAAATACAAAGGGAAGAGTCAGAATTCCACAAGGTCCAAGACTGGAAGAAATATTTGGAGGAGAGAGATGTCCAAGAAATCCAATGGAACTGCCCTTGGATGAAGGCCGAGATAGAAAAATTAGAAACATCAGGGTACAATTATGTGAGGTTCATGGGTTTAACTGACAACAGTTTTTATATCCCTTCCTTAGTATCTCCAAGACAGGAACAACCTAAGATGGAGAATTTCAGAACCCCAGAGATGTGACACAAGAAGTGGTGATTCTATTATCCGAAAAATATTATAAGTAAGTGATACCAATTTGATGATCCTATCTTTACTTGTTTGTCTGTCCTTTCTCAATTTGTTTGTCCTTTCTCATGTAATGAAACCATTTACCAATGGAATTTGTGCTTCTAAGGAAAGGGATGGAGTCTCATGTGCATTTCAAAGAAAGAAATATCCAATGAATTCATAAACAATTCATTTAGCTATACAAAAAAAAGAAGAAGAAGAAAAGTTTACATAAAAATTGCACCATTATCCATACCAAAATGTATAAACAAAAAAAGAAGAGGGGAAGGAGAGTAAATGTACATAGTTGTAACAATACTTCCAAATAAAAAAAAACAAAAAAAAAGAGGAGCGGTCATGACTCAGGGGAGTAATCGTCAACATCCAAGCCTCCCCCCTCTCCGCTTTGGGATGCTATCAGGGCATCCCTCTCGACCTCAACCCACGTAAGGTTGAACTGCAGCTGCTCATTTGCAAGCCTGAGTCTCTCAATCTCTCTCCGGCAATGGTCGAGCTCAACCCTCTAAAAAAAAAGAAAGAGAAAGAGAGGAAAATCAAAAGATAAGCAAAAAAAAATAATAATAAAAAAATTGAAATAAGAACAAAAAAAAAAAAAGAGGGGGGGGAAAGAGATGAAGCATTACCATCCTATGGCCCGCGTCTACACGCGAGATGATCGTCTCATCCATGCTCGCCATCATACGCCTCATGTCGGCGTATCGGCTCGCATCCACCTAAACATGATAATCATCCAAGATGTCAAGAATTTGAAAAATAACAGTGAAGTTAGGAAAGTTGGATGTGCTTACTGTTGGGTAACCTAGAGGGGGGTGAATAGGTTACCACTAGTGGATTTTGCCTCTTTTTCGATTGGTTGCACACTTATATTAAATATAAAAAGCAGAAGTAAATGAGGCACAAGATTTATAGTGGTTCGGCTAACTTAGCCTACATCCACTCCTCTCAACCTTGAGAGAATTCCACTAGTATTTCCCTTTCAATACAATAGGTGGGGAAATGACACCTTTACAACTCTTTTTAACAGGATAAGAGGATCCTTACAATCTTAGTTCCAGGACAAGAGTATCCTTTTAATCTCTTAAGGATGAGAGGGTCCTTGTACTAATCTAAGTACAGTCTAGATTAATACAACAATGCTTTATCAAATCAAAAGCATAAACAAGTAAATACAATAGAGGTTTGGTATAAGTACCTATCAAAGAGTAGTGACACTTTTACCCTTTGAGTGATGGTGCTCAATGATATGAATGAGAGTGATGCACCTTGAGTCTCCTAGATGACTCTCCTTGATGGCATGAGTTGGAGAGAGTGGAGAGTTAAGAGCTTGGTAATATCTCTTTGAAGAGCTTGAATTGAATAACTTAGCTCAATGACAAATTCTCACTTTTGTACTTTCTCAAATGTACAATGCACTTTTTCTATCAAAAGATGTGTTTTGTTCCTTGTTTGGATGGGTTTTATAAAGCCAAAAGTTGGAGTTTGTTTGTTCTCCAACGGATATAAAACGGCCATATTTTTAGACTGTCGGTCGACCTATAAAAGTTGTCGGTCGACCATCAAAGAACTAGCCGTTGAAAACTAGCCGTTAAGGCCAAGTTTGGGCTGTAGGTCGATTGTCGGTCGACCTATGGATCGACCTACAAGTGTCGGTCGACCGATAGATCTGTCGGTTGCAACCGACAGACTACTGGAAATAGGTCTGTGTCTTTTATATTCTGTAGGTCGACCGACAGAGTCTGTAGGTCGACCGACAGACATTTCTCCTATTTTTTGATTGTCTGTCAAGGGGATTTTTGGTCCAGCTTGCTTGGGGACTTCATAGGTTTTTGTCTAACACTTTAATGGCCATGTTTCTTGAGTCTAGGGCATGGGAATGAGTTCCTCCTAGGGTCTCTTACATGTGAATGCCATGTGTGTGTAATGTGATATGCACATGTAATAAAATGTGTTCTAATGCACTTGAATCTTCTTGGAGAGTCTTTGTCTTGGCTTCCTTTAGAAGATGTTCCTCAATCTTCAAATTTCTTCTTTTCCTTAACTCTTCTGTTGTGAGCTCCGTTGATCAAGTCTTTCCTGGATGCTTGATGCTCCCAACGTCTGACTATGAAGTTTGCTTAAAGATTGGAATATTAGTATTAATCTTAATGTTTGTTATCATCAAAATTAGTTTATGGAGGAATGTGTTTTCCAACAATCTCCCCCTTTTTGATGATGACAAACATGTGATTCAAAATATGCAATTTAAGATAAATATATGCATTATTCATGTGGGCATGTAACTCAAGATGAATTTGTATTATCATACATCATAATTCAAGGTATGCCATTATCACATAATATGAATATTTGAATTATATTTGAATCATAATAACTTCTCCCCCTTTTGTCAACACAAAAAGGAGGTGTAGAGCATGAACAAGCACAAACAATCTTAGGGTGGCTCCCCCTAAGCCAGTGCTGGTAACCATGAGCAAACAAAAACAATCTTAGGGTGGCTCCCCCTAAGAAAATGACTTCCTGCATGGTTAGAAGAACAGAGAGCAAATAATATGAAGCCCAATAAAGTGTTAATTGTAAAAGCATCACATACTTCAAAATAGAGGTTCCATGGTTTAAAAGTATGCCATAAAACTACATATCAAAAGTTCTAATATAAAGTCAACTATCTCTACTGGGGAGGAGGAGGAAAGAAATGCAGATTGAGACGCTGTAAGATCACTTGGTTCTCCTGTTGGATGCGAAGAATCTCTGCTTGATCTTTGTGGAGAGAGGTGAAGTGATCATCAAAGCCCTTCAGGCGGGTGTCAAGTTGTTGGCGAAAACTTGAAAATTCTTCTCTGGTGACATAGTCCCCTGAGGGTTCACCAGCATAGTCTTCATCCTCACTGTCGTCCTCTTCTTGTGACTCTGCTTCGTCACCTGTGACATGTTGGGTAGCTCGCTTCCTTCGGGCTTGGTGTGAGGGAGGAGCCGCAACAAATCCCAGCTTCATCTTCTTGATGGTGGATGAGTCGATGTCAATCATCTTTGGGTCAATGAATTCCCCAGAGAGATCCACTTCATGGAACTTAAGGATGGCGATTATGAGTCCGCCATATGGAAGGTTTCCTCTATAATGAGGTCTGCACGTATTCCATGGTCTTCATAATCACATATGGAAGATTGATAGGATTGGCAGTGACAAGACACCAAGTAATGTAGGCTTGAAAGGGATTGACTTGGTCTCTATGGCCTCCTTTGGGCAAGATGTTGTAGCTGACAATGAAGCTGATCATCCTGGGTAGTTCATGAAGTTTTATAGCTTTAACAGTTGGTTCAAACCCAACATAGTCTTTCATGATGGCACCATAAACTTCATCAACATTCATAAAGGTTTTGGCATCCCCTTTGGGAGGAAGATAGCTCATATCTCCTACAGTGGGAATTCCCATGATCTCTCCTAGATCTTCATAAGTGAACATGATGGGAACACCCTTTACTAGGGATGTGATGGCAAGCCTATCATCCACTATTTGGGTTCTCAGATTACAGTAAAAGTGTCTAGCAAGGTCAGGATAGCAGGGATCAACATAAACTAAAGTATTTTCCCAACCCAAATAGTTGAAATATTCTTCAATGTCATATTCAAGAAATTGAGAAACTCTTACTGTTCTTTCCTTGTCAACCTTTCTCTTCTCAAATCTTCCCCAGAGAATGGAAGCTTCTTCTGAGATGAAGAGAGACTTGTCATATGCTGCAGAGCTCTCTCCAACTTTGGCTTTCTTCTTTGGTTGCTTGCCCTTGCTTTGTTTTGGAGCCATTTGAAACCTAGGGCTTTAGAGAATAGAGAGAAATGGAGATTTTTGGGTTGGAAGTGGGTAGATTGTGTAGGAAGAGTGATTTGGGGCTTGGATTTGGTGAAATCTCAAGGGTTTTTGCAGGGTTTTGCCTTGGAGTTCAGAGAAAAAGGGTTTTGGAGAGGAGAGGTCTCGAACATAAGAGGAGAGAAATGAAAAAATTCTCTCGGTTTGTGTTTAAAAACGAAATTTTTCCTTGTCGGTCGACCTACACGAGTCGCGTGGTCGACCGACAGGTCAAAAACAGGGATTAATGGGATTTTAGCCAGAATTCTCTAACAACCTGATTTTTGGGCTTTTTGAGGATTTCACTTTACTCAAAAGGGTTGCAAATCCCGAGTTCTCTCCTCAAATAGCAGAATCTCTCTTCACTTAATGGCTTGGTGAGTATGTCGCAAGTTGTTTTTCGATTTCAATGTATTTTAGAACAATTTCCCCTTTTTGAACTGTGTCTCTAAGAAAGTGATGCCTAATATCAATATGTTTGGCTCTTGAATGGAGAATGGGATTTTTGCTTAAATTGATTGCACTTGTATTGTCGCAATTAATTGGAGATGAACTAAAATGTATCCCATAGTCCATGAGAGTTTGCCTCATCCAAAGGACTTGGGCACAACACCTGCCGGCCGCAATGTACTCGGCTTGTAGTGGAGAGAGCAACGAGTTTTGTTTCTTGCTAAACCATGAAACCAAGCAAGATCCTAAGAAGTGACATGTGCCACTTGTACTCTTGCGATCAAGATGGCACCCTGCAAAGTCGGCATCCGAAAAGCTTATTAAATCAAAATTTTGGTTCATTGGGTACCATAATCCTACATTTGTAGTACCTTTAAGATATTTAAAGATCCTTTTAACGACACTAAAGTGGGATTGCATTGGGTTGGCTTGGAATCTAGCACAAGCACACACGCTAAACATGATGTCTGGCCTACTAGCGGTGAGATATAGAAGGCTGCCAATCATGCCTCTATAGCGTGTATGGTCTATGGGAGTACCTTCCTCATCTTTAGATAGCTTTAGAGAGGTGCTCATGGGGGTGCTAGATGACTTTTGACTATCGAAATCAAATTTCTTGAGAAGTTCTTTAGTGTATTTAGTTTGACATATAAAGATTCCATTTTTGGTTTGCTTAATTTGAAGTCCTAAGAAAAAATTAAGTTCACCCATCAAACTCATTTCAAATTCATCACTCATGCATTTGCTAAATTCAACATAAAGATTTTCATTGGTGGATCCAAATATAATATCATCAACATATATTTGCACGATGATAGAGTCTTTTCCTTTATGTTTCACAAACAAGGTTGTATCAACCTTGCCCATTTGAAATCCACTTTGGATTAGGAATTCACTCAATCTCTCATACCAAGCTCTAGGAGCTTGTTTGAGTCCATAGAGAGCTTTGTTAAGTTTGAAGACATGATCCGGATATTGTGTATCCTCAAATCCGGGAGGTTGTGCAACATATACTTCCTCCATGATAAAGCCATTTAAAAAAGCACTTTTGACATCCATTTGACATAGCTTAAAATTTTTATGACATGCAAAAGCAAGTAGCATTCTAATAGATTCCAGTCTTGCTACCGGTGCATAAGTTTCATCAAAATCTATCCCTTCTTGTTGATTATATCCTTTGGCGACTAATCTAGCCTTGTTTCTAATGATTGATCCATCTTCATCAAGTTTGTTTCTAAACACCCATTTGGCTCCTATAATAGAATGATTCTTGGGTTTTGGAACAAGCTCCCAAACATTGTTTCTTTCAAATTGATGGAGCTCTTCTTGCATAGCTACTATCCAATCACTATCTTCCAATGCTTCTTTTATATTTTTAGGTTCAATTTTGGATATGAAAGCAACATTGTTGCAAATGTCTTGAGTTTTAGATCTAGTTTGGATTCCTTTGTTTAAGTCTCCAATGACATGATCCAAGGGATGGTCTTTCCAAGGTCTAACCTCTTTGGGTAGATCCTTTGGTTGGTTTTCGGGTTCTCTTAGAGAGAGATTTTCTATGTTCTCCCTAATCTCAACAAGTGTATCATCATCATCAACCAATGGCTTGTTTCTATCTTTAGGAAGAGATTCATCAAATTTTATATTAATTGATTCTTCAATAGTCAAGCTTTTCTTATTGAAGACTCTATAGGCTCGACTATTTGAAGAGTATCCAAGGAAAATGCCATCATCGGCTTTAGCATCAAATTTTCCTAAGTTATCCTTAGTATTCAATATATAACATATACACCCAAACACTTTAAAGTAATCAACTTTAGGTAGTTTATTATGATAGAGTTCATAGGGTGTTTTGAGTAATATAGGTCTAATTAATACACGATTTAACACATAGCAAGCCGTATTGACCGCTTAGGCCCAAAAATATTTTGGAAGAGAGTATTCATTTATCATTGTTCTAGCGGTCTCTTGGAGTGATCTATTCTTTCTTTCAACCACCCCATTGGATTGAGGTGTTCTAGGAGCGGAGAAGTTGTGGGTTATGCCTTGTTTACTGCAATAACTCCCAAATTGATTGAGATTGTCAAATTCTCCTCCATGATCACTTCTAATGGTTGTTATGAGATATCCCTTTTGGTTTTGTATTCTCTTACATAGAGATGCAAATTCATCAAAGGCTTCATCTTTATGTTTTAAAAATAGAGTCCATGTGAAGCGAGAGAAATCATCAACTATTACAAAGGTGTATCTTGAACCGCCTAGACTAGGTGTAGTAATAGGTCCAAACAAGTCCAAGTGTAGTAGTTCTAAGGGTCTAGTGGTAGACACTTCATTTTTTGATTTATGAGATACCTTGGTTTGTTTTCCTCTTTGACAAGCATCACATACATGGTCTTTTCCAAATTTGAGTTTGGGTAAGTTTCTAACTAAATTCTTAGATGCAATGGTCTTAATCACTTTTACATTAACATGTCCTAGTTTCCTATGCCATAGGTAGGGATCAACATCATTTGTCACAAGACATGTATTACTAGAATTTGCTTCATCCAATAAGCAGATATAGATATTATTTTTCCTAATTCCCTTCAAGATAGTCTTATCATTTGAATTTTTTACTAAGCAATGAGAGGTTTTGAAAATGACACTATATCCTATATTACATAGTTGACTCACACTAAGCAAATTATACTTTAAATTGTCAACTAGGCATACATTGGATATGATTGTACCTCCAATGGTGATTTCACCGATGCCAATGATTTTTCCTTTGCTATTGTCCCCAAATGTCACCATTCCTCCATTGTACTTGTTTAGCTTGGTGAATATATTGGGGTCGGCCGTCATATGCTTGGAGCATCCACTATCAATATACCATTCAATTGCTTCACTGCTCTTCAAGCATACCTACAAAAGCAATCAATTATATGTTGGTCCCCATAATCTCATGGGTCCATTGAGATTAGGATCGATCATACCCTTAGGTATCCAAGCTCTTCTAGAATTTTGATTTTGTGTTGTAGGTGTGATAGATGTAGGTTTTCGATGTCCATATGATCTTTGGGTTCTTCTTGGCCCTTGAAATTCATAGTGTCTATATGGAACATAGTAATTTTGTGATGTGTAAGACTTATTGTTGATATAGGCCCTTTGGTGATCATAAGGCCTAGTGTATGTGTTTGGTCTATAGTGATTTTGAGGTCTTTGGGGTGCATATGGCATATATGAAGCATTTTGCCTATATGGTTGAAATGGCTTAGGCTTGGGATATTGCCTTTGTGGCCGTTGGGGCACAAATTCTCTTTGAGGTTTGTTGGTCCTCTTTTGAGAAGTATAGTAGAATGCATGATGCTTCCTTTTTGTATCCGGTTCTTTATATATCACCTTACCATCAATATAAGCACCGATGCAAGTTTCATGCCCGGGTAAATGACATTTTTCACATACAATGGGATGTGAGGTTTGGCCTTGGTTTGATTTTCTCCATCTTGGAGTTCTCATCTTTCCCTTTCCTTTGGCTTGATGTGGTCTTTTACCATCATAGCCTAGACCTTCTTTATTTTGAGGTCCCTTTTGTGGATTTCCTAATAATGTATCTAAGGTCTTTTGACCCTTAGTAAAGGTGTGTAATGTGGAGGTTAGATTCTTATTTTCTTCTTCTAGGTTGTGTGCATGTGAAGTCAACTCATCAATTTTGTGTAGAAGATTGGCTACTTCTTTTTCTAAGGCCTTTTTAGAGGCTTCCTCTTGGAGACTAACATTATAAAGTTCTTCAAAGGCCTCTTGAAGTTCTTCATATTCTAAATCATCATTGCAAATTGACAATGAGCTATGATAGGGAGAGTTTACCTCGTCATCATCATTGTTGTGAGCCATTAGTGCCAAGTTGACGGTCTCTTCATCGGATTCATTATTTTCTTCTTCACTATCACTTGAATCCCATGATATCTCGGCGGTGCAAGCCTTTTTCTTTCTGCTTTCCTTTCCTTTTAGCTTAGGGCACTCGGTTTTGAAGTGTCCAGGCTTTCTACATTCATAACACACAATGTCCTTGTTAGTATTGAAGGGTTTTGTGTATGTTTTACCTTTGTTTTCTTTTGATGGTTGTCCTTTGTAGAATCTTCCTCCTCTCTTTCTTAGGAATTTTTGGAACTTCCTTGTGATTAGAGAGATTTCTTTCTCTATATCCTCTTCATCGCTTTCTTCTTCTTCGGATTCGCAAGAGGTCTTGAGTGCGATGGGCTTTCTCCTTGGTTCTTTTACTTCTATGACTTTATCATCTTCAAGGAGTTCAACTTCATGGGTTTGTAGAGTACCCATCAATTCATCCATGTGTAGAACCTCTAGATCTTTTGCTTGTTTGATGGCGGTCACCATTGGTCTCCACTTGGAGGGTAGTGATCTCAAGATCTTCCTTACATTCTCCGCTTTGGTGTATTCCTTTCCTAAGCTTTTCAACTTGTTAACAATGTTAGTAAACCTAGTAAACATGTTAGAAATACTTTCATCATCAAGCATTTTAAACAATTCATATTCATGAACAAGTTTGTCAATCTTGAGTTGTTTAACTTGTGATGTTCCTTCATAGGTAACCACAAGAGTATCAAACATCTCCTTAGCTGTGTTACACATACTAGTTCTATTGAACTCTTTTTCACTAAGAGCACATTGTAGGAATGCAATAGCTTTGTAGTTTTGTTGTATGTGTGTTTTATCCGATGGTGTCCATTCGGATTTCTCCTTAGGTACAATTCTTCCTCCTACTTCTTTTGTGATTTGGAAGGGACCTTCCTCAATCACAGTCCACACATCAATATCATGAGCACACACATAATTTTTGAACCTACACTTCCAGTAGGCAAATCCTTCACCATCAAAGTATGGTGGCCTAGAAGTGTTGAGCCCCTCAATTTGGTGTGTAGATGATGATGATGCCATGGATCGTTTTTAGCACAATATAAAGACAATATGGTCTTAGTTTTGAGCTCCTGCTCTGATACCAATTGTTGGGTAACCTAGAGGGGGGTGAATAGGTTACCACTAGTGGATTTTGCCTCTTTTTCGATTGGTTGCACACTTATATTAAATATAAAAACAGAAGTAAATGAGGCACAAGATTTATAGTGGTTCGGCTAACTTAGCCTACATCCACTCCTCTCAACCTTGAGAGAATTCCACTAGTATTTCCCTTTCAATACAATAGGTGGGGAAATGACACCTTTACAACTCTTTTTAACAGGATAAGAGGATCCTTACAATCTTAGTTCCAGGACAAGAGTATCCTTTTAATCTCTTAAGGATGAGAGGGTCCTTGTACTAATCTAAGTACAGTCTAGATTAATACAACAATGCTTTATCAAATCAAAAGCATAAACAAGTAAATACAATAGAGGTTTGGTATAAGTACCTATCAAAGAGTAGTGACACTTTTACCCTTTGAGTGATGGTGCTCAATGATATGAATGAGAGTGATGCACCTTGAGTCTCCTAGATGACTCTCCTTGATGGCATGAGTTGGAGAGAGTGGAGAGTTAAGAGCTTGGTAATATCTCTTTGAAGAGCTTGAATTGAATAACTTAGCTCAATGACAAATTCTCACTTTTGTACTTTCTCAAATGTACAATGCACTTTTTCTATCAAAAGATGTGTTTTGTTCCTTGTTTGGATGGATTTTATAAAGCCAAAAGTTGGAGTTTGTTTGTTCTCCAACGGATATAAAACGGCCATATTTTTTAGATCGACCTATAAAAGTTGTCGGTCGACCATCAAAGAACTAGCCATTGAAAACTAGCCGTTAAGGCCAAGTTTGGGCTGTAGGTCGATTGTCGGTCGACCTATGGATCGACCTACAAGTGTCGGTCGACCGATAGATCTGTCGGTTGCAACCGATAGATCTGTCGGTTGCAACCGACAGACTACTGGAAACAGGTCTGTGTCTTTTATATTCGTAGGTCGACCGACAGAGTCGAGGTCGACCGGACGACATTTCTCCTATTTTTTGATTGTCTGTCAAGGGGATTTTTGGTCCGCTTGCTTGGGGACTTCATAGGTTTTTGTCTAACACTTTAATGGCCATGTTTCTTGAGTCTAGGGCATGGGAATGAGTTCCTCCTAGGGTCTCTTACATGTGAATGCCATGTGTGTGTAATGTGATATGCACATGTAATAAAATGTGTTCTAATGCACTTGAATCTTCTTGGAGAGTCTTTGTCTTGGCTTCCTTTAGAAGATGTTCCTCAATCTTCAAATTTCTTCTTTTCCTTAACTCTTCTGTTGTGAGCTCCGTTGATCAAGTCTTTCCTGGATGCTTGATGCTCCCAACGTCTGACTATGAAGTTTGCTTAAAGATTGGAATATTAGTATTAATCTTAATGTTTGTTATCATCAAAATTAGTTTATGGAGGAATGTGTTTTCCAACACTTACCCCATCATAAGGAAGAGGGAGGCCTAGGTTCGTGTCTGCAGCCCGAGGAGGTGGTAAGATGACCTCAACCATCCTAGGCTCGTGGTGGCGAATAAACCATGAACGATACCCTGGAATGTGGTCATCTGGACCAGCAATCCACAGGGCTGGATCCTCTCCAGAAGGCCCAACACCTGACTCCACCTCCCCTACTCGGGAGGCGCGAGAAGAGCTCCCACCACCATAGACCCCTGGAATCATGGGGCGACCTGGAAACTGCCAAGAAGAGAAACACATCAGAATAAAAGCTAGATTAACAATCTGAGGAGAAGAGGGGAAAATGGAGAAGATCTTACCTGAGGTCCCTCGCGGGTGAGGGGGACGCAGACTGTCTCTCGGAGAAGGAAGTCGGTATAGTCCGTCTCGACTAGCACCAGCCCAGTCGCAGGCTCACCAACCCTCCAGTGCCTGATCTCATCCCGATCCATCAAGGCTGGCTGATGGACCTGAGCAAGAGGAGGGCAGGGCACCAAGCGAACCTCGGACCACTGCAGGGACACTCGCTCTCCCAAGTAAAAGGCAAACCCCCATAGGCCCTCAAAAAGGATCCCTGCGAGTGGAGAGAGCTGAGGCCCTGTCAAACATGTCCGGCTCTAAAATCATCTCCCCCAAATAAGGACGGAGAGAAGCCTGTCAAGTAAGAGTCAAGATCAATGCAAAAAAAAAGAAGAGAAGAAAAGAGAAAATAAGATAAACAACCACTTTAAATTTACCTCGGTAGGCTGCAGCTCGTTCAGGAGGCCGCGAATGGACCTAAGGTCCTTATGGCGACCGCTCCTGAGCAAGTGGGACTTATGCCATTGCGTAGTCCGAGGAAAGGTGGTTCCGGGGTCATCCCCAGGTCTGAAAGTAGGGACCTGGAACCGAAGGATCTCATAGCTCCACGTGTGTAATAGACAATCATAAATGAGCTCAAATAAATAAGAATAAGATAAAAATAAAAAAGGAAAGAGAAAAGGCAAAGTTGAGAGAACTAACCCATAGGACATAGCAGCATCCGATCAGGTTCGGCGACCCCACAACCAGATAGTCTAACATATCCAGGAAGTAGGCGTACGCCGAGCCCCCCCAATCGTGGCCCACAGCCACGTCAACGTGCTCGAAGAAGCGAACGTATGCGGCATCGACTGCCACCGTACCCGTCATATCGCTAAAGATCACCTCTGTCAGCAAAAAGAGGAGGAAGCATCGAGCCTGCTGATCCTGAAGGACGGACGACGACTGGTCTGTAACGACCCTCTCATCCCAACTACCCCTCAGGACCGATGCGGGGATCTCTCTCCCTGTAACAGCAATCCCCAACTGCTGCCTGTAATACTCCAGGCGCTCTGATGGCTCCGCCGAGGTTATAATCCTCTCCTCCGGAGTCAGTGTCACGGGTAACCCACCAAAGGGTAATCCCGTAATCATGTAGAAATCTAGGGGGGTGACCGTCGCCTCACCAAAGGGAAGGTGAAACGTATGGGTGCTCGACCACCACCTCTCTATCAAAGCCCTCGCAGTTGGACTGTCCAACTCGCGAGCTAGGGACGAGGCGATGTGTCCCAACCCGGTCCGAACTACCCGCGACTGTACCGCCTGATAGAGGGTGTGGTACCACTCTGAAACAGCCTCCAGCCCACAATACTTCTTGGGTGAAGGAAGGAGGCTGCCCTACAAAGAAAAATAAGGCAAATGGATTAGCCAAAATAATTGGGACAACAATTAAATAAATAGTAAAAAAACAAAAAAAAAAAAAAAAAAAAAAAAAGAGGGAGAAACTGTAAAAAGGGGGCATTACCTCGATTTGCATGCCAAAAGACACTTAAGGTAGTGTCTGATGGCCTCGCTTTGATTTGAGTGCCACTGGGTGCCTAGGATAGTATCTAGAGGCATTACCTAGATTTACGTTCCAAAAGACACTTAGGGTAGTGTTTGATGGCATTGCTTTGATTTGCGTGCCATTAGGTGCCTAGGAGGATATCTAGAGGCGTTACCTAGATTTACGTGCTAAAAGACACTTAAGGTGGTGTTTGATGGCATCGCTTTGATTTGCATGCCACTAAGGTGCCTAGGAGGGTATCTAGAGGTGTTACCTAGATTTACTTGCCAAAAGACACTTAAGGTGGTGTCTGATGGCATCGCTTTGATTTGCATGCCACTAGGTGCCTAGGATGGTATTTAGAGGCGTTACCTAGATTTGCGTGCCATTAGGTGCTTAGGACAGAATCTAGGGACGTTACCTCGAATCTATGTGGTGAGGTATGAAGCTAATATAAATAAAATGCATGAATTGAAAAGGAAAGAATAAGAATACTGACCTGGCCCCATATGGAGCGGCAACCATGGCGGGCAGTGTCGGCTAGGGTAACCCCTGAAAGATACCATGCAGCTCGTGCATCACGAGCAGTAGTACCGAGTAGTGGCTCCCGGTGAGACTGGCATCCTCGTCGGTGGAAAGACATGATGTGAGTGAATAAAAAGGGAGTGAAGTCAAAAATCAAAAACAGCAGCGCTTCGCAACAGAAATGAGAGTGAAGAAATGAGGGAGGGAGCCCTCTATTTATAAACTCTCCATCGCGCCCATGGCGCCGTGGAGGTTTGCCCATGGGGCCGTGAACTCTGGCACGGAGCCGCCCATACATGGGGCCATGCGGACCCCCACACGGCGCCGTGAAAAAAAAAAAAAAAAAAAAAAAAAAAAATGAAAAGAAAAGAAAAGAAAAGAAAAGAAAGAAAGAGAAGAAAAGAACATAAATAAAAAATAAATAAAAAAATCCCCAGTGAAATCCCTCAATACTGAATGCTTTGGTCGAGTGGTGCCTTATCACCCTCCAAACTTGATGGTTTCGGTCGAGTGGCGCCTTATAACCATCCAAGTTTGACTTTCGATCGAGTGGTGCCTTATCACCCTCCAAACTTGATGGTTTCGGTCGAGTGGCACCTTATAACCATCCAAGTTTGACTTTCGGTTGAGCGGTGCCTTATCACCCTCAAATTTGATCTTCGGGCCAAGTGGTGCCTTATTTAGATCTTAGGTTGAGTGGTGCCTTATCACCCTCCAAACTTGATGGTTTCGGTCGAGTGACACCTTATAACCATCCAAGTTTGACTTTCGGTTGAGTGGTGCCTTATCACCCTCAAATTTGATCTTCTGGCTGAGTGGTGCCTTATTTAGATCTTCGGTTGAGTGGTGCCTTATCACCCTCAAAATTCTATCCTAGTGGAGTCCCTCATATTCGATCTTGTGGGCCGAGTGGTGCCTTATCTAGATCTTTGGTCGAGCGGTGCCTTATCACCCTCAAAAATTGTTTGAGCAATGCTCACAAGATAAAGATTTGGTTCTTCCGAGTTTTTCTTTTGAGAATTATCGAAAGATTTCATCGCGATTAACCGCCTATTTTTAGCAACTCTGCCGCCTATGAGCAAAGCGTCAGCAGTACATGCTCCTGGTGACAAAATTAGTCGGTCTTTTATCTTTACCCTTCGGCTGTTAGTACAGGCCTCGACCAAAGAGGGGCAAACTATAGACACTGATTTTTGTCACCCCCTAATTGGCAATGATGACAACGGGACATGGACGATGGACGATGCACTCTCCCTCTTTTTAGACCCAAGATACCTAACCCATAAGACCAAAAACCATGCTGAACACAAAATGGCTCATTTTACGCCAAAAAATAAGGAAAAATGGCATTGCGCTCCCACGGCACCGTGGGGATGTGTACCGGATTTTCACGGTGCCATGAGGGGGTGTGACATCAGCCTGCTGACGTCACCCACGGTGCCGTGGAAAAGTTCCCCACGGCACCGTGGACACCTCCACGACGCCGTGGAGGACTTATCCAGCCAGGAGAGAGAAGGGGTCCCTCCCTATAAATAGGAGGGTCCCCTCCCACATTTCCCAAGGAATTTTTGGGTGGAGAGACCCTCCCCAAGTGATTCCTAGCCTCTTTTCTTCCCTTTTCACCCTCATTTCTCCTCCTTTTCTCATAGGAATGTGAGTGCTTGAAGTTTTCTTGTGGCGGACAGATCCTTTGATTGTTCCTCTGAGTGTAGAGCGCTTTTGTTCCTTGGCATGGGTATCCCATCTGTGCACGGATAACCATCAAAACTCTTTGTTACAGACGTTATTCTGTCTGTTTACTCCTCTCCAAATCATTTGAAAGAGCCGTTACTCTGCCGAGAAAAAATCGACGTCAGTCCATGCGTCTATCTCCCCTGAGCCAGGGGAATACAACCATACAAGTATAATTATTGTTTTTTTGTTGATTCAATGTAGTCCTTTCATATTTCATCGTTTTAGTCCGTATCTTTTATGTATGTAATGTAGTTTATTATGCTTTAGTTCAATTCATAGCATCTAAATGTAGTTTATAATGTCCCCCATCCCCGTAATAAAAGAGAGAGAACATTCGTCCTTATGTAGCATCTAACACAGAGAGACCGGTCTCGGTCGGGCGAGGTGGGTGCCTAACACCTGACCCCTTACCCGAACCTTTGGTCGGACCATATGGAGGAGTCACGTAGCCCGATTCCGCTCACAACGGGTAGGGCTAGACTTAATGGGTCCTAGGCCCTAACCCTAGGTGGCGACTTCACATTATATTAGCATATTTTAATGCAGGATCCCAATCCCCTATTTATCAATATTATCCATATCCATATACACACACACATACATCTCCCAGAACCCTACGTCGCCATATGCCATAAGGGCTGAGGAAACCCTCGTCCCGAGGGACCACGGTACTTACACTATGACTCGCAGAGTAGTCCCTACAGTGCCTAGGGTACCCACCAGGATTATGATGGAGGAAGAAGATGCCATAATCAACGCACCTTAGGAGTATCCCGAGACTGAAAGGGAGCGTACGATGAGGGAGAAAGTTGAAAAGCTTAAAATTG
This sequence comes from Telopea speciosissima, assembly GCF_018873765.1. Taxonomy (NCBI): domain Eukaryota; kingdom Viridiplantae; phylum Streptophyta; class Magnoliopsida; order Proteales; family Proteaceae; genus Telopea; species Telopea speciosissima. The sequence goes on from NC_057923.1 coordinate 39,947,302, forward strand.
CTATCAAGGACACGGTTCGCTAGGAGCCTGAAGGTGACTTGGTGTTCTTCCTTGAAGGAAAAATACCCGAAGACTTCAAATGGAAATTGGATAAATTTGATGGTTCAGGAGATCCTAAAGCTCACCTCAAAATCTTTGCTACAGTGGCTAAATCTTGGGGCCTCACGGAAAATCAAATGGGGTAGGCTTTTCTCTATTCACTTGCTGGACCTGCTTTGCGATGGTTGACACAGTTAGATCAGACACAAACTCAGACTTGGTCAACTGTGGTGAAAGCCTTTACAAAGCAGTACTCATAGAACACTGAAGTGGATGTCGCACGGAGAGAGTTGGAGACACTTAGGCAAGGCTCTACTGAAGGGTTCTACAATTTTATTATGAGGTTTAGAGAGAAGGCCGAAAAGATGTGGAATCGCCAGACAGAAGCAGCACAGGTGGGGATGATCCTGGAGAATCTGTATGTAGAATATCACGATTGCCTTTACTACCAACACCTCAAGACTTTTGGAGAGCTAATGGCCATAGGGAAGCGTATTGAAGACAAATTGTTCAGAAAGGCACATGGCCAGTATAGCCACATAATGAAATATCAAAGCCAAAATTCAGAGGCGAATATGGCAAATTCAAGACAACGTGAGTTCACCGATTTAGGTGTGGCTAGGTCTCTTGCATATGCTGAATTGAAGAAACTGAGACTTCTGGGCACGGTTCCTCCGTGACCGGTCAAGGATCCTCCACCATCTTGGTATGACCCAGATCAATACTGTGACTATCACACCTAAGAGGGGCACCCCACTGATGAATGCATTGTACTTGGGCTATCCAAGACCTGCTGGAAGTAGGAAAATTCAAGCCAGGGGCAAAACAACAGTCTATTAATCAGACAATCAATGCCCTTGAAGAAGATTTAGAAGGGTTTGATCCCACCTCCTTGATCCAAGCTTTGCCGGTTCCTTTAGAAGAGGTAGTGACAGGTCAAAAGTGTCCATCAAAGATGTTAGCCCAGGATGTTCATGAATCCTCTCTTCCTTCAACAACTGATATGACCAAGCTGAATGGGTTTGAAGGCCATGAAGAGATCAAGGAAAAAGAGGTTTTGGCAGGATTGTAATCTCGGATTGACCTTTTACCTCTCCATCTCTAAGAACAGATCATGCATCAGGTCTTACGATCAAGAAGTGAAGATTGCCTGGATTTGTTTCATGAAATTACTTTCCTCAATTGTGGGAATGACGACCTCCGAGGACTTCTTGTCCATCCAGATTATCCTTTCTTCAATATCTTCGGGATAAGAGACCTCTACCAATTGTCTACTGAAGCCCTTTATTTCTTTTTGTACCTTTGCAAAAGATACGTGCTAGCATTCAGCTTTCGTGTTCCAGAATTGTTGACCTATATGAGCCAGGACGAATTGCATCCAAAATTTGTTCCCCCTCGGTCAAACACAATGAAATTCCTTCTTTGGTTTTAGACACGGACTCAATGGCTCGAGCAATTTTTTAGTTGTGCAAAATGGAATGTCCTCTATACCCTCTATAATCCTTATTGGATACAGGAGTCGCAAGAAGAACCAAATGCGAATCTGATCATGCGTCGACCTCACTGCACCTTTCATTTTGGTACAACATTCAATTTGGTGGATTTCTTTAATAGAGGATACAGAAAGGATGATTGAGAGAAGATGAGGAGTCATCTGTGTGAGATTAATGGAGTTCCCAAGGAGCAGATTCCTCCAAGTTTATGGGAAAATCCTTTTGATGCTACCACCAGTTTTAAAAGAAAATACTTCTTTTACATTTCCAGCCTGCAAAGTGGTAGAATCGCCGAAGAAAGTTTTTTGTATTCCTCCGATGGAACAGGGGCAGACACTGATTGAGGGCATCACTATCGCCCGAAGGCGCTAAACTACGGTCATTAACTTGATGAGTATTAGTTTCGTTGGCTGACTTAAAATGGATTCAATACCCAACTCTGGTTAGAAGGGCATTTTTAATGGTACGAATTGCACAGTCTCATGATAAAGCAGTGACAGTGCTTCACTCTTGTGTAGATAGGATCGCACTGAAGACATCATTGGGTCAGCATCCCTTAGGTCTTTAGGTCTTTTCATTCAGTCGAATTTCCTTCTATAAACTCATCCATCGTGTATTTTCCATTAGCCGTCAATGAATATGTTTTCTCGTCCATCTACTTTGTTTCTTTTCTCTTTCATCTAAATAATAGCTTATGATGATCTCATGACTGATAAAAATAAAAAATAAAAAAAACCTACTACCCATTTTTTCAATGTCAAAGTCTTGGTGGTCAAAGATCTGGAGCTTTCCATACATCTGATCCCCTTCCAACGAGCCGGAAGCCTAGATGGAGATTTCATCCCATAAAGCCTGTTAAGGGAGGCCCCCTTTGGCCGCTAGTCATCTCAAATAAACCCTGAGATAATAAAATCCGCTAGTCCCCCAGTTGGGCCTTAGCCTTTCCCTTTTTTAAAAAAATTAGCCTTAAAAAAAAAAAATCACTTTGGCCCACCTACACCTCATTATCCATATATCCTCTTGCTCATCAAAATGTCCCATTAGCTTCTAGGGTCTAACCGGAAGAGGTCTCTCGGTGAAGTAAGATGTCACAAGGGCAATACGCCTTCGAAGGATTTAAAAAAAAAAAAGAAGAAGGTAGCTCTGTCTCTACAACCAAAATTGGGCCAATCTCAAATAGAAAAAAATGAGAGTTCAAAAAAAAAAAAGAGAGCAAAAAACGAAAGAAGATGAAAGCAAAAAAAAAGGAGAGAGCAAAAAAAAAAAAAAAAAAAAAAAGAAAAAAAAAGAGAAGAGAGGATGTAGCGGCTCAAGACATAGCAGATAATTGGGAGCACTTGAACCATGGGGCAAAAATAGTCATTTTTCCTTCGGAGATAATATTGTCAAAATTATCAGGGTTAAAATTACCAAAGTCTTCAATTGAGACACGAGAGGGATTGCCGAACTTCTTGATTACATTATTAAAAAGAAGAAATTCCCCAACAAGTTTAGTTACCAAAATCTTGGTAAAGTTTTAGGGAACAGAAGTGTCGAGTCATGGTTAGACCCTAGAGGCACATTTGAGCCTCTACCATCCTTTGGAACCCAGTCCTAAGCCCCATTACAACCTAGTAAAGCCCTACTGGGCCAAATGGTGATGAGACTCTCGTCCACAGCTTCGAGCTCACCCGGTTATGGGGGAACTTAATCATCAAGGCTTTGTCGTTAAGGCATCTTTATCCTGAACTACGTTCGACCTGATCCCTATTTGGGGTACGTAGGCAACTTGATGAAGTAATAATCAAGTTTGGTCCTCCCACGTATACAGTTTTCCATTCATCCATGTACAACTTTTCATCTTTGCTCACTTGCATCATATCTATCATATTTCTACTTTTCCCCTTTCCCACTAGTATCCCTCTCTCTTTGATGCGATCCAATGATGTGAAGAAAAAGAAGCACGTCTCCCAAGATCATGAAGATTTATGAATACATGATTGGGGGATTAAATGCCAGCAGCATTATACTCACCCTCTCAATCAATAAGATGACTAGAAAAATCAACTTGTCGCTGGGGCAATCTCTATCCAAGATAAGATGAACAAAGGAGCATAAGAAAAAAAGATTTGCTTCCTTGGGGCAATCCATCGGGCAAGAGCATGTAAAATTAAAGGGGCATGTTGTCCATACGGATTGACTCCCAATCATGAAGAGTCTCAGCCTAAAAGACAAAATGACCATACAAGCAGAGAAGGATGATACTGTCTGGGATAAACTGCCATGACTCTCCATGAAGGAAGGGAAGAGTGACCTATCCACCCATCTTGTTCATACACATTCTTTCAATTCATCCTTTGACTCCGTCAAAAGTTCATTCAACACCCATTCGATGTTGGTCAATCGATGTTTGTCGAGCCCACGTGTATAACGGGATGTGAATAATATGCTTATGTGGAATTGTGCATTACTGGGTCAGAATGTTAATAACCATAAGTTTCCAAAATAAATTTCTCTCACAAATAAAGTTGTTTCTAAAAAAAATATAATAAAAATAAGAAAATAAAAAAATAAGAAAAAAATGTTTGAGTGAATCTTAGATTTCTTTATCAAAGTTTTTTGGTAACGTATAATTGTGCACTAAGCTTTTGTGAAGGACAAGTGTTGTGCAACACAAAAATGGAAAATATCTGGTAAGTGTCTATGTTTGTATGTGATTACTTTTCACTTGCTTGAATTGATTACTTGCATAGGATTGTGTTTTTCTTTTTGTATGACATAGTTTGCATTAGGACTATGATTCCCTTTGCATGCAAAAAAAAAAAAAAAAAAAAAAAAAAAAAAAAAAAGGTAATAATAATAAAAAAAAAAGGGTAATAAACAAAAAATAAAAAAGTAATAAAAAATTACTTGTATAAGATTGTTCTTTTTGTTACATTTTGGATCATAATGCAAACTACCTGAGTTTTAATGATAGACTTCTTTGCCATTGCCATCATGGATCCGTGTGCATAAGATTGCATTTTTCTTTAAGCATTCCAGTACTCTGATCATGACAACACTCATGTACTATCCTATTTTCATCATCATAATGCCCATGCACTACTTGGCATCTAACGGTATACATTTTGGATTGCTTTTCCATTTTCATCATGGCTACACATGCATAGGATTGCATTTTTCTGACCAATGTCCTGATCATATGCCATCTGAATTTTTATTTTTGTTGCACTCGCGTGCAACCTACTCAGCCGATCATGGCAGAATTCATATACAGTCTGGGCTCTGATCATTTAGTTCCATCGGACCCTCGTACTTCTTGTACTCACGTGCAATTGGACTATCTGATCACTGTGGAATTCATAAACAGTTTGATCTCTGATCATTTGGCTCCATTGGACTCGTATACAGTTTGACCAAGTCCTTAACCACTTATGCACTCATGTACATTTGACTTTTTGGATCACCGTCGATTTGATCTTTTGATTATACCAGATTCGCGTATGGTTTGCACTCTCTTGCAATTTGATCCTTTTGACCCCTGCTATACTCGTGTATAGCTTAAATCCCCATTGATTCTTTTGATTGCAGCTATACCCGTGTAAAGTTCAATTACTAGTTCAACCTCCTAATCCCCTTTGCACTCGCGTACAAGGTAATCATCGAATTTCCTGATCCCATGAATTTTTCGGTCTCTACTGGCCTATCATCATAATCCTCCTTGTACTCATGTGCAAGTTAATCATTGAACTTTCTGATCCTCACTGTACTCGCGTGTAGTTCGATCATCCTATGAATTCCTCGGTCTCCATTGTACTCGAGTATAGATTGACCCATCATTTGATCCTCATTGTACTCTTGTACAAGACTGATCCATTATCTGATCCTCCTTGTACTCGTGTGCAAGTTAATCATTTAACTTTTTGATCCTCACTATACTCGCGTGTAGTTCGATCATCATATGAATCTTTCGGTCTCCAATTGGCCCATCATCTAATCCTTTTTGTACTCGTGTACAAGTTAATTATTGAACCTTCTAATCTCACTATACTCGTGTATAGCTTGATCCTCTCATGAAATCTTCAGTCTCTGTTGTACTCGTGTGCAAGTTGACCCATCATTTGATCCTCATGGTACTCATGTACAAGATTGATCTAGTATCTGATCTTCCTTGCATTCGTGTGCAAGTTAATCATTGACATTTCTAATCCTCGCTATACTCATAAATAGTTCAAGCATCTCATGAATCTTCAGTCTCTATTGTACCCATGTGCAAATTGACCCATCATCCTGATACTCTTTATACTCGCGTACAAGGTAACCATTGAATTTTCAGATCCCATGATTCTTTCAGTCTTCGATTGGCCTGTCATCTGATCCTCCTTATACTCGTGTACAAGTTAATCATTAAACTTTCGGATCCTCACTATACTCGCGTGTAGTTCAATCATCCCATGAATCTTTCAATCTCCATTGTACTCAAGTACAAATTGATCCTTTTTGGTCTAAACCCATGAACAATTTATCATCCAAATCATTATCCGGCCACTACCGGACTCATGTATGATCTGATCATCGTGATCTCTTGACCACTTTTGCACTTGCGGGTAATTTTGTCATCCAATCATTGTCAAAACTCGTGAATAGCCTTTCAGATGAGACCTGTCCCTCACTGAAACCATATCTTTCCCTCAGAACGACTGGCGTGTGTCATTCCATAGGTCAGCCAGATCAGCTATAAGTACATCATACCATTGTCTTAGATTGATCGAAGAGTGGCTTTCCACATGCCATCATTGACAGAATGCTATCTATACCATGTGAGCACCTTCTCTACGCCATAATACTTCTTCGGCATAAGGAGGGTCTTACCCTGTAAAAAAAAAAAAAAATCCTAAATATTGAGGAAAAATCCTCATGCATAAACTCCAATCATCTATCATGAATCATACTAACTCTTGTTCAAGATGTTAGCACCAGGCTCAATCGAGTCCTCTTGTTCATAATCAAGATCAATCGAGTCCTCTTGCTCCCAATCAAGATCAATCGAGTCTTCTTGCTCCCAATCAAGATCAATCGAGTCTTCTTGCTCCCAATCAAGATCAATCGAGTCCTCTTTCTCCTAATCAAGATCAATCAAGTCCTTTTGCTTTCAAGATCAATCAATCGAGTCCTCTTGCTCCCAATCAAGATCAATCAAGTCCTCTTGCTCCCAATCAAGATCAATCGAGTTCTCTTGCTCCCAATCAAGGTCAATCGAGTCCTCTTGCTCCCAACCAAGATCAATCGGGTCCTCTTGCTCCAAATCAAGATCAATCAATCAAGTCCTTTTGCTTTCAAGATCAATCAATCGAGTCCTCTTGCTCCCAATCAAGATCAATCGAGTCCTCTTGCTCCCAAGCAAGATCAATCGAGTCCTCTTGCTCCCAATCAAGATCAATCGAGTTCTCTTGCTCCCAATTAAGATCAATCGAGTTCTCTTGCTCCCAACCAAGATCAATCGAGTCCTCTTGCTCCCAACCAAGATCAATCGAGTCCTCTTGCTCCCAATCAAGATCAATCGAGTCCTCTTGCTCCCAACCAAGATCAATTGAGTCCTCTTGCTCCCAATCAAGATCAATCGAGTCCTCTTACTCCCAATCAATATCAATCGAGTCCTCTTGCTCCCAATCAAGATCAATCGAGTCCTCTTCCTCCCAACCAAGATCAATCGAGTCATCTTGCTCCCAATCAAGATCAATCAGTTTATCAAAAGATGTCATTGCGGTTAACCGCCTGTTTGGCAACTTTGGTCGAATGGTGTCTTATCGCCCTCAAATTTGATCTTTGGGTCAAGTGGTGCCTTATCTAGATCTTTGGGTCGAGTGGTGCCTTATCACCCTCCAAACTTGATGTTTCAATCAAGTTTAATTTTCGGTCAAGTGGTGCCTTATCACCCTCCAAACTTGATGTTCCATTTAAGTTTGATTTTCGATCAAGTGGTGCCTTATCACCCTCCAAACTGGATGTTTTCGGTCGAGTGGTACCTTATAACCATCCAAGTTTGACTTTCGGTCGAGTGGTGCCTTATCACCCTCCAAACTTGATGTTTTCGGTCGAGTGGTACCTTATAACCATCCAAGTTTGACTTTCAGTTGAGTGGTGCCTTATCACCCTCCAAACTTGATGTTTCAATCAAGTTTGATTTTTGGTCGAGCGGTGCCTTATCACCCTCAAATTTGATCTTCGGGCCGAGTAGTGCCTTATCTAGATCTTCGGTTGAGTGGTGCCTTATCACCCTCAAAAGTCTATCCCCAGTGGGGTCCCTCATATTCGATCTTGTGGGCCGAGTAGTGCCTTATCTAGATCTTTGGTCGAGCGGTGCATTATCACCCTCAAATTTGATCTTTGGGCCGAGTGGTGCCTTATCTAGATCTTTGGTCAAGCGGTGTCTTATTACCCTTAAAATTTGATTGAGCAATGCTCACAAGATAAAGATTTGGTTTTTTTGAGTTTTTCTTTTAAGGATTATCAAAAGATTTCATCGTGATTAACCGTCTATTTTTAGCAACTCTGTCGCCTTTGAGCAAAGCGTCAGCAGTACATGCTCTTGGTGACAAAATTAGTTGGTCTTTTATCTTTACCCTTCGACTGTTGGCACAGGCCTCGGCCAAAGAGGGGCAAACTATAGACACTGATTTTTGTCACTCCCTAATTAGCAATGATGATAACGGGACATTGGGCGATGCACTCTCCCTCTTTCTAGACCCAAGATACCTGACCCATAGGACCAAGAACCATGCTGAGCACAAAATGGCCCATTTTAGGCCCAAAAACAAGGAAAAATGACACTGCGCCCCCACGGCACCATGGACTCCTTCCCACGGCGCCGTGGGTGCCTTCCCACGACACCATGGGGATGTGTACCGAATTTCCACGGTGCCATGAGGGGGTGTGACATCAGCTTGCTGATGTCACCCACGGTATCGTGGAAAAGTCCCCCACGGCGTCATGGAGGACTTATCTGGCCAGGAGAGAGAGGGGGTCCCTCCCTATAAATAAGAGGGTCCCCTCCCACATTTAAAAAGGAATTTTGGGTAGAGAGACCCTCCCCAAGTGATTTCCACCCTCTTTGTCTCATTTTTTTACCCTCTTTTCTCTCCTTTCTCTTATGAGAGTGTGAGTGAGTGAAATTTTCTTGGTCGTGGATAGATCCTTCGATTATCCCTCCGAGCATAGAGCACTCCTGCTCCTAGGTGTTGTTATCCCGTCAGTGCGCGGATAACCATCAAAACCCCTTTATTTCAGACTTTATTTTATCTGTTTGCTCCTCTCCAAATCATTTGAAAGAGCCATTACTCTGCCCAAAAAGAATCGGCGTCAGTCCATTCGTCTATCTCCCCTGAGCCAGGGGAATACAATCATACAGGTATAATTACTGCATTCTTGTTGATTCAATGTAGTCCTTTCATATTTCATCATTTTAGTCTATATTTCTCATATATGTAATGTAGTTTATTATGTTTTAGTTCAATTCATAGCATCTAAATGTAGTTCATAATATCCCCCATCCCCGTAATAAAAGAGAGAGAACAGTCATCTTTATGTAGCATCTAATACAGAGAGACCGGCTTAGGCCGGGTGAGGTGGGTGCCTAACACCTTCCCACACTTGTAACTTGACCCCTTACCCGAACCTTTGGTCAGACCATATGGAGTCATGTAACCCGATTCCGTTCACAACGGATAGTGCTACACTTAATGGGTCCTAGGCCCTAACCCTAGGTGACGACTTCACATTATATTAGCATATTTTAATGCATGATCCTAATCCCCCATTTATCAATATTATACATTGACAATATTATCTATTATCCATCCATATATATATATCAAATCCATGTAACCCATAAGGCTGAGGAACCCTCGTCCCGAGGACCACGGTACTTACAGGAATCAAAAGGCAAGTGGTCACGAAATGGTGTGGAGACCAAGAGGAATGTATAATACTAACAATGATGGACCCAACACCCAATGGGGACCAAAGTTTTATTAAGCATTCTTGTTTTGTAGGTACATCTAAGTAAAAATGAATGGTATATTGATAGCGGTTGCTCAAAGCATATGACATCTAATCCAAAGCTATTTTCGGAACTCAAAAAGCAAAAAGGAGGATGGGTGCCTTTTGGAGACGATAGCAAATAAAGAATCATTAGTAATGGTTCAATAAAATTTGGAGGTACGGTAATCTGTAACGTTAGCCTAGTTAAAAATTTAAAGCATAACTTGCTTAGTGTAAGTCAACTTTGTAACAATGGCTATTTTGTTAATTTTAATGCCTCCAAGTGTGAGATTAAAGATTCTTACAATAACTTGATACTTGAAGGGTCAAGGAAGAATAATGTCTATATTTGTACTTTCAACATGATCTCTCATGATGCTTGTCTCTTATCTAAGTTTGATAATGCAACCTTGTGGCATAGAAAGTTGGGACATGTAAATTCTAAGATTATAAAACCCCTCTCTTCTAAGAACCTCGTGAAAAATTTACCTAAGCTGAATTTTGATAAGCAACACACATGTGGAGCTTGTCAAAGAAGTAAACTTATTAAAGCTTCTCATTATTAATTTTGTTGCCACTTCTAGACCTTTACAATTACTTCATTTGGACTTATTTGGACCCATACAAACCACTAGCTTGGGAGGAAAGAAATACACTTTAGTTATTGTAGATGACTACTCCCGTTTCACTTGGACCCTCTTCCTTAAGCATAAAAATGATGCATTCGAAGAATTTGTAGCTCTTTGTAAGAGAATACAAAATCAAAAGGGTTACATGATCACTTCCATAAAAAGTGATCATGGTGGTGAATTTGACAATATAGATGAATTTGGCGAGTTTTGTCGAAAGCAAGGTATAACACATAACTTCTCAGCCCCTAGAATACCACAATCAAATGGTATGGTTGAAAGAAAGAATAGAACAATCAAAGAAACGGCTAGGACAATGCTCAATGAGTACTCCTTGCCTAAATATTTTTGGGCTGAAGCTGTACACACGGCTTGCTATGTGTTAAACCGAGTCTTGATAAGACCTATCTTGTTAAAAACCCCCTATGAATTGCTTCATGACAAATTGCCTAAAGTAGACTGTTTTAAAGTTTTTGGATGTGCTTGTTTCATTCTTAATACTAAAGATAATCTAGGCAAATTTGAAGAAAAGGCTAATGATGGGATATTTTTAGGATACTCCACAAATAGTAGAGCATATAGAGTTTTTAATAAAAGAACACTAGTTGTGGAAGAATCCATGAATGTTAGATTCGATGAATCTATGGCAAAAGAGAAATATAAAGACCTAGAGGATGATGATGAAGATGAAGTACTTGAAATTAGGAAAAGAGTTGAAAAAGTCACTCTGGATGAACCTAATAATCAAGTACATCACCTTCCTAAAGAAATCAAAACTATTAAAGACCATCCCCTTGACCTTCTCATTGGAAACCTAGATAAAGGTATACAAACTAGGAGTAAAATCCAAAATGTTTGTTCCAATGTTGCCTTTATATCTACCATCGAACCCAAGAACATTAAAGAAGCTCTTTTGGATAGTGATTGGATAGTCGCTATGCAAGAAGAACTTAATCAATTTGAAAGGAATCAAGTTTGGAACTTAGTGCCAAAACCCTCTAACACCAAGATTATTGGGACTAGGTGGGTATTCAGGAATAAGCTTAATGAAGATGGCAATATCACTAGAAACAAAGCTAGACTAGTTGCTCAAGGATATAACCAACAGGAAGGAATTGATTTCGATGAATCATATGCACCTGTAGCTAGACTTGAGTCAATTAGAATGTTGCTTGCTTTTGCGTGTCATAAGAATTTCAGGTTGTACCAAATGGACGTCAAAAGCGCTTTCTTAAATGGTTACATCAATGAAGAAGTCTATGTATCTCAACCGCCTGGCTTTGAAGATTCAAAACTTCTGGACCATGTATACAAGCATTGGACTATGGCACCCTATGGACAATGACTTTAACCTTATTAGCTTCTCCGACGCCGATTTTGTCGGGTGTCATGTTGATCGTAAGAGTACAAGTGGAACTTGTCACTTCTTGGGATCGTGTTTAGTGTCGTGGTTTAGTAAGAAGCAAAATTCAGTTGCTCTTTCTACCACTGAAGCTGAATACATTGTAGTCGGACGGTGTTGTGCACAAGTACTTTGGATGAGGCAAACCCTCCAAGACTACGGAGTGAAGTTTGACACCTCCTCAATCCAATGTGATAATACAAGTGCTATTAATCTTAGCAAGAATCCGATTTTACACTCTCGAGCTAAGCATATTGATGTTCGTCATCATTTTTTACGTGATACAACTCAAAGAGGTGAAATCAGACTTGTCTACATTGAGACCGAGAGGCAACTTGCAGACATCTTCACAAAACCCTTGAGTGAAGATAGATTCTACTCTCTTAGAAGAGATCTTGGCTTGTGTGACCCCTTTGAATAAAATAGAAAATTCTTTTTAAAACTGCTCTATTCTATTTTTTTTTTCTTTTCTTTCTTCTTACTGTTTCTGCTTGAAACGGTATACCGGATCAGCTATTTTTGGCAGTTTCTAGTCGTTACTGCTTGAAACGGTATACCGGATATGGAAACGGTATACCGTATGTTTGAATTTCTGCCCATTTTATAGCTGTTGCAGTGTTCAAAATGCCTATATAAAGCCCATTTTTTGTCTTGTTCTTATTCACTGTTCATCTTACTCTCTCCATATTTTCTCTCTGCCTTTCAAATCTCTTAAAATTTTCAATCTTTATAAACTCCTTTGAAGATGAGTAGAAAAAGCAAGAATGTTATGCCCGAAGGCCAACAACCCTCCAACAAAGGATGTTCAACCGGAAGCTCTTCAAGACTACCATATGCTCCAGGAGAAGATCGACTATTTTGTTCTCCCGAAGTTCATGCCAATTGGCCTTTATATCTTGCCCGAAAGATTGAAGAAGGATGAGAAGTTGACTTTTTTTCTTTCAATAGCATCCAACTAGAGAGAATGTTCAAAGACAATGGTTGGGAAGCACTTCTCAACATGAACGATTTTTGCTACCCCCAACTTGTGAGATACTTCTACGCAAACCTCTATTTCAGCGGGGCGGACGATTCATTGAAGCTTCACTCTTATGTGAAGGGTGTTCGCATAGAGCTCTCCATTGCCGAACTCGGTAGTATGCTTGGAATCTCATGCAATGGACCTTGCATCTTTTGGACACCACAGAGTACAATTTTTAGAGATTTCTTTGACCACCAAGAAGTCTATTCAGCCATCTTGAAGCGATATGACCCTCAAGCTGCCACCGTCAGAACCGGTAGACTTTGGCTCATTCCCCATGTGATCTCTTACATAATTCAGCATAATTACATTACTAGGGGAGGTGATCGAAGCAAGTGTCTTACTCATCAAGCCTATCTCACTTATTGTGTGTACTCTTCTACCCCTCTTTGTCTTCCTTTCCATTATGCACTATATGGAATCTTGTGCTCATCCCCAAAAGAACACAAATCTCCCATATGACGCCTTCTTACCCGGGTTTTCAAAGCCTTTGACATTGACCTCTCTCGTGAAGAAGAGTCAAAGGTGACTTTTCAACACATCACCTGGAATAGCTTCCATACTATAGCCATTCCTCCTCCTATTGATGTGTTCATTGAAGAAGAAGAAGATCTAGATGGAAATGCCCCTCCTTCCTCCAGCTCAAGAAGGATTTCTAGCCTCGCTACAAGATTGGGTATCCTCTATGGATGACTACAGGGAAGACACTAACACCCGCCTTGTAGCCCTTGAAATCGGTCAAGAAAAGTTGACGCAGATTTGGCTTCTCTACGCCATGACTTGAAGATCGGCTTGGATTCCCTCAATGTGCGCCAAGAAAAAATCCTTAATGCGGTTCAAACTCTTGCCTTAAATCTTGGCCATCTCACTCTTGATACACTGGGAGCAACTCCACGAGGACCTTCTCCACCTTTTCCCGGTGCCTCTACTTCCATTCCCCCTCTTCCACCTTTTGACCCTTAAGGGTATTTTTTTTCTTTTTGATAATGCCAACGGGGGAGAAAAAGTTGGAATAAGTAGTTAAAGTTTGTAATTTAATGTTAAATTATGGCTAAGTTGCAATGCAATGCATGTTTATGCTTATATTGTAATTGCTTGGTTTAAGTAAAATAAATTGACTTGTTAAAAATTGAATTGCTTATTGCTCGTTGCTCTCCTTTATTTATCTTTTATGAGTTATTTGTCATTATCAAAAAGGGGGAGATTGTTAGGGAAATGACCTTACATTCCACACCCTCCAAGTCATCCCCATGATGATGTTTTGATGATAACAAAGTCTTGGACTAATGCTTTTTGTTCTAAGTGTGTTAAAGTCAAAACATAGCACCAAGTGAGGGGGAGCATATACAAGTGTTCAAAGATCATTAAGAAGATTGGAGCTTGGAAGTCAAAGTCAAACATATGTTGGAGAAAGTCAAAAGAAGACCACTTTTGAAGACTGTGTATAAATTTAGATATTTGTGTAAATTTTTCTATTTCTTGAGTCACATTTGATGTAATGCACACACACACACACGCATGCATCTAGACTGACCTTAGGAGGCCATTTAACCCCCTAACTATGTGACCAAGTAGGTTTGAAATACCCAAATTAACCCCCAAGGAAATTAAGCTAAAATTACACTGTTGTTGCCCAATCCGATATACCGGTTCCCAATCCGGCATATCGGATCAGGGGTAAAATCTCAGGAATTACTCACAGTGTTTAACTTAAGCATGCTGGATGAGATCCAGCATACCAGATTCCTGGTGTATTGCAGTGTACACTGATCCGGTATACCAGATCCCAATCCAGCATACCGGATCACCTATAACTGCTTAAATATATCCGTTATTCCTATTTTTCTGAAAGGGAGTTAGGTAATCTGGCATACCGGATTCCCATCCAGCATACCGGATTACTTATAGTATGTGGAATCCGTTTCTTAATTGGATTCCTAATTGGTTCTAGACCTCTAGCCTATAAATACCCTCTTGATTAGTGTTTTAAACACTACAACAATCATCAATCAAGAGCTCTAAACAATCAAGCACTCCTTAGTGAGATTATTCTTTCAAGATCAAGAAGATCGAAGAAAATTCAATCTCATCCTTGCTCCCTCATTGCATATTTGCATCCAAGCTGCATTGACTAAGAGGTAGCACTCATTCTACTAAGTTTTAAGGTAATCCTAAACTACTTAGTACTTTACTTAAAGTTGTTGTTGAGTCCTCTTGCTCACAAATCAAGAGTAGTTGTGTTTGAGTTCTCTTACTCAGTTTCTCAAGAGTAGTTGTTGTAAGAGTCTTCTTGCTCACTCAAGATTCTATATAGTGAATTCTTTCTAAGGTGAGAGGAGTGGACGTAGGCACCTATTGGCCGAACCACTATAAATTGCTTGTGTCTTTTTTTATTGCTTGTCTCTACTCCTCTCTACTTCTTATATTAAGTTTTTATTTCTGCATAGTTGTTTCAATTCTTCGAACATACACCTATTCACCCCCCCTCTAGGAGAATTCACACTTCTATTAACTGCTCACTTACAATTAAGGATGCGAGGGTTGCAATCTATGATTTTCTGCTTAATGCATCTGCAACAACGTTGGCCTTGCTGGGGTGGTACTGGATTTCACAATCATAGTCTTTCACCAATTCCAACCACCGTCTCTGTCTCATGTTCAACTCCTTCTGGGTGACGAAATACTTCAAACTTTTATGGTCGCTGAAGATTTCACTCTTCTCATCGTATAGGTAATGCCTCCATATTTTCAATGCAAAAACTACCGCCGCCAATTCTAAGTCATGTGTGGGGTAGTTCTTCTCGTGTTCCTTTAATTGTTTGGAGGCGTAGGTAACTACTTTACCTCTCTACATTAGGACGCCACCCAATCCCGTTCTGGATGCGTCGGTGTATACCACCATTCCTCCGGTGCCATCCGGGATGGTTAGAACTAGAGCTGTTACCAAATGGTTCTTCAATTCTTGAAAACTTTTCTCACACGCTTCATTCCATTCAAATTTGGCTCCCTTCTTTGTAAGTTTTGTCATTGGTGCCAAAATCGTGAGAAATTTTCAATAAATCGTCGGTAATATCGGGCCAATCCTAAGAAACTTTGTATCTCAGTGGCACTCTTCGGAGTTTCCCATTCAAGAACTACTTTCACCTTTCCTGGGTCTACTTTAATGCCATCCTTGGTGACGATGTGTCCCAAGAATCCGATCTGGTGAAGCCAAAATTCACATTTGCTGAATTTGGCGAAAAGCTGGTGTTCTCGGAACCGCTGCAACACGAAAGTAAGGTGTCGCGCGTGTTCTTCCTCATCTTTAGAGTACACCAGAATGTCGTCAATAAATACTATGATGAACTTATCCAGCACGTTATGGAATACTCTATTCATCATGTCCATGAATGCTGCCGGGGCATTGGTTAACCCGAACGACAAAACCAGGAATTCGTAATGCCCCTATCGAGTTCGAAATGCCGTCTTATGGATATCACCACTCTTAATCTTCAATTGATGGTATCCCGACCTAAGATCGATTTTGGAGAAAATTCGTGCTACTTGTAACTGATCAAACAAGTCATCGATACGCGGCAACGGATATCGATTCTTGATAGTCAGCTTATTTAACTCATGGTAGTCAATACACAGCCGCATACTTCCATCTTTCTTCTTAACAAACATCACGGGTGCTCCCCAGGGTACACTGGGTTGTATGAATCCTTTCTTCAGCAGGTCTTGTAGTTGAACCTGCAACTCTTTCAGTTCGATTGGTGCCATCCGGTATGGTGCCTTGGATACCGGTGCTGCATCAGGAATTAAATCGATCGCGAATTCTATGCCGCGGTTAGGCGGTAGCTACGTCAGATCTTCTGGAAAGACATCCGGAAATTTTATGACGACGTCTAGTTCCTCCAATGATTTTATCTTTGCCTTCGTGTCTATTACTGTGGCCAAAAAGCCTTGGCATCCATCGTTAAGCCACTTTCGTGCCTGGAGGGCTGACAAAGTTATTCTCCTGGGTTTCTTCTTGGGTTCACTTTGATAGGTGAAAGTTGACCCATCTTTCAAGTTGAACAGTATCTTCTTTTCCGCATACAAGACGTTTGCACCATAGGCAGACAACCAGTCCATGCCTAGTATTACATCAAAATCCTTTGTATCCATCTTTATCAATCGTGCAGTTAGTTTCTTCCCACAAATCTCAATCTGACAAGGGTCGTAGACCTTCTTCAAGCTTACGACACTTCCTATCGGTGTGCTGACTACTAGCTCATGCCTGATGTCTCTTGGTTGATCCTTCATCTTACTGGCAAAGGTCGAGGAGACGAAGGAGTGGATCGCGCCCGAGTCGAATAATACTTGTGTGGGTATGGTCAAGACATTCAGGGTACCTAGGGTTTGTAGGTATTAGTCCCTATAAGTTAGTAGTGTTCAGCAACTTACCTGTTAATACATTGGGATTCGCCTCAGCTTCTTCATTCGTCATCGCAAACACCTTTCCCCACGTTCGATTGTCCTGTGGCTGGATAGACCTAGCGTAGGGCTGATTCTGCAAGTTGTTGCTGTACCCACACGTTCTACAATCTCTGGCCATATGCCCTTCCTTGTTGCACTGGGAACACTTAAAGGGTGGAGCAACAGGTGTTAAGGCTTGGCTCACTTGACTTGTTGCTGGTCGGGCTGGCGAAGCTGCTGTTGTCGCTTGACTCGTTGCCGATTGAGCAGGTCGATTGAATGTGGGGTGGAAAGGGTTCTGACCCACGTTCGGCCTATGATACGGAGTCGAGACGGAACTTGAGTTGGTTCCGTGGAAAACTTTCTTTGGCCAGGCATAGGTCAGGAAATTGTTTGGCCTTTTACCCACGGACGACGTCTTCTCTTTCTCTTTCTCCTTAAATCTAACTTCCATGGTTTTCGCCTTGTCGACCATCTAAGCATAATCCCTAATGTCCATGATTGACAACACTGATCCGATCTCAGTCTTGAGTCCTTTCTCAAATTTCTTCGCCTTACTAACTTCCCCTTTCAAGTGCTTTGGAGCAAAATGGAACAAGTCCTCAAATCGCTGTTGATAATCTAGCACTGACTTGGTTCCGTGCACCAGTGCGATGAATTCTGCTTCTTTTCTATCCTTGAATCTCTCTGGGAATAGTTCTTGAAGAAAACTTCTTTAAATTGCTCCCACGTGGGGTTCAGGTGAGTAGCTTCCAAATTAGGCTTTGTAGCTTTCCACCAAGCTTCAGCTTCATTCTGCAACTGATAACCCGAACATATCAACTTTTGTGCATCCATGCACTCAAGTACTTCAAATGCCTTCTCTAGTGCACTAATCCACCGTTCCAGCTGCATTGCTTCAGAAGTTATTTTGGAAAATGCAGGCGGTTGGAGCTTCTTGAATCTCTCCATAACCTTGGCGGTAGAGTTCTCCACTAAATGTTAAGGCATAGGTGGTGAAAATAGTACAGGCCGGTTAGGTGGTGGTGATGGTGCAGCGCGTTCGTGCATCATGGTTGCAAGCTGTGTGGACATTTGACCAAGCAATTCTTGTTGTTGTTGCATGGTCTGCATCATAGTGGTCATGAATGAAGTCACGTCACCAGCTGCCATATTTGGCTGAGGTGCAGTAGTAGTGGCTTGAGCAGTCGCTGGTGCCTCTGATGAAGCAGCCAATGCTTCAGAATTTTGAGCCTCAGTTCCGTTAGGCAGCTCAACCTTCGGTACAACTCGAGGTTATTTTCCTCTATGACCACCACGAGAACCTCTTCTGGTATTAACCATTGTTGCTTCTCTGAAAAGAGGAGCGTGTTCAATATTCCAATATCATCCATATGGATCAACAATTATTTCCTAGCTAGAGCAGGTACAAATCTTGTCCACAGTTCCAATGAGTTTCATGAGTCACACCAGTAAGGCGGATTGTTAGATGTATTGTCTTGGTTTATTATGTGATGTGTCTTATTGAGTGCATTATGTTTCACTTTCTTATGCATTTTATGTATCAATATGCTATGCATGGCACTATATGAGAGATTTCAAAATTTTAAATATAAGACTTTTAATTATTTACCTAGTCTAACAGGCAAGCATCTCCAGCTTCTTCCCGGTCACAAACTCCATTGCAAGCAGAAATTCTATGTCGGCTCTTACCTCTTCAGCTAAAGTCATAAAATACTCTCGCTCTTCTGGTCCACTAATGGCGGCAATGGCTAAATAAAAATCCAATCGATTCTTGGCTCAGGGCAACACTAGTCGTATCCATCTCAGTCTCTCTCGTAGATGTCTAATATAAATCATGATGCTGGGGTCTCCAGCCTTGGCTGAGGTAGTAGGTCCTGTCATAAGAAATGGTTCTAAGCATCAGGTCATAATTAATTAAAAGAATTAAGTACATATCTATTGGAGTTTAAATGAATAAGATTTAATAAAACTAATCTTGGGTTGGCTCGAGGTACCTTAACGTCTAAGTGCTTCGATTGGTTAAACAACCTATTCTTGGTTGACCTAGTCCTCGGGAAAGGTAAGATCTACGCTCCCTATACATCGTACTTACGCATTCAACATACCTATGTATCTATGTTTGGTTTTGCATTATATCAGACCCTTCGGTTCGTACGTCACAATATTAGCACATAATAACTAAATATTTGATACTCACACCAACCTTTATAGATATAACTTTATTTACTTATCCACAAGTTCTTACTCTGATCAGAGAATAAAAGAACGTGTTATTTGTGCCCCACCAAAATTTCCCAAATAGGAGTTGTCTTCTCTTCACTTTAAGTAATCCATACTTGTTTGATTAATTAATTTAATGATATATTATATTATATTGTTTTTTTATTTTTTATTAAATAAGAAAATTCATATTTTTATGTCCATTAGGGTTATTATGGTCAAATCTCAAGTCCTTATATGCAAATAGCCCAAATCAGCAAAATTACATTCACTGGGCGATGTCTCTGGGAGTTGCCACATCGCCTAGTGCCATCGCCCAAAGAATCGAGGGCGCAGTATATGAATCCGAGAGGGGCCCATTTGCATTCTAACTTCTTCTAAACCTCTCTAAACTCTTAGGAAAAGTCTTTGGAGGGTAGTGGGATTCATTCCACACCAAATCCTCACGCTTCCTTGTGTTCTTCGCAAATCTACACGTGCCTAGGTAAGATTTCTTAGTTGCTTCCCTATTTTAGCTCTTCCTTTTTGCTTCCCTAATATTTTGGCTAGGGTTTTGCCAAAGTTATTGCCCTAACTATATTAGTTTCTTCTCTTTTTTGTAGAAAATGTCTACAAGTCACCGTACGGCTAGGAAATCTTTGGCTCAGAAGCGACTTCGAGTTGAATCTGAGGATTCTTCATTTTCCTCAGTGCCTCCATCATCTCCTACGGACGATTCTTCTTCGGAGGAACCCAACTTTAATCGGTTTCTCTTTTCTAGGTATGAACATGCTAAGGAGTGGAAGAACTATGAATCTCTAAAGATTGTGAATGGTTGGGTGGTCCAGGTAAAGGACATTCCACTAGTATAGTCTTTATGCTAGGTTCAATGCCCTAGGTTGGGCTTCTATGTTGACACCCACCGAGCCTTGTTATCCTTACTTGGTTCGGTACTTCTACTGTAACCTAGTGCCTTCTAATGCACAGGAGTTTGGAGTGGAGAGTAGGGTGAAGGGTGTGGATATCCGTCTGACCACTGCTTTACTAGCAGAGATCTTGAGTTTACCTGACTCAGGAGAGAGGTGTTATTATCAGCCACGGATGGATATATCAGAGATGTTTTCTTTGGAGACCAGGAGAAAGGTCTTCAAATCATTGATAGGTTCACAGGACATGCCTAGGTCTGAGACTTCTTACAGGCCTAGTGCTCGTGTCATCAGTAGATGCGTGACCTACAACATCTACCCCAAAGGCGGTAACAGGGGTAGTATATCTATGTTGAGACCCTACATCACCTATTGTCTCTTGGAAGCTGGTAAGGGGGTCCAATCATAAACCTTTCATATCTATTACTTCAGGTAATGCTTTACCAAGCTAGGAACCCAGTGGATGGGAACCTTCCTTATGGGAAGTTCCTTACTCTAGTCTTTCGATACTTTGGGGTTCCATTGGAGGGTGAGCACGCTGAGAAAGACAGATCCCGGCCTATTGACAAGACTTCTATCCTGAAGATGAAGGTGCCTGGGGAGGATCCACCAAAGGATGAGGAGCAGATGGGGATGTAGCAGGATGTGGAGGAGCAGGGAGTGGAGCATGGTGATGATGTGCACGAAGAGGAGGTGTAGGGGTTGGAGCAGAGAGACATTAAGGGAGACACCCACGGCATGCATGCAGAGGAGTAGGGTGTCACACCCCAAACCACCCCCTAGGAGGATTGGGTAGGTGACCCGAATTGCATGACCGCAATCAGCCAAATCCCACAGATCTAGAAGCAGTGCTTACATTCATGAACCAAAGTCCACATCTTAACCACAAGTAAGATCAGAGTAATGCAGGACATCTAAAATTTATCAGAAATAAATGGAAGCATAGCAATATGGGAAATGGTGATAATATATACATATAGAAACTTGTTTGATACATTTCCCAGCACACACAACCCACAATAAGAGAAAACATAAGCTGATAAGCGCAGTAATACATACATGATTATATACAGGGTTAGGGCACCCAACCCCAAAAGAAAGAAAGAAAGAAAACAACTAAAACCGGTCCACGATCAAAACAGGAAACCTCCTAACACAATAAAAAGGAGTTCCCAGCACAAAACATCAGAAGTACTCCTCAAAGGTCTTCATCGACAACCACCGAGAAAGTATACAGAATCGGTATGACCTCTGTCGGGGTCCATACCAACATCGTCATAACCACCAAAACTCTCCTCCTCGAAATAGCCCGCCATGCCACAGCGGCATCCACCTGTAGGATCATCTAAGAAAAGAGCAACATATAATAGAGTGTGAGCCCCACTGAGCTCGTGAGCAAATAACATCCATCATGCATGCATATGCAATCACAATCCACAGATTCACATGATCTACATGATATGCAAGTCCAATTTTATTATTAGCCACCTATCATTACAACTAAGTTAGGTCTATGCTACTACAATCCCAATGCATGTATCCCTGGTATAGGCTTGGTTACCTCTTCCCGCGATACACTCATTGGGTTGTCAGAGAAAACTAGCCAGCTCCAGCATCCCTTCCTAGGTTAGCCCTACCAGCCCTCTGATGATTATCCTAGAAAGAAACCGTTTCTTCCCTCATGCACCATATAGGTGTTCTGATTCTATGCACCATTCCGGTGTTCCGAGATATGCACCTTCCGGTGTTCTGATAATTGCACCTTTCGGTGTTCCGATCCTATTCACTCCCTGATAATTACTTCCCAGGCATCCAGCACCTTAACCCCTACTGGCAAGGGTTTGTAGCACGGGTTATGAAACTCTAACCCCATGTCTATATGGTATAGTATGAGTCCAGCAGAGTCAACCGCATTCATAGTATGGGCCACCGCAGGCCTCATTTCCAAGCCGAGTACGGCATCTATTCTAACAATCACAATCATCATATTCATTTTACAGTGTTGATCCACAACAGTCATAATGCAGTGATTTGAGTAACTCTGATCGTAAGTATGTAAATAGCATAACAGACAAGATTCAATTATTAATAGCCGGCATCAGATCATAATTACATTTGCACATACGATAGTATCATTCACTCACTAGTACTTGGCTCTAGGTACTAAGTCACAAATTCAGTTCCAGCTGTTGTCTGATTGTTGTCCTCGAGCACGGGATCAAGTCCTAAACATTGAAACCAAACAGTATTTTATTCAGTTATTGGCCCTACATTGGTGCCCTAGGGTTTCCCTAACTTACTGGGTTGACCCAGGGTTTAGTTGGTCTCATTTGGAACACCGGGCCTTGCACTGGGTCTTAGGTTATGTCCCGGTGCATGGGCCAGTGTCTAGGGAACAAGGGCAATTTGGTCATTTATAGTGCCCACACCTACCTCTAAGTCAGATTTAGTCCCAACATAGTTTATTACATAGCACACTGCTGTCCAACTCAGGACAGTGCAGTAAAACCAATCACAGCAGCGCACAGTCACCTGGGGACCCACTTAGGGTTCCAAACTAATTTTCACCTATGGACAGATGTGGGGGAAGGTCATTTTTGTCATTTCCCACATCCCACAGTGTCCAGGGATCGAGGCCATCCAAAAATTACAGATCTTCCCCTTATTCCAAAAAAGATTCCTTCACTGGGCGATGGCTCTGGGCCTTGCTTCAGCGCCCAGTGCCTACAATCGATAGCAGGGCTGAGTTTCCAAGGCTGGGCTTTGCAGGGCCAAGGCTTTAATGGATCCTCTGAATGTTGGGATGGTCCAGTAGCCCTAGTGGTGGTCTACCTTATGGTCCAATCCATTTCACCATCAGGGTTCCAGGTAGGCAGTATCTGGCCATCCAGAATACCCTGATGAATAGTGCACAGGGTTTTGCAGATCTGAAAACTTGTGTTTCAGCCACATGCAAGGTTGAAACAATATGCCAGATAGGGTTTCAAGGCTGTACCCACCTAGGGTTAGGTCTCTGCAGCCCTGGCTTGCAGTCTGGGTTTCAATCCAGTAGCCAGAAGGGGGTCAAGGCTGTGCATGCATGCATGAACAGAATTCGGCCAAGTGAACAGCATATCAGATTTTTATTTTTCAACATAGATCACAGATTCACCATGCACAAGGTCTGCATGGCTGATCTAGACCAAGACTGGGCAAACCTAAGCTGTTTTGGGCTGCCCAGGGTTGAGAAGACGCAGAGAATGGAAGAGGAGAACAGATACAGCAGGTGTAGGGGAGGTTTTTATACCTAAAAATGGTTGAGAAGAAGCTCGGATGAGCTAGGGGAGGAGCTGGCAGTAGCCCTTCTTCTTCCTTCCTCTTCTTTCTCTCTCTTCTTCCCTCTCTTCTCTCTTTCGGATTCAGGTACAGCCAAGGGTTCTAAATGAACCAAATGGCCTTCTATTTATAGACTTAAGACCCACTGAGGTCTGTTTGTTTGGTTAGGCCTCTTTTAAAAACTCATTTTTAAATTGATTCTGTTCAATTCTGGGTGCACAGGTGGGGTCCACACTGAACCAAGGGTATGAACTAGTCCCTCAGAGTCCCCTCTATCATTGGAGAGTGTCCATGGTCAAGTTGGGTGGTCCCCACAATTATAATAATTTAAAAATACCCAAAAACAGCCACTGGGCCTTGCTGCATCGCCCAGTGCATGTCCCAGTGATTTCTAGTAGACTGAAATCAAGAGGGATTTGCACAGGGGTTTGACCCTAGGTTAGGGTATTGTCCCCACATGCCCACCATAGGTTTTTACATAATTTTTTAGAGGTGAGTCCCACCACTTTAGGGAGGAGAGAGATTAACTAGGATCTAAGTCATACATCAGCCTATGAGATGTGCAAGTGCAGGGGTCTGCAATCCATCTTCTAACAGTATAGGGAAACCTGTTCAGAGCATTTTCATTGATCTCATCGAGTGGAGTGATGCTCCATAGTGATCCTGGTGGCCTGGCCAGGGGTTCTTGCACTTCAGTCAAATTCCAGCTAGTCAGGGGGCAGGGTTTGACACAGGGCATGGGTCAGAGCGACTTCGAGGGCTTTGGCACGTAGTACACCGATTTACCTGCCTATGAGGCGATGGGTGCCACTAGTTCTCGGGTTCCTGGGCCATCAGAGTGGACACAAATGATGACACACTTTCAGAGTCTTGGTACCCAGCTCTCTGATATGGCGACCCGGATGGACCAGGGCTTCACTTCCTTAGAGAGTAGAGTGGGTTCTGTAGAGCAGCGTCTGGACTTTTGGGACAGGTTCTACGGGGTTGACTCTGGCCAAACACAGCCTCCTCCAGATGACTTACCTCCCACCGAGTAGTTCCTGATCAATTTCCAGCGGTTCATGTTACATGATTAGACTATTTCTCTTTCATTATGCTCATGTACTTTTCTTTGTTTAGTGTTCTTTTCTTTTCAACTTATGTAATTATTGGAGTAATGCTTTCCATCAGACTTATGTAGTGGCTTAGTGTTTCAGTTAAAATAATACCGTAAGCGTACGGGTTAATCATAGCTATGGGTCGAACACGAGGAGATATACGCCACTCTATTTAACTAACTTAAAAGTAATGCAAAGTGAACTAAATTAAAGTGTTAACTTAAACTAATTAAACTAATGAAAATTAATGCATCGTAACGCATAAGCATCTAACAAAATTAAGGGATTAAATTGGCATCCTAACACATGAACATTTAACTTATCAAACTAAAACGAATTGAAAGGAAAAAAAATGCAGCCACATATAATAACCACATAAAAAGAAATAAGGGAATAAAAGTGCATCCACAAACCACAACCATATAAAAAAATAAAAGAAATAGAGGGAGAAGAAGAAGAAGATAAAGAGAGATAGAGGAGAGGGAGAATGAGATTAAGGGTTTAGAGAATGAGATACCTTGATGTGCTTGAATAAACTTACCATGGCTTCCTCTTCTAAATCTCCAAGTCTTGTCATTAACATAGGAACTTAGACTAGGAAGCTTTAAACTAAAACTATTACAACCATTAAACTAGACTTATGAAATCAAAACTAAGAAGTTGAAAGAATTAATCTTATGAAATCAAAACTAAAAACTAGAAAGCCAAAAATCACAATTTAGAAGGAAAAGAAGAGAAGAAATTTCACTAAAAACTACACTAAAAACTGAATTAAAATTGAACTAGAAACTAACTAAAAACTGAACTAAAAACTAACTTGTTACAACCCAAAGGGCAAGGGGTATTTATAGGGGGAAGGGAGAAGAGAAAACTCAGGCCATAAACCTGTCATTCTTTGAAAAACCAACCAAAAACAGATCACAATAATCATCAAAAGGATCATAAATATCAGTAACCTCATCAAAATAATCATAAAAAATGGGAGGTTTACTCAAATCAATCCTATCAATACAACTATCCACCCTTTGCAAAACTTGGTTTGCCAAATAAGGATCATGGAAATATGCTTCAAAAGCATCATGACTAACATTTTCCTCCTCAATAAAACCATCAAACCTAGGAGGTTTGGACAAATCAACATGTGGGACAATGGAATCCTCAAAATGACAATTATCTGGGTTTTCCAAAGGGAGAGGGGGAGATTGAATTCCCAGGGTTTCTATGCTATCATGAAAATCTGATTCTAAATCAGTAGAAATACTAGGCTCACTAAAATCAAAAATTTCACGCAAAAGTTGTACTTCCTCAGGTGACTCATCAAACTTCGCTTCACTAACATATTCAGGAGACTCAATCTCAACAAATAAATCATCTTGAAAATCATCTTGTTGGGAGTGACTCTCATTAACCTCAAACTGGGGTGGTGGAATTTCAACATCATTAAATTGGGGGTGGGGTGGTTCAGGCTGACTAGGTAATGTACCCGTTTCCTCCTCTTGTACCATGGTTATCAGTTGAGAGAGGTGCTACTCCATGGTATTTTGGCTTGTCATGAGAATGGCAATGTGTTTCTCAAACTCACTCAGTCTGGCCTCCTCACCCATTTTCTGAAACTCAGGGGGTTGGTGATATGGTTCAAGGAGAGGTGGCCCATTGAGATTCAATGGAGGGTTAGGCATTGGAGGACCAAACTAACCATGATATTGGAAATTGGGTGGTCCAGCTTGGTTATTCCACTGATCCTACAAGAAATTGGGATGATCACTCAACCCCTGATTGTAAATGCCAAAAGAATTATATTGAAATTGAGGACTCACATGCTCATCACCATAGCTCCCCCCATAAAGATTAGGGCATCTATCCATAACATGGATAGCTTGGGGACGAGACCAGTCAAAATTTTCTGAAAGCCCATAGTTGGGTTAGGGAACAGAATTGTACTGGGGTGGTGCAAAGTTGTTCTCTATCTTACTACTTTTGGCTTCCTTAGCCTATTTAAACATTTCCCCCAAAGTCATGGTTACCTTAGCATAGTTCCATCTTTCCCCCAAAGTCATATGTGGAAGTGTATCTCCCATTATTCTAAACTAACCACCTATCCCAAATTGAGGTCTCCCTTAGAAAAATAAAAGACTAGAAAAAATTCACTAAAAATATGAGGGAATGAATAGACAGTTGGTGTTTTGCCCTAAAAAATTGAAACAATGATTCCAAAGCTGTAAGGTTGCCATATAGGTTGACAGCATGGGAACCTGTATAGTCTTCAAGAGCCACCTACGGGCGACTCCTAGTGGATTCTGATGTAGAGTGGAGGACTACTATACGTTTTTGTTTCCAAAATCTCTCACTATGTCGCTTTCCTGTTATCAAAGTTGGTTACTTCCAAAGATAAGTCATATGCCATTCCACCCAACCAAGTCAAGATGCAGTGTCATAGGTAACTTTATCCTATGAGGGACAACAAAAGAGGTTGGGTTTGAGTATAAGAAGGACTTTAGATTGGGCGCACAATCTTTGAAACAGAAGAGAAATAAGATGAGGTTTTCAAAAACTGATTTTTTTTTTTAGAAGAAAAGGTAAAATAAATAAAGCACTTCGAATTACTAATCAAAAAAATAGAGTGGACAATAATCTCCCTGGCAATAGCATCAAAAACTTATTTGAGTTAAAATAATATCGCAAGCGTACGGGTCAATCGTAGCTATGGGTCGAACACGAGGAGATATACGCCACTCTATTTAACTAACTTAAAAATAATGCAAAGTGAACCAAATTAAAGTGTTAACTTAAACTAATTAAACTAATGAAAATTAATGCATCCTAACTCATAAGCAACTAACAAAATTAAGGGAATAAGTTGGCGTCCTAACACATGAGCATCTAACCTATCAAACTAAAGCGAATTGAAAGGAATAAAAATGCAGCCACACATAATAACCACAAAAAAAAAAAGGGAATAAAAGTGCATCCACAAACTACAACCATATAAAAATAATAAAAGAAATAGAGGGAGAAGAAGAAGAAGATAGAGAGAGATAGAGGAGAGGGAAAATGCGATTAATAGTTTAGAGAATGAGATACCTTGATGTGCTTGAATAAACTTACCATGGCTTCCTCTTCTAAATCTCCAAGTCTTGTCATCAACATAGGAACTTAGACTAGGAAGCTTTAAACTAAAACTATTACAACCATTAAACTAGACTTATGAAATCAAAACTAAGAAGTTGAAAGAACTAATCTTATGAAATCAAAACTAAAAACTAGAAAGCCAAAAATCACAATTTAGAAGGAAAAGAAGAGAAGAAATTTCACTAAAAATTTAACTAAAAACTACACTAAAAACTGAATTAAAATTGAACTAGAAACTAATTAAAAACTGAACTAAAAACTAACTTGTTACAACCCAAAGGGCAAGGGGTATTTCTAGGGGGAAGGGAGAAGGGAGAAGGGAGAAGAGGGAAGTGGTAGGAGAAATACTCCCTAAGAAAAGAGAATATTCTCTTCTCCTTCCTCCTTTACAATGCCTTGAATCCCAAGAAAAAAGAAAAAAGAAAAAAAATAGAAAGAAAGGGAGAAAAGAATCCTAGATACATAAACCTTCTATTTATTAAAAAGTAATTTTCCAATTCTAACTTGTGTTTCATTTTCTTTGTAGGTGTCTTCTCCAAACAATGAGATCAAGGCATCTTTGACTTTTCAACCTTCCATAGGTGAGAGAATATCTTTCAAAAGAAATCTATCCCAAGTAGAATTCCAAAAGTGCCCTTGAAAAGTTGGAAGAAAGAGAGAGCAAGGGTGATGATTAGGATTCCACTCACAATTAATGAAATGTCAAATCTGTTCTTCAAAAAACTTGGAGCATGGGATGCTTATATGGGCCTCACTGTTGTATTCCTTACAAAAAATCACCCAAAATAGACCCAAATTTCATCCAATTTGGAGTTCGGGAGCCCAAGATATCTCAAGTTCAAGTTGGACTGCTCCGGAGCCTTCCAAATGGAATCTTTCGGCTGACAGAAAGATAACTTCTGCGAATTGCGCTAAGGCCCCTAAAATCTGAACTTCTACTTTACTTTGTCCCCATCCGACTGTCAATAATTACAAATAAACCTCTATCCACTGAAACGGCCGTAACTTCTTCGTTTCAACTCGGAATCAAGTGTCGTTTGAACCGTTGTGAAGCTGACTCGACGGGCTACGCATCCATACTATTA
The DNA here is from genome assembly GCF_018873765.1 of Telopea speciosissima. Lineage (NCBI taxonomy): Eukaryota > Viridiplantae > Streptophyta > Magnoliopsida > Proteales > Proteaceae > Telopea > Telopea speciosissima. The sequence goes on from NC_057923.1 coordinate 39,976,099, forward strand.
ACACCTCAAAATTATGCTAAGGGGCCCACTGTAATCACATTCAAATTTGACTAATTGACGTGATTTTTTCAGTGCTCAATCCAAACTTGATTTTCACGATTCCTGGGTGCTTCCGGCTATTCTTAGCATCTTTTGCTCCATTTTCATAAGAATTCACCTAAAACCTGAAAAGCACAAGAAAGCACTGAAGTAACTATATCCAATGTGGTAAAATGTATATTTTATGCCCAAAATTTCACACATAAATGTGCTCATCACTTGGCCACAGTTATCTTTTAAATTTAGTGGAATTTATGCATTTTCTATTTAATTGCAACTACCTCCCCTGTTGTTTTTATTTATTACATGCTTTATTATTTATAACTTCTTAGTCCTAGTTCTACACTCCATGAATGTAAGAAGAGCCTCACGCTCTGATACCAAGCTCTGTCACACCTCAAACCACCCCTTAGGAGGATTGGGTAGGTGACCCGAATTGCATAACGATAATCTGCCAAATCCCACGGATCTAGAAGCAGTGCTTACATTCACGGAATCACATTCATTCACTTTACCAAAGGCAAGATCAGAGTGCTACAGATAAACTACAATTTTAATAATAAAAGGAAGCATAGCGATACGGGGAAATGATGATAATATATACATAAGAAAGTTTGTACATTTTCCACCAACCCACAAACATAGAAGCAAAGCTGACAGAAACAAAGCCAGAACTACCATATACATGTATATATACAGGGTGAGCATACTCAACCCCAAAAAGAAAAGAAAGTAAAAACTACAACAGAACCACAGTCAGGACGGGGATAAACTCCTATAAAAAACAAAAAGGAGTCCCTAAGACAAAAAGCATCAGATGCGCTCCTCAACAGTCTTCATCAATGACCATCGAGAAAGTACGCAGGATCGGAATGACCTCCGTCAGGGTCCACCCCAACATCATCGTAACAATCAGGACTCTCCTCCTCAAGATGAGCCTCCATGCCACAGCGGCATTGATCTGCAAAATCATCTAAAGAGAAACATATATAACAGAGTGTGAGCCCCATCGAGCTCGTGAGCAAATCATATCATCATGCATGCACATGCAATCACAATCCATAGTTCATATGTTCCTACATGATATGCAAGTCCAGATTATTTACTAGCCACCTCGCAATACAACTAAGTTAGGTCTATGCTACTACAATCCCCAATACATGTATCCTTAGTGTGGGCTTCTAACCCCTTCCCGCGATACACCCATTGAGTTCGGAGAGGACCAGTCAGCTCCCGCATCAATCACCAAGGTTAGCCTGACCAACCCTCTGTGATTAACCTGTAGGGCAATCCATTTCTTTTCTTTTCTTTGGCTTACAACCCATATTTACCATTTCGGTGTTCTTTCATTTCTTTTCATTCACCATTTCGGTGTTCTTTCATTTCTTTTCGTTTCTTCTCTTTTCACATACACATATGGTCACCCTCACAGGCATCAAACACCTAAACCCCTATTGGCAAGGGTGGGTAGCACGGGTGATGAAACTCTAGCCCTATGTCTATATGGCATCGTATGAGTCGGGTGGTGTCAACCGCATCCCATTCTACGAGCTACCACAGGCTTCATTTCCAAGCTGACTACGACATCGAGTCTAACATTCACAATCATCATATAAGAATTCACAGTGTTGATCAACAGATAGTCATTATGCAGTGATTTGAGTAACTTTAATCAGAAGTAAGTAACACAGCATTCATGATTAAAATTCTTAATTGCCGGCATAGCATCATAATTACACATGCACATATGATAATATTATTCACTCACCTAAGTTGGGTTCTAAGACCTCAGTTGCAAACTTAGTTTCAGAAGCAGTTTGGTTGTTGACCTCGAGCGCAGGATCAAATTCTAAATACAAATCAGATAATGTCTTATTAAGTTTTCAGTCTATCACTGGTAGTCCTAGGGTTAACCTAAGCTTACTGGGTTGACCCGGTGTTCAGTTGGTTCACACTTGGAATCATTGGGCCTTGCACTGGGTCTTAGGTAATGTCCCGGTGCATCATCTAGTGTCAGTGGCATAAGGGTAAAATGGTTATTTCTATAGTTATACCTGACCCTAGGTCAGATCAGGTCCACAGTACTGTCCACAGCTTGCCTGTGCTGTAGGACCAAGCACAACAGGGTTTCCTATACCTACGGGGCCCACTAGGGTTTCAAAACATTCCTTTAATATGGACAGATGTGGGGAAGGGCTTTTTGGTCATTTCCCAACCTCCCACAGTGTCTTAAGGCCAATGGGTGAGGTTCCCAGAGCCAGATCATCATTCCAGCAATTTTCCATTCACTGGGCGATGGCTCTGGGCGATGTCTGCATCGCCTAGTGCATCGCCCAGAGGCTGCAATCGACAAATGGGCTGAGATTCCAAGGTGGGGCTTTATGGGCAGTGTGCACAACATCACCCTATGCATGTTAGGGTGCTGGGTACCCCTTAGGGTGGTCTTCATTTTGATCCAAATGGATCCTCCACTGGGACCACCATCAGGCTGCCAATGGCTGCCCAGACAGCCCAGTGAATAGTATCACAGGGTTTTCTTCAAGCATGGATTTTAGTCTCAGCCACATGCAACGCTGGAAACAACTGAGATTTGATGATTAATGGCTGCAATCATCAAGGGTTATGTCTGTGCAGCCATGGTTCACATCCAGGGTTCCAAATCATAGGGCAACAGGGCAAACTGGCAGTGCAGCTATGCACAGCCAGGTTTCGGCCCAAAGAACAGTACAACAACCTGCTAAAATTAAACAAAAATCACAGATCTCGCATGCTTAAGGCTTGCATGGCAGATCTGGAGATGTCTAGGGCAAACCCTAGCCATTCAGGGCTGCCTAGGGAACAGGGAATCATTCAAAACTCAGTAATCTTAAGAGGATAGCAAGTTTTTATGATGGTTTTATACCTGCACAGGGAAGAAATGCTCGATCCGAAGCTTGAATGGGTGGTAGCCTTCAATCCCCCTTCCTTCTTCTTCCTCTCTCTTCTTCTCCTTCCTCTTCTTTCTCTCCTCTTTCTCTCCTTTCTCTCCTCATGGTTCCAACAGAGCTAAGAGCTCTAAATGAGCTCAAGACCCTTCTATTTATAGGCCCAGCTCACACTGAGGCTTGTTTGGCTGTGAAGGCCTCTTTTGAAAATGGGTTTTTAAACTAATTCTGACTGATTCTGGGCACACTGGTGGGGTCCTCAATGAACTAAGGGTATGAGGTGGTCCCTCAGACTCCCCTCTATCTATGGAGGGTGCCCATGTCCATATTGGGTGGTCTCCATAATTAAAAATCAATTAAATATGCAGAATCACTCACTGGGTGATGTCACTGGGCCTTGTCTGCATCGCCTAGTGCCATCGTCCAGAGAATTCCAGCAAGCTAAAATTCAATGGGGCTTGCATAGGGGTTTGACCCTTGATCAGGGTATTGTCCCCACATGCCCTATAGGAGATTTCACACACTTTTATAGAGGTGGGTTCCACTGTTTGGGGAGGAGAGAGATTACTTGGAGTTCAGGCCATACATCATGCAATGAGCTGCACATTTGCAGGGGTCTGCTGTCCATCTTCTGACAGGTATATAGGATGATCCACACAGGGTTTCCTCATCAATCCAAGCCACTGGAGTGATACTCCACAGTGTTCCTGGTTGCCTGATCAAGGGTTCCGGTCCTTCAATTAAAATTCCAGTCAGCCAGGGGTAGGGTTTGACACTGCCTAGGCCATGTGCCTGATGATGGCATAGGGCAAGCACATCTGCTTACCCATATACAAAGAATAGGCCAAGTCGGCTGCCATGAGTGAAGGCTATGTGCTGTGCCCCTTGACTAGAACCAGGTTGGTCTTGGAGATGTAAGTCAAGACTCTCTCGGAAGGGCCAAAAGTGGTGAGATTCTCCCGGTAAGTGAACTTGGCATCTGTAAGGACCTTGTACAAGTTCTTGTAGGCTGTCTTGGAAAGGCAGGTTTTGGGGTCTCTGCTTGGCGGGTGGTAGACTCTGTTCTCCTCATGGGACATATCTAGCACTCTCCCAACTCTATCTCATCAAAAGTGATGGGTACTCCCTTCACGAAGGAGGTGATCTTGTGCTTCACCTCACCCTCGTGGATAAGAACCAAATTGGAATAGAACTCCCTGATCAAGGTTGGGTAGTAATAGGTGGGAAGCGAAAGCTTGCTGAACCATCCCAACTTGTCAAATCTTTGCCCCACCTTGAAGGCAACCACCTAATCCACCACTACATCTCTCCCAGTGAGAATCTTCCTGTTGTGGAGGAATTGATTGAATCTCCCCTCAACTTTTATAGACACAAACCTGTTTGCATTGAATGAAGGCGGTGGTGGTGGCACAACTGGGGCATTCCTTCTTCCCCTAACCATTGTGACCTTTTACCTACACATAAGAAAACACAAGGAAACAAGAAAAAGGGCGGAGGTCAGTTCAATTAGCACTCGAAGCCATTAACAACCAACCTAAAACAAAAAGTGGCAATGAATGGGACAAAGTCTTAATGGCCTATCACAAGAGCATTCCCAAAAGGACAACAACTGGGAATTTAAACCATCTTAAACACTAAACCAAACAACGAAGTAAACTCATGAATGGATCTAAACAAGTGTGGGGGATAAGATGGTATGAAAGTCAAGGTGTGCAACAATTTCAGACTAATGTATTGGAGCATTTCGCACCTAGTTAAGGAGAATTGGAAAAAATCCAATGTAGTGATGGAATCCATTGTAAGTAATAACCTAGAAACCATCTAGACAATCCAAGTAGGAGTAAAGGTATCCAATTAACAATTACAAGTAATGCCTATAAGGGAAAAAATGAGTACATTCATCATATAATGCCTATTTCCCAAAACAGTGGAAGGACAATTCGATTTTGGGCTTGATTCTTCCAAGCCCTAGCTCTTTTTACATGGTCTGAGATGTATGGTGTGCATTGTGTTTAGCCATAATATAAATAAGCATTCACACACTTAGAACATCCCTATATGATTGATAGCTGTGACAAAGAGAAGAAGAAGACAAAAAAATCGAAAACCCTAGAAAACTAGGTAGCAAAAGTTGGAAAATAGAGATGGGGAAGGAGAACCATACCCGAGGAGCAATGAGAGAGAGGTTGGATCAAGTTTGAGCTCCCAAAAGCCAAGAGGTTGGGAAGGAGGCACGAGTGGACGCAGTGCTCTCTTCTTGCTTTGCTCCCTATTCAAACTCAAAAGGCCCAAATGAGTTTGACAACTCGCGATGGGGTATTTTGAAAAATTTCACGAACGGATGATCGAACGAAACCAGTCATCGTGCTTCCGTTCGATCATCCACCGAGTGTAATGGTTGAGCAAATCAAACTTTTGTACTGGGTGGATTATCGAACGTAACCAAGGTCGAAGTTTCATCTGATGTTCCATTCCGCTCGGTAAAAACTCAGTCTTGACAGAGTAATGAATGGAACCACAAGGTTGTTTCCATCTGTGAGTCCGTCCTTCACAGTTTGCAAATTCTCATAACAGAACAACAAACAGAGTCATGGGACTGCTTCTGTCCATAGTTTCATTCGAGTTTTAAAGGCTATTTTGCACTGGATTTTGGTGGGCACCTATATTAGGATCCCCACTTTCCCTTTTTATATGTTGCGGTATTTAATGCACCCCTTTTAGTACTTGTGCGTATTGACTCTCATGTGTCTTGCTACTTTTGTATGACTTGTGTTTAACCATACTGGTCAACTTGACCATGAATAGGTGTCCGCCATAGTTAATACCCGAAATAAGAACCGCTCTCCTCCTAGAGATGATGTTGGTGATGCCTCAAACACGGCCTTATCGGTGCCACCTCCAATCAACAATAGTGCGGATGCCACTGCATTACTAAGCAATATGCTCTGGGTCATGAAATAGGAGCACAGAGATGCACAACAGGAGCAACGTCATTTCATACGAACAATGACCGACCAACTTAGGGACATTATGAGGGAAAGACAACAAGTGCCCCCTCCGATGCCAGTGGCTCCTCCCCCACCAGCACCAGTGGCTGCTGCTACAGCAGGAACTCCTCCACTGACACCTGTTGCTGCTACCGGTACCCCTCTAGTACAAGTAGTGTAAATGCCTCTTCCTCCTACTCCTGATACTCCACAAGTCCCAGCTGTGGTGCCAGTTTGGGCCGATGCCTCCAAGTTATTAGAGAAGTTCCAAAAGCACCGTCCCCCGACGTTCTACAAGATGATCCATGACTCCTTGTTTCCGGCAACTTGGATCCGAGATCTTGAAAGGATTTTTGAAGTCCTATAGTGCAATAATTTGGACAAGATTAGATGCTCTATGTTCCAGCTTCGAGGTGACGTCGATGCCTGGTGGCATTCCTCCAAGGAAAATTTTTGGGCCAAGTACCCTAATGCCACCTGGGCCTAGTTCACAGAAACCTTCTTAGAGAACTACTTTCCACGGAACATTCACGATAAGAATGAAATGGAGTTCTTGACTCTAAGCTAGGGATCTAAGTCAGTCCTTGAGTACCAATAGACTTTTGAGGACCTATTCTACTTTGCCCCAGAGCACCTAAAGCCTGACAACATCAAGGCCAGAAAGTTTGAAAAGGGACTCAGGCACAACATCAACACTTTTGTGGTGCTACACAACTACCCCACCTATACTGAGGTGGTTTAGGTTGCCAAGATCATAGAGGATCAGCAGAGAGAAAGCTACAGGGCCATACAAGTTGGCAAGAGGCCCTTGAGTTTACCTGGCTACAAAGGGGCCAGTAAATTCCAGAGGGGATCCTACATCACTGCATCCCATGTCCGGTACTATAAACCTGATGCGGCTCAGGCGCCCAAGACGGCTGCAGCACCTCATTATGGTACATAGACTTTGGTGTGCTATAACTACAATGAGACTGGGCATATGATTAGGGAGTGCCCACATCCTAGATGGGGAGGTCCTTCTACTCTTCCTTCCAAGACTTCCCAGACACGGACTGTGAGTCATCCACATTTTGTTCTAACTGCGACTCGGACTCAAGGGTGTGTCTACTTAATCACCAATGAGGAGGACCAAGCTAATCCGAACGTCATTATAGGTATTGTAACTCAACCCATAACATGGTACACATATGGAGATTTTATTGCTATAATCGGTTGTTAATGTCATCTCAGGTATAATTTTTGTATGCTCACAACCCGCATATGTGTTATTCGATTCGGGGACTTCTCACTCATTCATCTCCCCATCATTCGTTGAGAAGATAAGTACAAAATCGAGACAGTTGTCTCAAGGCTTAAGTGTTAGTACGCCTACGGGCGGTGTCACCAAACTCAACCGGGTGTATGAACCCTACCATGTTTGGGTAAATGATAGAGGAATGGTAGCCCGCTTGATAGAACTGAACATTAAGGATTTTGACGTAATTCTGGGGATGGATTGGTTGTTAGTGCACTGAGCCAGCCTAATCTGCGCGAAGAGGAGAATACTATTCAAACCAAGGAAGGGTGTATGGTTTGAATTCAAGGGTGATGAACGCAAAAGACCCAAGAAGTTAATTGTCTCCACATTACAAGTGCGAAAATTGATAAATGAGGGATGCCAATGCTATTTAGCATCAGTGATTGATGTTGAGGCGAGGGTTAAACCACTCGAGGAGATCAATGTGGTGAAAGAATTCCCGGATGTCTTTCCATAAGACCTCACACGGTTACCACTAGATCGAGAGATAGAATTGATTTGGTGTCGGGTGCAGCCCCAGTGTCTAAAGCTCCCTACAAGATGGCACCATCTGAGTTGAAAGAACCGTAAGCACAACTTTAAGACCTGTTGAGGAAGGGCTTCATCAGACCCAGTGTATCCCCGTGGGGAGCACCGGTGTTGTTTGTGAAGAAGAAGGACAGTAGTATGTGAATGTGCATCGACTACTATGAGCTTAACAAGTTGACGATCAAGAATCGATACCCCTTACCCAGAATGATGACTTGTTCGATCAACTACAAGGTGCAAAGGTATTTTAAAAAATTGACCTCTGGTCGGGGTATCATCAGCTAAAGATCAGGGGTAGTGACATAAGCAAGATAGAATTCAGATCTCTCTATGTTCATTACGAATTTCTGGTTATGTCCTTCGATTGACCAACGCCCTAGCGACTTTTATGGAGTTAATGAACTGGGTGTTTCACGATGTTCTAGACAAGAATGTCATCGTGTTCTTTGATGACATCTTGGTTTACTCCAAGAGCAAAGAGGAGCATGCAGACCATCTCCGCCTAGTACTGCAGAGATTGAGAGAGAAACAATTGTACGCCAAGTTCAGTAAGTGTGAATTTTGTTGCAACAAGTGGCTTTCCTGGGGCATCTAGTTTCCATTATGGGTATTGAAGTAGACCTTGGCAAGGTGAAGTCGGTGGTTGATTGGGAGACACCCTAGAATGTAGCAGACATTCGTAGTTTCCTGGGCTTAGCCGGTTACTACAGAAGATTCATTGAGAACTTCTCGAGAATTTTAGCCCCCATGACTCAACTGACTCGGAAGGGAGTGAAGTTTGAGTGGTCTGGTGATTGTGAAAAGAGCTTCCAAGAACTCAAGCAAAGGCTGGTTTCCGCTCCAATACTCACCATTCCTAATGGTACTGGAGGTATGGTGGTCTACAACGATGTATCAAAAATGGGCCTCGGTTGTGTTCTAACGTGAGACGGAAAAGTAGTGGCCTATACTTCGCGACATCTGAAAGATTATGAAAAGAATTATCCAACTCATGACTTGGAGCTGGCGGCTTTAGTCTTCACCTTGAAGATTTGGAGGCACTATCTGTATGGAGAAAAGAGCGAGATCTACACTGACCATAAGAGCCTCAAGTACTTCTTCACCCAGAAGGAGCTCAACATGAGACAGAGGCGATGGTTGGAGCTAATCAAAGATTATGATTGCACTATCCACTACCATCCGGGTAAGGCGAATGTAGTAGTGGATGCACTTAGCCGGAAATCTCAGACCTTGTCACTGGCATCGCTGGCTGTCAGTGAGAAACTTATTGAAGACGCAAGGAAGATGGACCTGGAGTTACTGGTAGAGGGTGTTACCCTGTCCTTGGCAGCCTATCAGTACAGTCAACATTGGTGGGAAGAATTTGGGCAGCCCAGGCATTCGACGAAGGTTTTCAAGAGATTATTGAAGCTATTCAAGAAGACACAGAATGAGAACTAGACTTTACATTGACCAAGGATGGCACTCTCATGTTCAAAGATCGGTTGTGTGTGCCTAAGGAGGAGCAGTTGTGAAAGGATATTATGGCAGAAGCCCATAAGTCTCCCTATTCGATCCATCCAGGTAGCACCAAGACGTATCAAGATCTGAAGGGACACTATTAGTGGAGCAGAATGAAGAAAGATGTGGCCGAGTTTATGGCAAAGTGCCATATCTGCCAACAAGTGAAAGCTAATAGGCAATGACCACATGGCCTACTGTAATCCCTACCTATTCCTGAGTGGAAATGGGAACATGTTGCTATGTACTTCGTCACCGGGCTACCCCGTATGCCTAGGGGTGTCGATGTTATATGGGTGGTCATAGACAAATTGACAAAGACAGCCCACTTCATTCCTATGAAGGTTATGTACTTGTAAGTACCTCGGTCCCCGGTGACACCTTTTCCTCAGCCTTATTGGTGAGAGACTATCGGTCTGTCATTATGGGGATATCATTTTGATACATTATCATGAGGTAAGGGTCATGCTTCTAAAAATATTAAAATAAAATGAGGAGTCGCCACCTAGGGTTAGGGCCTAGGACCCAATGGGTGTAGCCCTATCCGTCATGAACGGAAATGGGCTACATGATTCCATATGGCCTAGTCAGAGATTCGGGTAAGGGGTCAGGTTACAAGCATGGGAAGGTGTTAGACATCCATCTTGCTCGACAGGTACCGGTCTTTCTGTTGTAGATGCTAAAAGGGAGAATATTCTCTCTTTCTATGACAATGAGGCTATACAATGTACATTATACCTATATTTACAATATATACATTAAAACGGTAAAAATACAAGAGACTACATTGTGACAATGGAAATGCAGCAATTATACCTCTATATGGGTATACCTCAGATCTTGACGATCCCCTGGCTCAAGGGAAGACGGAGGAATGGACTAACACCGGTTTCTTTTGACAGGTTAATGACTATTTTGGATATCTAAGCGAATAGAATAACGGCTATAAAAGGGAACTTTCGTTATCCGTATACAGATGGAATAACGACTTGACTGGAATAGGATTGTTCTTCTCTCGAGTGGGCAATCGATGGATCTACCCACCACTCAGAACACTGCTCAAAACTCACTCACAAAGGCCTAAAAGATGGAAAAAATCAAACTGGGAGGACTGCCTAGGTTTGGAATCCATGAAACGAGGGGAGGGGGACCCTCCTATTTATAGGGGTGTCCCACACCTTCTGCTCCGGATAGGTAGTGTACGGCGCCGTGGATGACATCATCCTACTGACGTCGTAGCTCTCCGCGGCGGTGTGGTTCCGTACCCTACTGCCGTAGGAGGCCTCCACAGTGCCGTGGGGCACTGTCCACGGCGCCGTGGACAGTGTAGTCCCCCTCTTTCCACTTTTTTGAGCCTAAATGGGCTTTTTTGGTGTCTAGAGTGTGTCTGGGCCCATGGGCCCTGTCTTCTTGGTCTTAGGAAAGGGAAAGAGGTGCAACGTCCATCATCCGTGTCCCGTCGTCATCATCGCCAGGGGTGGTGGCAAAATTTCAGTGTCTATAGTTTGCCCCTTTTTGGCCGAAGCCTGTGTCAACAGCCGAAGGGCAAAGACAAAAGACTAACTGATTTTGTCACCAAGAGCATGTACTGCTGACGCTCTGCTCAAGGGCAGCAGAGTTGCGAAAAATCACGTGATGAAATCCTTCGAAAAACTTTAAAAGAAAAGGAATCAAGCAAGCGGTTAATTGTAAATAAATCCCTCGATAAACCACAAAGGAAAATTCATGCGATTAATCATGGTGAAATCTTTCGATAATCCTTGGAAAGACATCAAATTTGTGGGCATCCACCCAGAAGCTGGCGGTGCCGAAAATTAGGGCTCTAAAATACCGCCTCAGGCATTTTTAATATGCAAATCGGGGCAAAACTCTAAAATACCGACTTAGGTTTTTTTTTAGGTGCGTAAATCGGGGCAAAACCCTAAAATGCTGGCTCAGCATTTTTAGGCACGTAGATTGGGGCAAAACCCTAAAATGCTGGCTCATTTTGGGCACGTAGATTGGGGCCAAACCCTGAAAGGCTGACTCAGCATTTGCAGGTCGGGGTAAAACCCTAAAATGCTGGCTCAGCATTTTGGGCACGTAGAACAAAGAAAAACCCTAAAATGCAGGCTCTACATTTTTAGGCACGTAGATCAGGGCGAAGCCCTAAAATGCTGGCTCAACATTTGCAGGTCGGGGCAAAATCCTAAAATGCTGGCTCAACATTTTTTAGGCACGTAGATCAGGGCAAAACCTTAAGATGCTGGCTCAGCATTTTTAGGCACGTAGATTGGGGCGAAACCCTAAAACACTGGCTCAGCATTTTTAAGCACATAGATCGGGTTGAAACCTTCAGATGGTAGATCGGGGCAAAATCCTAAAACGCTGGCTCAGCATTTTTAGGCACATTAGGTCGGGGTGAAACAATGCTGGCTCAGCATTTGCAGGTCAGGGCAAAATCCTAAAATGCTAGCACATCATTTTTTTATGCACGTAGATCGAGGCAAAACCTTAAGATGCTGGCTCAGCATTTTTAGGCACGTAGTTGGGGCAAAACCCTAAAGCATTGGCTTAGCATTTTTTGGCACATTAGGTCGGGGCGAAACTTTAAAATGCTAGCTCAGCATTTGTAGGCACGTAGGTCGGGGCGAAACTCTAAAATGCTGGCTCAGCATTTTAAGCACATAGATCAGGGCAAAACCCTAAAATGTTGGCTCAGCATTTCTAGGCACATTGGCGAAACTCTAAAATGCTAGCTCAACATTTTAAGCACGTAGATCGGGGTAAAACCCTAAAATGCTGGCTCAGCATTTTTAGGCACATTGGCGAAACTCTAAAATGCTGGCTCAACATTTTAAGCACGTAGATCGGGGTAAAACCCTAAATGCTGGCTCAACATTTTTAGGCACATTGGTGAAACTCTAAAATGTTGGCTTAGCATTTTTAGGCACACATATTGGGGCAAAACCATAAAATGCTGGCTCAGCATTTTTAGGCATGTTGGCAAAACTCTAAAATGCTGGCTCATCATTTTTAGGCACGCAGGTCAAGGTGAAACCCTAAAATGCCGGCTCAGGGCACCTACGGGTGTGTGTTTCGTTTATTTGTTTTACATATGAGTATAAATTTTTTTTTCATGGCGCCGTTTGGGTCCCATGGCACTGTGGTAATACTCCACAGCACCGTGGAGGATCTTCCACAGTGCTGTGGAAGTTCCCACAGAGCCGTGGCTTTGGTCGTCTCTGTCTATATATAGCGGGTTCCCTCTTGACACTTTTTATCCTTTTGGACCCCCAGACTCTGTCATTTTTTTTTTGCTACTTTCGAGTGAGATGGCCTTCGGTAGACATCCTCGTCAGTCTTCACACGGTCCTCATTTGGACACGATCGATGCGGACGATCGGGTGGGTTGGTACCCATCCGGGGTGACGCTGAGGGATACTTCGCGCCACATTTGCTGCGCCATCTTGGGGCAGTCGTAGGCAGTAAGTACACTTACCCTATATTTTCTGTTGATTAATGCCATCGTAGGATTTATTTATTAATTACTGTCCTGAACCCCTAAGGCTCGTAAACTGAGGCAAAGCCCTAATACCGTAATTTAGGCATTTCTAGGCACATAAACTGAGGTGAAACCAACTTAGGCATTTTTAAGCCTGCAAATTAAAAAAAAGGCATTAGATACCCAACCGGGTATCTCTTGACATGTAAATCGAGGCAAAACCCTAAAATAATAACTTAGGTATTTTTAGGCATGCAAATCAAGACAAAGCCGTCAAATACCAAACTGGGCATCTTTAAGAGTGCAAATTGAGGTGAAACCATAAAATACTGACTCAGGCATTTTTAGGCACGTAAATCAAGATAAAGCCGTAAGATACCAAACCGGACATCTTTTGGCCTCAAATCGAGGCAAAATGATAAAATACCAACTTAGGTATTTTTAGGCATGCGAATCGAGGTAAAGTTGCCAGATATTGGATCGGGTATCTTTTGGCATGCAAATCAAGGCAAAATCTTAAAATACCAACTTAGGCATTTTTAGGCATGTAAATCGAGGCAAAACTGTCAGATACCAAACCGGGTATCTTTTGGCATGCAAATCGAGGCAAAGCCATCAAATACCAAATTGAGTATTTTTTGTGTGCAAATCGAGGTAAAGCCATTGGATACCAAATCAGGTATCTTTTGGTGCTTAAATTGAGGTATAGTCGTCAGATACCAAACTGGGTATCTTTTGGCACACAAATCGAGGCAAAACCCTAGAACACCCATTTAGGCACGTGAATCGAGGTAAAGCCCTAAAACACTGACTCAGGCATTTTTTAGACTTATCTTTTAATTTTCTTTTATATCCTTATTTTTCCTTTATTTATTGGAGTCTAATCTTTTTTTTTTTCTTATGTTTTTTTAGGGTAAGACCCTCCCGATGCCGAAGAAGTATTGCGGCACGGAGAGAGTGCGAGAATGGTATGGAGAGCTTTGCTCGGAGGTATTATCCCAGGTGAGGCGGACCAGGTTGGGGCATATTGCTGCCTACCCTGTCTGAGAGCTGGACAACCTGACAGTTCGGGCTTTAGTGGAGAGGAGGTGGACGAGCATTCACACCTTCCACCTTCCATTAGGAGAGGTAACTATCACACCTCTCGACTTTTACATGATTACGGGACTTCCCTTTGGAGGAGCGCCCGTGGCGCTGGCCCCGGAGAACCAGGAGGACCGCCTCGATTACCAGAGGAGCATGACAGGGATTCACGTCACACGTAGGGGCCTTCCTACCGCCGTTATGAGGCAGTTCTGGAAGGAGAAGGGGCTGAGAGACCAGTCGCCCTCTGTGGAGCATGACCAGATGGCCCGGTGTTTTCTCCTATATCTGCTAGCTGAGGTCGTGTTTAGCGATATGATTGGGACCGTGACTGTCAACCTTACCTTTTGCCAGTTCTTCGAGGACTTCAACCTCGCGGCAGGGTGCGGCTGGGGGGTTCGGCTTATGCCCACCTCCTCTATATGATGGACTTCCTAGTCCTAGGTTCTCCGAACCTTATCAGGTGCTCCTATGTCATCTGGGTGAGTCTTATTTCTCTCTTCTCTCTTTTTTAAAATTTTTTTATTACTATTCGGCTTCATTTATTGATTTTTTTTTGTTGTTGTTCCCCCACAGACATGGAGGTATGAGATCCTGGGCTTCCGGACTCTACTTTTTAAGGGGGGAGAGGACCATGGTATCACTTTCCCTAGGGCCGAGCGGTGGTCCAATGGAATTCTCTTGAAGAGCGGCCGCCATAAGGATCTTCCTTCCGTTCGGGGCCTCCTGAACGAGCTGCGGCTCGAGGATGTGAGGTCAAGACTACACTCTTTTATTTTACTCCTGATTTTGCACTTATTTTGTTTATCAATACATTTTTTTTTGTTTGGCAGGCCTCTCTTCGACCCTACCTTCTGGAGTATCACCTTGAGCCGGTCCTATTTGCTCGGGCTTCTGCTCTCTGTTCTCGATAGATCCTCTTCGAGGGTCCGTGGGGGTTCTCCTTTTACCTGGGAGAGCGGGCATCTTTGCAGTGGTCTGGGGAGAGGCTTATCCCTTGTCTCCCTCCAGCTCGCATGCACATCCCTTCCCTCTTGGAGCCGCATGAGATCGAGTGCTTGAGGACTAGCGAGCCGGCGGCGCAGTTGGCCTCTACTATGGGGGATTATCCCGCCTTCCTCTTCCAGGAGACTATCTATGTCCCTCTCACTCTTGAGGGCCCTTGAGTACGATTTCTTTATTCTTTGTTAATTAACGCAGAAACTTTTGAATCATGCTAACTGATTTTGGTTCTTTTGTAGTGCCCTGTCCGCCCCGTCTTCCCTGGGAGCATTGGCCAAGGACAGTCCTCGCATGCCTCTCGGACGATAGGGTAGACCCTGAGGCAAAGACTTCTGGCAGAGTCCCTCCTCTGAGGTTAGCGGGTATGGATGATCACATCCCTTGCTATCGTCCATGGTTCATTAGGCATACCGAGCTGGGTCGGCCTGATATTGTGTTGGGCCTCCCAACTCTCCAGATTGCAACCTAGGTTTCCCTCTTTAGTATGATGGGGTAAGCAAATCTCCTTTTTTTTTTTGCGTGTTTATTTAAGTTTGCAAAGTGAAAATCCTCACCCCCACTTTTTTTTTTTTAGGTGACCAAGGCTTGGTACGCTGACATGCAGCGTATGATGGTCAGCATGGATAGGTCATCATTTCTAGGGTGGACATGATGCATCAATGGGTGAGTTTCTTCCCTCCCCTTTTTATCTAAACACTTTTCTCTATTTGTATGCTCATGTTTATTTGCTTCCTTTCTCTGAGGGACCAGGCTACATCCCATCAGGCGGAGTCTGAGAGGCATCGGCTCGATTCCAAGAGATATCAGATCAAGTTAGCCCATGCTCGAGCTGAGATCGAGGGTCTTCGTCTGGATAGAGATGGTGCCGAGGGTACTGGAGTGAGCCTCTCGGTGGAGGATTACCTCTCTGGGTGATCTATTTTTTTGTGTTATTTTTTTTTTTTTTTTGAGGAACAACTTATTGTGATCGTTTGTATGACTTTGTACTCACTCACTTTTGTATATTACAATGACTTCTCTTTTCCCTAGAGGCACAAAGTTTTATTGATAACTGGTTCAAGTACATGGATACTGAAAAGGTAATTCAAATATCAAGCTAACTTCACTTGTTTGCAACATGTATCTGATAGCAGAATCACCATTTCCTGAGTCAAGGCCTCTGGAGGTTTAAAATTCTTCAACTTAAACTACTCTGGTTTTAGAGACACCAAAGAGGGGGACCTAAACTGGTGTGAGTCAAACCCGTGAATCCCACGTAGTTGTACCCTAGCATCTCTGATGATAGTCCCATTGGATTTCTTGAACATTCCTCTTATCCAAGTATTCTTTTCAATATTGGATCTCATGAAATTCATGTGTTTCCCTTCTTTCTTGGCAGCGCATAGGCCGGGGTTGATTCCACCAGTCTTGACCACATCTGGGAATTTGCGGGAGACCCATAACAGAAATCTGTTTCATATTTTTGAGAATGGCACATGACGTCGCACCCTTTTCCAGGTTGCTCAATAACTTTTGCAACCGTCGGAGATATGCCCTTCCCTGGAGTTGTCGGGAGCTATTTTCCAGTTATGCAAAAGGCGTATGCTTGCTTTCTATATTGAACCCGACCTTCTTCTTCAGCTCTGTTGTTACTGAAGGTTGTATTTGCTTTGGGAATCTGTTTTATCTCCCTCTTGTCCATGAAGAAGAAATCTTCCAAAGTTTTGAGAAATTGTTCCTTTGCAGTCTTCATATTAACATGCAAAGTTGAAATTCTTCAACAGTTGAGGCTATCTTGACTTTCTCAAAATGGAAGAAATGCAACCGAGGTTCCCATCATCATGATGAAGCCTGAAACATCTGATTCTTCCAGTAATGGCAACTTGATGTCATCCAATAATGTAAGGCCATCCATATGCATATGGAGGGCCCATTGACGCAATTGTTTGTCTAATCCTTCTTTCTTTGGTCATCGTATAATGCCTGCATTAAGGATCCTATCGGTACTCTGGACATTAGCAAGTCTCCAGTTGGTGGCCAGCTCCTAGCAACCCTAGGTAAACTACCGGTTAAAAGAACAGATTTTGAAGGCCAAGTGGCGAGATCTATCATTTTTACAGGGGATGCTGGTTGGCAGGGTTATGGAATGGACTAACACAATGCCCTCTTTATTGTTTTTTTTTTTGAGACCGCACTCGAACACCCCGAGTTGCCTACGTATCCCTTGAGAGGAATCAAGTCAAATGTAGTTCAAGTTAATCAGAGAATTTAAACCAAACCTGAAAATCTTCCGTTTCAAGGTCAGTGAGATGCACCGCTTTGCCTGGCAATATTGCTCTCACCCTGTGAGGACCGCTTCAATTGGATCAGAATTTTTCCCTTGGGTCATGTATCGGGGCCCTTTGCTTCCTTAGAACCAAACCTCCTTCTTTGATATTTCGAGAGTGTACCCCCTTGTTGGACTCTCTAGCCATTCTTTGCTGATGTGACTTTCATTCCCTTTTCATTCAAGAGATTGAATTCTAGACCTCATCCATTCCCCTTCTGATAGCTGATTATCAAATAATACTCGAAAGGAAGGAACCTGAATTTTCAAAGGTAAAACGGCCTCTACTCCATATGCTAGAGAATAAGGAGTTGCCCTAGCTGAGGTCCGAATTGATGTTTGGTATGTCCGTAAGGCTAGTGGGAACTTCTCAGCCCAGTCATTGTGTGCATCTTCCATCTTCTACAACATGACTTTCACATTCTTGTTAGTTTCTTCCACTGCTCCGTTGGTTTGAGGCCTGTAGATAGTGGACTTATGCCTTTTTATGTCAAATTTAGCACAAAGCTCTTCCACCTTTCCTTGGAAATGCAAGCCTTGATCTAAAATCCATTGTTGAGGTACACCATACCTGCAGACGATGTTTTCTTTTATGAACTTTGCTACCTCAGCAGCGGTTAGGACCACATAAGATTGAGCCTCCACCCACTTGGTGAAATAGTCGATGGCGAGCTTGTGCCCATTGGAAGCCTTTAGATTTATCTTTCCTATCACGTCAATTCCCCAAGTAAGAAAGATGGTCATGGGGCATTCAATGAATGCAACCCTGTAGGGGAAATGTATATAAATATCTGACATCAGTGGCATCCCTTGACGAAAGTGGCACAGTTAGCTTCTGTTGTTGCCCAATAATACTCCATTCTGAGTATTTTCTTGGTAAGCATCCTTACGATCATATGTGGTTCGCAGATCCCTTGGTGAATTTCTTCCATAATGATCTGAGCTTGTTCCTTACCTGCGCATAGCAATTGAATGCTATCATAAGACCTTTTATACAGCAGGCTTCCTTGGAGAATGAATCGAGTAGCATGCTTTCGCAGATGCTTTTTCTTTCTTTCCGTGAAGTATTCAGGGTATTTCCTATCAGCTTATACCAGGGGCCTCCCATTCTTAACTGGCTCTCCGTATGCTGGGCCAGTCCCCTCTTGTTTTATTTCATTTTTTTTTTTTGGAATTCTCATTCATCATTTTTTGCTCTTTTCTTTTTTGGAATTCTCATTTTTTTTGCTCTCTTTTTTTTTGGAATTCTCATTCATTTTTTTTTTTGCTCCTTTCTTTCTTAGAAGTTTGGAAATGGGTTCGCACGTCGTAGTCAAGCGAGATACGAATCTGCAGATGTATTGGATGCAGCCTAAGAGCCTTCATACTTCTTTCTTCATCCTTGATGTTGGCATTTTCGTGATGGCTTTTATTTTATCAGGATCTACCTCTATTCCTCTTTTACTGACAAGGAATCCTAACAGTTTCCCTGCCCTTGCTCCAAATACACACTTCTGGGGGTTCAACCTCAGCTTGTATTCTTTTATTCTTTCAAAGAATTTTCTTAATGGCCTTAACGATCTGTTAATTTGACTCTCATCTCATATACTTCCACTTCTTTGTGTATCATGTCGTGCAGTATGGTCGTGGCTGCTCTTTGATATGTTGCCCCAGGATTCTTCAATACAAAAGGCATTACCTTGTAGCAAAATGTTCCCCATGGTGTGGTGTAGGCCATCTTTTTTCGATCCTAGACACATGCTGACTTGATTGTAACTAGAGAAACCATCCATAAATGACAACAAGGCATGGCATGCAGTGTTGTCGACCAGTATGTCGATATGGGGCAATGGAAAATCATCCCTGAGGCTGACCTTCCCATCTTTCTTAGGAATCGAAACAATATTGGACAACCACTGAGGGTATTGAGTCACTTGGAGGAGTCCTGCATTCCATTGTTTGATGGCTTCTTCCCTGATTTTCTCGTTCCATTTCAGATGCATCCATCTCGGCTTCTGCTTGATAGGGCGAGCATTTGGATACATAGGTAGCCTATGCTGCATGATCTTTGGGCCGATGCCAGGCACGTCTTTGCAAGACCAGGCGAAGACTTCCTTGAATTCCTTGAGGAGAGAGATCATTCGGGATACCAATTTTGATTATTCGAGGGCATTGGTTAGTTCCTGGATTTATAAGATGAGGGTCCTCTCGGACGGGTTGAGCCTTTCTTTGCTCCAATTGTTTTAAGGACATTATCGTCCTCAGAAGAATAAGAAGAAAGCTAAGAGGAGTAATACTCGAAATCAACAATTTTATTCATGATAAGAGGGGGAGTACAGATGGACTCAACAGACTGGAAGTTTCCAACCTTCTTTGGGAAAGGAAATACAAACTCAAAAACAGACTCAGATAGGACTACATCAGAGCTGGCTACAACTTTAGACTCAGTAATGTGGAAATTTTCCATCACCCTTGCTCAGTTTGCTATGGATCCTTATAGAAGTTATATGAGACACTAAGGTGCTGGCCCTCCTTCTTCGTCACTGATTGCTACCATTTCAAATAGTCCATCAATTCCCTGATCATTTTGGATTCCAGCCTCACTTGCTTGATCTGGTTCTACGGCTACCCAATCTACTTCATCTTTGAAGAATATCTCAGACCCCGGTTGAAGCCATGACTCATTGCTTTCACAGTTAGGAAACTTCTCTCCTTCCTTCATAAAGTAACCATTCAAGGCCTTGAAGTAAAGAATGCTTTTGATTGCATGGTTTCTTTGTTCCGAGACACCCTTCTTTGGAATCTTTCTTGAACTGGAGCCTAAACCATGACGGTTAGTGTTGGCTTGTATTTGTGGGAGAGCTGGAATCCCCTGCTGGTTCTTTCCCAATCCCAATCCTGGAAAATATTTCTTCTCCTTCATGATCTTCGCAGATGCCCTGCTCGCCCTATAGACACGTGCATCCATTAATTTATTCTCTCTTTCGATTGGCTTGATTAAAAGGGTGGGATCCCCTTGTTTGGAACTCACTTGCAGTGCATTCACTCCATGAGTTGGAAAGGATTTGTAGTCATATTTGGTTGTTGCTCAGTTTGAAGTTTGACCTTGCCATTGTCCATCATGTCTTGAAGCGTATGCTTGAGGATTGTGCACCTATCAGTGTGATGCCCCCTTTGGTCATGATAATGACAATAGAGATTGGGTCTGTACCATGTAGGTAGATTGTTCAGGTCTAAATGTTCTGGGGAAGCTGAGTCAATCATTCCTTCCTTTTTGAGCTTAATAAACAACACTGTTGGAGTCATCCCTCCAAAATTGAAGACTCTTTTGGGAGGCTTTGGCTCTGCTCGGATCACAAGCGGTGAGGTCCATGCAGTCATCACCTGCACTTCTGCCATCTGGCAGCTTGTTCCTACTGCATTTGCTTCTTTTGCTTTTGAGCTTTTCCTTCCAGAATAAGCTCCCACAGCCTCTCGATTTACACCCGGTGCTTGTTTCTCCTTGAAGATCTTATCTTCCATCTTCTCCCCAGTGGTCATGAGTGCATCGAAGGTCTTGATATGTTGGTAGTTTATCTCTTCATGATACTTACCATACAAATTTTCAAGCAAGATCTCTACTTGTTTCTTTTTTATGGGACAATTCCACATCTTTGCAGCCTTCTCCCTAAATCTCGCGATGAAATTCAAAAATTCTTCTTGGCGCAAAGTCTCTAGCTCCTTTTTAGTGATGTCCATCTCAGTATTATATGAATAATGCTTTATAAAGGCCTTTACCACAGATGTCCATGATCGGGTCTGGGTATGATCCAGTTGAGTCAACCATTTTGATGTGGATCCCTCCAGGGAATACAAAAAGACCCATCCTAGCAATGGTGGCGAAGATCTTGAGGTGAGCTTTAAGGTCGCTTGATCCGTCGAACTTGTCCAACTTCCACTTGAAATCTTCAGGGATTTTCCCTGCGGGGAAGAACAATAATTTTTCTTTACTCTTATCTTTGACTGCTACCTCAAGCTCTTCAACCCTTTCTCTTATATTCTTTTCCACCTCAGTTTCGGGGGGATCTGCAAATCGACTGTCATCTCCTTCTTCTACCAGTATGGTGCTTAGAGTTTCAGGGGTCGCAGAGGTAGTTCTTCTTACTTCTTGTTCACAGATCTAGGTGCGGACCCTCCTTTGGAAATTTCATGGACTGACTGTGCCAATTGTGCCACGAGTTGTTGCACTTCTACCATATCTGTTTGTAATCTCTCTATTTGGTGCTCTATGTGACTTTCAAATAGGTGATCGTCCATTGGATCCATGTTTCTCTCAAGTGATATCTCAGCTGATGAACTGGATGAATGGGAAGATGATGGGGAACTTGAAAAGGATGATGGACTGGCTTGGATCAGCCTTCCATCTTGTCGGGCCCAGACTGGTGAGAATGGCTTTTTTTTCTTTTTTTTTGAGAAATGGAATTGTGCCTCTACGAAAAAGAGAAATCCTAGTTTAGATACTAAGAGTGAGTTTTATTTGAATAAAAAACTTCCAAAAGCAAATAATCGATGACAAGTTTTTTTTTTATTTTTATATATTTATTTTATTTTATTTTATTTTGGCTCAAGTAATCGAAGTTGTTGTCTGAATTTCTAATATTGTAGAAACTCTCTCAGACCATACTTTAAATGCCATCGTCGCCCAAACATTTCTTAAAAGGAAAAATAAACAAACAAAAAAGGAAGCCTAGTTTCAAGTTTCTGATGATTATATCTTGAATCAATACGAGGTGCCCCATTTTTTAGGGATATGTAGGATTCCATTAGACAGGAGTGGACCTCCATCTTTCTCCGAGGGACTATCGCGGGACTGTGGAATTCCCTATTCCGGGCGGCATCTCATATTGAAGCCAGATTAATCATCAAGTGACCTTAAACTCGGTCCTTCTTAAAGCTAACAAGGGTTGGTTTGTGTTGTACCCTAATCATATATGGTCTATTTTCCTACATGATGCATGCAATGGGTAGGCTAGTAGGACAGCAACAAGTCACCCTTAACAAAACCGATATACCTGTCGCTTACGCGAGTCATCGGTACGTGGATCTTTTAATATACTTGGAGAGTAGGTCACACAATCTCAAAGTAATCGTGCTAGTGCCTTTTTTGAGTGGCTAAAGCACCCCACAACACACTAGTGATTACCCTCACTGGTGATTCTAAACTCGTACAGTAAATATCAAAGGCTGTGGCTTCACCGTGAATTACCCATGACTACTCATGGGCTCCAACGACTAACCACGAGGTAAATGTGTTTCCATGCCGTGTGTGTGTGCACGAAAGTGGTACAGGAAGCGGCTATCATCCGATCTCAGAGTACTTAGTATGACGTACCTCACCTCCCCAGGGGTAAAGGTACGACAGGGAGTACCCTCGTCATTTGATTTCACTTTGAGTACTATGCATGATGTAGTTAGTACACAGAAAAGTTTGCCACACAGGTTTTCATACAAAATTGGAGAGAATATTCTTGCATTTATTGGTAGCATCTATTTTAGAAAGCTTGACCTTAAGTGGATGTTTATCCACTTACTCCCCATCGGAGTCGCCATTATAAGTACCTCGATCCCCGGTGACGGGGTTTCCTCAGCCTCATTGGTGGGAGACTATCGGTCTGTCATTATAGGGGTATCATTTGATAGATTATCATGAGGTAAGGGTCATACTTCTAAAAATATTAAAATAAAATGAGGAGTCGCCACCTAGGGTTAGGGCCTAGGACCCCATGGGTGTAGCCCTATCCGTTATGAACGGAAACGGGCTACATGATTCCATATGGTCTGGTCAGAGATTCGGGTAAGGGGTCAGGTTACAAGCATGGGAAGGTATTAGGCACCCATCTTACCCAGCAAAAATTGGTCTTTCTGTTATAGATGCTGAAAGGGCGAATATTCTCTCTTTCTATGACAATGAGGCTATATAATGTACATTATACCTATATTTACAATATATACATTAAAACGGTAAAAATATGAGATACTACATTGTGACAATGGAAATGCAACAATTATGCCTCTATATGGGTATACCTCAAATCTTGACGATCCCCTAGCTCAGGGGAAGACGGATGAATGGACCAATACCGGTTTCTTCGAATAGGGTAACGACTAATTTGGATATCTCTTTCATTATCTATAAGCGGATAGAATAACGGCTATAAAAAGGAACTTTCATTATCCATATACAGACGGAATAATGACTTGACTGGAATGGGATCGCTCCTCTCTCCAGTGGGTAATCGATGGATCTACCCACCACTCAGAACATCGCTCAAAACTCACTCACAAAGGCCTAAAAGATGGCAAAAATCAAACTGGGAGGGTCTCCCTAGGCTTGGAATCCATGAAATGAGGGGAGGAGGACTTCGTATTTATAGGGGGTGTCCCACACCTTCTGCCTCGGATAGGTCGTCTCCACGGCTCCGTAGAGGACATATTCACAGTGCCATGGATGATGTCATCCTACTAACATCATAGCTCTCCGCGGCGGCATGGTTCCATACCCTACTGCCGTAGGAGGCCTCCACAGGGCCGTGGGGCACTGTCCACGGCGCCATGGACACTGTCCTTCTAGTCTTAGGAAAGGGAAAGGGGTGCGACATCCATCGTCTGTGTCCCGGACGTCCATCGTCTATGTCCCGACGTCATCATTGCCAGGGGTGGTGGCAAAATTTTAGTGTCTACAGTACTCAATGGACAAGTTGGCTCGCTTATACATCGATAATGTGGTTCGCCTACACGAAGTACCTATCAACATCATTTCTGACAGAGATCCCAGATTTACTTTAAAATTTTGGGGTGGCTTTCAGAAGGCTGTGGGGACCCTTTTGAATTTCAGCACCTTATTCCATCCTTAGACGGACAGGTAGTCGGAGAAGAGCATACAGACATTAGAGGACATGCTCCGCGCATGTGCCATAGACATGCAGGGTAGCTAGGATGAGCACCTCTCGCTCATCGAGTTCGTATATAATAATAGTTATCAGGCTACCATTGGCTTGGCACCATTCGAAGCCTAGTACAGAAAGAAATACAGGACACCATTTTATTGGAATGAAGTAGGAGAGAGTCGGCTCTTAGGACCCGAATTAATTCAGGCAACTTGTGAGAAGGTCAATCTGATTCGGGAACAAATCAAGGCTGCCCAGTCTAGACAGAAGGGTTACGCGGACCAGCGGCACAAGGAGTTGGAATTCACTATTGGGGATAAATTGTTTCTCAAAGTATCTCCTACCAAGGGAGTGATGCGATTTAGCAAGAAAGGGAAGCTGAGTCCAAGGTTTATTATCCCATATGAGATTTTTGCAAAGATTGGGCCAATGGCGTACCGATTAGTTCTTCTGCCTTCCTTGGTAGGTGTACACAATGTGTTCCACGTCTCCATGCTGCAGAAGTATATTCATGATCCGGGCCACATCCTATCACAAGAACCACCGGAGCTTGCATTTAATATGACCTACCCGGAGCTGCCTAAAGGATACTAGACAATAAGGTGCTTCACCTCCGCAACCACCCTCTCTCTTACTTGAAGATCAAGTGGTGCAACCACCCGATTGAAGAGGCGTCATGGGAATCCGAAGTGGAAATGCAGGCAAAGTATCCCTCCTTTCTTGATTTATAAGGTACGTCAATTTCGAGAATGAAATTCTTATCAGGTGTGGGGGATGTAACAACCACACCCAAAACCCTAATATAAAATTGTACTATTATGCCACATAGGCGAGGCAGCAACGTACGCCATGGAATTATTTGCGATGGTCGTCAAGCCAACTCATAAGATCATTGATCGAAGCACTAGACTCCCAGTTGAGGAGAGGTTCCTTAACCAAGACTGGGGAAGTTTTGTGGATGGCGATTTCCTATATTGCCCTCCTAGTACTTGTCCCTAAAGCGAAGAGGATCGTAAGAAGAACCCGGTGACCACGTAAATTAACAAGTGGTGCCTCTGTGCCGTATGCATTGAGAAGAGACTATTGTTCAGGGTTCGGGAACTGAGCTTGGATGAAAGGTGAGCACATACCATGGGCATAGTCCTTACCCCAACACTCACATGGCTGGACCCTCCTCGAAGCCTTTGAAGTGTAAGTCAAAGCCCATGACATTTCTTGTCTTATTCAGTCTTGACAACAGGAACGAAACAACGAACGAAACCACTGGTGGTGAGTTCGTTCGATCATCCGTTTGAGCTGTTAAGGTTGTTTTAGTAATTTTGGTGCATAGGACCCACAACCCCACAATCCAGACATGGTGTCCTTGCCCCCAAGTGTGGTAGGCCCCCACCCTTGGCCTTCACTTACATTGTTGGGCCACATAGGTGGGCACAAGGCTTAACTTAAATAAAAGTGAGTGTTATGACTTAGAGTAAACCAAATAGGGCCTTAGGGCCATTTGACTAAGTAATAAAGGCATGCCTTAATGGCTCATTCATCGCTACACCAACCAAAAACGTGGAAGCTTGGGTTTGGGGAAGAAGAAGGAAGGTTGAGAAGGAAAAGGCAAGGCCAAGGCTTGATCGATTGGTGGTGGTTGCCCTCAACTCCCACATTGATTGAGGTAGGCCCTCATCCCATCTCTCTGTATCTTTCCTTCTAACTCTATTTAAGGTTTGGGGATCTTCTAGGGAATGGGTTTCACCTAGGGTTCCACTTGGAACCCAAGGATTATGGACTTGATGAGCTATGGGGCTCCACTAATGGGTTCTACACTCATCTACAATCCTATGAAACCCTAATGTCAACCAAATTGCTAACCAATGGCTTTCCCCAACTCTAAAACCCTCGAAATAGTCAAATGGGAGCCAAATGCTTGTGAGCCCTAGAATCAATGGAAGGTTAGGATCATGGTGACCCTAGAAAGGCTTAGGACACCCCTCCTAGCCCTTGGGGCTGATGAATCCCAAGGAAAAAGGCTAGGAGATGAAAGCCTACGAAATGCATGTGTTGCCTCGAACAGAACCAATTATCATGCTTCTGTCCATGGTTCTATTCCATATAAATGCGTGACGTGCTTGGGCGGAACAATGAACGGATCCAAGGAGTGATTCTGTCCATGGTTCCGTTCCTCCCGGCTGAACCTCAGCCTTGGGCGGAACAACGAACGGAACCATAAGAGTGCCTCCGTCTGATGTTCCATTCTTCTCAATTTGGTCTCAATCATGGGCGGCCGGACGAACAGAACCACAAGAGTGCTTCCGTCCGATGTTCCATTCCACCTATTTAAGCCAAATGCCTTGGCGGATCTAGGGACGGACTCACCCTACTGCCTCTACCCTTGAATCCTTTCGTGCTATACTTAATGAAACCAATAAATATTTTGGGGGACTCCCCTTGGGGCACCTCCTACACTTTCTAACCATGTTCATGCATCCCTAGGTGATCTAATTAATATGGGGGAGTGTGTATCTAGGCAATCCTAATCAAACACACTGAACAATACATGGACAATAAGTGAGTAGGTTTGGGCATTGTTTGGGTTTGCCTATATGCATCTATGCATTCAATATTCAATAATATTGCTTGCATTTTGCATCTTCCTCTTTTTGGATATTGATGATATGTATTATGAAATGAATGGGATGTGATTCTAATTATATTGGCATGTGGGTTTCGATGTCGGGTCAAACCGGCACTAGGACCCAGGATTGAGAACTTCAACTGCATGTCAAGATGGCCTGTAAGCGCCATGTTGTGCTGGTACTCAGGTGTTAGATGGAATGGGACGTTGATACACCCAGAATACCTCTCGACACAATAGGAAGCATGTAGTATAACTGTGGTTAGGACTTCGTTCCCTATGCTACAACCCTTACCAACAGGGGTTTTGGTGTTGGGTAACCAGAGCACCTGATACCTGTGGAGAGTTAGTGAGGCCAGGTCAGGGGTAGTATTGGTTATCGGGGCTTGCCTCTGGGTAGTGATGACTACAGCCGATGCGGGTTCTAATGTGGTAATTGAGGTTGCACTGTGGCATCGAAAGTAAGGACCCACAGTGTATTCCCGAATTACCATAGTAGCATATACCTATTGACTTGGCATTGTGTGGTAGGTGGACATTTGAGTAATAATGGCATGCACCATGGACTATTTGTGATATTGTGTGTATGTGCATCCCCTTCCCCTCATTGGCTTAATGGAGCTAACCCCCGTGTACACAATCTTTTTAGATGATAATATAGGTATTGGCTATCTTGCTGGTCTCGAGGTTGAATCCTCAGGATATGATGATATCGGCATTGGGGATCTAGAGATTGTGATCGAGGAACACGGGGATGGATGCCCATGTGATGATTGTGCCTACGGGCCATGGTGATTCTTGGGATGTGGTCCCCTTTTTGTTGATTTTTGGGCCTCGAGCCTTGTATAAACATTCATGTTATACTATATTTTGTGTAGTTATGTCATGGTCAGTCGGTGACGGAAACAAAATTGTATTATGTATCATTTACCGGTTGAACATACTGTAACTACTAAATTTTTAAACGCTTCCGCTTATACATTTGATGATTTAGAATGTAATATTTAATTCCTTTCTGCACTCTGATATTGATGTTAGTTTAGGATTGTGGATTGGGACACTCTATCTGTGATCCTGGTAGTGTTTGGGATGATGTGTATTGACCCAGTCACCCCATTATATATTATTATATTCCTTATTGGAATGGGGGCATGACAGTTGGTTTGACCCGACACCGAAACCCACATACCAGTATAATTCAGGTCACAACACATGCATTCCATAACCAATATCATCAGTATCCAAAAAGAGATAGATGCAATAATGCAAACATGATAAAAATTAAGGGTGTCAAAACAAAATCGAAACCGAACCGAACCGTTTAAAATGAAATTGACAAACCGTTTTGTTAAATGGTCCGGTTATGGTTTTAGAAATGACTTCATTTATTTAATCGGTTTGGTTCTATTTAGACTGAATAATCCAACGGTTTCAAACCGTATAATCCAATTAAAACTGATTATAATCAACCCATCTAACCGTTTAAAAACCTACCAACTTTTTTTTTTTGATAAAAAAAAAATAAAACGTAGCAAGTAGCAACTATAGTCACGTTTCTTCATTAATGATTTCCTTTATAAAAAAAAAATAATAATAACTTAGTAAGTAATAAGTAATAACTATTAACTAATAACTAGTATTAGTAAATAGAGTTGTAAATGTGTATAGAATCGTCTAACTGAAACCGTGTAAAACCGTATAGAACCATTTAAAGACCGTTTAATCGAAACTGTTTACTAAACGGTCCAGATTTTGATTATGAGACCATTTAGTTTAATGGTTTCTACCCTCAACCAGTCAAAACTGAACTGAACCGAACCGTTTAACCGAAACCGGACCGTTTAACACCCTTAATCATAATGATGCAAGCAATATTATTAAACGTATAGATGCATATAGGCAAACCCAAACAAAGCCCAAACCCACTCACTTATCATCCATGTATTGTTCGATGCATTTGATATGGATTGCCCAGATACATGCTCCTCGTATTAATTAGATCACCTGGGGATGTGTGAACATGGTTAGAAAGTGTAGGAGGGGCCCCAAGGGGAGTCCCCCAAAATAATTATTAATTACATTAAGCACAACACGAATGGATTCAGGGGCGGAGGCAGCAGGGTGAGTCTGTCCCTGGATCCGCCTAGGCATTTGGGCTCAAATAGGTGGAACGGAACATCAGACGGAAGCACTCTTATGGTTTCGTTTGTTGTTCTGCCTAGGACTGAGGCCTAGCCGGGAGGAACGAAACCACGGACAGAATCACTCCTTGGATCCATTCGTTGTTCTGCCCTACCATATTACCCAATTATATGGAACAAAACCTCGGACAGAAGCACGATAACTGGTTTTGTTCATTGTTCCGTTCGAGGCAACACAGGCATTCCACGGGTTTCCATCTCCAAGCCTTTTTCCTTGGGATTCATCAGCCACAAGGGCTGGGAGGGGGTGTCCTAAGCCTTCCTAGGATTACTAACATATGGTTACACCATTGGCCGGGCTAGGAGGGGGTGTCCTAAGCCTTTCTAGGGTCACTAACACAAGGTTACACCATTGGCCTTGGAGAACCCATGGATTGGTCTCCCAGATCGATTTCATTAGGGTTAGGGTTGGAAGGAACATTGGACAGCAGTAAGGTTACAATTAGGGTTCTATGGGGGTTGAGTGAGAGGGTGGAACCCATTGGGGTGGCTCATTGCATAGCTTAGCCCAAACCTTGGGTCCCAAGTGGAACCCTAGGTCAAATACATCCCTTGGAGGATTTTCCCCAAACCTAAAATAAAGTACAGAGGGAGAGAAAGAGAAGTGCAAGCTTACCTAAGTAGTTGGAAGTCCAATGCTCAACCTCCAAATCAGCAAGCCTTAAATGCCTACACCTTCCACTCACTCCTTCCTTCTTCTCCTTCTCCACTTATTTGGTGGTTTGGTTATAATGGCCAACCAATAGCTAAGAGCCTTATTTAAGGCAAGTTGCCCTAAGGCCCTGTTTGGTTTACCCTTAAGTCATAAGACTGGCTTATTCTCTAAGTTGAGCCCTGTGGGCCCTCCTATATTGCCCAACAAGGTAAGTGAAGGCCAAGTGTAGGATCCACCACACTCGGGGGCATGGACACTATGTTCGAAGTACGGGGTTGTGGGTCCCATGCACCAAAATTCCTAAAACAACCTTGACAGCTCAAATGGGCGATCGAACGAACTCACCAGTAGTGGTTCCGTTTGTTGTTCCGTTCCTACTGTCAAGGCTGAATAAGCCAAGAAATGTCATAGGCTTTGACCCATACTTCGAGGGCTTTGAGGAGGGTCCAACCAGGTGAGTGTGAGAGTAAGGACTATGCCCATGGTATGTGCTCACCTTTCGTCCAAGCTCAGTTCCCGGACCCCAAACAATAGTCTCTTTTCAATGCACATAGCATAGAGGCACCACTTGTTGATGCACGCGGCCACCGGGTTCTCCTTACGATCCTCTTCGCTCTTAAGAGAGGTGCTAGGAGGGCAATCTAGGAAATCGCCATCCACGAACCTTCCCCAGTCTCGATTAAGGAACCTCTCTTCAGTTGGTTTGACGACCATCGTAAATAATTCACCGACGTACGCTAGTGCCTCGCCTACGTGGCACAACATTACAATTTTATATTAGGGTTCTGGGTGCGGTTGTAACAGTTGTGGACTGGATCGTGACATTTGATATCAAAGCCAATCCAAAGGGCACCGGAGATTTGGGTTTGTGGTCATTACAATGTACATCCCCTTAGCGAAGGCACTAGGGATTGAGCGATGGAGTTGGTATGGCTTCACAAATTTCTCCAATTGGCCATCCCTTGGGAGTGTCTCTTGTTGACTTGCCCTAGAAAAAAATGTTGTCAAAATGCAAAATACACTATCTATGCGAGGATAAATTTGCATTCTTCCATGAGAATGACATAAGTGAACTCTCTAAGCTATGTTTAGGAAAGAAATCTCAAGAATCTTCTTTCATTGTTAACTAAAAGAGGATGTACATCATGCTTGTCACGCCCCCAATTCCAGTAAGGAATATATTAGTAATAATGGAGGCTGAGTAGGACAACACACGTCATCCTACAATGCTACCAGGATCACAAACACAGTGTCCCAATCCACAGCCTTAAACCAATATTAAATACAATAATATCAAATAGCGAAAGACAAAGGAATATTACATTTCAACATCGATCAAGGTTTGCGAAAGCATAAATCAAATAGAATCAAATAGTTACAAGGTGTATTTTGGCTAATGGTAATAAGTATTGTAGTTACAAAATTTCTATAACCAACAAGTAACTACAAAAGATATACCATGAAGTTTATACAAAGCACAAGGCCCATAAAATAACATAGTGGGACCAAATCCCGAGTATTAGTAGGGCCTGTAGGCACAACCATCACAGGGGCAACCATCCCTATGTTTCTCTGTCATGGCCTCAGGTTCCACAGTAGCGAAATCGTCATAACTTGAAGATTGGACCTTAAGTCCAACAAAGTATCCACCACCTGCATCAAAATCTAAAAGAGTGTGCGCATGGGGGTTAGCTCCACTGAGCTAGTGTGAGAGCAAAGGGTAATGCTCAAACACACAATTACAAATAGTTCATGATGCATGTACATGTTAGATTCATTTTCCACCTAGCACACAACTAAGTCAATGGTATCAGCATGGCACAGTTCACAGATCTGCCCTCCAATGAGCCAACCGGTGCTACTAGTTCTCAAGTGCCGGAGTCCTATGGGTGGTCTGACATGATGGCATAGTTTCAGGGCCTCCGCACCCAGATAACACAGATGTCAACGCGGATGGATTAGGGCTTCACTTCCCTGGAGGGGAGAGTAGGTTCCGTGGAGCAGCGCTTAGACTTCTGGGACTCCTACTATCGCGTCGACTCCTGAAAGATTCAGCCTTTGTCGAGCAACATACCTCCCCAAGAGTAGCCTTCCAGCACCAGTTCATATTTAGCCAGACTTAATGCAATTTCTCTCTTTTTTCTTTTATATCATGGTTTATGTAGCTTATTTTTTGTTCCAACAGATGTATTTGGAAGTAGTACTTCCATTGAAACTTTATGTAGTGGCTTCAGCCACAATTTATCCTTTATTAATGTTCAATATATGTGTTTTATCTTTTATTTACATTTACCCCCTGTAGCTTTAACTATTGCATGTTTTATTTTCTTGAAATTTATTATTCCTATTCCGCTGTCTATGAATGTAGAAAGAGCTTCATGCTCTAATACCAAGCTCTTTCACACCCCAAACCACCCCTTGGGAGGATTAGGTAGGTAACCCGAATTGCATGGCAACAATCCGCCAAATCCCACGGATCTAGAAGTAGTTAATCCATTCACAGACATGCACATCCACATAATACATCATATGATACTCAGAGTGCTGCGGAAACTATAATTTCATTAAAACATTTAAAAAGATAAGTACTACAGGAAATGATAATATATATATATATAGCTGTCTCTGATTCCCTCGCCCATACCCACTGATAAAACAGTAAAACTTATATCTACCATATACAAAAGAAATATATACAGGGCAAGGTATCCCAAGCCCTAAAAAGAAGAAAACTAAAAGTAAAAACAGGGGAAAACTCCTGTTAAAAACAAAAAGGAATCCCCAAGATAAAAAGCATCAACAACAACACCCTTCATTGATCATCTTCAGTAGTCACCGAGACCGCTCGCACCATCAGTATGACCTTCGTCTGGGTCCACACTAATATAGTAATAACCACCATGGCTCTCCTCCGGGTAATAAGCCTCCCCACCATAGTGACATCCACTTGCAGAATCATCTAACAGAAAACATATATAACAGAGTGTGAGCTCCACCGAGCTCATGAATGAAATACATCATCATGCATGCATATGCAATCACAACCATATGAGTCCTATATGAGGTGCAGTTCAATTATTTATTAGCCACCTAACATCACAACTAAGGCAGGTTAGTGCTACTACAATCCCCAATATATGTATCCCCTGGTGCGGGATTTAACCCCTTCCCGTGATACACCCATTGAGTTATCAGAGAGGACCAGTCAGCTCCCGCATCAGTCACCAAGGTCAGCCCGACCAGCCCTCTATGATTAACCTGTGAGGCATCCATCCTTTTTCATCACTTTTCTTTTCTCTGGCTTATAGTCCATAATTCACCTTTTCGGTGTCATAATATTTCTTTTCTTTTCTTTCTCTTTTCTTGTCTCATATATATGGTCACTCCCACAGGCATCCAATACCTTAACCCCTGTTGGCAAGGGTGAGTAGCACGGATGATGAAATTCTAGCCCCATGTCTATATGGCATCGTATGAATCGGGTGGTGTCAACCGCATCCCATTCTATGGGCTACCACATGCCTCATTTCCTAGCCAGCTACAACATCTAGTCTAACAATCACATACAACATACAGTATTCAACCATAAATTCCAGCAGTCAACATAATATTGGTTTCAGATTTCCAGATTCATAATTTAAGTGTATAGTATCGTATCAATATGTTAAGGTTCAATTCAGCATATTAATCATATTACATTTACATACACGATGATATTTCACTCACCTTGGTCTGGTCCTACAGGTTCAGTTGCTGGTTCAGTTTCGATCGGTGTCTGGCAGTGCACCTCGAGCGCGGGATAAAATCCTAAAGTAATAAATCAGAAATGTGTTATTTTAATTATTCAAAACTATTTTGGATAACCTAGTGTTGGTCTAGGCTCACTGCTCTGACTCGGTCCTCAGTCTGGTATCACTTGGAATTCTCCGGGTCTTGCACTGGGCCTTCGGGTCCATGTCCCAGTGCATCATTCGAAGTTGTGGATCAGGGTCAAATCTGGTATTGTAGACACTGAATTTTGTCACCCCCCGGCGATAATGACAACAGGACACAGATAGACATCGGTATCTCTCTCAAGAAGGACTTTTGTCCCTACATCTAAACCAAATCACCCTAACATCCCTAAAATGACTTATAAGACCCTTTTATCAAATGCTGAAGGAGGTACTGCTCACCCTCCCCCACCACGGGGGTCCCGCTGAAGGAGGACGCCTTCCCACGGCACCGTGGGTGCATTCCCACGGTTCCGTGGGGATGTGTACCGTATTTCCACGGCGCCATGAGGGGGTGTGACATCAGCCTGCTGACGTCACCCACGGCACCGTGGAAAAGTCCCCCATGGCGCCGTGGACATCTCCACGGCGTCGTGGAGGACTTATCTAGCCAGGAGAGAGAGGGGACCCCTCCCTATAAATAGGAGGGTCTCCCCCCCTCATTTCTCAAGCTTTTTTCGGGGAAGGAGACCCTCCAGAGCTCGTTTTCCCCCCTTTTCGCCCTCTTTTCCTCTGTCTTTTTCTCGTGAGTATGTGAGTGAGTGGAGTTCTTCGACGTGGGTAGATCCTTCGGTTACCCATCCAAGCATAGAGCGATTCCGCTCTTGGGTATTGTTATCCCGTCAGTGTACGGATAATGAAAAACCCCCTTTACAGCTGTTATTCTGTCTGTATACAGATAACGAGAATCTCTTATATAGCCGTTACTCTGTCCGAAGTCTGAGTGACAAAACTCATCTCGCATAGCCTCATTCTGTCCGATAAGAGAGAGAGAAGCCGATCGTCCGTCTCCACCTGAGCCGTGGGACATCACATATTTAGCCCTCGGTGCACTTTCATTTATTTCTTGCATTTCTAGACAGGTATCTGTCTCTTTCCCTTTCATTATTTTTGGCACAATGTAGACAATTAAAGCAACTCGTTTAGTGTACATAATAAATGATTTTCTCTTCCTTTGTCAAGATTAGTGTATCATAATTTAGCCTTATATGCTAGTATAAGATATATTATCAAGGGAGAATATTCAAAAACCAGCATCTAGTAGAAAGACCGGTTTATCCGGGCGAGGTGGGTGCCTAACACCTTCCCACCCTCGTAACCTGACTACTTACCTTGAATCTCTGACCAAACCATATGGAATCAAGTAGCCCTTTCCGGATGGGGCTACACCCATTGGGTCCTAGGCCCTAATCCTAGGTGGCGACTCCATTTCTTTATAAAGCAGGATCCCAATCCCCATGATGATATATCAGAATGATACGCCGTTATTCATCGAACCCAATCCTTGTCGCCATAAGGCTGAGGAACCCTCGTCCCGAGGACCGCGATACTTACAGGTATTTACTAGTGTAATCAATTGTACATAGTCCTGATAGTCACACAAATCAGTCCTCAGGCCAGAAATTCATGTCACGCCCCTATCCCGATGTAAGATATTTTTCCATATAGAGGTATGACTGGGACAATCACACATCATCCCAACACCTACCAGGATCACAGATGCAGTGTCCCGAGCACAGTCCACCTTGTCATCACATCTTGATAACAGAATGGAACGTACAAAAAAAATAAACCATTCCAGATACAGAGTTAGCAGAAGCAAAATTAAATTAAATCATGTGAAATTATAGAGCATCGGTTCTCTAATGATAACACATATTACAATTCTAACATAGGTAACCATTCATTACTCTCCCTATAAATAAACACATAGTTTATACATGAATGTGGAAATGGAGACAATAAATTAAATAATAAATAATTGCCACAAGGGATCCAATCTTGGGTGTACATCTACATCCAAGTTACAGTCACTGGCTCCACTTGATTCGCATCCAACGGTGCTCATCTAAGTAGTACCCCCTGCATAACAACTAAAAAGGGGTTGCGCAACGGGGTTAGCTATACTAGCTAGTGAGGGGCAAAGGGGAATGCACATACACCATACAATCAATATCAATCAGAATGATGCATGCTAATGTTAGATTCATTTTTCACCTAACAAACAATTATATCAGTCAAGTATATGTTACTATGATAACTCGGGAGACACTGAGGGCCACTTATCTTATCGCCCCAGTGAAACCTCAATTATCAAGAAGGGACCTGCGCCGATAGAAGCCATCATGACCACCCAGTGGCAAACCCCGATAGTCATCACTACCCCTGTCCTGGCCTCTCCCACCTCCACAGACCACAGGTGCTCAGACTATCCAACACATAAACCCGTGTTGGCAAGGGTCGTACCATAAGGGAACAAGCATCCTAGTCACAAATATATTATATGCAGGTCCTATTGTCCTGAGAGGTATTCCAGGTGCATCAATGTCCCATTCCATCTAGTACCTTGGTACCAGCACGACACGGCACATACAGTTCAGGATGACATACAAGAATTTTTATAACTTAAATAAATTGGGGTTCCGATACCTGCACACCTGGCACTGTAGCCCGATATAATGGTGAGCATGCTATCACATTCAAAACAAATCACATTTGGATAATAATCAATGCGCACAGTGCTTATAAATATATATACTAGCATGGTTAAGATTTCATATTAAATATATATTCAAGCCCAACAAATCACCCAGAACCCACTCACCTAACACGGGCGCCGCTGCATTTGGTTGACATGAATCTCACCTAGGCTTCCCACCAACCATCGAGTTGGGTAGCCTAAAAATATAAAAACAATCATTAAAGCATGCTTAAAAGGGTCCCATGCTGGGCCCATAAGGTTAAAATCAGGTTTCAACCAAGACAACACGAGCGGACTCACGGGCGATCTCAGCAAAGGTGAGTCTGTCCCTAACTTCGTTCAGGCCAAAAAGTGAAAATAGAGCGAACGGACCCACGAGCGAAACTTCTTACTTGAGTCTGGTGGTGCATCCGTTCGACACCTGAGACATACTTAAAAGGGAGCAGATCCACGGGCGAATGTGCTTCTTGGTTTTGCCCCTGCATCCGTTCAATTCCTGAGACAGACCCAAGAGCAACAGGCTTAGGGCGGAGGCAAATAGAGTGAATCTGTGCCTCCGTCTGCTCAGGCCAACACACAGGATTTACACTAGTTGGACTGATGGGTGGTACCACGATAGATGGGTCCGGTCATTCGTCCGTCGATAATCTCTTCTGAGATTTCAGAGGGCTTTTTCTCCAGCTTGAAGCTTGGAGCTCCTTAGCACCTCAGGGTCATGGGAGAGGTGTCTAAGCCTTCCTAGGGTCACTAGATCCTAGGTTCTCCTCAAGGATCCAAGATCCTATAAGGTTTGGGTCTCACATTAGTCTAAGGGTTGGGTTTTAAGGTTCAAACCATGGATTCATTAGCTATGGCTACAATTGTAGCACTTAGAGGCCTAGGTCAGCATCATTAGAGCTCCCAACTAGGGTCGAGCTTCACCTTGAGTCCCAAATGAAACCCTAGGTTATCCCTAGCTCTAGAAACCATTAAAATCAAAGAGAAATGGGGGAGAGCTAGGTTTGGGGAGCTTACCTTAGTGAGCTTCCTTCTTCCAGCCACTCTCTCCATCTCTTCTCCTCCTCTTTCTCTTCTCCCTTGGATCCGGCCAGCTTGGGAGGAGGTGTGGAGCTGCCAACCATCTTTACATGGCTTCCACCTTCTTCCCTTCCCCTCCTATTCCTCTCCTACTTCGACTTCTCCTTCTTCTCTCCTTCTTCTCCTTCTTCTCTTGTCTCTTCTCCTCCATGGTTTATGGGGGAGGGGTAGAGATAAGTGAAAGAGAGGGGTTCTCCTATCCCTTAAGGGTTTAGATGGACCTTAGGGTGTGTTTGGTTTAGGGGCCTTAGAATGTAGTTGACCCATAGGTCTTCAAATGGGTTCTAGTTAGGTCTTAGGGCTTGTTTGGCCATGGTCATGACCATTAGGTCCATTAGGTCATGCTTGGGGTGCACCCTAAGTCCATAGGACTTAATTGTCCATTAAGGTCTGTTTGGTTTAGGTTAGGGTGTATAAAACCCATTATTTACCTAAGTTAAGTCTTATGGGCCCACTTTCATGGCCCACTCAACCAAGCAATGGTGAGGGCAAGGGTCCATATGGTCCAAAGGTTCAATTAGGGTGTCTAGGACACGGGCATATGGGTCCCATAGGAAAATAACCCAAAAAGACTGATGACAGCACGAGCGGATCCTTAAGTGGATTCAGCAAGAGTAAGTCCGTTCGTGACTCCGGTGCTACTATCATGGCCCAAACTTCAAGGAAAGTTACGGGGCTTTGGCCCACACTTCCAAGTTTTCGAGGGGATTCCTATTATAATATTTTTAGTTCAAGGTCATTAGTATTGACCATGGCCATAAGGCATTACCCTTTGGGTAAGGTCTGGATTGCCCCGGGGTATGAGGCGATATTTGGGGTGCGAGTGTAACAGTTTAGCTGGACCATCTTTGGCAGGGTTGCCAGGCCTGGTGGGGCCCATATGGGTACCCAAGGTATGAATATCATTAAACAGATGTGAAGAGGGGTATTTTGGTCATTTACCACCTCCTCACACTGTATATGGCCCACTGGTGAAGGTCCATAGAGATAGGACAGTTGTACACCCCTTTTAATTCTTTGGGCGATTCAATGGGTGATAGGGCAATTGCCCAGTGCATCACCTAGAGCCTGTTTGAAGCGTGAACAGGCTCGGATTTTTTTGCATAGGTAGTGCCTAGGTTGATTCTTCTTACATGTGGGGTTATTGTGGGCCCCATTTGGAGTGGAATCCAATGGTCCTTATGGATCATGGCCTGGATCCACCATTTGGAAGCCAGGAGCTGTCCAGTCAGCTCAGAGAGCAGCAGCCCAGCTGTGTTTTAGCTCAAGGGCACATTTTGGGCTACATGCAAGGATAGATTTATGTATGAAATCATGGCAGTAGATTGTTCCTACATAAATCCAAGAAATGGCTAGCTTGTATGCAAAGGTCTAAGCCCAGATTGCTTGTTCTGGGTGCAACTAGACAGTGCAGTCTGGCATAGAGACTGATCTTAGTCTCAGGTATAAAACAGCAACAATAATGTAAAATGCTTTGATCTTACATGCAACAGGTTTGAATGTTAGATCAGAGGCAGCACAAGGCAGCCCCTAGGTGTTCTAGGGCTGTCCCTGGCCAAGTTCACCTCTATAGAGCAGAGATCCTAAGGAGAATACAGGGAACAACAGCAGCAGCAGCATATAGGGGTATAGATATATACCTGAGATGGATTTGGTTGCTGGGACAGAGCTGGATCCAAGGTAGTGCTCCCTCTTCCTTCCTCTTCTTCTTCCTTTCCTGCTTCTCTGCTTCTCTTTTTCCTCTCCTTTCTCCCCCTCCACGGTTTGAATAGTGTATGAGTTCTAACTCTGGGTTGGGACTGCCTATTTATAGGCCAGGCCAACTTAGGGTTTGTTTGGTAGCCAGCCCCCTCCTCAAGAATGTGTTTTTCAAATTGATTCTGGGCAATTCTGGCAACTCAGATGGGGTCCACAGGGGTCCAAGGGTAGGTAATGGTTCCCAAAATTCCCATCTACCCCTAGAGGGTGTCCATGGTCTGTATGGGTGCTCCCCACTTGTCTAGAGTCCAAAATGACCATTTTAGCCACTCTGGGCAATTCACTGGGTGATAGGTCTAATCGCCCAGTGCATCACCTAGAGAATACAGCAAAGCTGTAATTCCACTATGCTTGCACAAGGGCTTAGCCCAGGGCTTGGGCCTTGCACTAATATCTCACCCAGGGTCCAATACACATCTTTCCAGGTGTGGGCTCCATATTAATGGGTAGGAGAGAGAATACCTGGGATTTATGTTGTACATTATGCAGTGTGCAGTGCAATTGCATGGAGCTACAATCCACCTTCTGGCAAGTATGTAGGAGGTCATTCTCAGTGGTTCAGCCACTAGAGTGATGCTCCACAGGGTGCTTAGACGATTGGCCAGAGGTCCCTATCCTTCATTCAAAATTTTATCCAGTTAAGGGCAGGCTTGACATTTCTCCCCACCTTACAAAAATTTTGTCCTCAAAATTGGCTTACGTTATAGCTCAAATAGCTGAGGATACTTTTGCTGCATTTCCTCTTCACGTCCCCACAATGCTTCCTCTATGGGACAGTTTCCCCATCGAACCTTGACGAATGCGACTGTGCTGTTGCAGAGGTTATGTTCTTTTCTGTCCAATATCTTCGTAGGCTGTTCTTCATAGGTCATATCCGCATCCAATTATTCAGGTTCAGCTGAGAGTACATGTGCTGGGTTGTTGATGTACTTCCTTAGCATTGACACATGGAAAATATCATGGACGCCTTACAGAGATGGCGGTAATGCCAGTCGATATGCTACGGGTCCCACTCTATTGAGGATTTCATAGGGACCAATAAATCTTGGGCTTAATTTGCCCTTCTTGTTGAAGCGTAGCAATCCCTTCGTTGGAGACACTCAAAGGAATACCTTTTCTCCGACTCTACATTCAATATTTTTCCTCCGATTATTAGCATAGCTCTTCTATCTTGATTGGGAGGCTTTAATCTTCTCTCTAATGATATCCACCTTTTCACAAGTTACTTGTATCATTTCGGGCCCAAGATACTTCCATTCTCCAACTTCGTCCCAATACAACGGGGTCCGGCACTTCCGACCATAAAGAGCTTCATATGGTGCCATGCCAATGGTGGAGTGGTAGCTATTGTTGTATGCACATTCCACCAAAGGTATGTGGGCATCCCAACTGTTGTTCATTTCCATATACAGGCTCTGAGCATGTCCTCCAGAGTCTAAATTGTTCTTTCAGAC
Organism: Telopea speciosissima; assembly: GCF_018873765.1. Taxonomy (NCBI): domain Eukaryota; kingdom Viridiplantae; phylum Streptophyta; class Magnoliopsida; order Proteales; family Proteaceae; genus Telopea; species Telopea speciosissima. The sequence continues at coordinate 40,016,395 of NC_057923.1, forward strand.
TGTCCGTCCGTCTAAGGATGGAAAGTTGTGCTGAGATTTAGTTGAGATCCCAGTGCCTTCTGCAGACTTTTCCAAAATCTTGAGGTAAATCGAGGATCCCTATCAGATACAATGCTGACAGGCACACCATGTAAGCGGACTATATTCTTGATGTATAGTTGGGCGAGCTTTTCCATCGAATAGTTTATTTTGATGGGAATGAAGTGAGCCATTTTTGTTAGTCCGTCCATAATCACCCAGATTGCATTCATCCCTTTCCTTGTGTTGGATAAATTGGTTACAAAATCCATGGTAATTCTTTCCCATTTCCACTCGGGAATAGGTAGTGGCTGCAACAATCCATACGATCGGTGTCTCTCCGCCTTTATTTGTTGCTATGTGAGGCATTTGGACACGTATATAGCTATGGTTTGCTTCATCCCAATCCACCAATAGTACTTCTTCAAATCCTTGTACATCTTTGTGCTTCCAGGGTGAATTATGTGCCTCTTTAAGGATGCGATCCTGAACCTCAAAATTATCAGGCATGCATAGTCCATCTCTAAACTTTAAAGCCCCGTCATGGGCCAGTGAAAAGTCTGGGTCCTTGTGGTCACCATGTTGCACTTCCTAGATTATCTTGGCTAGCTCGGGGTCATAAAGCTGCTTTTAGATTATCTCTTCCCAGATCGAAGGCTGTATATCCATATCTGCTAGCTACGTAGTCGTTCCTTCGATCATAAGCTCTAGATCAAACTTCCAAGCTTCTTCTATCAGTTGCTCGCTTACAACCAAGGAAGTGAGAGATGCGGTTTGGGATTTCCTGCTTAACGCATCCGCCACTACATTGGCCTTGCCAAGGTGGTACTGGATCTCACAGTCGTAGTCCTTCACCGATTCTAACCATCGTCTTTGTCTCATGTTCAGCTCCTTCTGGGTGAAGAAATACTTCAGACTCATGTGATTGCTGAAGATCTCACTCTTTTCACCATAGAGATAATGTCACCATATTTTCAACGCGAAGACTACCGCAGCCAACTCTAGGTCATGAGTGGGGTAGTTCTTTTCATGTTTCTTCAGTTGCCTTGAGGCATAAGCGACTACTTTACCTCTCTGCATTAACACGCCACCCAATCCTATTGGGGATGTGTCGGTGTATACCACTATTCCTCCGGTGCCATCTGGAATGGTCAAAACTGGCGCCATTACCAATCGGTTCCTTAACTCTTGGAAGCTTTTCTCGCAAGCATCATTCCATTCAAACTTTGTGCCTTTCTTTGTCAACTTTGTCATGGGCAATGAGATGCGCGAGAAATTCTCAATAAATCGGCGGTAGTATCCGGCTAAGCCTAAGAAGCTTCGGATCTCAGTGGCATTCTTTAGAGTCTCCCACTCGACAACCACCTTCACCTTGTCTGGGTCTACCTTAATGCCGTCTTTGGTGACGATGTGCCCCAAGAATCCAATTTGGTGAAGCCAAAATTCACACTTGCTGAACTTGGCGTACGGTTGATGCTCTCGCAATCGCTACAACACAAAGGTAAGATATCAAGCATGTTCCTCTTTGCTCTTGGAGTACACCAGAATGTCATCAATAAACATGATGACGAACTTGTCCAGCACATCATGGAACACTCTGTTCATCATATCCATGATGTTGTTGGGGTGTTGGTTAACCCGAACGATAGTACTAGAAACTCATAATGCCCATATTGAGTTCTAAACGCCGTCTTGTGGATATCACCGCTTTTGATCTTCAGTTGGTGGTATCCAGACCTAAGATCAATTGTGGAGAAAACTCTTGCTCCCTGCAGTTACTCAAATAGGTTGTCAATGCGCGGCAACGAGTATCAATTCTTGATCGTCAGCTTATTCAGTTCCCGGTAGTCGATGCACAGACGCATACTACCAACCTTCTTCTTTACGAACAGCACAGGTGCTCCCCAGGGAGACACGCTAGGTCGTATGAATCCCTTCTTAAGCAAGTCTTATAGTTGGACATGCAGTTCTTTCAACTCAATAGGTGCCATTCAATATGGTGCCTTAGAAATTGGTGCCGCACCAGTAATCAGATCAATTACGAATTCTGTCTCGTGATTAGGCGATAGCTGGGTTAGATCTTCTGGAAAGACGTCAAGAAATTCTCTAATGACATCGAGCTCTTCCAAAGGCTTTATCTTTGCCTCGGTATCCATTACCATGGCCAAATAGCCTTGACACCCATCATCCAGCAACTTTCGCACCTAGAGAGCGGATAAAGTTATTCTCTTAGTCTTCCTCATCGGTTCACTTTGGTAGGTGAAAACCGAGCCATCATTTATCCTGAATGTGATCTTCTTCTCCGCAAACATGACGTTCTCTCTATAGGCGGATATCCAATCCATGCCTAGTATCACGTCAAAGTCCTTCATATCAAATTTGATCAGATGTGTGGCTAGGTTCTTCCCACAAATCTCTATCGAACATGGGTTATAGACTTTCTCTAGGCTCACGACACTACCCATCGGTGTATTGACTACTAAATCGTGCCCGATGTCTCTTGGTTGTACAGTCATCCTACTCATAAAGGTGGTGGAAACAAAAGAGTGGGATGCGCCCGAGTTGAATAGTACTCGTGCGGGGACGGATGAGACAATCAGGGTACCTAGAGTTCGTATAGATTTTAAATCTCTTGCATATACTAGGGTATTTTCTATAATTTAGTAGTGTTCAGTGGATTTACCTATCATTACATCGGGGTTTACCTCCGCTTCTTCATTAGTCAGCACGAATACCTTTCCTCGAGTTCGATTGTCCCGTGGCTGAAAAGGTCGAGTGTGGGACTAGTTTGGCGAGTAAGTGTTATATCCACGATGCATGCATTCTCTGGCCATATGTCCTGCTTTGTGGCACACATAGCATCTGTTAGATAGAGTGGCCGTTGATGAGGCTTGGCTCACTTGGCTCATGGTGGGTCGGGCTGGCGAAGCTACTATTGTCGCTTGACTTGCAGTTGGTTGGGCAAGTCGGTTATAAGTGGGGCGGAAAGGATTCTGGCCTACACCTGGCCTACGATATAGAGTCGGATTGGGGCTCGAACTAGCTCCTTGGAAAACCTTGTTCGGCCAACCGAAGTTCTGGTAGTTGCTTGGCCTCTTGCCCAATCCGGGCGATGTTGTAGCTTTCTCTTTCTATTTCTCTTTCAACCTGTCTTCCATATCTTCGTCTTGTCGACCATTTGAGCGTAATCCCGAATATCCATAATTGACAAGATGGACCCGATCTCTGGTATGACTCCCTTCTCAAATTTCTTCATCTTATTGACTTCCCCTTTCAGGTGTTCTGAAGCAAAGTGGAACAGATCTTCGAACTGCTGCTAATAGTCCAGCACCGACTTGGTTCCTTGCACAAGTGCAGAGAACTCAGCTTCCTTCCTGTACCTAAAGCACTCTGGGAAGTAGTTCTTGAAGAAAACATCTTTGAATTGTTCCCAGGTAGGATTTGGATGAGCGGCTTTGAGATTAGGCTTGGTGGCCTTCCACCATGCTTTAGCCTCATTCTGTAGCTGATAACCTGCACATATTAGCTTTTGCACATCCGTACATTCAAGCACGTCGAATGCCTTCTCCAGGGCACTAATCCACTGTTCTGGTTGCATTTCCTTAGAAGTTAACTTGGAAAACATGGGCAGCTGGAGTTTCTTGAATCTCTCCATCACCTTGGCTGTAGAGTTTTCCGCTAGATGTTGAGGCACAAGTGGTGGAAAAAGTATTGGTCAGTTGGGTGGTGGCGGTGGTACTGCTCGCTCTTCCATCATGGCCTCAAATTGTGTAGACATTTGGCCCAGCAGCTCCTATTGTTGCTGCATGGTCCACATCATGTTGGTTGTTGTGACAAATTCTGAGACGATCCACAGCCTGCCTGGTCGGGTCGACCTGCACAAACAAACCACAAGAAAGACAAAGAAGTGTTGGCCTGAGCCAGTTAGTACACTCTGATGCCTAAGTTAGAGCTTGCAACAGATAAAATCTCAAGCCAAAGAGCTTTAAGCAAGAAGCAGTGACGTGCCCATACCTTGGCTGGGAATGGCTATTTATAGCTTTTAGATACTACATGGTACTCAAGCTTTACCTGTTTATGGATGATAATGTTGGTTTCATGTCATCCTTGGTGGCATGATGTCTGATTGACACGTGTGTAACCTAGGGTCACACGGAAAGCATGATCAGGGTCATGCGTAAAACATGCCCCTATCCTGACCATGGTTCCTTGTTGGGTTGAGTTGGACGTTAACTACGGTTAACCGGGATTATCCTGAGGTCTAACAACCGATCTGATCTTTTGGTTCGGTGTGTGGGTCGTAGCTGACCTGATCGTCCATGTGTATTGTGGGGATTGGTCCAGGTCAATTATGACCCATCAGTGGTCATGAAGGTATTCATCTCTCTAGCTGCTGTACCTGGCTGAGGTGCAGCATCAGTGGCTTGGGCAGCCATCGGTACCCTCGATGAGGTAGCCGACACTTTAAAATTTTGAGCTTCGGTTCTATCTGGCAGCTCAACTTCCGGGACATTTCGAGGGCGTCTTCCTCGACGACCACCTTGGTTGGATCTAGTGTTGACCATGATTGCTTTTCTTGAAGAAGCTACACGTTCAATATCTCCAACGCTCTTAACGGGGTCAACAAATAATTTCTAACTATCACATGTACATTACCTATTCCACAGTTCCAGTGAAAATCATGTTGTCATCCCAGTAAGGTGTATTATTTGTTTAAGGTCTTTTTTTTTTTTTTTTTTGTTATTTGTTTTATGTTTGAGGGGTGTTTTATGCTGTGATATGTTATGCATGATATTATGTTGAAAATTTATTTCAACAGAAATTTCTAAATTTTATACTTGCGTCTAGGATGCAGGTCTCTCCAACTTCATCCTGGTGATAAGAGCCTGCACGTAAAGGTATCCTATGTCACTTCTAACCTCGTCAGCTAGGGATAGGTAGATGGCATGACCCTCGGGTCCACTAGTATCTGCAAGTGCTAAGTAGACAATCAATTGATTAGCACGGGACTGTATCTCTTATATCCAAGCTAGTCTCTTCCTTAGTCGTCTAATGTAAAGCATATTGTTGGGGTCTCCAAGCCAGAACAACGTGACAAGGTCCTGTCATGGAGAATTTCTAAGTATCAGGTCACTATGGCTACTCAACTTAAAATTAAGTGCGACACTATAGGTAAATTAAGAAATATAGATAGGAAATTAAATAGGCTAGCTCGAGGTTGCTCACTGTGTTCTAGTACCTGTGGGGTTCTTATCTTGCTCAGTAGCCTATTAGGTCTAATCATTGTTGGGCTAGGCTATAGGCATGGTAGGGCCTACTTACAGGCACAAAATTTTAGGTAATGCCTAAGTTTCCCAAGATTCTACAACCACACAATTTGATACACCTATGTATCTATGTTCAAGTTTGCACAGCATCACACATACAGTGGTTCATACACACATGTATATAAACATATAACATTTAAATAATTAAGTGTACACATTATGGTTGAAATAAGACATTAAAAAATTTTTATTTCCTTAAACCACTCACTCCTCATTTTAGCAGTTTGTTCCCATGTTGTTTCCTCCTTTATTGCTTCACTTTTATTAATTATTTTATATTATTATTTTATACATTTTTTTATTCACATAATTATGTAAATGTTGCAATTGTGTTTATTATACTGTTTTAGGGTGGAAATCATAGGCCCATAAGTATTTATCTCAAAATTGCTGAAATTTCCATTCTCTGGGAGATTCTCTGGGTGTTAGGCCCCATCGCCTAGAGAATCGGGGCCCAGGCTATAAAAGTCCGAGAGTTGTCATTTTCACTTCTAAATCTTCCAAATCCATAGGGTAGAGCTCTAAGGGCTTGTTTGACCACTTCTACATCAAATCCACGTGTTTTCACAGGTCCCCCGCGCACCTACGCGAATTTAGGGTAAATTTCTTACACTTTTCTCCTATTTTGGACTGCTGTCCACAATTTTCTTGTCTTTTTGGTTTAAAACTATAGATTTTTATGCCCTAATTTTATTTTTACTTTCTATTCTTGCTTGCAGCACCATGTCCACAAATGGTAGACAAAGTATGGCAAGGAAAGCAGTGACACGCAAGCGGCTGTGGTCAGATCCCTCAACTTCTTCACCATCTATAGTACCTATTGCCACACCAGGAGAGGATTCCTCATCCGAGGAACCAGAGTTTGATCAGTTTTGGTTCTCTAGGTTTGAGCACTCAAAGGACTGGGCAAAATTTAAGTCCAAGGATATAGTGAATGGGAGGATGATGTAGGTGGATGACTTCCACCAATATGGGCTATATTCTAGGTTTAATGCCCTAGGCTGGGCATCGCTGCTGTCACCCACACAGCCATGCTACCCAAACCTGGTTCGGTACTTCTACTGTAACCTTGTACTAGCCTCTGGGGTGCAAGGGTTTGGTCTAGAGAGCAAGGTGAAGGGAGTTGACATGAGATTCACCCCTGCCCTCTCGACAGAGATATTGGGACTGCCAACACAGGTGATAAATGCTATTACAAGCCTCGGGTAGATATCTCTGATATGTTTTCTCTAGAGACCAGGAGGATAGTGTTCAAGGCATTGACTGGATCAAATGGGGTTCCAAAATCTGAGGCTGACTACAAGCCTACACCTAGGATCATTAGCAGATGCATCTCCTACAACATATATCCAAAGGGTGGTAACCGGGGTAGTATTTCTATGCTCCGGGCTTATATCACTTATTGTCTATTGGGGGCTGGTAAGGCGGGTCCGGTGATAAACCTCCCATATTTGTTGATGCAGGTAATGCTCTATCATGCACAAAACCCGTCTGATGGGAACCTACCCTATGGAAAGTTCCTAACCCTAGTGTTTCAGTATTTTGGAGTTTCTCTAGTTGGAGAGTATACAGATGGGGATAGGTCAAGACCTATTAGCAAGACCTCGATCTAGAAGATGAAGATGCAGGGGGAGCCTGAGAGTGATCCAGAGGGTGGCGAGATGGAGATAGAGTAGGAGCAGGAACAGGAGGTTGGCTTAGATCAGCAGGGTGGCCTAGAGGGTACTAGAGCACAGTTCATAGATCTACCCTCCTATGAGCCGACCGGTGCTACTAGTTCTCAAGTGCCAGAGTCCTATGGGTGGTCTGACATGATGGCACAGTTTCAGGGCCTCTACACCCAGCTTACACAGATGTCGACACGGATGGATCAGAGCTTCACTTCCTTGGAGGGGAGAGTAGGTCCAGGGGAGCAGCGCTTAGACTTCTGGGACTCCTACTATCGCATCGACTCCCGATAAACTCAACCTCAGCCGAGCGACATACCTCCCCAGGAGTAGCCTTCCAGCACCAGTTCATATTTAGCTAGACTTGATGTAGTTTCTCTCTTCTTTTTTTTTTATATCATGGTTTATGTAGCTTATTTTTTGTTCCAATAAATGTATTTGGAAGTAGTACTTACATTGGAACTTTATGTAGTGGCTTCGGCCACAATTTATCCTTTATTAATGTTCAATGTATGTGTTTTATCTTTTATTTATATTTATCCCTCCCCCTGTAGCTTTTAATTATTGGATGTTTTATTTTCTTGAAATTTATTATTCCTATTCCGCTGTCTGTAAATGTAGAAAGAGCTTCACGCACTGATACCAAGCTCTTTCACACCCCAACACCCCCTGGGAGGATTAGGTAGGTGACCCGAATTGCAACCCAGCAATCTTCCAAATCCCACGGATCTAGAAGCAGTTAATCCATTCACAGACATACACATCCACATAATACATCATATGACACTTAGAGTGCTGCGGAAACTATGATTTCATTAAAACATTTAAAAAGATAAGTAGTACAGAAAATGATAATATATACATAGCTGTCTCTGATCATTCCCTCGCCCATACCCACTGATAAAACAGTAAAACTTATATCTACCATATACAAAAGAAATATATATAGGGCAAGGTATCCCAAGCCCCAAAAAGAATAAAACTAAAAGTAAAAACGAGGAAAAACTCCTACCAAAAATAAAAAGGAGTTCACAAGACAAAAAGCATCAACAACAACACCCTTCACAAGTCATCTTTAGTAGTCACCGAGAACACTCGCACCATCGATATGACCTCCGTCTGGGTCCACACCAATATAGTAATAACCACTATGGCTCTCCTCCAGGTAATAAGCCTCCCCGTCGCAGTGACATCCACCTGCAGAATCATCTAACAAAAAACATGTATAACAGAGTGTGAGCTCCACCGAGCCTATGAATGAAACACATCATCATGCATGAATATGCAATCACAACCATTGGATTGTGAGGGTTGTTCGTGTTTGCAAGTTGGGTACAACCTTGTAGGGGTAGATTAACCTATTGGTGTTACTATTTATGATCTATGTAGGGGATATTTGTTCGTTACTTTTGTGATTCAAAGTGCAGTGAGAATTGACTTAAAACTTAAAAAGGTGAGTGAGACCCCACAAAACCTATGTATTATTTTCATATACAAATATCTTTTCTTTGATTTATTGTTTTATGAAATTTCACGATTTGAAACAATATAAATATTTGTGCATAATTGTTTTGAAGTCACCTTTGAAGTACTATGCTTGTTTTGAAACCTAACTTGATTTCTATGGAAAGAATGCATGGTTGTGACTTTATCAAAAGCATGATGAGACTTGATATTTTATGATATATATATGACTTGAATGTAATATCGTTGGACTGTAACCCTTCCAATAGGGGATTATGTGTTGGGGTGGATTGTTGAGCACAGGAGTGAGGCAAGAGCGTGACGTTTAAGGACATGGTCCAGTTCTATGAGCCAAGAGCTCGAAGTTCGCAATTTCATTGTGTTTGGGTATGTGGACTGTGGGGTGAGGCCAGGGCATGACATTTAAGGAACCACTAGCTCGAGACTCTCAAAATTCATATTTAAAATCATCTCCAAATTCTCACATTTTATATTTAAATTATATATTTCAATCTTAGTGCTCAGATTCTGCCAGAATCTACGCAACAAAATTAAAATATACAGAACTACCATATCCCGAACCTAATTTATTCCAAACTTTTCCAGTATGAAACTAGACAAAAAAAAATAATGATTCACACCAAATTTCAAATTTGAAAACCAAGTATTAATTGGGCTTTCATCATTTCCCATTTTAGGTTCAAATTCTGCCATGACATCAGACTAGTCCCAAATTTTCATTCAGATGGGATAGCAAACGAAATTGGATGGGTCAAAAATTTGGGACAGTATTCCATCTATATGTTATCCATGTCCAAAACCGTACATTGAAGCAAGATAACCTTAAAACTCAAATCTCCTATATTCAAATGACTCTGAAATAAAGCATGAAAATGGGACAATGTATACCTTCTAAAAAATGACAAGTCCAATGAAGCCTTTTCTCTTGTTCTTGCGTGAAACCCTCTCTTCCTCTCTCTTTTTCTCCTTCTTTGGTTCCTCTTCATATCTTCTTTATTTCTTCTTCTTCTTTTATTCTTTATTTCTTCTTTATTTCTTGGAGTGGGTTTCAACTCCCCTTTAATAAAACTTTAAGTTTTAATCTCCCAATTCCTTTTACAATTTATTAATTCTCTCCCTTCCTTTATTTTATCTCAACTTCTCAAGTACACCTTGACAAAGGGAATCTCACTTTTCCTTTCAATATCGATCTATAGTCCCCAAGTCAAAAGTTAATATTGGGTGGGGTCCACCATGCTGCTCAAGGTAAAAGAAAAATAATACCCTTTAATTGTTTCACTTAAGAATTGATCTATAAACGTCTTTAATTCCATATTTGGCCCTAACCACTAGGCTAACCTACTTAGATGATAATATAATTATAAATAAAAATATTTAGATATTAGTAGCATATAATCATGCACAAGGAAAATAAATAAATAAATAAATAGACAAGCATACCCTACACTAACATAAATAAAATACTAGCAAGGTTTTTACCTCTACTGTGCATGCTAACAACTAAAATTCCACCCTTCATTGGTCCACTAGTACAGATTCTGCACACAAATTAAAAAGTCCAAATTACCCCTGTATTTGGGCACGGGTATTACATCACTACCAGGCAAAACATCCAGTTCCTCCAGACTAGAAAATGGGTGAATTACCTGTCTGTGTGCCAATCTGTATCTCTTAACAGAATAAAATGGGTCACAATATGCATCAATATCATTCCTTTTATATGTAACACATGCTGCTACATGTTTACAAGGGATTCCTGTAGCTTCCCAAACTCTACAAGAACAAGTCTTGTTTACTAAATTCGCTTCAAATTTAGTAATCCCTTCTAAGACTTCAAATTCATAATCTGAAGCTGGAATAGTCTTACAGTCTCTAACTTTTTTGTTGACAGCCTTGAGTCTCTTCTTAATGGCAGGTGTCACCTTCCCCTCCATGGGCAATGCCTGTGAATACTTCTTGTGAAACCTTCTCATCAATTTCACCTTAATCTCATCAACTAAGGTTAGAATTGGCTTGCTCCTCACATCTCCTATCCATTGATTGAAGGACTCTGTCATGTTATTGGTTATATGATCACTCTTACAGGAGAAATCAAATGCTAGTCATATGCATCCTTGTCAGCTAATTGTATCTTCTTCATTGCTTTTGGAAAGAGAAACTCATTTGGTGCTTTGGCTATAGCCCAAAACTAGGTCTTCAACCATAGACCAGGAAATCTTTCCTTGAAATTGTTGTAGATGTGTCTACAACAATTCCTATGATTGGCATAAAGAAAGACTTCAGTAATTACATCTTGCAAGCCCTATAGCAAATTTAGATACAATATTAGGAATATATCATATTAACAGATATTGTAAACTAGATATATAAAAGTAAAAGTAACTTTTCAAATTATTACCTTTTGTTTATCTGACATAAATGTCAAGCCAATTGCATTCTGGTCCAATCGAAGTGCTTCTTCTAAGTTATATAGAAACCAACTCCAACTATTTATTCTCCACTTCAACCACACTGTATGTAATGGGAAACAACCCATTGAAATTGCAAATAATAGTATTCCTCCATATCTGCCCTTTAGATGACAACCATCTAGACCTATAAAAGGTCAGCAGCCATCAATAAAGTCTTTCTTGCATGCATCAATACAGATAAACACCCTTTTAAATTTTGGACCCTCTGAAAAGTCATGTCTCTCATAGGTTTGAGTAAAAATACAGTACCAGGGTTCCTATCTCTCAAAAGATTCTTATACATGGGTAATGTTGCATATTCCTTCTTATGCATTAGCTCACTCTCTCTCTCTTCACAATCAACCTTGCCTTGTGGCATTGCATCCAACCTACTTTTATTCCATACAACTCTCTAATCACATCCACCATGCTCTTAACCCTCATATCAGGGTCTGTCCTCAACCTAAATTCAAGCTTCTAAGCAATCCATTTCTCAGATGCATTACTGTTTTTTCCAACTCTTTTACAGGTATGTTGTGATTTGAGTGTCTTGATCATAAAAGTTCTTTTATTATGAGAATTGATGCATGAACCCTCCATGGGCAACCATCTGCAGCACATGTGGCTGTTACCTTATCCTTCTCATTTTTGGTTTTCAATGTATCAAAACCCCTTCTGATAGCATACTCACTGCAGCCCTAAAGTGGTGCACATCATTAAATAATGATTCCAAGCCAAAGTCAATATCTGCATCATTATTTACGTCAAACTCTTTGTCAAATTGCCCATGATATTCATTAGAATCATATTCTGATGAGTTTTCTTCATCCATGTCAACATCTTCTTCTTCCGCTTCATAATTTTCATCTGCCTCCCCCCCTTCCTCTTCCTCTGATGTGGCATTGAGTTCCCTATCAAAGTCATCTTCTAATTCCTTGTCACTTTCATCATCTGCTTGATTTCCATAATCTTCATCATTTCCATAATCTTCTTCATTCCCTTGATTTCCATAAACTTCTTGATTTTTATTAACACTTCCTCTGATATGTTCTTCATTCCATTCATTTCCATAATCTTCTTCATTTGGATTATCACTTCCTCTGTTGTCTTCTTCATTCCCTTTATTCCCATAATTTGGGTCTTCATCATCTAATCTCATCAAACGACTTCCGGTTTTATCAGTTGTCCTAATGTTAGCACAGGCATCACCTGAAGTGCTACCTCTTCCACTAGCATCTGCATCCATATTACTGGGCATTCTTAACCCAATAAATTCACTCCTATTACTTACACAAGCAATGGCATTGCTCTAAGTTCCAGTAGCACTACTTGATACCCTACCAGCAAAATTAATAGAAATACCCCCTCTTCTCACAGGTTGCTTTCCAAACCTACTTGTCCCAGTCCTTGGTTCATTTAATCTGGGAACCAATAAACTAGGAAAGTCATTAATTGTATTCCCATCAACTACAGACTCAGAGACTTGTAATTCATGCATAAATAAACACATCCTCTCTACTTTCTTATACAAACACAGTAATTGTATCAGAGTCTCATCACTATAACCTCTCTCTTGAGCTTGATTTGGTAATATACACCTCACACTAAAATATATTGTATGTGTAGACACCTCATTTTCTCACCCAAAGACCTCCCTGACGATGATAAGTATCCCTTGAGCTGAGAGACTTTGTATCTATGGATTTAGGAGGTTTTTCATGCTCCATAACAAGTCCACCAAATCGTCCATACCAAATGACCAAAATACCCTTAAAAAGAAAAAGATGATAATAAGTAGTTATTAATCCCAAAAATGTGCCAAAACACCTGAATAACGGATTATTTCACCATACCTAAATTTGGTATGAAAATGAACTCATTTCCCCCTTCATTGGGAGAAGGTTCTATTTTTTGACAAGTGGGACCCGCACTAGAGGCAGTCTATGTTGGCTAGTACTATCCCAATTTTCATACCAAAATGTAGTATGTGAAATAAGGAGAATAATAGCTTTTTAAGCACTCAATTCGGACATACAGATCAAAAGTTATAAGCATTTGGACATTCCAAACTAACCCTGGATGGGCTAGGCCCAACCCAGTACACTTTGGAAACTAGTCTAGTCAAAATAGAACTAGAAAAAGTAGCACATAATGCACAATCAACATCCAGACTAGAGGTCAAAAATCAAACGGTCCAAACCGTCATCGAGTTGACCTAGTGTCAATATCGATGAGCCATTTGATATTGTTGTGTCACGCCCCCACTCCACTCAAGGAACAAAGCACAGTCAAGGGGTGACTAGGATGACACGTGTCATCCTCTTTCTTACCAAGATCAATGATACAATGTCCTAGTCCATAGTCAACAGTCAAGGACAAGCATAATGATTACAATTTATAGAAGAGGAAACAATATTCCATTCAAAATAGATTAAATACAAGCGGAAGCTACATAAATAGCTGTTACTATATGTTCAACTGGTTAGGTGATACAATAATAGTTTAACACTATTTGTCGACTAACCATGACGTAACTACTCAAAAGAATAATAAATATTATAGATAAATATTCATAATGGGCACAAAGCCCCAAAAGAATGAAAAAAGGGATTATCCCCAACAATATCACGGCTCGTAGGCACAATCATCACGGGGGCATCCATCGTCGTGTTCCTCCAACGCATCCTCAGGTTCCTCCATGCCAATACCATCGTAGTCTGCTAGCTGGGCCTCAAGATCAGCCAGGTATCCACCATTTGCATCAAAATCTAAAAGAGTATGTACACAAGTGGTTAGCTCCACTGAGCCAGTGAAGGAAAAGGGAATGCACAAATACACAATCACACATAGTCCATGATGAATGTAATATTAAATAGATTTTCCACCTAACAAACAGTTTAAGTCGGGGGTAAATGCTACTATGATAACTCAGGAGACACTGTGGGTCACTTAACTTATCGCCACAATGAAACCTTTATTATCACTAGGGAGCCTACGCCAGTCGAAGCCTCCAAGGCCACCCAGTGGGGGACCCCGATGATCGGTGATCATCCCTGACCCGGTCTCTCTCCCCCATAGGCAACAAGGAGCCCCGATCACCCAACACCTAAACCCCTGTTGGTAAGGGTCGTAGCATGAGGAAGTGAATCCTAGCCGCAGATATACTACATGCAATTCCTATCGTCCCGAGAGGTATTCCAGGTGCATCAACATCTCATTCCACCTAGTACCTGAGTACCAGCATGGCACAGCACATACAGGGCAGGATGACAATCAATAACTCTCATATTCATTTCTGGGGTTCCAGCACTAGCATAACCGGTACCATAACCCGATACAATAATGTAAGGTAAACATAATCACATTGTATCAATTCGTAAGCAACATAGTTTATATGCAAAGATGCAGCATGTTCATAATGGATGCAAGCATATGAGCAATTATATGATTTATGTATATATAACAAGCCCAAACATCACCAAAACCCACTCACAGTTTGCTTGATTGTTTCTCGGGGTGTTTGATAAGATTTGCCTCGGGGCACGCATTCTCGTATAAATTACGAAGTCTGGGGATGTGTGAGAATAATGTTAGAAGAGTATAGGTGGGTCCCATGAAGGGTTCTGACAATTAGTTTAAAGTTTAAGTTAAGACAGTACGAACGGACGCAGGGACAGAGGCAACTAGGTGAGTCCGTTCCTGGCTCCGTCCAAGCACATAGTGAAAATAGATGGGACGGATTCACAGAAGGAACCTCTAGGCGAATCCGTTCGTGCATCCATCCAGACCCTAAGACATTCCCGAGAGCGAATGGAACTACGGACGGAACCACTTAGGTTAATCCATGCCTGGCTCCGTCCCAACCAGTCAACCAGGTTATACCGAACGGATCAATGGACGGAACCATGATGATGGATCCGTTTGTGGATCCGTCAAATCTCTTTTCGAGACTTGGAAGGATTTCCACCTCCAGCCTTCCATACATGAGACCACATGGTTCCTAGGCTTAGGGTGGTGAGTCCCAAGCTTCGTTAGGGTCCAAAGCACCTAGCCCAACATGGGCCTTAGGAGATTTTAAGGGATTTGTAACCATCTCCAGGGTTTCCCATCCCTAAGTTTAGGTCTTAAGGCTTAGAACAGTAGTCCAAGCCATTCAAGTCATGAAAGGCATCAAGAGAGAGAGAGAGAGAGGTAGGTCTCTATTTAGGGACACAAAGAGAGGTATTAGGTTTCCAAAAGGAAACCCTAAGCTGGAATTGATCCCAAGGGGATTCCCAAGTTCAAAATGGAAAGAGAGGGAGAGGGGAATGGCACTCACCAGCCTTGATGAGCCAATAGAAGGGTTCCACCTCCAATAGCTCCCTCTAATCACCTTCTCCTTCAACTTCAATGCCCTCCAAGCCCTCAACATTTTTGGTTGGTAGAGAAAATGTAAGAGCCCTAAATGGCTAGGCTAAGCATTTATAACGATGCTCCCACTTAGGGCCTGTTTGGCTGGTGTCTTTAAGAGTCAAAACTCAATTAAATGCCACCATAGGCAAGTAGGTCCACCTATATAGCATATGTACAATTCAAAGAGACCAAGGGTGGGGTCCACCTTGTCTGGGTGCATAGGTAGGATGCTCAGGGCATGGGGTGTGGGTCTCACACGAGAAAAACACCCAAAAGCCAGAAATAGCACAGACGGATTCACGGGCGGAGGCAGTCTTGTGAGTCCGTTCGTGACTCCATCGCTGCTATAAAGGCAGAACCTTAAGGAAAGTTGTTGGGCTTTGGCCCATACTTCAAGGCCACAGAGGGGAGGGTACACTAACATACATCAAGGCAGTATCTTACCCCTCGACCGTCACGACATGTCCTTCGTGATCCCGAAGAGTTTCCTAACTACGATGCTAAGCTCATCGCTGAGTGAGGTATCTAAATGTGGGGACACAGGAAACGCCTTCCGGTACTCTTCACTCCGGGGACTCGTGCTAGGAGGGTGGTAGATGAAATCACCATCAACAAATCTCCCCCACAGCCAGTTGAGGAACTTCTCTTTGTAGGTAGACCTGTGTATTGGTCAATGATCTTGTGGCTGGGTTTGACCACAAGTGAAAATAGTTTCCCAGCGTACATGGTAGCAATATCTACACGTCACAAGAGAGAGAAACTATAATTAAATAGTAAATTTGGGCACGGATGTAACATGTTGAATAGAATCCTCTGAATATTGACATGCAATCGACAATAAAAATTATTTCTTCGATAGTTAAGCCCCTCCACTCGATGTCGAATGATGTTCTTCGACACCACTTCAATGTCATCTAACCTTGGATCGATGTCGGATGAAGCTAAGAAAGTGGTAGATTTAAGGTTGTTAGTTTATGTTTGTGGAGTAACTTCATAGCCATTTTGAGTTATCTTACAATTAGATTTTTGAGAAGCTTAAAACATAAGAAAGGTAAATATTTGAATTAACATCCATATCCAATTTTAATCATATCATTACGATATCAGAGTTGGAAGTTATGACTTGATCTTCAAGGTTGGCGTGTGTGCTGTAAAGAAAAGTTGTGTCTGCATATCATATATCTTAAATATATATTTTGGGGTACTTACATAGAGATTTAGCTCTTGGTCAAAACGTAAAAGTTTTAGCCCTTTGAGTCCTCTGTACATAGAAAAAATAATCGGATCAAACGAAGGTCGGACGAAGAAGTTATGGCCATTTTATGAAGGTACGCAGCAGCAAATGTCGGTGTCGAGCTGTTGTTGACCGACACCATGTCGATGTCAACTCAAGGCATGCAAATGTCGAACAGAGTCATTCTAATATCAATTTTTACGAATACGAAGTGCATTTAACCTTACATATTTGATGGATTTTGATTCCTATCACGCCCCTATTTGGAAGATATAACTCATTTATGGACACTATTTGTAATACCCATGCCCAAAATACAAGGGTAATTTGGACTTTTCACTTTGTGTGCAGAATCTGTACCAATGGACCAATGAAGGGTGGAATTTTGATTGTTAGCATGCACACTAGAGGTAAAACCTTGCTAGTATTTTATTAGTATTAGTGCAGGGTATGCTTATTTATTTATTTATGTTTCCTTCTTTGTATATGGTTATATGTTGCTAGTATCCAAATATATTTATTTATAAGTTTATTAATATCTAAGAGAGGTTAGCCTAGTGGTTAGGACCCCATATGGATTTAAACAGGTCTAAGGATCAATTCTTGAGGGAAGCAATTGAAAGGAATTTTATTTGTTTTGCTTTGGATAACTTAGTGGACACAATATTGACTTTTGACTTGGGGACTATAATCCATATTGAAAGGAGAAGAAAGATTCTCTTTATCAAGTGTATTTGAGAAGTTGAGATAAATTAAGGGAAGAGAGAGAATGAAGAAACTTAAAGTTTAATGAATTAATAAACTGTAAAATAAATTAAGAGATTAAAACTTAAAACTTAATTAAAAGGGATTTGAAACTTATTTCAAAAATAAAGAAGAAGAAGTAAAGAAGAAATAAAGAAGCATTGAAGAAGAAAAAATAAAGATCAAATAAAGAAGAAATGAAGAAGAAGAAATAAGGAGAAAAAGAGAGAAGGAGAGACAGTTTTACGTAAGAGCAAGAGAGAAGAGGATTCATTTTTTTGTCATTTTTATTTGAAGGTATATATTGTCATTTTTCTTATACTCTATGTCATGGTCATTTGAATATAGGAGATTGAGTCGTATGGTTGTATTGTTACAGTATACAGTTTTGGACAGATTCTATCTGCTGATAGAAAAATAATTGTATTTCTTAATCGGTAAGGATTTTGGACCCCAATTTTGGTGGGATTATGAATGACATGTAGATAGAATATTTTTTCAAATTTGAGGCCCATAAAAATTTCGTTTGATATCCCATCCAAATGAGAACTTGGGACCAGTCTGCTGTTTTGGCAGAATTTGAACCTGAACTTGGGAATAATGAAAGCCCAACTAATACTTAGAATTTAGACTTGAAATTTAGTGTGAATCATTATTATATAGTCTAGTTTAATAAAAAAAATTTGGATTAAAATAAGTTTGGGATATGGTATTTACGTATCTTTTAAATATGTTGCGCAGATTCTGGCTGAATCTGTGCCTTAAGATTGAAACAAATGATTTAAATATGAAATATGAGAATTTAGAGATGATTTTTGGTGGAGATCTTGGTATTAGGGTAAATTAGTCCCCTATAAATTTTTAGAGTCTCCAGATATGTACAAGTGGGGGGAATATTGCAATTTGAGGGCTGCCCGTGTTTACAAGTTGGGTACAGCTTTGTAAGGGTACATAAACCTATTGATTTTGCTATTTATGATCTATGTAGGGGATATTGGATCATTATTTTTGTGATTTGAAGTGCAGTGAGAATTGACTTAAAACTTGCAAGGTGAGTGAGACCCCGCAGAACCTATGTATTATTTTTATATATAAATTTCTTTTCTTTGATTTGTCATTTTATGAAATTTCATGATTTGAGACAACATAACTATTTGTGCATAATTATCTTGAAGTGTATTTTGAAGTATTATGCATGTTTTGAAATATAATTTGATTTCTATGGAAAGAATGCATGATTTTTACTTTAATAAAAGCATGATGAGACTTGTCATTTTATAAGATATGATTTGAATGTAATATTGTTGTACTGCAACCCTTCCAACAGGGGGTTGTGTGTTGGGATGGATTGTTGAGCACAGAAGTGAGGCAAGAGCATGACGTTTAAGGACATGGTCCAGTTCTGTGAGCCAAGAGCTCGAAGCTCACAATTCCATTATGTTTAGGTATGTGGACCGAAGGGTGAGGCAAGAGCGTGACGTTTAAGGAACGTGGTTTTCCCTCCATAGGAGCCCGTTACCGGTTCTGTGAGCCAAGAGCCTGAGTCCCATCCTATTGATTATATTGATGATATGTTGATTTTTAGTAGTGTCACTTTATGAACCTGCTGAGGCTATTAATTAGAATTGGTATTATGAACGTTTGAACTCATGGCATGTTTTATTGGAATTTGTGATATTTTCAAATTTCTATAACATATATTTTGAGATTTATTATATTTCTGGATATGCATTTGTTTATCGCTATTTATGTTCTGTTTCCCCTTACTCATTGAGTTTTCCCAAGCTTACCCCTTTATTTAACCACACAGAGAACGAGAGTCAGGAGCCATGCGGATGTGATGAGTGCATTGGAGTTGTTGGAGGAGATGATACTCAGATTGGGGATGTTTAGAAAATTTATGGAATCATTTACTTTCTTTTATTTGGAATAATTGTAATGATTTTGGATTTGGATTTAACCTTGATACATGGTTTATTTTAATATTTGGATAGATGGATGTAGTTGGGATTTATTCCTACTTTTAGTTGTAGTGTCAGCAACTCTTTAGTTTTGAATATTCAAATTCATATTGATCGAATGTTGAATTTAACTATTTAAGTCTTTCGTTGTGTTATATGATGGTATTATTGAGGATTTATTTGGAGATTATGACAAATGGTTCAATTTTGGTTCATCTATCTAAAATCATTTCGATCTTGTGGATTTGTGTGACGACCCTTACCCCTAGGCCAATTTGGGGGCGTTACAGCGGTGGTATTAGAGCAGAGTTTTAGAGTAGAGTATGAACTAGAATTTGTGGGATAGGATCTTAGTCATAGAGATATTATACCTAGGATTAAATCTCTATCAATAGGGTAGTTTGTTTTGGTTTCCTGTGTACTAGAAATTTTGGTGTGGGTGTGATATATTGCGTTGGACTATAGTGTACCTCTTATTGTTAGGTACAATGCCTCCTCGTAGAGGACGCTCAATTCCTCCACCACCACCACCAGCTGAGGAGACTCTACCCCCACCACCACCTATTGTACCTGGGGTTACGTCACAGGATTTTATGGGAGCCTTTACAAATTTTATGAATTTTGTTCAACAACAGGCTACAGTTGGCGCTAACCAACCACAACCTGAGCAACAAGCCCCAAGGAGAGAGGATACCAGTAGGGTGATGGAAAAGTTTAAGAAATTGGGACCACTGGTCTTCAAGGGAGTAAGTACAGATCCCTTGTGGCCATCAGTTTGGTTTGACGAGATGGAGAAGATTTTTAGAGTCTTGGAGTGCACCGACCACCAGAAGGTCACTTGCGCCACATTCATGTTACAGGGAAAAGCTAATATGTGGTGGAAGACTTCTAGGTAGATTCTGGAAGCTCAAGATCCAGTAATTACATGGGCGAGATTCTTAGAAGTCTTCTACGAGAACTTCTTCCCTGAAATTCTTAGGGAGAGAAAGGAGTTGGAGTTTTTACATTTGACTCAAGGATCAGATTCAGTGATGGCCTACAAAAAGAAATTTGAAGAATTGGTTTGGTTTGCACCTACACACATTGATACTGATGCTAAGAAGACTAAGAAATTTTTTAGAGGTTTGAATCCCAATTGAAGGGATCAATCGTAGTATTGAAGCTGAGATCATATGCTGAGGTGCTAGAGAGAGCACTATTATTGGAGGATAGTCAGAGGGGTACTATACAGGGCAACTCGAGTAAGGTACAGGGAAAGAGGCCTATTGATAGTCAGCACTCTAGGGATGATAGACCCCAGAGGCATCAGAGGACTCACTATGAGTAGACCACACAGACTCCTTGTCGTACCTGTGGCAAGCATCACAGTGGGCTGTGTAGGCAGAATTCTGATAATTACTATAGATGTGGAGGACGAGGTCACATGGTAAAGGACTGCCCTACGTCATTACCTCATGAAGCACCACGGCTTGGACAACAAACAACACCATCGCAGAGGCAGCATCAGATACAACCATATGGGCAGTAGCAGATACCACTGAGGTTACCATATCAGGGGCAATGTCCACATCAGACACAGCAAGGACAACAACAGCCCTCGAGGCATCAACAAAAGCAGAAACATCAGACTGCACAGACAGTTGAAACACAAAAGGCTCAGGCTAGAGTTTTTGCTTTGATGACAGAGGATGTTGAGGCTTCACCCACAGTGGTTACAGGTAAACCTATATTTAAGGATTTGATTTACAATATAACTGGTGACTTCTTTGAGTGATTGAAGAATTGCATCTAAAACTAGGAAATGAAAACTAAAACTTAGAACATCTTTCAGGTGCACTGAACATTTCTATCATATCTGCCAATGTATTATTTGACTCGGGTTCGACACACTCCTTTCTATCTAAATCATTTTCTGAAAAGATTAGTGTTGACCCTAGACCATTGAAACCCTCCTTATTGGTAACCCTACCATCTGGAGAGAATTTGATTGCAGACACTGTGTTTGAGTCTTGTTTGGTTCAGATAGAGGGTAGAGAGATGCCAGCAAACTTAATTCTTCCAGACATGACAAACTTTGATGTCATACTTGGCATGGACTGGTTGTCTACTTACCATGCCAATATACAATGTTATGAGAAGGAAATAATTTTTAAACCCAAGAATGAGACTGAATTTAAGTTTAGTAGGTTAAGGATGGGTAAACCTGCATCGCCTCTGATATCAGCATCGCCTCTGATATCAGCAATGCGTGCAAGGAAGTTACTTGCTCAAGGTTGCCATGGATTTTTTGCTTCTCTAGTTGATTTAAAGAAAGAGGAGTAACAATTGGAGGATATTCATATCGTTAGGGACTTTCCAGATGTGTTCCCTGATGACCTTGTTGGGTTACCACCCAATAGGGAATTGGAGTTTACCATTGATCTAGTACCCGATAAGGCACCGATCTCTAAAGTACCATACCGAATGGCACCATTAGAATTGAAAGAGCTGAAAGACCAGCTGCAAGAATTATTAGAGATAGGGTATATTAGACCTAGTGTGTCTCCTTGGGGAGCACCAGTTTTATTTGTGAAGAAAAAGGATGGGACCTTGAGATTGTGCATCGACTGCAGAGAACTGAACAAGGTGACCATCAAGAACAGATACCCTTTACCCCGGATCGATGATTTGTTCGATCAGTTGCAGGGTGCAAGTGTCTTTTCCAAGATTGATTTGAGATTTGGGTACCATTAGTTGAAGATCAAGGGTGAAGACATACCAAAGACTGCATTCAGGACTCATTATGGCCATTATGAATTTGTGGTTATGCCATTTGGGTTGACTAATGCACCGGCTGTATTTATGGACTTGATGAACCGGGTATTCCATGACTTCCTAGATAGTTTTGTTATTGTGTCTATCGATGATATCTTGATATATTCCAAGAACAAGGAAGATCATGAGGAACATTTAAGGACTATACTGCAAAGACTCAGAGAAAAACAGTTGTATGCCAAGCTAAGCAAGTGGGATTTTTGGCTCAACCAAGTTGCATTTCTGGGTCATGTGATATCAGCTAGTGGGATTTCAGTTGATCCTGATAAAGTGAAGGCAGTTATAGATTGGGCCAGGCCAACCACAGTTACTGAGATTAGAAGCTTTTTGGGTTTGGCTGGTTATTACAGAAGGTTTATTAAAGGATTCTCCAAAATTGCTATACCTTTGACTAGACTTACCAGGAAGGGTGTGAAATTTGATTGGTCAGAGGAATGTGAGAAAAGTTTTCAAGAATTGAAGCACAGATTGGTGATAGCACTAGTGTTGACGATACCAGTAGGAACTGGAGGGATGGTTATTTATAGTGATGCTTCACACAAGGGTTTGGGCTGCATACTTATGCAATATGGCAAGGTGGTAGCCTACGCTTCGAGGCAATTGAAAACTCATGAGAAGAACTATCCCACACATGATTTAGAACTGGCAGCGGTGGTGTTCGCGTTAAAAATTTGGCGGCACTACTTGTATGATGAGAAGTGTGAGATTTACATAGATCACAAGAGTCTAAAGTACTTCTTTACCCAGAAAGAATTGAATATGAGATAGAGACGGTGGTTAGAGCTAATAAAAGATTATGATTGTGACATTCACTTCCACCCAGGGAAGGCGAATGTGGTTGTAGATGCATTGAGCAGAAAGTCACAAGGGTTTTCAGCAGCCATTTTGACTAAACAAATACAACTTCAGGAGGACTTCAGGAGCCTAGAACTAGAACTTATTGTCAGTTGCCCTACATCATTATTTGCCAAATTGACTATCAAACCATCATTGATTGACCAAATTAAATCAACTCAGACTATAGATTCTTACTTGATGAAGGTCAGAGGTGAAATCCAGGCAGGGAAACAAACACAGCTCCAGTTGATAGAGGATGGGGTTGTGATGTATGGCACTCGCTTGTGTTTACCAAATGACACTGAGCTGAGAGATTTAATTTTGAAGGAGGCTCATCATTCTCCTTACACCACTCATCCGAGAGGTACCAAGATGTACTGGGATTTAAAGGAACATTACTGGTGGAATAATATGAAGAGAGAAATTGCTCTGTATATAGAAAAATGTTGGACTTGTCAGCAAGTGAAAGCTGAGCACCAGAGACCATCAGGATTGTTGCATCCATTGAAAATTCCGTAATGAAAATGGGAGCATATAAGCATGGATTTTGTCACTGCACTACCAAAGACCCCTAAGGAACATGATTCAGTTTGGGTAGTGGTAGACCGTCTGACCAAGTCGACACATTTCATTGCTTACTCTATGAAGCATTCTCTGGAGAAGTTGATGCAGTTGTATATTGATGTGGTAGTCAAACTTCATGGAGTGCTAGTTTCGATAGTGTCAGACAGAGACCCGAGGTTCACGTCCAGATTTTGGAAGAGCCTACATGAAGCCTTGGGGACAAAATTGAAGTTCAGTACAGCTTTTCACCCACAGACCGATGGACAGTCAGAGAGAGTGATATAGATACTTGAAGACATGTTGAGAGCCTGTGCTCTAGACTTAAAAGAAAGTTGGGAGAAACACTTACCTCTGGTTGAATTTGTATATAACAATAGTTTTCAGGCGACCATTGGTATGGCCCCATATGAAGCATTATATGGTAGAAAATGTCGATCTCCTCTTCATTGGAATGAGGTTGGTGAACGAAAAGTTATGGGACCAGAATTGATAGAAGAAGCTCAGGAGAAAATACAGCTCATACAGAAAAGAATCAAGGCAGTACAAGACAGACAGAAGAGCTATGCCAACACAAAAAGGAAGGAGCTAGAATTCAATGTGGGATACAGTGTTTTTTTAAAGATTGCACCAATGAAGGGAGTAGTAAGATTTGGCAAGAAAGGGAAGCTTAGCCCCAGATTCATTGGTTCGTTTGAGATTTTGCAGAGGGTTGGACCAGTAGCTTATCGACTTGCACTACCCCCAACTCTAGCTGGAGTACATGATGTCTTTCACATCTCCTTACTCAGAAAATATGTTGCAGACCCATCGCACGTCTTGAGTTATGAACCGTTGCAGCTAAGAGAAGACCTATCCTATAAAGAAACCCCTATTCGTATTTTGGATCGTAAAGAACAAGTCCTACGGAACCGCACCATATCATACGTGAAAGTTCTTTGGAATAATCATGGCATTCACGAGGCTTCTTGGAAAACGAAAGATGATATGCAGAGAAAGTATCCACAATTTTTTACCGATCCAGGTACGTAAATTTCGAGGATGAAATTTTTATAAGGGGGGAGGGATGTAATACCCATTCCCAAAATACAAGGGTAATTTGAACTTTTCACTTTGTGAGCAGAATCTGTACCAATGGACCAATGAAGAGTGTAATTTTTGTTGTTAGCATGCACACTAGAGGTAAAACCTTGCTAGTATTTTATTAGTATTAGTGCAGGGTATACTTATTTATTTATTTATTTTTCCTTCTTTGTGCATGGTTATATGTTGCTAGTATCCAAATATATTTATTTATAAGTTTATTAATATCTAAGAGAGGTTAGCCTAGTGGTTAGGACCCCATATGGATTTAAATAGGTCTAAGGATCAATTCTTGAGGGAAGCAATTGAAAGGAATTTTATTTGTTTTGCTTTGGATAGCTTGGTGGACACAATATTGACTTTTGACTTGGGGACTATAATCGATATTGAAAGGAGAAGAAAAATTCTCTTTATCAAGTGTATTTGAGCAGTTGAGATAAATTAAGGGAAGGAAGAGAATGAAAAAACTTAAAGTTTAATGAATTAATAAACTGTAAAATAAATTAAGAGATTAAAACTTAATTAAAAGGGAGTTGAAACTTATTTCAAAAATAAAGAAGGATTGAAGAAGAAAAAATAAAGAACAAATAAAGAAGAAATGAGAAGGAGAGAAAGTTTTATGTAAGAGCAAGAGAGAAGAGGATTCATTTTTTTGTCATTTTTATTTGGAGGTATATATTGTCATTTTTCTTATACTCTATGTCATGGTCATTTGAACATAGGAGATTGAGTCTTATGGTTGTATTGTTACAGTATACAGTCTGTTAGAAAAATAATTGTATTTCTTAATCGGTGAGGATTTTGGACCCCAATTTTGGTGGGATTATGAATGACTTGTAGATGGAATATTGTGTCAAATTTGAGGTCCATCCAATTTCGTTTGATATCCCATCTGAATGAGAACTTGGGACTAGTCTGCTGTTTTGGCAGAATTTGAACCTGAACTTGGGAATAGTGAAAACCCAACTAATACTTGGAATTTAGATTTGAAATTTAGTGTGAATCATTATCATTTAGTTTAATTTAATAAATAAAAAATGTGGATTAAAATAAGTTTGGGATATGGTATTTATGTATCTTTTAAATATGTTGCGCAGATTCTGGCTGAATTTGTGCACTAAGATTGAAACAAATGATTTAAATATGAAATATGAGAATTTGGAGATGATTTTTTGTGGAGATCTTGGTATTAGGGTAAATTGGTCCCCTGTAAATTTTGAGAGTCTCTAAATATGTACAAGTGGAGAAAATATTGCAATTTGAGGGCTGCCCGTGTTTACAAGTTGGGTACAGCTTTGTAAGGGTACATAAACCTATTGATTTTGCTATTTATGATCTATGTAGGGGATATTGGATCGTTATTTTTGTGATTTGAAGTGCAATGAGAATTGACTTAAAACTTGCAAGGTGAGTGAGACCCCGCAGAACCTATGTATTATTTTTATATATAAATTTCTTTTCTTTGATTTGTCGCTTTATGAAATTTCATGATTTGAGACAACATAACTATTTATGCATAATTATCTTGAAGTGTATTTTGAAGTATTATGCATGTTTTGAAATATAATTTGATTTCTATGGAAAGAATGCATGATTTTTACTTTAATAAAAGCATGATGAGACTTGTCAATTTATAAGATATGGTTTGAATGTAATATTGTTGGACTGTAACCCTTCCAACAGGGGGTTGTGTGTTGGGATGGATTATTGAGCACGAGTGAGGCAAGAGCGTGACGTTTAAGGACATGATCCGGTTCTGTGAGCCAAGAGCTCGAAGCTCACAATTCCATTATGTTTAGGTATGTGGACCAAGGGGTGAGGCAAGAGCGTGACGTTTAAGGAACGTGGTTTTCCCTCCATAGGAGTCCGTTACCGGTTCTGTGAGCCAAGAGCCTGAGTCCTATCCTATTGATTATATTGGTGATATGTTGATTTTTAGCAGTGCCACTTTATGAACTTGTTGAGGCTATTAATTGGAATTGGTGTTATGAACGTTTGAACTCATGGCATGTTTTATTGGAATTTATGATATTTTCAGATTTATATAACATATGTTTTGAGATTTTATTACATTTCTGGATATGTATTTGTTTATCAATATTTATGTTCTATTTTCCCTTACTCATTAAGCTTTCCCAAGCTTACCCCTTTTTTAACCACACAGAGAACGAGAGTCAGGAGCCATGCTGATGTGATGAGTGCACTGGAGTTGTTGGAGGAGATGATACTCAAATTGGGGATGATTAAAAAATTTATGAAATCATTTACTTTCTTTTATTTGGATAATTGTAATGATTTTGGATTTGGATTTAACCTTGATACATGGTTTATTTTAATATTTGGATGGATGGATGTAGTTGGGATTTATTCCTTCTTTTAGTTGTAGTGCCAGCAACTCTTTAGTTTTGAATATTCGAATTCATATTGATCGAATGTTGAATTTAACTATTTAAGTCTTCCGCTGTGTTATATGATGGTATTATTGAGGATTTATTTGGAGATTATGACTAATGGTTCAATTTTGGTTCATCTATTTAAAACCATTTCGATCTTGTGGATTTGTGTGATGACCCTTACCCCTAGGCCAATTTTGGGGCGTTACACTATTAGACCCCAAGAAACACATATTTGGTAATAATACACTTGCTTGAACCTCATTGGCCAAGATTGTTGGCAAAACCTATACCATTGATGCAAAACCACTTGAGAAATTCCCCATGGATGATTTAGATCCAAGTAATGATCCATGGACTTGTTTAAGAACATGTACACCCCACTAAATCTATAAATACACTACCTCCCAGGTTGAGGGGGATCCTTCTTGAGTTTCTCCATACTAAACATTAATGTTTGAACTTGGAATGAGCTAGAGAGAGAAGGCTTTGCAACCCTAACACTTGGGTGACTATTGTGAACGAATTTAGACCTTCTTACTAAGTCAAGGGTGACCTCCAACCCTTCTTTTTGGTATTTCTACAATAAGGTAATCTTCCATTGTCTCTTGTTATTTTACTCCATCTTTTCTACCTTTAATTTGTATATTCTCTCTCTTTCCATTACACACAAAAGGGTGTGTGATGCTTCCTACCTCACTAGGTAGTGGTCATACACCCATGTGTGCTTGGTTTTGATTAATTTTCTAGTTTTGTTTTAACCTTTTAGTCATATGTCTCATTCTTCTCACCTGTTTATTGCATTCTTAGAATTAGAACTTGTGTCACTTTATCTCTCTTTTATTCATGATTTAGATCTTCTCTTTATCTTATCATGGTGATTCCATGTTATGGATCTTTTCCATCAATTATGTTGATGCATTATGGTTAAGTCAGATTATTTTCTCTCTTTATACATACATGCCCATCTCTTTCCTTTCTTCATGCATCCCCTTAGTCTAGGATTTGCATGTTTGCATATCATAATGTTTTGATAGTTGTTAATGCATTTCTCATGTTTCACTTTGCTTTTTCTTCCTTCTATGCACTTTATATTAGGTCCTTGCATGCTATTTCATGTATTCATGTTTTGATCTATCCTCATTATGTCTATGGTAGCTTCAAGCTTGTTGATGCTTTTAATGATATGTTGATATGTATGATGACTACTTTTGGGCTAATATTTTGATGCTCTGATCCATTTGTCCATGTTCAATTTTTGTTTTCTTTATTCATGTGTTTTTCTCATGTTTCCATGCATCATATGTGTCTTTGCATGTTTTCTCTATTTTTCATGGTTTTCACCATTAGAATAGATGTTTTATCAGTGTATTTCCAAGATTCAACTTTGCTTCATGTTTTAATTATATTTCTCATGTTTTAATCATATTTTCACTATTGTCTTGTTGTCCAAGGTTTTTCCTATTTAAAATTACTTCTTGAGATTCTCTAGGTTTTCTCTAGGTTTGCACTAGCCTTAGAGGTGTTTTTATATTTTTCACTGATTTGCTTTGTATGTGTATTCTCATGCATATTTTCTTCATTTAGCTATGTTGCTTAAGGTTTTAGCCATATTTTCATTGACATCTTTGCATTCTCAATGTGTTCCCTTCATTTACCATTCATCTATGCATCCTAGGTTTAGGGCTTGTATATTTAGGATTTGCTTCCTCATGCATTATTCATTCCTATCTTGTATATTATTTCTTTACATTATGTATACTAATCATGCAGCCAAACACTTCAGGTATGTTTTCTCAACTCTCTCATTATTTTAATTTCATGTATGCTAACCCCTACCATGTAGCCAAGCTTCCAGGTATGTTTTCCTACCTTTCCTTGTATTTTATTTCCTTTCTTTGTACCTTATTTCTTACCTAAAATCATATTATACCATTGCCTAACCAAGTAATAGGAAGACCGACTTGACTGGGCGGACGGGGGTGCCTAATACTTTCCACGGACCATAACTTGACCCGTACTTAGACCAATGGACTGTTCAATCCCCAATGGACATTACATGAGAGTTAACTTTACATTATGGGTCCTAGACCCTCCTCTAGGTGGCGACTCTAACATTCACCTCTCTCTTCTTCCCAAAGGGGGATGAGGTGGAGGACACGTAACGATCCCCCGTCATGTCAATGTCCTTATAGTATGCCCCACAAGGGCCTCATCTTTGATCAGTGAATTGTAAATATCACACTACATCCAAATACCCACCATACCTATCTGGGTCTATCTATTTCTTAGTTGTTTGCCCATTGAAGTAGTAAAATATTGGTATCCTCAAATCCATTGCTTGTTGTATCTTTGAAAGGCAACCCTGCAATGGTATATACAAAATAGGGTCAATAATCAAATGAGATTAAAAGGAAAAAAACATTTGCTTAGGGCACTCAATTTCCTTTCTCTCTGTTCTTTATTTCTTGATGTAATGATCATCCAATAGAAATTTGAACCTTGTTTTTCATGTAGGAGGCTTCAATTTAACAAATAAAATCATTTGTTTTTATTTACAAACCGTGTATATAAGTGTATGTGTTCACATGTTAGCCTAGTGTTCAACAATAACTATAACTTTTGCATGAGTTTCCAGATCCAAATTTTAGCAGTTTTAACCAAGTAAAGGCTACACTAAGTGTTTGAGTCCAACTCTAGTGTTCAAATCCATGTAACACTGACATAAACATCAGTTCCACTAACAGAAAATACATGTAGTACATGTGTATAATAGTATATACTAACCTCAGATTTTTAACCCTATTGTTACTTTTTTTCATCAACTTTAGCTTGCCAACATCTCTTTTCTTCTTCCTGAGTAAACAAATGTCATTTTTTCCAATCAGTCAAAAGAATGATGACATCAGGAGATTGATACTTAAGATTAGTCAATGTTAATAAAAGGAAAACTGCTAATGCATTGATAAATAAATCATCCGATTAGTAACTCATTATTATGTTCTATAAACTGAATATCAGATTAGAGAAAGTCTAAATAGAACCACCTGAATGGACACCTAATCATTATCCACAAAACCATCTAACAAAGGGGATTATAACAATACAAAGGGGATTATAACAATGGATCAAACAGAGCAATATTTTCGCACAGAATGCTTTGCAAATTAATTTGGTATAATCAGAGCATAGAACATATGAGCTTTATATAGGATTAATATGTAATAAGAAAAACCCTATTGTTATTGAAGGTTACCTATGATCGTTTGAGAAGTTGGTTATAGGTTAGGGTTTTGGTTCCTATGACGAAAAAAAACCCAAAATTATGAGCAATATATAATAATGTGGAACAAAATGATGGGGAAATTAAAGACAAAGTTTCAAGAAGAACCTTCTCCTTACTCTAGTGACCGAGATGCTTCCCACTTTCTGGTTGAGACGCTTCTTTGTCAGAAATTGAAGATGAAGGTTGAAGAAGAAGGGTGTCAGTTTAAGAAGTGAATGAAAGTAGAATCTTCTATGGTTTTCGTGTGTATCTCGGCAAAAAATCTTGGAAATTTCTTGTCTTTCTTTTCTCCGACGAACTTTTGCTTCAAATTGAAGTTGTGGGCCAGTTAGGAAGAGTGGTGTGAAGAAGGAAGAGGATTAGGGTCGAATTTGGGGTTTTTAGATTTCAAGGGCAAAATAGTAACTATACACTGGTCAAAGGTAGTTTTGGGTTTTAAAAAAATTTAATTAGCTGTCGTCAGAAGTTAACAGCGTAAAATAACGGTAAGGACTAATCTATAATATAGGGCTCTAAAGCAGGGGGTGTTCTGAGTATTTTCCAATAAGAGGGAATGATTTGAGATTCATTTTACTTTTAGGGAGTGTTTCGTAATTTACCCTTTTTTCTACTCCAGCTTGAATCTGATCAATTTATGGGTCTATTCTCGATTCTTGAACCGATCGATTTTCACCATAAAATAGCTTAGAAGCCCGACTCTTGAACCGATTCAGACTGGTCAGATTGAATTCACATCGGAATCCTCTCTGACCGATTCCGAGTTTTTAAAACATTGGTCGACGAACAGTTGTTTCTCCTTCGAGTCCTCGACTGTCGAGGAAGCACTGATAGAGTAACTCCTTGCCGCCCCGTCCGGCGGCTCCGGCCACCGCTGCAACGTGCATCCGGCGTCGCAGGCTTGCAGCCTCTCAGGTACGGCCTATTCCTATTCGTCCATCCTGTGTCTCCCCCCCCCCCCCCCCCAATACCTTCAATTCCTCTCTTACTTTGTAACCTGGAATGGAATTTTTCTCTGCATGTAATAGAGTTTTGATGCATTTATAATCTGAGATGCTTAAAAGTATCATGGAATGTTAGAGCGCCTTTTGCATCTGTAGCTCTGGAAATGAAAATTTTGATCAATTCAACTTTCCATGGCCTTGTACATAATGCATTTCTCATTAAGGGTTCCATTAGGTACAATCACAATCCTTTTGCCCGTCTCCTGTCCTCGTCAGGTTCTTCCATGTAAAATGTTGATGAACAGTGAAGAGGAGGAGGAGGAGGAGGACGAGGTGAAATAGATTCATGTTGCCTTTTCCGGTTATGATGGAATATCTCATTACGATGTGGACGCAGGGTATGGTTTTGACTTTTGAGGGTGGAGCTTGAAATAGCGAGCGCCGTGGGCAGATGTGGGTAGTTGATTGATTCATTGAAAAAACTGAAGTGGGGAGAGAATGCTTTTACTAATGGAGCTGGAATAATGCTCGTTTACAGAAAATACTCCTGAACCTCTTGTTGATAAGGTTGGCTTACAGAAAATACTTCCTGAACCTTTTCTTATAAACGTCTTTCTCCTTGTACTTTCTGTTTCCTCATGTATTATGTGCCCTCCCACAAACTATGATTTTGCATAATGGCATCCAATCACTTCTTTATCTTCTGGTAAAATGGCTTGTGTGAAGACCTGTGTTGCCTTTGCTAACAATTACTTCTTGTGCCTTTGCTTACACTTACTTCTTGTGTATGGGTCAAAATGAATTTGATTGCTGGCTGATCTGAAACCTTGTTACCATTTAGCATTATACCATTGTTTCTAGTTCAATGTTGACCTTTGGTTCAGATTAGTTTACTATTAGTGCTGGTCCCATTGTGTACAAATGTACAATTACTTACATGGAAATGGAATTATCTTCTCTTCTTTTCCATCAGAGTTCTTTGAATTTCGTTAGCAATTTGTCTGCATCTTTGAAATTTTTTGCATGGATGATGGTATTAGGTGGATTGAATGTTATGATTTTAAATTTTTATTATGCTTTGTGATTAATGAAACAAATGTTATTCCAATTTTTATCACACTTGTATATTATTTACATATGATAATTGATTGATAATGTGAAATAGTTACTACAAATATTAAAAATAACATCCAGATATATTTATTTTTGGTAAACAAATAATTCCCAAATCCGAACCTGAATTATATTTTTCCCGCTTTTTTTTTACCGAATTCTTAAATTAACAACATGAATTGTTCCGAATAATTCCCAAATCTGAATTTGCTAACTATGGTCAGGATGCAAGTTTTGGAGCTGAGGGAGAACACCTCCATTTCATCAAGTAGATCTATGGATTCACTCTACTTAGCTTACTGTTATAACTATTGCAGTAAGACGTTTAGTATTGGTCAAAAAGAAAGAGTCAAATGTATTTTCTGATCTCATTTTTTTAGTATAATTTGTTTCTGTGGTATTTTCTCAGAACTACGCAATTTGCATAAAAAGATCTGGATTATCCATGTAAACAAGAAAAAAAAAAAAACTGATGGTACTATTGGTTTTAACCTGTTTTTAGCATTTTCTAGGTTGATGTAGGAACCTTAGCTGGCATAGTGACAAATAATTGGTTGACTGTTTCAACTGTCCATTCGGGTCTGGATATGATAACGATGTGCTCCAGAATTTTCACTAGATGAGCTGAATATTTCTTTAGAAGAGATTTCCTGAACTGTCAATTTTGATTTCTTACCTGCACCACATGGGAGAAGAGCATACTCTTCTCCCTGAAGAACTTTATTTTGCTGCTTTTTATATTGGTCCTTTCCATTAATGGCTTTCATGTAGTCCATTTCCGACCGGCCACCGCCTCAACGTGCTATCTGGCGACTCAGAACTACTCCATCCTTTGTCTCTCTCCCCTCGGTTCCCTCTGCAATTTTTCTTTCGGTTCCCTCTGCTCCATCCTCTATGAGTGGTCCAAACTTTAGGGACCTGCTCTCTCTCTCTTCCCTCATTGTTTCCTCAGTTATGTTCGATTTTATCTTCTATAATCTGCTTATCTGGACTTGGTTTATACGAAAATGGATTATTATCTGTAGTCTCTGTCTCTCTCGGCTCGATTGCCACTCTTGACGTTCATTTTATTGGATGATTTTAGGGATTCACTATGGTTGATCGAGGGCTCTCCGTCATCGCCTAGATTCTGACCAGGTGAGTCCTCCCTTCTCTCTGTCTGTCCATGTGGTCAGAATATCTGAAACTTGATGATGGTGCTGATTTCCAGTATTTAATCTTCCCAGATTATGGGTTTCTTTTGGATTTGATTGGCGAGAAAGGATGGTAACAGTGTGCCTGCCTATTTCTGTATGTGCTCTTCGATGTCCTTATTCTCTGTATGTTAAAATTTACATATGACACTGAAGAAAACTCAACAGGAAAAGTATCTTATCCTATACACAAAGAGTCTCACTGTTCATGGTGAATGGTAACTTAGTTTATCTGTTATCTTCCCTAAAATTTTCTACAACTCTCTCTTATAGATAAGTGTTCTTCTTATAGGTATTTCACTTATTCAATTCTGATTTCTTCATTTTGCTATACATCTTCAACTTTGAAGTTAGATAGATTGGTGGAGGGCCAGTTAGGAGAAGAAAAGGAAAGCTGAGAATGGTCTCAGAGTTGTAGGGGAGGAGAAGAAATCACATAATCAGAAGAGAGGGTGGGGGGGGGGGGGGAGAAGAAGATGGGCTCTTCAAACTCAAGTTTCACTTCATTCTCAAATATCTGTTTTTTTGATCGGTACCAGGCTACCAGCATACATATAAATAAGAAAAGAAAGCCCTACGTAATCTAAAACAAAAGGGAAACAGTTTTCTGTCCGGGAGTGTGGCCTATGCCAACACTCCCATGTGTCTATCTCTCTCCTCCTCAAAACAAGGGGGCAGAGGTGTCTGTTCATATGGGGAGGAGAGAGATAGACTCAATGGGAGTGTTGGCGTAGGCCACACTCCCGAACAGAGTTCTTTTTTCCAAAACAAAAATAGAAACATATCCAACTAGGAAACTACCAAGTTACCGTCCTATGTATCCTACCCAAAATAAACGATTACATAATATTTTCCCAAATAAATAAACTTATCCATTGCTCAAACCGAATCATGCCAACGTTATGGAAGTTCCTGGATCGTGTGAAATAAGAGTAGTACCAAAGGCACCCTCTGATTTTAGAATCAAAAATGGAAAATTGGCTATAGAGATTCCGCGCGGTCAGAGATTCATACAGACACAAAGTGGTTTGACAGGAAAGTCGTTTCGATCCAATCCGTCTAAACTCCTACTAGACTCCAAAAACTCAAATTGGACCTGGTTCATCTCTGTTTGGATAATACCCAAATGGGTTTGGGTCGGTCCAAGGTAGTGCTGTGCACCTGCATCAATTCTCCTGGTGTTGAGAAAAATTCGGCCATGAGTTTTATAGAACTGAAGAATTAAAAGCCAGTGGGGGCTATCGGCTCCATCTGCAACTTGACGAAAATCCAAAATACGAAGCTTTGGGAGTGCATTCATGTCTGGGAAATCATGGGGAAGAACGAGCTCATGGTTGGGAACGACTTTCATTGCACTGGATTCCGTTTTCACTTGATCCACGATCTTCTTGTTTTCCTTTGCCACTATTTGTGGTTCTGGTTGAGGCTGCATTACTGGTGTTGCCTCTCTTGGCTTTGAGCAAACCTCATCAACTAATCCATGAAGAATGAATGTCTGGCACATGTGAAAATGCTGTAAGGTGCACAAGTTTCTGTCATGATCAACAATGTTGGATGTGTGCCTGTAGGCGCTCATCCCTCAAGTTTTACCAAAATGGGCTTGTCAAATCAATCTCTTCTCTTTTTTAGCAAGTTGTTGAGCCTTAAATATTCTCGACCCAATTTAATAATGGGTTGAGGAGAATCAAACACTTCACAATATGCACCGTCACAATACTCAGAAACGAAGAATTCGAAGAATACATAATCCTCAGACTGAATAATGATCTAGTTGGTGATGTAAATAAGTCACTTAGGGCTTATTTTAGTGGAAATAAGCTTTGGGTTGGGTCATATATGTATTGGGACTTTGATCCCATGGGTTTATTTTTTAATGGGCCTAAATATGGGTTTAAAGTAGGAAAACGGGTGTTACTTCCTTATTTTAGTTAGAGTCCTATTTTGAGTCTATTTTCTTTAATATTTCACTTTTCTAGTCAATTTAGGTTACCTTATAGTTAAGGATAGAGTTAGGCCTTTCCTTTTTAGTGTCTAAGTCTATTTTTGAGTCTTTTAAAAAAGTTTGTAAGGGAAGCCAGCATTGAACATGAATTTGATTAATGAAATATTTGCTTTAGCCCTTGTTAAAAATCCTGAGATAGGTAGGGTGAGATGCCCAGGGTGAGCTGAGATAGCCATACCCTTCCCCAACCCCCTCCATCAATCTCCAATCAAGCTCCATTCAAGTTTCAATTCTGCCATAGCCGATCTCTTGAAGAAACATATTCAGTTGCTGAAAAATCTTTACAAGGTTCAAGATATTTTCAAACAACAAGTCTGAAATTGAAATTCTGCAATTATTCTTCTTCCCTTCTAGAAGGTCACATGCAAGGTGATTTTCGGAGAATTCTGCCCAGCCAAATCTAACCGTTAGAACCTGCTGAAATTTTGATCGAATCTTCCTCAAACCCTAAGAGATACTTGATCCAAAATTCATTACCATCCACCAAGCCGATTGTCTAAAATTACCCTTTTACCCCTCAATCCTATTTCTACAAGGATTCCTCAATAACTTCAGATTTAGTCATCTGATTTAACTATAACTTTTAGCATCTCTTCTCTCCCATATAATCCACTCTCCTAACTTAACCCTAACATCTAACCCTAGGTCCCATCAAACCCTAACCCTAATTTCACAATTTCACATAATTTGACCTAGCCGATTTTCCCAATCCATAGCAGATCCTGGTTATTGGTTCTAGTTGGTCTCCTACCAATCTAGAATTACATTAGTTGGTCTTTGAGAGCATCTCAACCACTTTGTCTTTCTTTCATCAATAAAGAGGTCAACAAGCTTTTCGTTGGGCAAACGGACTCAAAACTTGAACACAAAGAAATCCATGGCCAGGGTTGTATTCAGAATCGGTATGAGTCCACACTATTAAGAGGATACTCAAATCAAGGAGTTAATGGCAAAATCCGTAAATAAAATAAGTTTATAACAAGAATGGCAGAATGGTAAATACACTGAATGCACAAGATGGTGGCACTACCATTATTAGATGAAGTTCAATTAGAAAAACACAAGAGAGTAGTGCGTATTGAAGAAGAGCAAAATTGCAAGCAAGTTAGAAAATAGGGCAAAAGATGGTAAAGGAGAAGTGGCAGTTTAGGAATAAGAAAAAAATTAAAAGGAGATAAAAAGAGGAATCTAAGGTTAGGGGAGTCTTATACCAATTACCAACCGAGGGTGGGGTCTCCTATTTGGGGTCTTCTACCCTGTCGAACCAGAGAAGAAATCCCAACAAAAGAAATGCTGTGAAGTTGCGACAAAGGAGGCAATGGAGTTCGAGTTCAAACAAAACTTCAGCATGACTGCTGTTGTGACTTTGACTAGGAGATGGTGAGATGCAAGGGAGGAGGGGTTTGAGATAGAGTCTACTGTGTGAACAAGGACTAAGCCAGCAAGGAATCTGGTGGTAGAAGCGCTGCGAAATCAGGTATGATTGCCCTCTTGTTTTTTTTTATTCTCTATTTCTTGCTTTCTCTTCTGTCTCGTGCTCTCTTCTCTTCACTCTACTTTTTTTCCCCACTCGATGGAGCCCTAGGAGGGAAAGGGAAGACGGTGGGGGTGGGTTCTGGAAATCAAGGGGAGAATGATACACAGAGGTTTGGGTTTTGCTAACTGTTAGAAACCAGAACCTAACTAATCAATAGAAGAGTGAAGGAGAAGAAGAAGAGAAGAAAGGAAGAGAAGAAGAGAAAGAGTTCCGAAAGAGAGAAGAGAAGCAGCCTAATGATGGAAAAAACTTGAAATCCTATCCGAGGAGCCAAACTTATATTAAAAGGAATTAGTAAGATAGTTGGGGTTTACAATATTACCCCTAACCTCTACCAATAACACCCTTACAACTTAAGGACATAAAATAAGAGAATTACAAATAAACCCATGTCCCTCAATTATAAGACCAAAATACCCCTAATTCTCAACACTCCCCCTCAAGCTGGAGCATACAAGTCACCCAAGCTTAGCTTGTTACAATAGGTGCGAAAACTAGGGGCAAACAACGACTTAGTGAAAGCGTCAGCTAGCTGATCCGAAGATGAAACAAATGGAGTCTCAACCAGCTTCTTCAAGACAGCATCGCGAACAAAGTGACAGTCCACCTCAATGTGCTTGGTCCTCTCATGGTACACAGGATTACTAGCAATGTATATAGCAGCTTGGTTATCACAATACATCTTCATCGGTGTAGACATAGAAAAACCCATCTTAAGAAGAAGAGACTTGAGCCACATTAAATCTGCAGTAGTGTGAGCCATAGCCTTATACTCTGCTTCAGCACTCGACCGAGCAATAGTAGGCTGTTTCTTACTCCGCCATGAAACCAGATTTTCTCCAACAAAAGTACAATATCCAGCAGTGGACCGACGATCACTTGCCGATCCAGCCCAGTCAGCATCGGAATAAGCAATCAAATCCATATGACGATTAGGGCGGTAAATCAGCCTTTTACCAAGAGCACCCTTCAAATAACGAAGAACTCGGACAGCAACATCCCAATGAGCTTTCTGTGGAGTTTGCATGAACTGACTCAGCACACCAACAACAAAAGAAATGTCTGGTCTGGTAACCATAAGATAGATCAGCTTACCAACCAAACTTCTGTAGTGGTGCACATCCTTGAGAGGATCACCATCGTTAACCCCAAACTCTTGATGAGGATCCATAGGAATGCCCACAGGTTTCAAAGCAAGCATACTAGTGTCAGACAAAAGGTCTAGAACATACTTCCTTTGGGACAGGCTAATGCCTTTCTTGCTCCTCACAACTTCAATGCCAAAAAAGTAGTAAAGATTACCTAGATCCTTGGTCTGAAAATGCTTTTGTAAATAAGTTTTAACCTCGGCAATGCTTGCTACATCATCACCAGAAACTATAATTTCATCAACGTACACTACCAAGACAACCAACTTCACATATCAGAAAACCTATGTTGCCTTCCAAGCAGCAACAACGGTAATAATCAGCTTTGACCTAGCGATTTCACTTTCATGGAGTCTCTGGTGGCCTGAAGGGCAGTACTCCGGCCGGTGAGATGTCTGCTACCTCTCCCTCCCCTTCTCCACCTCCTGTATCCTGTCATCTCACCGCTGCTTCTCCAGAAACTGATCCTCCTCCCCCAATCTCTCCACCTCCTGCTTCTGTCTCTGCGCCAGCATCCCCTACTGTCTCTACTCACAAATGGACCTCCTTTTTCAATTCTTCCTGCTTACCTACAGCCTCATCTGAAGGTCTCCCCCTCCATTTTGTTGCTCCCTCTGTCGTCGGTTCTTCTAAAGTTGCTCTCTGCCCCTCTAGTTTTCTAGAGGATGAAGCAAAAATCTGGGAGTCTTACTTGGTCGGCCACTTCCTAGGCTCTAGGTCCCCTTTCCACATTGTCAAATTGTCCCTCTCTAAGCAATGGAGAACTATCGGTACTTTTGAAACCTTCCTCCTCGACAATGGCTTCTTTATTTTCAAGTTTTCTGATGAACTTGATAAACTTCTAGTGTTGGAAGGAGGTCCCTGGCAAGTTGGGAAAAAACCCATTTTTCTTCGTCAATGGCACCGTCATCTTCAGCTTCGTCGAGTCGATCCCTCATCTATCCCTCTTTGGATCTCTTTGCCTGGCCTTCCTCTTCATTATTGGTGTACTGAGGGCTTGAGTACTGTGGGCTCTGTTCTGGGAAAACCTCTTTTCTCTGATGTTAGAACATTGAGGAAGACTCGACTGGCGTTTGCTCACATCTGTGTTGAAGTTGCTGCTGATTTGCCTCTGCCATCTTTCATCACTGTGAAGGAAGGGGAGGATTTCTCCTTCGAACAGGAAGTCCATTATGACTGGAAGCCCCCCCATTGTCTGGTATGCTAGCTGTTTGGTCACGATTTTGCTCTCTGTTCTCCAAAAGCTGATACCACCTCTCCATTCGAGCTTGCCCCCGGTTCTGATGTTCTTCCTCATGAGGATTCCCATTCGATCTCGTTGATTACTACGGCTGAAGCTTCACCTCAGGCCAGAGGAAGATCTCGCAATAGAACTCGAACCAGAAACCACCGCCGGCAACTCCGTCATCCTCCGAAGGATCAACAAAGTATCTTGGGAACCCCTGCTTTACCCGCTGGGCACAATCGTTTTGTACCTTTAGCCTATGAACCTTGTTCAGAGGTTGACCCTTGCCCGGAGAAGATCTGCGATTCTGCTTTACCTTGTAGCCGCTCACGAATGGCAACGCCGCTCCCTGATGGCCACTCTGTCATCCTTGGTGATCTCTCCTTGGTTCCCCGAGAGTTGCCGCTACTTTTGTCGGTCTCCTCTTCGACTTTGCAGCCTGGTTCCTTGCAGAGACCTGAACTCCTCCTTCCTTTTGCGAGTGATATTTCGTCTTCACTTTCCCAGGTTTCGTCTGCCCCTTTCCCCTTTAATGCTAACTCTTCTCTTTCCCCTCCTCCCCATTCTGTGGGGCCCTTAGCCCACGTGGCTGCTACCTCCTCTTTTATTAACCATTTGATTCCCTCTTTACCCCTGGTAACCCCTGTTCCTTCCATTCCATCTTTATCCCTTGTAAATCACGTGCGTTCCATTCCTAACCTTTCTATTCCTGTGGCCCCCACTTTTGACTATTTGTCCTCTTCTGTGGCCCATTCCTCTTTGGATCGGGTTGGAGACTACTTGGATCATAACCCGGGTCCCTCCTCTTCTCTTTTACCCTACCCCCCACCTTTAAGCAATAATCTCTGTAAGTCCCCTGTTCTTACGGTTCCCTTGGCAATGCCTTCCCTTGCTTGCTCGTACAATCGTCGTCACCGAAGTGCCTCCTCATCTCGTAGTGCCATGTCCCGGCTCCTTAGGCCTGAGCTGCTCCCCCTACCCTTGTCCAAATGAATCATGGTGTTATTTGTCCAGTACTAATTTGTGCTGTCATCAATCACATTTGGATGGAACGTAATATTCGGAAATGGACTACCAAATCTCGAACTCATCCACAGATTTGAGATTCCATTTCTTTTGAAATTAAAGCCAAACTTAGTTCGGCTGTTCCCTCTATTTGTATTGACTCCCCAAGGAATAGACTCATTGTTGTATCTTGGGGTCTATCTTCTATTTCTCTTCGAGCCTCGGACTCCCCTGTTTGAGTCTTTGGCTGTTTGTTTTTCCCTTCTTATCCCTCCTATTTGAGGGTAGTTGTACTTCTTTTTCTTTCTTTCCTCTTTGGTAATGAATTATTTATTCACCCAAAAAAAAGACAACCAACTTGCCTCCACGGCGACGAATAAAAACAGAGTGATCAGAGTAGCACTGAGAAAACCCACATGATACTACTGTAGCACTGAACTTCTCAAACCATGCTCTGGGTGACTGCTTGAGACCATAGATTGCCTTTCTCAATTTGCACACATTAGTACTGTTCTCCCCCTGAGCAACATACCCGGGAGGTTGCTCTATGTAAACTTCCTCATGAAGGTTACCATACAAAAAGGCATTTTTAATGTCAAGTTGAAACAACGGCCAATCAAAATCCACAGCTAGAGATATGAGCAATCGAACAGAATTCAACCGAGCAACAGGGGAGAAAGTCTCAAAATAGTCAACTCCATAGGTCTGGGTATACCCCTTGGCAACCAGACGGGCTTTGAGCCGCTCAACAGAGCCATCCGTAAGGTATTTGATGGTGTAAACCCAGCGATACTTAACAAGATCCTTACCAGGTGGCGTATCAACCAAACTCCAAGTGTGACGAGATAAGAGAGTATCCATTTCCACATCCATGGCCTTTTTCCAACCAGGAAGGCGAAGAGCCTCAATATGACTTTTAGGAATGGGGTTGGCAGACAACGACAAGGCAAAATTATGAACAAATGATGGTAAGTGAGCAAGAGATACATACTTATTAATAGAATACACAATATTGGACTTTTGGGTGCAAGAACAAGTACCTTTGCGCTTGGCGACTGGCAAGTCATTGGTCAACAAGGAAGTTGGAGCTTTACTTGAGGAGGGAGCTGGTAAAGGAGGTGAAATGGTTGGAGCCTGTGGAACCTCCTCCTCGGGTTCTGCCCTATTCCGCCGCTAATAAACTTGTAAAGGTGGAGAGAACGGAACCAAGATTGGAATTGGAGGAGTAACTACATGCCACTCATGCCCAGAGACAGAGGGAGACGAAGAAAAATAAGAACTATCCTCAAAGAATGTGACATCAGCATTCACGAAATATCTCTGGGTGACAGGGTCATAACATTTATACCTTTTCTGGGTACAAGAATGACCAAGAAAAATGCACTTAGTAGATCTGGGAGAGAATTTATCAGAGGTAACATGTAGATTTTGAACAAAACAAGTACACCCAAAAACACGAGGAGGTTGACGAAAAATAGGTTGACCAGGAAAAACAATAGAAAACGGAGCCTGGTCAGGTAAAATAGATGAAGGCATATGATTAATCAAGTAACATGTAGTAAGCACTCCTTCATACCAAAATTGCTTTGGAACATGTATATGGAATATTATGGTGCGAGCAACCTCAAGTAAATACCTATTCTTGCGTTCTGCCACCCCATTTTGTTGTGGGGTGTAGGAACAGCTAGTCTAACATACCATGATCAACACAAAATGTAGAAATCTCATTTTGAACATATCAGAACGGAAAATCTTAATAGACATGCCAAATTGAGTTTTGATTTCATTATAAAAATTTTGGAATACAGAGAGAAACTCAGAGCGATCCTTCAAGAGATATAACCATGTAAAGCGGAAATAGTCGTCCACAAATGTAACAAAATATATAAAACCACTCCTATTCCTAACACGACAAGGAACCCAAATATCCGAATGGATTAAAAAAAATAAAGACGAACTACGAGCCACAGAGCGAGATGGGAAGGAGGCACGATGATGCTTTCCCAACTCACAGGCTTCACACTCTAACCTAGACACGGACCGAAAGGAAGGAAATAACAACTTTAACCTAGCTAGTGACAAATGACCTAACCGACAGTGCCACTGGAAAGGAGTGACTCCACCAACAGAAGCAGCAACAGCAAAAGAGGTAGCTGCACCATGGTCAAGGTAGTACAACCCATCCTTTTCACACCCTCCCCCAATCGTCTTCCTCGTGTGAAGGTCTTGAAAAACACAATGAGTAGGAAAAAATGTCACAGAACAACGTAAGACTTTAGTTAATTGACTTACAGAAAGAAGATTCAAAGGTAATTGAGGAACATGCAACACATAGGATAGGTTAAGGGAGGAAGTAGGAGACACGGTACCATGCCCAGAAATAGGGGCTGAGGAACCATTTGCAAAAATAACAGGAGAAGACGAATAATTACGCGAATAAGATGTAAACAAGGATGACTCACCAGTCATATGAGCAGAAGCCCCAGAGTCAATAATCCAGGGTGGAGTAGTAGTAGTAAAGAAGGCAGGTGTACTTGCATGGGCCAGAGTAGTAGAAGAAGAGGACGCCCCGTTGGATGTGTGACTAGATGCCTCCAGGTTCTGTAAACCCCGTAAGATCTGGGAGAGATCATCACGGTGAGAAGTAATAGGAGAATTGCCACCTGTCATCGGACCCTATGTAGAATCACTATGGGAAGAACCATCATTACCCCCATCTATCACTGCATGATTGGCCGACTGAGAAGCCCAATCTGGCTTACCATGCTTGTCCCAACAGAAATCCACAGTGTGACCACTCTTGCCACAATGAGCATACTTTCGAGAAGATCTGTCACTTGAAGGACCACTACTACCGCGACCACCATTACCACGGCCTTGCCCGGAACTACTACCACGGCCATGACCACGACCAGCAACAAAAGCTGAGTTCTCCTTGGGAACCGAATCAGGCTTCTCAGGAGAGGAAATGCGCTAAAGATGAGAGAACGTATCAGCAAGTGTGGGGACAGACTCACCAGCCAAAATATGTCCCTTAACGGACTTCGAATCAGTGTCCAATCCGGCCAGAAATTTGGAAACAAAGAACTCATTTTGCTGTGCCTTAAGCTTGTCTATGTCAGTGGTGAGAGGCTGAAAAACATTTAGTTCCTGAACAAGGCCTTTGAACGAGCTATAATAGTCTTGGTGAGGCTTGTTGGATTGACGAAGTTGAAACAATTTTTCATACAGATCATAGACACGATTCATGTTCTTCTCCTGAGAATAGGTGTCCCGCAAATCATCCTAGGTGTGAAACATTACATTAGCAGCAATGTCAGGTTCCATGCTGTTCTATAACCATATTAAGATAACATTTTCTTGCATCCAATCCTCATAAGTAGGGGAATCAGTGGCAGGAGGGTCTGAAGTAATATACTTAAGTTTCTTCTTGGCCATAATGTACACTTTCACAGCTTGGGTCCACAATAAATAATTCGAACTTCTTTTGAGCTTAATGGAGGTGATAGTGACATTCACTGTCTCAGCCGGAGAAGTAACAACGGTAGTAGTTTTATTTTCCCCCATAATTCCAACAAGGATTCTTGACAATAAGCAAAACAACCAGCAAGGATTCTTGACAAAAGAAATCCAAATAGCAGGCAGCAAACACTAGACTTGCAACAAAGGCCTCAAGCAGGAAATAATAGGGTTTAATGTTCAGCCAACAAGATAGTAACAGGGACCAGCAAAGGTAACAAGAAGAATCAGCAACCAAACAACCATAGAAAAATAATTGCAGCAACAAAAAATCGACTAGAATCAGGGTTTTGGAAGATTACTACGATAAAGTATGGAGAGCCAGCTGCCAATTACGGCAGAATAATAACACGGAACACCAATATCCAGTCTGGAACCAGTAGCAACAACTAGGGCTTGAAGAAGAAACCTATCGGGCCCAAGAACACGTCCCTCAAATTCTTGTCAATGTGAAAACCAGAGCAGGATCAATAGGAGG
Organism: Telopea speciosissima; assembly: GCF_018873765.1. NCBI lineage: Eukaryota > Viridiplantae > Streptophyta > Magnoliopsida > Proteales > Proteaceae > Telopea > Telopea speciosissima. Next base: position 40,060,808 of record NC_057923.1, read on the forward strand.
CCTCTAAGCGATCAATAATACACCATCCACCATAGAAAACAGATCGCAAATCACAGTAAGGGAATACTGAAAGCAGCCAGCAACCATTGGAAGCAGCAGTAATCAACATTGAAGAGTAGCTTTATCGATTTCTCAACATAAAAACCTAGTTCTATCGATTGCAGAAAATAGTGATTGCTTCATTCTCCAATTGATTCTTCAAGGCCAGTCTTCAGAACACCAACAAACCACCACAAACTAGTACTCCATTCATGTAAAAGGAGTCTTCAGTTCATTAACAAAAAGAAGCAGCTCGGTGGCTGCACACCAGAAAACTAAGAACTGAGAAGGAGATCAGCAGAAGATGATTAGTAGAGACTCTTCTACTGATTAGTATGGCTCTGATACCATGTTAGAAACTAGAACCTAACGAGTAGAAGAGTGAAGGAAAAGAAGAAGAGAAGAAAGGGAAGAGAAGAAGACGAGTTCCGAAAGAGAGAAGAGAAGCAGCCTAACGATGGAAAAAACTTGAATCCCTATCGTAGGAGCCAAACTTGTATTAAAAGGAATTAGTAAGATAGTTAGGATTTACAATATTACCCCTAACCTCTACCAATAACACCCTTACAATTTAAGGACATAAAACAAGAGAATTACAAATAAACCCATATCCCTCAACTATAAGACCAAAATACCCCTAATTCTCAACACTAACAAAGTGGAATCGAAGGGGGGGGGGGGTTGGTGCTTGTGCAGTAATGGAGATGAAAGGGCCTTGCTGTGGTTGGGAATTGAGAGGGTTTCAGTTGGAGATGGTTTTCTTTTTTCTTTTTTGAGGGAGTCGAAGGGTTAGGGTTGTTGCCAGTGGGGTTTCAGTGGAGTCGAAGGAATGGAGTGGGGTTGGCGGATGTAGTGGGGTTCGATGGGATGTATTTTTTTTTTTCACCGTATCGTAGAACAATAACGGGAAAGAGAGAATAGGGAAGGAGAATGAGATGAGAAAGATTGACAAGAGCATAGTTGTCACGGCGGCAAGGCGGTAGAGGCCTGTCTAAGCACTTAGGCAGTATGGTACCCGCCTAGGCGGTCTAGTGTTAATTTCCACCCCCCCCCAAAAAAAAACACTTTTCTAAAATCAGTACATGATGCATCATACGTTATATCATTAAAAATTAAATACAGCAGCATCATCGGACCGAAGAAAGAAGAAAAAAAAGAGTAGAAGAAGAAGCAGGCAACTAGGCAAGCAGCATCATCGATTCATCCTTACAAAGAAAAAAAAATAAAAACAGAGAAGAAGAAGCGGCAGCAGCCAGCAGTATCATCATGTATTTGCAAAGGAAAAAGAAAATGTAGAGAAGCAGGTAAGCAGCAGCAGTATAGATTCACCATTACAAGGGAAAAAACAATAAACATAGAATTAGACATTAAATTGTAGAATAAGAACTTAAGAAGAAGAAGCAGGCAACAGCATTATCATTAGTCATTACAAACAACCAAGGAAAAAAAAATAAAACAGAGTAGAGAAGAAGCAGCAGCAACATGAGCATCGTTGGTCGTTATTTACTTATTCTTTAAAAAAAAAAAAAGAGAAGGGTAGGAAGAAGATGATGAAGCAAGCAAGCAGCAGGGCTGCAAGAGCATGAGAGGTTGAGAGCATCGTTTTAAAGAAAAAAAAAAAAAAAAACAGATAGAAGAAGAAGAAGCAGCAGCAGGCATTAACCAAGGAAAAAAAAAAAGAAAACAGAGAAGTAGAAGAAGAAGATGATGAACCAGCACTGTAGCAGGCTACAGGAGCATGAGAGGCTGAGAGCATCATTTTAAAGGGAAAAAAAAAAAAAAAACAGAAATAGAAGTAAAAGAAGAAGAAGCAGCAGCAGGCGTTAACCAAGCCAAAAAAAAAAAAGAAAACAGAGAAGTAGAAGAAGAAGAAGACTAGAGACTAATATATTTACCTTGCCGGAGCCGGAATGGTCGGAGGAAGCTTCGCCTGAGCCTTAGAAGTCGGAAAATAATTTTCGGAAGCCGGAATAGTAGAGATACTGCCGGAAGATGGTCGCGCCTTTGTTTTCGCAGGGAAAAAAGAATGGTCGAGGGTTTTGACTTTTGAGAAGCTTTAGGGATTTTACAAAGGTTATTTATAAACCTGATCCCATGTAGCAGCGTTTAGTAACTTAATATACACCACCAAATGAAAATTAAATAAACAGAATAAAAAATAATGCATGCAAAAAACCAAAAAAAAAAAGCCACACTCAAGAGGCGACTGCCCTGACTACAAAGCATACTAAGGCGTCGCTTTATCAGCCTAGGCGATGCCTACTTGGTCAAGGTGGCCGACTTTCGTGACTCACATTAAGTGTAGCATCGCTTACCCTCTAGAATTCCGCCTGGACGCCAAGGCGGCCCCTTGGCAACTATGGGTAGGAGGGAGATGGGGATCTTCGGCTATGATACCAAATTGGTGGAGAACCAGTTAGGAGAAGAAAGGGAAACTTGAGAGCGTTCTCAGAGTTGCATGGGAGGAGAAGGAATCACAATCTAAAACAGAAATAAAAACATATCCAGAGGGGTCTCAGAGGTGCAGGGGAGGAGAAGAAATCACAATCTGAAACAGAAATAAAAACATATCCAACTAGGAAACTACCAAGTTACCGTCCTATGTATCCTTCCCGAAATAAAAGATTAAATAATATTTTCCCAAATAAATAAACTTTCTAAAGTCTTACTAGACTCAAAAAACTCAAATTAGACCCGGTTCGTCTCCGTCTGGACACTCAAAAGAGTATGGGTCATACAAAGGTAGTGCACCTGCATCATAGATACTCTTTCTACTTAGATTTTGTCCCCCAAGACTTAGTTCTTCATATGGGAGATGAAAAAAGCGATGGTCCTTGTGTTCATCCTCTAGCGCTTTCAAGCCTAGCTTCATGATGCAGATTCATCACCAAAATAGGCTGGTTTTATTTGGATTAAGTCTAGGGTTGGGTTCTATACATGTTGGGCCTTTGGTCCCATGGGTTTTCAATGTAATAGGTCACTTTTATTTTATGGACCTAAAGTAGGGGTATATAGGGGTATATAGGTTGCAAACGGGATTAGCTTCTATACTTATTTATTTTCATGTTTTAGTGTTTTAAAGTGAACTGGTCCAAAACTAATTTGAACCAGTGGTTCAATTTAAGTGACTTGAGTCACCTTTCTTTATTTGCTTTCATTATAAGTTGGGTCTACACCTCTCACGAATTCGAGAGAGGTTGTGAAGTGTAATTAGAGTCATTTAGAAGCTTTTACACTCCTAGGCTGATTAGGAATATGACCTATGGCCACTATAAATAAAACTATTCTTTTGGGGGGGGGGTTATTCACACCTCTATGTTAAAGATAAGAACGATAATTCAAATTTAAACTCAAATGTGAATTTGAGCAATGGTTGCATAGAGACCTAGTCCAAGTAATCTCATGCACAGTGGCTGATTCTTATCTCATCTTCCCAAAACTTCTCTTGCTACTGTTGTAGATGAACTCCAATTCCTTACCTGTAGTTTTTGAATTTCAAACTCTTGATTGTAACACTCATACAATATAAATATACTACCCTATATAACAAATGACATACGGGTGAATTCCTCTTCATATCTATCTTTTACATGCTATACAAGAGCCATTGACAAACGTCCTATCTCAATATGACTCCTTCAGAATCCTCCATCACCACAACCACTGCCTCTTCCTCCACTCTGATCTCCCCATCCAATGTAGTGCAGCTGCTGCCGATCAAACTTGATCGAACCAATTTCCTCTTGTGGAAATTGCAGGTTATCCCTTTACTACTTGCACACGATCTGATGGGCTATGTAGATGGCAGTTTTCCATGCCCTACTCCAACTCTTCCACCTCCCAACGAATCCACCAACCCCACCCCAATCCCAATTCCAGAATTCAATGCATGGAAGAGACAAGATCAGATTATCCTAAGTTGGATAATCTCTTCCCTAACTGAGCATTCTATGGCTCATATCATCGGCATCTCCTCTTCCCTGCTGCCTGGACGACTTTGGAGCGTACATATGCTTCTCAATCGCAGGCCCGTGTGATGTAACTCAAATACAACCTGCTGCAAATCAAAAAGGGCACCGGCTCCATGGTACTATTTCTCACTACAAAGTGCGGCTTGTTGCTAAGGGCTTTACACAACAGGAAGGAATTGATTACTTTGACACCTTCAGTCCTGTTGTTAAACCCACCACAATCAGAACCGTTCTTGCATTAGCGGTCTCTAAGGGATGGGTTTTACGCCAATTAGATGTGCAAAATGCATTTCTTAATGGCCAGCTGGATGAACAAGTATTAATGACTCAACCTCAAGGTTTTGTGGACCCAGCCCATCCTAATCATATTTGTCACCTTCAACGTGCTCTATATGGTCTAAAGCAAGCACCAAGGGCCTGGGCTAACCGACTTGGTTCATTCCTAGTCACACTTGGGTTCAAGTCCTGCCAGTCAGATACGACTCTCTATGTTCTTAATCACAATGGTTGGCTGATTTATATTTTGGTCTATGTTGATGATATAATCATCACAGGAAAGCAACCAAGTGACATCCAGGAGATTATTACTCGACTAGGCACAGAATTTGCTATTAAGGATCTTGGCAACCTCCATTTTTTTCTTGGCATCGAAGCTACAAGACACTCTCATGGTCTTTATTTGACTTAGATCAAGTATGCCCTTGACCTTCTCAAACGAACAAACATGGAGGCAGCCAAACCAATGCCAACACCCAGCTCTACCACTACTTTATCTTGCCACAGTGGTGACTCCTTTTCAGATCCAACTCTGTATTGTAGCACGGTGGGTGCACTGCAATATTTGACTTTGACTAGACCTGACATAGCCTTTTCAGTCAACAAAGTTTGTCAATTTATGCACTCTCCCACCATGGATCATTGGGCTGCAGTCAAAAGGATCTTCCGATATATAAAGGATACTATTGAGCTGGGAATTTACATACGTGCCTCTTCATCTATGCAATTAAGTGCTTATACAGATGCAGATTGGGCTGGCCACCCAGATAACCGTAGATCCACAAGTGGATATTGTATTTATCTGGGTGATAATTTGATATCTTGGAGTTCCAAGAAACAGCATACAGTCGCACGCATAGTTGTCATGGCGTCGCCATGGCGATGGCGTCCTGGCGCTGGAGAGGGCTGCATGGCGACCTACGCCATGGCGACCCTCTTTGATTTCTTCCTCCTGACTCTCTTTCCCTCTTCGATTTCTTCTTCCTGTCTTCGAGTTCTTCTTCCCTCTTCGATTTCTTCTTTCCCTCTTCAATTTCTTTCGATTTCTTCTTCGATTTCTTCTTCCTGTCTTCTTTCCCTCTTCGATTTCTTCTTCCTGTCTTCTTTCCCTCTTCGATTTCTTTCGATTTCTTCTTTCCCTCTTCGATTTCTTCTTCGATTTCTGAATTTTCTTCTTAAAACTTGAGAAACAATAGAGAAAAAATAAAACATGGCTTGAGTATACATCTATTAACACATTAAAAATAGAGAAAATAAAAAATAAAACATGGTCGACATGCTCGCCATGGCAACGCCATGGCGGGCGACATGTCGATATATCGACGTGACACCCCTCCACCGACTTGGATCGCCGTGACGCCGTGACAACTATGGTCGCACGGTCATCTACTGAATCCAAGTATAAAGGTTTGGCAAATACATCAGCAAAACTTCTCTGGATGCGTCAATTATTAATCGATCTTGGTATATCATCACCTGCTCCAATTTTGTATTGTGACAATATTGGGGCTACTTATCTTGCGGCAAATCCCCTTATTCATGCCAGGACCAAACACATAGAAATTGACTATCACTTTGTGCGGGAACACGTTTCATCCAAGCGTTTCTTTGTTCGATTAATTCCAAGTCAAGATCAGATTGCAGATATAATGACCAAGGGACTACCAGGACCAAGATACAGACATCTCAGGGACAAGCTCACTGTCATTGACCGGCCGTTTCGCTTAAGGGGGCGTGTTAAAGATAAGAATGATAATTCAAATTTAAACTCAAATTTGAATTTGAGCAACAGTTGCACAGAGACCTAGTCCAAGTAATCTCATGCATGTTGGCTGATTCTTATCTCATCTTCCTAAAACTTTTCTTGCTACTGTTGTAGATGAACTCAAACTCCTTACTTGTAGTTTCTGAATGTCAAACTCTTGATTGTAATACTCATACAATATAAATATACTACCCTATATCACAAATGATACATGGGTGAATTCCTCTTCATATCTATCTTTTACACTTTGAATTTAGAAAAATCTCTCTCTTTTGAGCTGCTGTTCTTCATTGTTGAAGATTGTCTTGTGTGTGATCAAGGCTGGTGGGATTGGTGTTTGATCCAATCGATACCTTGTGGTGGGAATCCCGGGTGATTTGTTGGTGGGATTGATATCTGATCCAATCGATACTCTGTGGTATGAAGCCCGAGTGGTTCCTCTCAAGTTCTAGTTAAAGATTCAATTTTTATTCAAGTTTTTCATTCAAACAATCTGTTGCCAATAATTTTCTTCCATTACAAGTAAGTTGGAAGCATCCCCATTCACATCCATCTTCTAATCCTCTAAACCACCAAACCCTAACATGCCCTCCATCACTGAACAATATTCCCATAACCTAAATTCTGCCTAGGCCAAACCAGCCCGCAAAATCCCTCCTTTTTTAGATCAAACTCTCCACCCACCCCTATAGTACTCGATCCAAACCCTAGCCCCACCTTCCCACTCTAAACCCTAGATTCCCTTCTTTTACTCTTTTAAAAACTTAAAACCCTAAACCTAACCTTGCTGCCCATTCAAGTTTACACACTTTCATCCATCAAAAGATCTTAGGACCTTCACTAATAGACTCTCCTACCTTGACTAGACATAACCTTAACACCAAATCCTAGCCCTAACCAAACCGTAACCCTAATTTAACCAAAAACCCTATTTTAACCTAGCCGATTCACCTGTTCATAACAGATCCTGGTTGTCTGGCTCCTAGTTGGTCTCTTACCAATCTAGGACTACATTAAGTGGTATCAGAGAATAAACGAACATGGTACCAGCAACACCCGATCCTATGGCAAAGGTTATCAAGATGCTTCAGCAGCTACTAGCTGATCAAAGAGCTATGAATGAAAGTTTTCAGCAAATTGAACAACACCAAACCACTCCAGTAAGGGATAGCAATCTATCACTCGAAGAAGACAGATATCAAGGACAATCCCAAGTTCATCGCCCCAACAGATGGAACAGAGAATACAAAGACTATAGGGAACAACCTAAACCTCCAGAGGCGTTCGAGTTGAGGGACTATGATGGCAGACCAGATCTACAAGTATTTTCTGATTGGTTAGCTGCTTTGGATGATTATTTTGATTGGTATGATTTATCTGTTCCTAGGAAGATGAGATTAGCTCGTACTAATCTAGTGGGGCCAGCCCTTGAGTGGTGGAGAACTACTGAAAGAAATATTCAGTATGAGGGCAAAGTCCCTATTAATTGGGCAAAGATGAAGGAAGACTTGAGTAAAAAATATTTACCTCGTGCATTCAGAGCTCGACGACAAGCTCAATTAAATTCCCTTCACAACATCACCACCAAAGGCCTTCAAATCTGATGACAACTTGAAGCCTCCCTCAATGAGATTCAGTTTGCAAGTTGAAAAGTGTTGGAAATCTGACATCACCAGTGTCAAATCAAGGGCTGAATACAAATTTACATTGCCAAAGGAAATTGAGAGAGCACAAGTTGAAGATAAAGCTAAAGTGATCCCTGTGAATTGTGATGAAAAAGGAGGTCAACATGTGAAGATTCTATTGAAGAAGTTTGCATTGAAGAAATCAAAGTAGACAAAGCTGAAACAGTGGAAGGTGAAATGGTGGTCGTGAACATTCCACAAGAAATCATTAACATTCAAGATGTTGTTCTTGAAGAGATGGAGCTTGTGCCTCAATTATTTGATGAGAAGGTCACAATAGTTGAGGATTACATTATAGAGGTTCATGAAGACACAGTTAAAGCAATAGTGCCAGAGGAGGTCGTGATTAAGGAAGACTTCCAAGTACATTCCGCATCAATACTTTGAAGAGAAAACTCCCAGGGTTGAAGACTTTATTCCTAGCGTCCCTACTTACCAAATTTTTTCAAGCTGGCGAGAGTTGATGCAGATTTATCACCAAAATAGGTTTGTTTTATTAGGAATAAGTCTAGGGTTGGGTTCTATACATTTTGGGCCTTTGGTCCCATGGGTTTTCAATGTAATAGATCACTTTTATGGACCTAAAGTAGGGGTACATAGGTTGCATACGGGATTAGCTTCTATACTTAGTTTATTTTCATGTTATGTGTTTTAAATTGAATTGGTCCAAAACTAATTTTAACCAGTGGTTCAATTTAAGTGACTTGAATCGCCTGTATTTTATTTGCTTTCATTCTAAGTTGGGTCCACACCTCTCCACGAATTTGAGAGAGGTTGTGAAGTGTAATTAGAGTAGGCTAGGAGCTTTTACACTCCTAGGCTGATTAGGAATATGGCCTATGGCCACTATAAATAAAACAATTCGGTGAGGGGGGGGGGGGGTGTTATTCACACTTATGAGTTTTGAAAAATCTCTCTTTTGAGCTGTTGTTCTTCATTGCTGAAGATTGTCTTGTGTGTAATCAAGGCTGGTGGGATTGGTGTTGGATCCAGCCCTCCATCACTGAACAACTTTCCTATAACCTAAATTCTGCCCAGGCCAAACGAGCCAGCAAAATCCCTTCTTTTTTAGATCAAACTCTCCACCCCTTCCCTTATAGCACTTGATCCAAATGCTAGCCCCATCCTCCCACTCTAAACCCTAGATTCCCCTATTTTACTCTTTTCAAAACCCAAAACCCTAAACCTAACCTTGCTGCCCATTCATGTTTACACACTTCCATCCATCAAAAGATCTCAGGACCTTCACTGATAGACTCCCCTACCTTGACTTGACATAACTCTAACATCAAACCTTAACTCTAACCAAACCATAACCCTAATTTCACCAAAAACCCTATTTTAACCTAGCCAATTCACCTGTTCATAATAGATCCTGGTTGTCTGGCTCCTAGTTGGTCTCCTAGGAATCTAGGACTACATTACTATAATTCTAGGATATGTTGAGATTTTAGTTGGAACAGGCCAATAATATCTCACCTGTAGTTTGCACTTTGTAGATGCATAACATTTTTTAGCAAAGCCTCTCACTTACAGGTTTGGCAGTAATTACTGTTTTCTGTTCATACTTCATAGGGGTATAAAATAGAAAAATTGGTCTCTGGTAGCTACTACAATGAGGTTTTGACATTTGCAGGGCTAGCTTGGAGAGTCTGGTAAGGTTAGAGTCAGTTAAGGTAGAGGGTCTTACATCTTAATAAGGTCATGTTAATATGTCTCATCTCTAATCTGGTCCATAGTCCGAAATCTAGCGAGATCTCGCCGATATTCTCGGTTTTCCAATTTCCCGAATCGAGATGGCCTACGAAACTTAAAATGTCAATATCTCTCCGAGATCTCGCTGAGATCTCTCTGAGATCCGAGATCTCGGTTTGACATAGGAAAATGCCCATCTAGATCCTTTATATGAGTGCCAGATCTCGAGATCTTGCTGGAAATTCTTGGTATACAGACACCTATCTATGCCAGGAACCAAGACAGAGAAGACAAACACTTATTTATGCCTATCCGAGATCTCGATCCAATGCCGAGATCTCGGTTTGACATAGGAAAATACCCATCTAGGTCCTTTATATGAGTGCCAGATCTCGAGATCTTGCTGGAAATTCTTGGTATACAGACACCTATCTATGCCAGGAACCAAGACAGAGAAGACAGACACTTATTTATGCCTAATATCATTTAAGTAAATGCTTTTTGTATAGCATTTACTTAAGATATTATTCATAAATAAGCAAATACCCCCCCCATTTGAATCCAATAAAAATAGTTAAAAAATAAAATTCCAAAAGGAAAAAAAGTCAACCCCCAGTTCAAGAACAAAAACTGGATTTTCGGCGATAGGTGTAATTTTCAACTTTCTAATCTTGGGGTTTTCTCAAATCTAAAAATTCCATAAATCTTATTATGGTAAAACATTGCTAAAAACCAAAAGTGCGGTAAAATATTCATTTGTTTTGATGTCCAAAAAATTATTTTCATTCAGAGCGATTTTGACAGCATTCGCGCACACCGAATTAAGTTTGATCGGTACGTAACTCTTTCAATATAAATCAGATTTTAGCAATCTTGGACTTGTTGGAAAGCTATGTTTTGACAGCTTTCCAACGAGTCAAAACATAGCTTTCCAACGAGTCCAAGATTGCTAAAATTTGATTTATATTGAAGGAGTTATTTACCGATCAAACTTGATTCGGTGTGCGCGAATGCTGTCAAAATTGCTCTGAATGAAAAAATATTTTTGGACATCAAAACAAATGAATATTTTACCTCACTTTTGGTTTTTAGCAATGCTTTACCATATTAAGATTTATGGAATTTTTAGATTTGAGAAAAACCCCAGCATTAGAAAGTTGAAAATTGCACCTACCGCCGAAAATCCAGTTTTTGTTCTTGAACTGGGGGGTTGACTTTTTTTCCTTTTGGAATTTGATTTTTTAACTATTTTTATTGGATTCAAATAGGGGGGTATTTGCTTATTTATGAATAATATCTTAAGTACTTAAATGATATTAGGCATAAATAAGATTGTTTGTCCTATGTCTGTCCTAGTTTCTAGAATAAGTGTCTGTCCTGCTTTCTCAGTAACTGCAACTCCTATTTGGACTATGTTTTTGCAAAATCTAATAATGTCATTGTGTTTAAATGGCCTAAAATAGGCTATATACTGATTTTCAGACCCAAAAGAGGTCTAAAACCCACCGAGATGGGCTTCCGAGTGCACAAACTCGTCGAGATCTCGGCCCAACTGGGTTTTGTGCTGGGCCGAGATGGCTCCGAGACCCGAGTTTTCGAACCTTGATCTGGTCTGCTAGGTTTTTTTTGCTTGATCAGGTTGAAGTTACTCTTATGTAATTGTCTAATCTTTTCCTTTTGCTCTAATTTGTAATCTATATGTAATTCTGTACTGTGTAACGGTGTAATTACTTGTATTCTTGATGATAAGATTGTACCATTTTGTGTGTTGTGGTGTAATCTTTGCAAAGCATGTGGTGGTGGTGTGAATTTTTTTTTTTTTGGGGATGAATAAAAATAAATAACTAAAACCCCCAAAAGGGAAAGAACAAGAAGAGAATACATAGGGAAGAGAGAGGGGGGGGGGAGAAAACAAGCCTCAGACCTTAAGGAAGGAGCCCAAGAGAACGAACAAGGGAATCGCCTAAACCCTAGGAGACAACAATAAGCCTGTTCCTTGGGGAATCAAGAAGCTGATTACATGGAAATAAATGAAGCTTGGAGCTAACATCAAAAGAGATGGCTTTCCAAATCATGTCAATAGAGTGAGAGTTGGAAGCCCATCTACGGAGGTTTTGCTCCATCCAAATGTGAGATATAACGGCCCCGAACACAAGCTTTCCAGCAGTATCGCATTGTGAATTTAGCTCCAGTGATGCTGTTATTCACTAGTTAAGCCCTGATTCTTGATGGAAAAATGAAATGTTGATAAAAATAAGATGGTGATGAATGAGAATGGGCCAGTAGGAAATGGATGATGGTATTAGTTGGATTGAATGTTATGATTTTGAAACTTTATTATGCTTTGTGATTGTTGAAACAAATGTTATTCCAATTTTTATATCACGTGTATAGTATGTACATATGATAATTGATTGATAATGAGACACATGTATTACAAATATTAAAAATTACTTCCGAATTTTTTGCCTAATTTTTTTTGATAAACGAACAATTCCCGAATCTTTTTTGCCCACTTTTTTTCACCGAATTCTTAAATTAACAAAATGAATATTCTGAATAATTCTCCATCTGAATGGTTCCCGAATCTGAATTTGCTAACAATTGTCACGAGTGTCATAGATGTGAATTTTTAGTTTGTTAGTTTGATCAATTGATTACTTTTTCTTTTACTGGTTTTAATAATCCCTGTTGTGGGATGACTTTCTTTTTTCTTTATTAAGAGTTAACGAAGTTATATTACTGTTCGGAATTTGAGGTTCTGTTCATCTTTTGGAACATATGGTGTTGAGTGTGTTTTTTGTGTAAAATGTGGGCAGTATTTCATATTTGAAAAGATCCATTCAACAATAAATGGGAGAAGCTAATGGCAGTGAAAAGGAGACAAGGATAGTTTTTGTGACTGTGGGCACGACTTGTTTCGATGCTCTTGTTAGAGCAGTTGACTCCGAGGAAGTTAAAGAAGAGTTGTTAAAGAAAGGATATACCCATCTTCTCATTCAAATGGGTCATGGATCGTATGTACCAACCAAGGTAACTTTCTGGATTTTTCTTTTCTTATTGTTGTGTTTTTTTTTGGGTGCCAAGGTGCCAACGAAGGTACTTTTCTTATTGTTACTTTTTCTTCTTGTTATGTTTTTTATGCCTTGCATTCTCTCTCACATTGTGACATATACAGAGAGAATGCAAGGCACAAATACTACAAAATTATTGCTGTGATTTTAATCTTGCCAATCCACATATTACCTCATTTTTGTCTTACTACAACACTAGTCACCACCTCTTGCTGCTTCCAAAGATTGCAGTGGATCGATTTTATTATTTCTAAAGCTTCTCAACCGAGCTTCTCTACTGAGGATATAGCTTGCTCAGGATTAGCTTTATAGCTGGATTTATCCTTTAAACACATGTAAAGCTTCTCAACTGAGGATATATAGCTTTATAGCTGGATTTATCCTTTATACACATGTACTTTGGACTACCTCCCTGGGTGTGGTAAGAATGTTTAATGGGTATATCCATATTGGTTGTCTATGGATAGATTCCAGAGTATGTAGTTTCTTATGGATAACTGAGGTCTTTGTGCTATTTCCCTCTCAAAAGTAACTCTCAGCTCCCCTTTGAGACTTCTTTCCTTTTTTGGATGCTCGTCAAAGGCTCTGCAAAATTTTTTTTTTTTTTGGGTGAATAAGAAATTCATTACCAAGAAGGGAAAAAGAATTACAGTGCCCTCAGAGGGGAGCAACAAAACAAAAAATAAGGAAGGCCCCTAGCCTCAGCTTTGTGGGCCAGGGGAAACAAGGGAGATAGAAGAGAGACCCCAGGAGTTAACAATAAGCCTGTTCCTTGGGGTGTCCGGGCAAAGAGGAGGAGCTGACGATAACTTCGCCGTAATATCAAAAGAAATGGAATCTCAAATCTGCCGGTAAGATCTAGAGTTGGAGGTCCATTTTCTAATATTACGCTCCATCCAAATGTGGTTCAAGGTAGCACAAAAAGCAAGCTTCTCAACAGTATCACATTAAAAGCGTCTGGAAAAAGTCATGTCGATCCAAATCCATTCCCTGGAGAACGGAAGAATTCTTCTAGGAGAAGGCCAACATTTAGGCAAGATTCCTTTCCAGATCGCTGCTGCAGTAGGGCACTCAAAGAAGAAGTGATCCGAGTCTTCCATGTTGTTCCAGCAGAGGCAACAAGAGGGGGAGACCGGGATGTGGTGATGCCGGAGAAAGGCTTGAGTTGGGAGACAATTGTTGAAGATCCTCCAAACAGTAAAGCAGTGCCTAGAGGACCCTTGTGTCGAATGATGTCCCAGGCAGATTTGGGGGAGAAGAGCGGAGGGTTGTTTGCCATCCAGTTTACACAGTTCTGGTTGTCAAAAGGCCTCTTGGAGATGGAGGGGAGGTCATTCCAGATGGAGGCAAGATCCTGAGAGGAAGTAGGAGGGGGGGGGGGTCCAGCCGGACTGATGAAGGATGTCAGCCACCAAAGAGAGCCTGTGTAGGCCCGAAGCATAAATGGTCGGAGGAGTAATCAGCGGGAGAACTCCCTTCGGGTGAATGATCCAACCAAAGATAGGAAGAGAGCCCATCCCCAATCTGAGATTTGATGACATGTCTGACCAGGTGGCGGGTGTCTAAAAGTTTGCGCCAAATCCTAGAAGAATTAGCCGTCAGGGAGGCTGTCCAAATGGAATCATGCCGAAGGTACCCCGAGTATATCCAGTCCACCCAGATGCTCTTATGCTTAGAAGCAATCTTCCAGATTAACTTGCAGATACCCGCCAAGTTCACTTCTTTGATTCTTCTGATGCCCAAGCCTCCTTCATTCTTCGGCAGACAGACTGCAGCCTAGGGAAGAGGGTGAAGAAATTTGGAAGTATCATTACCCTTCCAAAGGAAGGAAGCCAATAAAGATTCCAAGGACTTTATAGTAGCTTGAGGCAACCCATAGATTCCAGACCAGTAGATATAAGAGGATTCCAGGACTGATCTGATAAGAGAGAAGCTTGCCTTTCCATAACTGAAGCCTTTTGCGAATGCGATCAAGCATTGGGGTGTAGTGATGAGCTGAAAGCCTGGCAGTAATCAAAGGAAGCCCCAAATATTTGACAGGCAAGTGACCTTCTTGGAACCCAGATCTGGTAAGTAAAGGAGCTTTATCCATCTCAGAAACCCCTGCAAAGAATATGAGAGACTTTGAGGGGTTGATGCGAAGGCCCGATATCTCATGGAAGTGCTGCAGGCAAATCATAATAGACTCCAGAGAGGCGATGGAAGCCTTTGAGAAGATCATTAGGTCATCTGCATAGGCGAAGTGAGAAAGATTGAGAGCTTTACACTTAGGCATAGGCGCAATCCGCTGCTGATCAGTGCAGAGTTGGATATCCCTGGAGAGAGCTTCCAAAGCCAAAGTAAACAGATAGGGAGACAGAGGACAGCCTTGTCTAATTCCCACAGAGGCATCAAAGTAACCTGCCGGGCTGCCATTAACTAGCACAGAAAACTTTGGGGAAGAGATGCAAGCCTAAATCCAGTTTACAAAGATACAAGGGAACCCCATCTTAGTCATCACCTGACTTATGAAATCCCATCTTAAAGAATCAAAGGCTTTGTGAATATCAATCTTCAAGAGATAGCAGGGGAGTGATTTTTCCTCTCAAAGCCTTTGACAATGTCATGACAAATAAGGATGTTGTCGGAGATGTGTCTTCCAGGAATGAAGGCCGATTGGTTGTCATTGACAAGAATATCCACCACACTTTTGAGCCGCCTAGCAAGGATCTTTGCAATGAATTTATACAGAAGGTTGCAGAGAGCAATGGGCCTGAAATCATTCATAGCAGCTGCACCATCCTTTTTAGGGATGAGACAAAGAAAAGTGTGATTAATGCCTTTGACCTGATAAGGGTTGTAGAAGAAACTGATAACAGCAGCAATAAGATCCAGCTTGATGATGTCCCAGGCACCCCATACTGAAACCATCTGGGCCTGGGGCACCCGACACCTTGAGAGAATGGATGGCAGCCACAATCTCATCTTCATTAGGAATGGAGCTCAAAGAGTCTTGGAGGGCCGAGGGGGTGAATTTGTTAAGCAGGCCATTCGGGAAGGGAGGAGAGGCCAAATGAGAGGTAGTGAAGAGACCCTTGAAGTGTTGAACAGCCAAATCTTTGATCTCTTTAACAGAGGAGACAGTAGAACCATCTTGGGCTGTAAGCTGAACAATGGAGTTGGCATTAACTTTGGCCCTCAGAGATCTGTGAAAATAAGCAGTATTAGAGTCCCCCAGATCAAGCCACTTGATTCTAGATTTCTGCTTCATAAAGCTCTCTTCACGAGCTCGAGAGAAGTACCTTTTTCTTCATCAGCTAGGGCACCAATACAATGATCCGATTGCAGCCGAATCTGAATAGAGCCTAGTCTGTCCTTGCAATCCAAAACCTGCTGAGATATATTGCCAAAAGTGGAGGTATTCCAGTCCTTGAGAGTAGTCTTGACATTTTTGAGCTTTTTGGAAAAAGCAATAAGAGGGGAAGAGAAAGAATTTACAGGTTTTTCCCAAGCTTGAAGAACTGTGGTTAAAAAGGAGGGGTGAGAAGCCCACATGTCAAAGTATTTAAAGGGTTTTCGGCCAAAAGAAGGGAAGGGCTGAATGGCTAGAGAGATGGGGGAGTGGTCTGAAATGTCCGGACTGTCAAAATTGGCATGGGAAGAAGGAAAAGCTGAAAGCCAATCCTCATTGACCAAAACTCTGTCAAGTTTACAAGAGATCCTATTAGGGCCTGCTCTTTTGTTGCACCAAGTAAGAGGGAACCCAGTCCATCTTAGATCATTAACACCCATGTCTTCAATACACTCATTGAATGAGTTGATAGCTTCCAAATCCAAGTGATCACCTCCCTTCTTTTCATGACTGAATCTAATCACATTGAAGTCACCCCCCAAGCCCCAAGGGTGATGACCAAGCTGCCTAGCAATGCAAAGAAGATCTGACCACAGAGGAGATCTCAAAGCATGACTGTTGAGAGCATAAACCACAGTGAAGAAGAATGAAAAATGACCCAGGCAGTCAGAGAAAGAAAGATGGACAAATTGAGAGGAAGAAGACAGGAGAGATAAAGAGATTTTTGAAGGGTCCCAAAGAATCCAGATTCTTCCATTTGGGTGATGAGAGTAGTTAGAGAGGAAAGACCAGCCAGGGGCTAAAGAATGCAGAATTTTTGCAAGGTTTGGCTCTTTAATATGAGTTTCAAGGAGGCAACAGAAGTTTGCTCGAGACTGACGCAACTTAGAACGAACAGAAGCTTGCTTAGAAGGGGAGTTCAAGCCCCTAGTGTTCCAGATAAAGCCTTGGAACATTAGGAAAGAGGGGGGGGGGGGGAGAGGCAACAATGGCTCACAAAGCCTGGACAGAACTGATCTTGAACGGGTTTCGCTTCTGTGGCGACTCCGGTAGGAGCAGTGGAGGGGAGAAACATGAGTGTTTAACGGTCGAGCGGGGCAAGGAGAAAGATTTGAAATGTCGGGTGGAGAAGACAGAGTTACAGATGGGTTGGGATTTGCGGGTTTTAAAGAGACCCGCGAACCCGAGAGAATAACAGTGAAAGGGAGAGATTCACTTAAGTTAGAAGGGCGAAGCCTAGGGTCATCGTGGTTCAAGCCCAAAGAGAGAGAATGACTTGTGGAGCCCACAAGGGAGCCAAAAGCTGAGTGGCCCACAGAGGGAGAGCATAAAGGAGACAACGATGACATATGCAAAGGAGCTTCAGCTTCCGTAGTACCAAGAGACGAAAGCGTAGGCAGAGAGCCAGTTACAGGAGCAAAGCTGTTCGCCATGGCTGACGACAACGGACCAGCAGCAGAGCAGACGAGCAGCAGAGCAGACGAGCTAGGAAAGGAAGGGTCAGAGGGTGAATCCTGCGACATCCTCGAACGGCTCCTTGGGAGAACATCAAAAGGGAGTTTTTCGGGGCACGAGATAGGGCCAGAATCATCTGCCTCATCGTCGTCAGCGGCAAGGACGCTGAATCTGTTCTGGTCAGAGTTGAAAACTTGCTGGCTTTGATGAAGCATCTGGCTAGTCACTTTCCGGCGAGAATTCCGATGATGAACTTTGTTCCTAGTTCTTCCCCGGGAAGACGATCGGAAGTTGCTAGCAGCCGGCTGGGGTCTTTTTGCTCTGCTCCGATGGAGCCAGGGGGAGGCTGGTGCAGAGGCCCTCCAGTAGCGGCAGAGGGAAGAGGATCAGGTAGAACTCCATCGAAAATGACTTCGACAGGAAAAGCAGGGTCCATTGTCGCTCCTCCGACAGAAGCACGGGCAATCTTCTCGCCATCGTCAGCAGCAGGAGTTGGTTTGCAGAGTTGTGAGCCGTGACCAAAAGTCTTGCAAACTTCACAGTGGGGAGGGTTCCATTCATAATGGAGCTCCTGCTCAAAAGAGAACTCTTCTCCCTCCTTGACTGTGATGAAGGAAGGAAGAGGTTCAGCTGCCGAGACTTCGACGCAAATTCGAGCGTAGGCTAATTTGTCCTTTCGACTAGTTCTCACATCAGAAAAGAGAGGGGTGCCCAAGACTGAGCCAACCAAATTGAGACCATCAGTGTACCAGAAGTGCAGAGGGAGCCCTGGCAGAGTAACCCAAAGGGGGATGGAGGTGGGATCAACTTGCCGGAGTTGAAGGTGACGATGCCATTGACGCAGGAAGATAGGTTTCTTACCTACAAGCCAGGGACCACCCTCAAGAGCACAGGTCTTGTCAGATTCAGCAGAGAATTTGAAGATGAAGAAGCCATTGTCCAGTAGAAAGGAATCCATGGAGCCCCGAGTCCTCCATTGTTTAGAGAGGGACAGCTTCACAGTGTGAAATGGTGGTCTGGAACCAAGGAAGTGACCGACAAGGCAGTTCTCCCAAAGCTTTGCTTCCGTGGCAAGACGATCAGGCGAGCAGAGAGCAACTTTGGAGGAGCCAACCGAGGCAGGAGTCACAAAATGCAAAGGAAGGCCCTCAGGCAGAGAGCCAGACACCGGAGTAAGCAGAGAACTCCAAGAAGCAGGCTGGAGGGTTAAGGGAGGTGCAGAGGGGGGAGGAGAAGGCATGGAGGAAGAAGACGGCATGAGAGGAATAGAATAGGAGATCAAGGCAGCAGGCATGGCCGGAGCCGGAGAAGGGATGTCACGGCAGCAAGCATCTGTTAGGAATTTTCAAAGTGTTATTTTTTATTCATCTACAAAATTGAGAGATACCTAAAAGATGTTCTTAAAAATGTTAGTATGGTAGGAAAACTTAGTGAATATACCATCTTGTTCAAGGCTTGCACGGTTATTTGTGGATAGACTTTTCTTTTTTTTTTTAAAATTTTTTATAATTTAACCTACAAATAAGAAATTAGTTCTAGATAAATTAAATATAATGAACTAAAATTCTTATTTAAATTTGAGGGAACAATATCCTTGGACTGCACAATACATAGGGCACAAATATCTGCCACATGGCATGTCATATGGGGGCTGAAAATTTGTGGGAAGATAGACCCCCTGCTTACATGTCAAGTTTCAGCACAAACGGAATTGGGAATTAGGATGACAAATAAAGCTCTGCAAAATCCTGGTCAATAGGGTGGTGAATGCTAGTACATGGATGGCAGAAAAATAAAATGGAAGATGGCAATACATGGGAGGGCATATGATTAGTTTTGAGTATGAAATTTGACGTATTGGCTAATCCAGACCATTTTCTAGATAACCTAAGATCAGATTTGTCACCCTTACCACCTGGCACCACTAGGTGTGCAGTCCAAAGACACTCTCCTAACTGTGCAGCCCAAAGAAATCTTTGCCCTAAAAATTTTAAGGAATTAGACTTTTTATAAAATACTAATGTGTCCTTCTAGGCGTAACACTATGTCTAGTGAAGTATAATGCTTCACTATTTCCCACTTGGCAATACATGGGTTAGTCAATGTGATAGAGGACCACATGTGTCTCAATGACCAAATTTTAATCCAAAGTAAGCAAGGAAAATTACTCAACCTTTGATTCAAAGTTTTATTAAAATTACCAAAATGCCATCTAATGGAGATGAATATAAAATACAAATGGCATCTCTTGTAATTTTAGGTACTTCCTCTACTCGTTTTAAGCTAAAATTGTACCAATGAAATGCTTGCCTGGTTCTCTATCACATGGACTTACCCATGTACTATCATATGTACACTGAATGTGTGAAATAACCTAGAACAGGGTAAATAGTATTACTAGGGGATTTTGCCTCTTTTTTCGATTACTTGTGAATTATAAAGTATGATGCAGAATTATGTTAAAGCAATTCACAAGGAGTAGATAGACAATTGCACAATTTGAAAAGACATAAAGATTTATAGTGGCTTGACTTAGCAAGTCTACATCCACTCCTCTCAACACTTGAGAGAATTCTACTAGTATTTCCCTTTCAATACAATAGGTAGGGAAATATCACCTTTATAAATTTTTTTCAAGGATAAAAAGATCCTTTACAATCTTTTAAGGGTAAGAGAATCCATTCTTTTAACGATAAGAGGATCCTTGTAATAGTCTAAGTATAGTCTAAACTAATATAATGCAATCTCTCAAGGATGAGAGGGTGATGCAGGAGAATCATGGACTGGGTCGTCCCAACTGGTGCACTACCTTGGACAGACCCAAACTCAATTGAACCAGGTCCAATTTGAATTTTTGGATCTAGTAGGATTTTAGGAATTTATCTTTTATTTTTATTTTTAAAACCCGAATATTACCTGGGACCCGGGGTAGCCCCTAGACTTTTATTAAGTTCCAAAAAGAATGAATGTATACACGGGGGGACATGCCACCTTACCCAGTTACCCCTAACCCAATAACGAATAAAGAATAAAGAATCGTGACACACTACTGCCTGAGAACATGCAAACCTGATCAATCTTCCCTCAGAATACGTTGGTAATCTCCCTGTGGCAAGTTGCCCTGACAGAACGTGGCGGAGTGCCCTTCATCGCAAGCATGATTTGTCAGCCAGTCTGCTGCCCTATTGCTCTCCCTATATGCAAAGGAAATGCAAGGCCTGACCAAGTCAATCAGCACCAAAGATTCCTGAAACCAGTACCATCCCTGCCATAAACCACACCTTTTGAGGTTGATCATGCGCACCGTGGAAATAGAGTCCGAGTTAATCGCCACACCAAAGAGGCCCAACTCCTGACATAACTTCAAACCATCCCTCAAAGCACGCAGCTCAGCAATGGAGTTCGTGCAGGGGCCATAGAAGTTAGCGAAGGCTGCCAGAACAACACCCTCACTGTCCCTTATAATCCCTCCTCCTCCACCTTTACCAGGGTTCCCTCTACATGCCCCATCCACGTTCAGTTTCAGCGACACAAAGGGGGGGGGGGCACCAATAAACCGGGATAGGCCGAGCTATCATAGGTGAGGGAGCTACAATCCCAAGGGTACTAAGAATTTGCTGCCCCCTCATCAAAGAACTTCTTCCAAGCTTGGAAGGCAATGGCAAGCACCTCACCCAAGCCCCTATGCTGCCAATGATACTTGGAACCAACCTCATCCGTTCCCCATGCCTTCTATTGCACCTTTCCTTCCAAAGCTCCCACACAATTAAGGAGGGCAGGAACCCAGCGATGTAGTCAGCGAGACTTTTGCAACTAGCTGACTCATGCCAGAGCAAAATCCGGCTTCTAACGTCCTGAGCAAGAATGACTGGGACATAAAAAACTGTCACACCCTCATTCCGATGAAAGATATTTTACAATAAAGGGGCGACTGGGATGACAGGTTTCATCCCAATACCTACTCGGATCACAGATACAGTGTCCCGAGCCACAATCCACCCTGTTATCAAGTCATGATAACAGTGGGGAACGTATCCAATAGAATCAATCGTTCCAATTGCAGAGTTAGCGGAAGCGAAATTCATTTAAATCATGTAAATATAGAGCATCGGTTCTCTAATGATAACACATAATACAATTGCAATTACTCGTAACCATCCATTTACCTCCATACATTTACAAATAAAGTTTATACATGTGTGAAGATGAATATAGAAATAAACAATTAAATCACACCACTAGGGCACCATCCTTGGGTGTACATCGACATCCAAGTCCCAGCCACCGGCTCCACTTGATTTGCATCTGTAAGTGCGCATCAAGAGATTACTTGCATATCAACTAAAAAAGGGGTTGCGCAACGGGGTTAGCTCCACAAGCTAGTGAGAGAGCAAAGGGGCATGCACATACACACAAACACGCAATTTCAAACAATTCATGATGCATGTAAATGTTAGATTCATTTTCCACCTAGCACACAAATTCTAAGTCAAGTGTATGCTACTGTGATAACTCGGGAGACACTGTGGGTCACTTAACTTATCGCTACAATGAAACCTCAGCTATCACGAGGGAGCCTATACCGGTAGAGCCATCAGACCACTCAGTGGTAGACCCCGATAGCCATCACTACCCTTGACCTGGCCTCTCTCCCCCACAGGCAACAGGTGCTCAGACTATCCAACAGATAAACCCCTGTTGGTAGGGGTCGTAGCATGAGGGAGCAAGAATCGTAGCCACAGATATACTACATGCAAGTCCTATCGTCCCGAGAGGTATTCTAGGTGCAGCAATGTCCCATTCCATCTGGTACCCGGGTACCAGCATGGCACGGTGCATACAGATCAGGATGACAGATAATGAGTTTCATAATTAATTCTGGGGTTCCGGTACCGGTACACCTGACACCGTAGCCTGATACAATAGTGAGAACATTATCACATCAAATTCATAGCAGTTCACATTCGAGATAAATAATGCGATGCATAAGATGCTTATAATTCATATAGTAGCATGATAATGATTGCTTAGTAAATATATCCATGCCCAAACAAGTCACCCAAAGCCCACTCACCGAACTCGGGTGTTACTCGTCGTGGTTGGCATGAATCTCACCGGTGCACCAGCTATCCATTGAGTTGGGTAGCCTAAGAATGCAAGAGCAAATGTCAAAAGATGTATAGAGGGGTCCTATGTTATACCCCCATAGTTAAAATTAAGTTTCAACCAAGACAGCGCGAACGGACTCACGGACGGAAGCAACAGGATGAGTCCGTCCCTGACTCCGTTCAGGTTAAAAGGTCAAAACACGAGGGACGGATCCACGGACGGAACTTTCACCTGGATCCATTCCTGCATCCGTTCGAATCCTGAGACCTACCCGAGAGCGAACGAAACTACGGACGGAAGCGCCTTATGAATCCGTCCCTGCATCCGTTCGATCCCAGAGACATTCCTGAGAGGGAACGGATCCGCGGACGGAGGCAACAGAGTAAATCCATTCCTGCATCCATTCTAATCCAGTTACTGGGATACACTAGATGGACTGATGGACGGAACCATGATGGTGACTTCGTTCGTGCATCCGTCTGAATTCTTTTCCGAGATCTCTTAGGGTTTTCCCTCCAGCTTGGAACCTGGAGTGCACATGGCACTCAGGGTCATGGAGGGGTGTCTTAGGTCTCCCTAGGGTCACTAGAACCTAGGCTTACATCGATTTGGTCCAAGGGTAGGGTTTGGTGGTTTAAAACCTAGGAATCAGCAACAATGGCTGTAAAATTGTTGATAGGAGTCTCCATTAGGGGTTGGTCTTCACCATTAGAGCCCCATTTAGGGGCTAAGCCTCACCTTGAGTCCCAAATGGAACCCTAGGTTAGCTCAAGCTCAAGGAATCTACTTCAAATCAAGAATGGGAATGGAAAAGAGGGATGTACCAAGAGTTAGGACATTCCTTGGTGAGTGGAGCTTCGATCCCAGTCCTAGCCAGCCTTGAAGATCTACCTCCTTGTTTCTCCTTCTCCCCTTTTGCTTCTTTTCTTCAAGCCTTGATCGAACAACAGGGGGATGGAAGGTAGGGCCGCCAAACCCCTTTGGCATGCCTTCTTCTTCCCTTCCCCTCCCATTTCTCTTCCTACTTCTTCTTCTTCTTCCTTGTCTCTTCTCCTCCACGGTTTGGCTTGGAGGGGAAGAGATAAGAGAATATGAGGCTAAGCCTTATCTTTTAAGGGCCAAAAGAGGCCTTAGGGCCTGTTTGCCTAAGTGTCTCTAAGAAATAAGATAGTCTTTTGGGTTTAATGAACCTTGGGGCCTGTTTGGCCAAGGTCACCACCTAATTAGTCTATTTAGTTAGGACATGTTTGGGTCTGCCCTAAGTCTCACAAAGGACACATTAATTCTAGGGTGTGTTTGGTTTTAGCTAAGTAGAAGAATCTATTATTTATTTAAATTAAGTCTTGTGGGCCCACTTTCATGGGCCAACTAGCGAATTGAAGGTAAGGGTGGGGGTCCATCTTGTCCGAAGATCTAGTTATGGTATTCGGGACACGGGGACGTGGGTCCCACACGAAAACACTTCAAAAGAGTAAGAAACAGTACGGATGGATCCATGAACGGAACCAGTGTAGTGAGTCCGTTCGTGACTCCATTGCTGCTGTCAGGGCCCAAACCTCAAGGAAAATTGCAGGGCTTTGACCCGTACTTTCAAGACTTCGAGGGAACACTTATAATAGTAATTTAAAGTTCAAGGTCATAGGTGTTGACCACTACCACCGTGGCATTTCCCGTTGGTAAAAGTCTAATTTGACCCAGGGTATTAGGATATATTTCGGGCGCGGGTGTAACATTCCCCCAATCTTATTAAAAATTTAGTCCCCGAAATTTGATGCCTCTAGAGGTCTCAATGGGTGAGGACTGTTAAATAACAACACCTCTAATTACCCACCACACGGACTAAGTCAGGGGTCCGGTCAAGGTGGGGCAGTGCTTAAATGGCACGGCAAGTCGGGACTTACAATTCCTCTACCTTATAGGGTCGCATTACCACAGGGGTGCGGTTCACCGTAACCCTGGGCTCAATTGGGTTAAGAGTCGGTGATTAAAATATATCAGGGAAAACAAGACCTCAAATACTAAGTTAAGCCATAAGGAACAGAAGGTTCCTTAGATCTTCCAGATCAGGTCGGTATTACACTCTAGTCACCATTAAGTTACAAGATTTAACTTCATCTAGTCCTTAACATAGGGTTAATATTCGGAATGCTTTCACTTCGGGTTATTTCATTACTTAACCCAACTTTAGAATGATTTAGAATATTGATGGAATCTCTTATTGTTCACTCCCAGTACGAAGGGAACGCATTTAGTGACCCATTACCCTATTCATGTCTGTTGTTGGCATAGTTGTCATGGCGTCGCCATGGCGCCGCCATGGCGTCCTGGCGCTGGGAGAGGTGGCATATCGAGCTACGCCATGGTGGATGTAAATATATCGTTCGATATGGCTTCCATGGCGACGCCATGGCGTCGCCATGGACGCCATACCACGATATGTTGGCATATCGGTCGATATTTTGACAGGTTAATCTATATTTTCAATTTTTCATACTTTCATATACACTAATGGATATTAGTTACACTTTCATGAATTAAACCATAGTGGCATAGTATACTAGTAGTAGTGTAGTACACTTTCATGTTGATTTTTGATGTTATAGGACATATATTATAGCATACTAAATGACATTAAAAATACAGAAAATAAAAAATTAAACATGGTCGACATGCTCGCCATGGCAACGCCATGGCGGGCGACATGTCGATATATCGACGTGACACCCTTCCACCGACTTGGATCGCCGTGACGCCGTGACAACTATGGTTGTTGGAGAAGGTCTTGTTACATCCTTTAGTTTCAGCCTTCACCATCGCATAATTTACAACTTGGTCAATCCATCAGAGAAAGTCTACAATGGTCTTTCGAGAGCCAAACAATCTTTTACCAGTTTCGGTCTAAGCCAATTCTTTAAGCAGGTCCTAATTATTAACCTACCCGGGATCTATCTGGTCATAGCCAAATTCATTGAAGACTACCAGCCCACAATTAGATCTTGATTAAGGTCAGGACTCAAACTAGCTAACATAGTAAGGTCAAGGCAAGGTCACATTTGTAGTGCAGGAGAATTACTCTAGCCACACACTTTAAGATTTAAGGGATATATTTATTTTATTTTAAATTCACACATATACATAAGTATGAGTTCAATAATTACATTCATATCCTTGAGAATGTATCCGCCGTCAAGATTAATTCAAAAGGGCAAGCGAGGTCTTAGGTACGGTATACTAAGTCATTTGGAAAGTCTAAACACGACTTGAAACTCCATCTATGGGTCTAAATAAAAGTTTGGATGGACCAAGCAAAATTTCAAATAGAGTTGTCACTAGCCTGTGAGGTGTCACGAATGACCTTCATTTCTACAAGGTCTCTATTGATCACTCAAGCTAAGCTATTCAAAACCAGCCTATTATTTCTTTTCCTCTTGTCTGACTACGAGTTTGGATCCTATACATCCCATTAAGGGTTTCTACGCCGCATAGGTTTAGGCTTCTTAACAAAATTTTGGTTCGTTTGATCATGAAGCTTAAGGATTCGCACCCCAAGACACTCATTCCTCTTTTAAGTAGGGTGGAAGCCATAGCTCTATTACTGTTTGTTACCATTGTCTGCTGGTCGGCCCGGCCGATGTAGGCCCTAATATTTAGACACCATAGCTTACAATTAGATCAAACAATAACCACGAATGGGCCAAACAACATGGGTGTAAAACTAGGGTATAGGCACATAATCATCACATATAGGTGTGGCCAAAAGGTCTAAAAAATTTGGGCTCAAAATCCTAAAAGAAAACGGACGGACATACAGACGGAATCAATGCTGTGAGTCCGTTCGTGGCTCCATCGCGAAATAGGCAGGACGGATCAACAGACGGATTATGTAACATGAATCCGTTCGTTCGTCCGTTATCAGAAGGCTAGGTTTGGTAAAAATACTGAGACAAACGGAATTACGGACGGACTCATGATAGTGGATCCGTTCGATGTTCCGTGTAGTTTAAGGAATGAGAATTTACAAATTTGTGCTAGGCAGATTCACGGATGGAATCACGATAGTGGATCCGTTCGTAGGATTTTATAAAAACAGGGCCACGAGTTTTTCAAACTCATTTTGGCTCCAAAAGAGAAGAACATAACCGTAGGACAAAGGCTCTACAAGGGACTTCCGTTCAAGCACTCCTTGCCCCTCCTTAGTGATTTTGGTGAGCCAAGACCCTAAGATCGATCTCCTCCGACTAAAGGTAAGGTTCTCTCCCTATTTCTCCTTTCCATTTCTAGGGTTTTTCGGTTGTGTCTTTTCATTTTCCTCCCCTTCCCATCGATTAGGGATAACTCTCTCAAATTTTTGTGTATATGTTGCTCTAGATTGCCTCCTTATAACCATGTAACCACCGGAATCATCCCAAAATCGATTGAGACTAGGGTTTTATATTGATTCAAGCCCTAATCGATCAATGACACTATTTTAGTAAATTTTGTATGCATATGTGTCTTTTATTGAATTTAAAATTCTTTTCAAGGAAATGTTAGAGATTATTTGTCAAGTTTGCAATGCCTAGTTGAACTATTTCGATTGTTTCTAGGTATTGGTTGAGATAAAATTCTCAAATCCTCACTACTTTGGGAAAAACCTCAAAGGCATGACTAATCCATCAAATGCCCTAAAATTTCATAGAAAATACTTCCATTGACACATCCTCAAGCATGTTTCCTTGTTCATGTGGTTGTCCATATTGAATTTGAAACTCATCCCTTACCTTTTTACTCTATCATAATCCATCTTTGTCTCTTGTTAGGGTCTCATTAAATGCTCTTATTTGTTTGATATTTGATTGGGGATATAGGGTAGCCAAAAGCATAGGTTGTTCATATTAATCTCATCTCCTCATGCTTATGCCCTAGAGATTTTTATATGGATTTTATATACATATAAATCTTGTATCTTTTCCCCAAATTAATCATATTTCCAATGGTGATCATGTCTTATCTTCTCATTGTGTAATCCTTCTCATCCAACAATTTCCATACCACATAGGCATTTGCATTTGTAATTTTACTCGCCAATCATATCTCATTTATTCCAATTTGGCTCATTTATTATTTCCTTTTGGGTGGTCTCTTCTGTGTAGGAAATACCCATGGCTCCTTGAAGGCGAAGTGATTTAGCTATAGTGCCAGCTCTCCCTATCGCCTACAATGTGGGGAGGTTTATATCGGCGGAGACCGAGAGAATGAGAGCACCTTCATGACAGGAAGATTTTGGTGGAGAGGGATATGGTGGTGGAGCTTGCCTTCAAGGTGGGCATCAGATTTGGCAGGCTGAAGTGGAGTAGCATGTTGACTCGCCCCGACTTTTACTATCCCACACTGGTTAGGGAGTTTTATTCTAATTTGGTGCTAGTCAAAGAAGATGGAGAGGGTGTCAGGTTGACCTCATTTGTGAAGGGGGTCACAATTGCATTCAATGAGGTGGAGTTAGGGACACTTTTGGACATTTCTGCAGAAGGAGATAGGGTCTTTTATGCACTAGTTAGTGATCCTAACAGATGTTTGTCCCCTGCAGACAGTCAGAAGGTGTTCAGGGCACTCACCAACAAGAAGTCCGATGAAAATGATGATCTTACAAGGTTTCCCCCTTCTCAGCGGGTTCTTACCTTCATTGCCAAGACCAACTTGGCGCCCTCCAAAGCACACAGCACCCAACCCCCTTTAATGGTAGCAGCATTGGCATACTCCCTTTACACTGGTCAGCAGACATGCCTTCCATATGTGATCATTCAGCACATGGCCCATGCAGTGGCAAATCCTCGCTGCAAGAACACCTTGCCATATGGTAGACTACTCACTCGGATCTTCTTGCACTTTGGGATAGACCTGGACTATGAACCCAAAGAAACAAGCTCCGAGGGGCCTTTTGGTTTAATGCCATACAGAGGATGGGGTTGTATTGTAACTACGACAGTTCCGGGGAGCCGGTCAGATTTGGTGAGGGTGGAGGGCCCCGAGAGATTGATGAGGAGGATGATGACATTGAGTTCATAGGATCCGGACCACATGCTGCAGGGACTTCTAGTGCTCGAAAGGGAGGTGGGAGTGATGTTCTGTTGGCCATCAGGCGGATGAACCTGAGGATGATGGAGGGTTTTGAAGATGTCAAGAAGCAGTTCTCTTCTCAAGGTCGGCGTCTCGAGAGGTTGGAGAAGGAATTGAACGACATCAACACCTTCCTCTTCTATGGTGGTAGTGAGAGGACTGATGACCGTGACGGCATGGAGGATTAGCCCACTTCTCTCCCAGAAATTTGAAGTTGTTTTATTCAGACCTTTCTTTACTTGCCTTGAGCTGGATGTTGTTGGAACTTTTTCTTTTAACTTTTCTTTGTTTTCTTGCTTTTTTTCTTTCTTTTTTTTTTTTTATCAGTTGGTTTGGGAAATTTGGAAATGGTGGAAGTATGTATTTTGAGTTGGGAAGGGCACAATTACCTTCAAGGAAGGAATTTGGAACAATTTGGTAGTTGGATTTGGTCCTATATATATATGTTTATATATTTACCTATTAACCTCATTTGGATCATTGTTGGTAATTGTGGGTTGTTTTATACAATTGACTATTTATCACTCACTTCGGACCTAACAAAACAGTGTCACAGTTATCACTTAACAGCTTATGTTTCAAGTCTTAAATTCCATGCTTGCTTATTATCTTCTAGGTTCTCAATTTCACCACAATCGGTCTTCTCCTATGTCCGCATACAATTACTTATGCTCTTGAGGCTTTTAATTTAGAACCTAATTGTGGAGAGTAAATCAAGAGGTTACGTCAGACTGTGGTCGGTGCAGAGCATCATTGCTCTGATACCACTCTGTCACGTCCCTATCTCGATGAAAGATATTTTACAACAAAGGGGGTGACTGGGACGACAGGTGTCATCCCAATACCTACCAGGATCACAGACATGGTTCGAGAACTCGCGAGATCTCGGCGAGATATCGCCCGAGATCTCGGCCAAGTCTCGATACACATTTCTCTGTTTTTTTTTAGTTGTGAAATTTCAATATCTCGCCGAGGTATCAGGTTATATGATTTTTTACCCAGTTTTCATGACCCATGTGCCCATATGCCCATTTTATTAAAAGAGAGCAATGGACAGAACTCGGAAATCTCGAGTTCTATCCAAAGCTCTCTAAAGTTTAGAGAAAAACACTCCAGAAGCTCTCTCCCTCAAATTTCTTCCTATTTCTCTCAAATCTTTGGTGGATTATGATGTTTGAAGTGAGATTGAAGTGGTAAAGTGAAGATTCAACTCCAAATCATCACCTATTTGTAGGATTTCAAAGGTATTTTCTAATTTTTCCCAAATCTATTTTTTTCAAAAAAATTTGTGTAATACTTGTTAGATTCATGTGGTCTTGATATATGTCAAACATCTTTGCCCGATCCATCACTTGATGGAGTCGGATTTATTTTTCAGTTATTAAATTCTTTATTATAATTTCTGAAAAAATAAATGATTTATTTGAAAAAAGAAAATGAAAAAAATAGGATGAATAGTGATTGTTTGAAAATGAATTTGATATATGTTAAACAACTTAGGATGCTCTACAGCCCCATGGATTAATTTTTTATTTTCACCCATTAAAAAAATTATTTTATTTTTCAGATTTAATAAATATATTATAAAAATTTTAAAAAAATATATAATATTAAGGAAAAATACTTGTTGCTTATGGAAAATTATGTACAACATATGTACATAATATTCACCTTGAAATGGTGTCAAATACATCATTACATTATATTTTTCTTATACTTTAAGGTATAAATATTTTTTAAAAAAATTCAAAATATTATTTCTAATTAAGAAATAAATACTAGGGTTAGGGGATAAATAAGAGATAGTTATTTCATAGTTCTAGTTGCTTGACATTACGTTTAAGAGTTATGAATAGCATACTTTAAGTCTTGAATACCTTACTTTAAGTGATCCATGGTTATTAATACATGCTTTTTTATGTAACAGTGTAAAATATAAGACATTTTGTACACAATGTTTGATATTGCATGGCAACATGGAGTCCCCATGTCTGCAGACAAAAGGAAGTCCAAATGCAATTATTTTGGGAAGTTGCTATCTGGAGGAGCCACTAGGTTAAAGCAACACTTGTCTGGTACAGGCAAGGATGTTGCCTCATGCCCAAATGTTCGTATCCAAGTGAAAGTGGCAATGGCACAACACTTGAAAGGAGGAAGATTAAAGAAAGTTGAGAGAGAAAGAATGCAACAAGAGTTTGATGAGGCAGTACTAGAGAGGACTGGTGTAGAGGTCCGTGGCGGAGATGATACTGACATTGAGCCTCCACCTGGTGAGTTTCAATCAGAGGCTGAATGGAGAATTTACCAGCAGACTTTGGCTGAGAGTAGACGAAGTTTTCATTTTGAGAATATAAGAGCATATGAGCAAGCAAGAGGAGCTGGTGGATCTGGCTCAGTTGTACCAGTGCAAGAAGATGAGTAGAGGAAAAGCACTGGGACAAGAAATATACCACGACCCCAACCCGACCACGAGTACAAGCTCCAGAGCCCATTTTTGAGCAGGATCCCACAACTTTTAGGCAACAAGATGCCTACCAGCCAACCATCCCGTAAATATTTGGTGGTAAACAAGAGGAAGCACGAAAAGCCTTCAGCAAGTTCATGCTTTACCATGGCATTCCAGCCAATGTAGCACAAGGAACATACTATAATGCATTCCTTGATGCTGCAGGGAGGGCTGGTGTAGGATGGAAGGGACCTTCACCACATGAATTATATAATGTATATTTGCCTCAGGAGGTACAGGAGCTGAAAGATTACATTTATAGTTTGAAGCCAATGTAGGAGACATATGGGGTTACTCTTATGGCTGATGGATGGACTAGACCTACTAGACTATCCATCATAAATTTCATGGTGAGTTGCAATGGAAAGACTGTATTCTTGAAGTCCATCGATGCATCAAATAATGTAAGGGATACATCATACTTGTATAAGGAGTTCAAGCAAGTGGTAGAGGAGGTAGGACCAAGGAACGTAATCCAAATTGTGACGGATAACGATTCCAACTTTAAAAAGGCTGGAGAGAAGTTGATGAATAAGAAGAGTAAGAGGATCCGGCTCTTTTGGACCCCATGTGCAGCCCATTTTATTGATTTAATGCTGAAGGACATGGGGAAAAAGACTTTGGTGGCGGGTGTGGTAAATAGGGCAAGACAAGTGACAACTTTTTTGTACAACCATTCTTATGCTTTAGCCTTGCTGAGGGAGAAATGCAATGGAGATTTAGTGAGGCCTGGTGTCACTCGATTTGCCACCAATTACATTGCATTGAAGAGCTTTCAGACTAAGGCAATAGGTCTGAGGTCTATGTTTGCAAGTGATAAATGGTTTGGTTGGCAAGGTTCTAAGTTAGAAGATGCAAAGGCAGCACAACAGACCATTGCAAGTGATGGATTTTGGAAGGACTTGGGGAAAGTGGTTGCCATATTAAAGCCAGTGGTGGCAGCACTGAGGATGGTTGATACAAAGAAGAAGCCTACCTTGGCCCACATTTATGCTGCCATCCAAAAAATGAAGGAAATGGTTAAAGCTGCTATACCTCGAAGTGCAAAGTCCTATACTAACAGCATTGATGAGCGGTGGGAGAAGCACTTGAGTTATCTATTGCATAAAGCTGGTGAGTTCAACATACTTTACACTTTAAATGTTATAACTTTTTTACATTTACATATTCAAAACCCAAAGGCATTAAGTCAGTAAAGTCACTAACAAATCATATTTGTGGTGTCTACTTTACCAACATACTATTTGAATCCAAAGTATCACTACTCCCATGATCTTGGGGTAGACATAGAATTGTTAGAGGCGCTTCAAACCATATCTGCGGGTTAGAGCTCAATCCAAAGACACAATCTGCTTGCAATGATGAGGTGAGAGTATGGGACTTTGGTAGTTAGTTTATGAATGTAATTACTAAATAGGAAATATTAATTCCTCAAATTGAAAATAGATCAAATACTTTAGAGAGGCCTCAAGCAAGTTTCGGTCGACAAGTGCAGTGGAGGGTAGACAAAAAGTCGGACCCTGGTAGGTAGCATGATATTACATATTTATATTTATGAATTATAATTTTATCTCTTTTGAATGTACATATTCTTACTATTCTATAATGCAGCCGACTGGTGGGTGCTTTATGGTACAAGTTCCCCAACTTGAGGAAGGTAGCAGTGAGAGTGCTCTCACAAACTTGTTCATCCTCCGGATGTGAGCGCAATCGAGTACATTCTCATTGATACATTCAAAGAGGCGGAACAGGTTGGGTAGCGAACGACGGAGCACTTGTGTATGTGCACTACAATATGAGATTCAGGATGAGGCACATACGTGAAGGAATTGAGGCCAATGATAAAGAACCCATTGAACTGTCCAACATTTTCCAAGAGGACTCTGATGACGATGAGGATCCCTTATTCCAGTGGGTGAGGGATCGTGGTACAGCTGATATGGATCAGCCTGGGGGTAGGCCCGACCCCATCATTGCGTCTGTAACGCTGCACTGATGTTGAGGATTATATGTCGTCGCAAGAGGGGCGTGCACATGCAGAGTCACCGAAACCTTTTGAGCCTGCTGTAGGAAGTCCTGCTGATGATGGTGGTGATGACAGTGGTGATGGTGATGATGGTGGTGGTGGTGGTGGTCGTGGTCGTGGTCGTGGCATGCCGAGTGGCGGTTATTATGATGATCGTCATGAAGGGATGCGTGAGCAGTACTAGTATGAGGTGGGAACGCAAGGGGACCCTGTGCGTTTCACCGGTGAGTCTCAGTTTACTTATGCTACTCAAGATCAAGACCATGGTGGCCACCCTAAAACATACAAAAGAAAGAAGGGTCGCCAACACTCACATCAGTCAGATGCTCAGGATGATGACAGCAGTATGAACACCATGCTTGTAAGTTTCGGAAGCATGAGTATAGATACTACTAGTGAGCATCAGTCATGGCAATCATCTCAGCATCATCATGGCTATGACTATGGCCAGGAGAGCACCGGTTCTGATTATAGTACCTATGGTCAGTATGGGCAGTCAGCAGCTGAGTATGACAGTCAAAGCTCTGGGTCAGGTTTTGGGTACATATTCCCAGTCCCAAACCAGCCATACATGCCTCAAACTCAATATGACAGTAGCAGTGGATCTTACACCTCATATCAACAGCCTCCCATGTACCCTAAGATAGGGAGATTGGTATATGTTGATCAGAAGACTTATATGGCAGCTGTGTCACACTATGTGCAACACTACAGCAATTCCATGACATGGGAATTCTTTGTGGATCAATGTGGGGATGAATTTATTACTCAATCATATTTATGTAACAAATTCAGTGAACATTGATGTAATGTAATTTTTATTTGAATGTTTTGATTGATATTATTATGTGCTAATTAGAATGTTTTGATTGCTAATTTGCTAGGTTTTACTAAATTATATGTAGAGTAGGTTGTTTTAGACTTTAGTACGACTCGCCGCCTACCAACCTATGGTCCAAAGTAAAACTCATATTTGGATTTGTTTTTTGGCAAATCTGGGCATGCCATTGTGTTTAAATGGCCTGAAATAGGCTGGATACCAAGTTTCAGACCCAAAATATGTGTAAAACCCACCAAGTTGGGGGTCCGAGTCAAAAAAAATAAAATTGCACCAACTCGCCCTTGGCTCGACTCGGTTTCTGGCTTGGCCAAGATGCCACCGAGACCCGAGTCTTACAACCTTGATTACAGATACAGTGTCCCGAGCCACAGTCCACCCTGTTATCAAGTCATGATAACAGCGGAGAACGTATCCAATGGAATAAATCGTTCTAATTACAGAGTTAGCGGAAGCGAAATTCATTTAAATCATATAAATATAGAGCATCGGTTCTCTAATGATAACACATAATATAGTTGCAATAACTCGTAACCATCCATTTACCTCTATACATTTATAAATAAAGTTTATACATGAATGAAGATGAATACAGAAATAAACAATTAAATCATGCCACTAGGGCACCATCCTTGGGTGTACATCGACATCCAAGTCCCAGCCACCGGCTCCACTTGATTTGCATCTGTAAGTGCGCATCAAGAGATTACTTGCATATCAACTAAAAAAGGGGTTGCGCAACGGGGTTAGCTCCACAAGCTAGACAGCTAGTGAGAGAGCAAAGGGGAATGCACATACACACAAACACGCAATTTCAAACAATTCATGATGCATGTAAACGTTAGATTCATTTTCCACCTAGCATATAAATTCTAAGTCAAGTGTATGCTACTGTGATAACTCGGGAGACACTGTGGGTCACTTAACTTATCGCCACAATGAAACCTCAGTTATCATGAGGGAGCCTACGTCGGTAGAAGCCATCAGACCACCCAGTGGCAGACCCCGATAGCCATCACTACCCCTGACCTGGCTTCTCTCCCCCATAGGCAACAGGTGTTCACACTATCCAATACATAAACCCCTGTTGGTAAGGGTCGTAGCATAAGGGAGTAAGAATCCTAGCCACAGATATACTACATGCAAGTTCTATCATCCTAAGAGGTATTCCGGATGCATCAACGTCCCATTCCATCTAGTACCCGGGTACTAGCACGGCACGGCGCATACAGATCAAGATGACAGATAACAAGTTCCATAATTAATTCTGGGGTTCCGGTACCGGTACACCCTGCACCGTAGCCCGATACAATAGTGAGAACATTATCACATCAAATTCATAGCAGTTCACATTCGAGATAAATAATACAATGCACAAGATGCTTATAATTCATATAGTAGCATGATAATGATTGCTTAATAAATATATCCACGCCCAAACAAGTCACCCAAAACCCACTCACCAAACTCGGGTGTCACCCGGCGTGGTTGACATGAATCTCACCGGTGCACCAGCTATCCATCGAGTTGGGTAGTCTAAGAATGTAAGAGCAAACGTCAAAAGATGCATAGAGGGGTCCTATGTTATGCCCCCACAGTTAAAATTAAGTTTCAACCATGACAGCACGGACGGACTCATGGACAGAAGCAACAGGGTGAGTCCATCCCTGACTCCGTTCAGGCCAAAAGGTCAAAACACGAGGGACGGATCCACGAACAGAACTTTCACCTGGATCCGTTCCTGCATCTGTTCTAATCCTGAGACCTACCCGAGAGCGAACGGAACTGCGGACGGAAGCGCCTTATGAATCCGTCCCTGGATCCGTTCAATCCCTGAGACATTCCCAAGAGGGAACGGATCCGCAGACGGAGGCAACATAGTAAATCCGTTCCTGCATCCGTTCGAATCCAGTCACTGGGATACACTAGATGGACTGACGGACGGAACCACGACGGTGACTCCGTTCGTGCGTCCGTCAGAATTCTTTTCCGAGATCTCTTATGGTTTTCCCTCCAGCTTGGAACCTGGAGTGCACATGGCACTCAGGGTCATAGAGGGGTGTCTTAGGTCTCCCTAGGGTCACTAGAACCTAGGCTTACCTCATGGATCCATGATCACATAAGGGTTTGGCTCCATTTGGTCCAAGGGCAGGGTTTGGTGGTTTACAACCTAGGAATCAGCAACAATGGCTGCAAAATGGTTGATAGGAGTCTCCATTAGGGGTGGTCTTCACCATTAGAGCCCCATTGAAGGGCTAAGCCTCACCTTGAGTCCCAAATGGAACCCTAGGTTAGCTCAAGCTCAAGGAATCTACTTCAAATCAAGAATGAGAATGGAAAAGAGGGATGTACCAAGAGTTAGGACATACCTTGGTGAGTGGAGCTCTAATCCCAGCCCTAGCCAGCCTTGAAGACCCACCTCCTGCTTTCTCCTTCTCCCCTTTTTCTTCTTTTCTTCAAGCCTTGATCGATCAACAGGGGGATGGAAAGTAGGGCAGTCAAACCTCTTTGGTATGCCTTCCATCTTCTTCCCTTCCCCTCCAATTTCTCTTCCTACTTCTTTCTTCTTCTTCCTTGTCTCTTCTCCTCCACGGTTTGGCTTGGAGGGGAAGAGATAGGAGAATATGAGGCTAAGCCTATCTTTCAAGGGCCAAAAGAGGCCTTAGGGCCTGTTTGCCTAAGTGTCTCTAAGACATAAGATAGTCTTTTGGGTTTAATGAACCTTAGGGCCTGTTTGGCCAAGGTCACCACCTAATCAGTCTATTTAGTTAGGACATGTTTGGGTCTGCCCTAAGTCTCACAGAGGACACATTAATTCTAGGGTGTGTTTGGTTCTAGCTAAGTAGAAGAATATATTATTTATTTAAATTAAGTCTTGTGGGCCCACTTTTATGGCTGCCCAACTAGCCAATTGAAGGTAAGGGTGGGGGTCCATCTTGTCCGAAGATCTAGTTATGGTGTTCGGGAGACGGGGACGTGGGTCCCACACGAAAACACTTCAAAAGAGTAAGAAACAGTATGGACGGATCCACGAACGGAACTAGTCTAGTGAGTCCGTTCGTGACTTCGTTGCTGCTGTCAGGGCCCAAACCTCAAGGAAAATTGCGGGGCTTTGACCCGTACTTTTAGGACTTCGAGGGGACACTTATAATAGTAGTTTAAAGTTCAAGGTCACAGGTGTTGACCATTGCCACCGTGGCATTACCCTTTGGTAAAAGTCTAATTTGACCCGGGGTATTAGGATATATTTCGGGCGTGGGTGTAACCCCTGAGAAAAATCTCCAAACCCTAATAGTAGTCCCACCAGACACGAGACAATGATCTGTCGACTCTCTTTTAGGGCTCCTGCAACAATTGCACTTTGAAGCCAGGGGAATACCAACCTTCATCACAGATTCGTCCGTTGGTATTGAACCATTAAAAAGCTGCCAAGTAAAAAAAGCAATTTTTGTTGGCAGTGTCTGGTTCCAAATCCATCTTGAATAGTGAACCTCAGGCGAGCGACCTCTCATCTCGTTCCAAACAGACCTCATTGAGAAACAACCATCGCTAGAGGGAGTCCAAACGAGCCTGTCCTCCTTCCCTGAAAGCGCATAGCCACCCTGGAGTATACCTTGTCGTACCTCATCAGCGTCAATTTATCCAATAATAGGTCTGAACTCAGCAGCCATCCACCCCCAGCACATCATTAACCCGAAGGGAGGTGTCAATCTGAAGAGCATTATCTACATGATCCATCAAAGGCTCCTTTCCAGTCCAATCGTCCAACCAGAGGAGAATGTCACCTGTGCCAAGGAGCCACCTAGACCTGGACAGCAGGGTATCCTTGCAAGCCAAGGTATTTCTCCATGATTTGGAGCCCACTCCATGGGAGAAAACCAAAGCGAAATGGCAATTTTTCAGCAGCTTTGCCATGAAAAAGTCCCTCCAAAGCGAGCGCTCCAACATGACCCTCCAGAGGCCCTTCAGCCTAAGTGAGAGGCCAACCTCCTCTAGCAGTCTGATCCCCAGCCCTCCTTCCTCCAGCGGCCTGCACACCTTATACCAACCCACCCAGTGCCTGCGTTTTCCCCATTCTGAGTTGCCCCAGAGGAAATCAGCCAGAATACTATAGATCCGTCGAAATACTGCCTTTGGGGGCTCCAAAGTAGCAAGCACATGTAGGGGAATGGATGACAACACATGTCGCAACTGAGTAACCTGTCCACCTGAAGATAATAGTTTGCCCTTCCACCCAGCCATCCTGCTTCTCAATTTGCCAATCAAATCATCAAAGAAACTAATCTTCAGCCGGCCCGAATGAAGTGGAGCCCCAAGGTAGGCTAGAGGAAGACACCGCCTTGAAAAACCAGTTACAGCACCAACCATTCGGGCTCTAGCCCTCGATACCGTGTCCCCCACCACAAAACAGCTTTTCTGCTTCTTGACCAGTTGCCCAGAAAAACCCTCATATCTGCTGATAAACCCAATGATCTGCTTAAGAGAGGCTTTTAAACCCCTGGTAAAAATAATGGTGTTATCCGCATAAAAACAATGGGAGATGCTAGAACATCACGCGGAAGCGAGAAGTAGGCTTTTAGGAATTTATCTTATTTGGGAAAATAGTATGTTTAAGTTTATTTTATTCTCTCTTTATTTTAGAAGTTAGTCACGTAGGATATTTGGTTTCCAATTGTTTTAGTTTCCCTCTTTGCATAAGTTTTAGTTTGGAGGGTGAGTTTTAATTTTTTAGGAGTCTTATTTTTTCTTAAAATATGATGTAATTCCCCATCATTAAGATTATGGAAGAATCAATTGAAAAGCATGGTTCAAAATCTCGCGATATTTCGCTGAAATATCGCTTAATTTCGTATATCTGAGCTTACCGAGATGCGAAATCAGGTCGAAATGAAAAAATACCATATTTCGTCGAGGATATCTCGATATCTCACGAGATATCGACGAAATATGGTATTTTGGCTTGAAGTGTCACGTGAAGGGGGGCTTTAATACAATATTTCGCAGATTTCGGTCCATATTTCGACCGAGAGCTGCATTTGCTAAGGAATTTCAGTCTTTTGCCTATTCTTCCACTCTTCCAAGCTCTCATCCAACACTCTAGCCATTGTTCAAGCACATTGTTGTCAGATTTTCGCCGGTAAACTCATCGGAGGGTCATCTAAGCTCATCATCCAAGCCTTTTTCCACTATTTAAGGTAAATTCTATTCCTCTAAAACTATTTTTTTGAAAAGACTATATACAAATTTTGTTGGATGGTGATGATATTAATATATGTTAGATACCGAAGGCCGATCTATAGTCTCACGGTGTCGAAATATTTTTTCCATATGTATTTTTTTTTTTAATTTTCTGGTTTTAAAAATTCATTTTCCTACAATTAAAATAGGAAATAATTAGGGGTAATATGACTTAGATGGTAATGAATTAAATATATGTTAGACACCAATGGCCGATCTACGGCTTCACGGTGTCGGATTTATTTTTCTGCTCTTAAATAATTTTTTTTTTTGGAAATTAAGAAAAATATATAAAAAAGAAAAAAAAAAACAGAAATAAATAAGGAAAAATATGAGTTTTAAGTTTAAAAAATAATGAAAAAATATGAAAGTTATTTCTATATATTTTGAAATGCATTACATGTATATTATGTTTACTAATTTTTGGTTTTGTTGTGTTAGGTCAATACTTATATTAACATTATATATAAAAAATTGGTTTTAATTATGTGAAAAATATAAGGGTTAGGGGAAAACTATTAAAAGACTATACAAGTGTATTAGGAATCTAAAAGTGTCAATTGAAGTGCATCTACATTAAGTATTTTAATTATTTATGTTACTTACATTGCAGTAAACAAGTATCATTATGGCGGATCGTGATAGACAACGTGCGAAGGGCAAGCAAAAGGTGGGGGAAAGTAGTCAATAAAGGGGGCGGAGGGAACAAAGAGAACAGAGGGAACAAGAGAGACCCGCCACCAAAGATAGGGGTGACATTGCATGGTTATACGGCACTCCCATTGATGGGGATAAGAGAAAATCTATATGTAACTATTATCACATGCAATTTATGGGAGGTGGGTCCAGTAGACTTAAACAACATCTGACTGGAGGATCTAAAGATGTTGTAGGTTGTCATATGGTCCCTATTGAAGTAGCCAGGGAGATTGGTGATAGTTTGAGGGGAAGAAAGAAGAGGAAGGCTGACAAGCAAAGGATAAGAGAACAACTTGAGGATACAGTGAGGAGTTCGATGGGAGGAGGAAGACGATACAATGATGATGATGACTCCTCCTCCTCCTCTGATGATGATGACATTGCAGTACCTGATGACATACAAATAGCAGAGGAGGCTAGGGATTTTAGGCGGACTGTTTCAAGGAGTAGAGTAAGTTTTCAAGATGATCAGCAAAGACAAAGAGTAGGGGGTAGTGGAGGAGCTGACAGTTTTGGAGGTCCTAGAACTTTGAATCCTTTTAAAAGATCACAAAGTGTGAGGACAGCCCCAACGCCTACTACCGATGCAGTACCACCATCAACATCTCGATCCTAAATTGCATAAGAAGAAAGGAAGCGATCAACCAGTAATCAAAGGAGCATGGAAGGGGATGAAGGGATTGGTTAAAGAATCAATAGCTAAGTGGATGCTATACCATACCATCCAAGAACATCGCACAAGGCCCCATTATGATACCATGATAGATACCATTGCAGAGGCTGGCCCAGGATTCAAGGGCCCCACCCCATATGAGGTAATGAATGTTTATCTACCTCAACAAAAGAGTGAGATTGATGAGTACATTAGTGAGATGAGGAATATGTGGGAGACATATGGGGTGACTATAATGGCAGATGGATGGACTGGGCCTACAAGAAAGTCCATCATCAATTTACGGTTTATTGTGATGGGAGGACAGTGTTCCTCAAATCGTGGATGCATCCAAAGAGATAAAGGATGTAAAATATATTTCTGATTGTTAAAGGAAGTAGTGGAAAAGATGTGGGTATTGAGAATGTTGTCAGATTGTAACGACAATGGAA
Organism: Telopea speciosissima; assembly: GCF_018873765.1. Classification (NCBI taxonomy): domain Eukaryota; kingdom Viridiplantae; phylum Streptophyta; class Magnoliopsida; order Proteales; family Proteaceae; genus Telopea; species Telopea speciosissima. The sequence goes on from NC_057923.1 coordinate 40,101,715, forward strand.
GTAACTTCAGTGGCGGTGAGAAGATGATGAACAATAGTAAGTACCGGCTCTTCTCGGACTCCTTGTGCAGCCCATTCATTGACTTAATGCTAAAAGATATGGGAAAGTTAAAGTTGGTGAAGACTGTGGTTGAAAGTGCAAGACAAGTCACCAACTTTGTATACAATCACTCCTATGCACTCAATCTATTGAGGGAAAAATGTGGGGGGTGACTTGGTTAGGCCTGGCATCACAAGATTTGCCACCAACTACATTGCCCTCAAAAGCATTGAGACAAAGAAGGCTAGCCGAGAAGCATGTTTGCTTTCGAGGAGTGATTTGAATGGAAGGGTTCCAAGATCGCAAATGGGAGGGAAGCATAAGCAACGATGTCATCCGAGGACTTCGGACCAAACTAAGCAAAGTGGTGAAAGTTTTAGAGCCGGTAGTTAAAGTTCTACATGTTCGACTCCGCTCTGAAGGGCCCAACCATGCCAGTCCTATATGCCGCAATAGACTTGATGAAAGATAGTGTCTATAGTGTGGCTCCTCGTGAGAGCAAACACTTCTTAGATATCATAAATGCTCTTGGGAGAATCAACTTATGCATCCACTGCATAAGGCTGGTGAGTAAATTTGTTTTATGTTTACTAATTCATAGTATTATTATTTACTAATTACCTATGCATTTGACAATACCTCTATTCTATATGTCATATTTCAGCATACTACTTGAACCCTAAGTATCAATATAACAATATGTTTGGGTTGGAAACTCAACTTATTGATGCTGTGAAACAAGTAGTGAAGAAGTTGGAGCCAGATGGTGCACTACAAGCAATTTGCAACAATGAGGTGAGTTCATTTGGAAACTCAACTTATTGATGCTTTCAAATAAGTAGTGAAGAAGTACTTACTAATTTTCCACATGGGTGTAGATCAAGGTATTTAGGGATGCATTGGGAAGTTTTGGAACTGAGGCTGCGATACAAGGCAGAGTACGTGGTGATGCTGGTAATTCTTTTAAGTTTTAAATTACATATGTATTGAAATTTGAAAGTTCAAGGTTGAAACAACATTTGACACATGTCTTTTTTGTTCTAAACTTGTAATGCAGCTGAATGGTGGGTGTTGTATGGGGAATCGGCTGAAAACTTAAGAAGAATAGCAATTAAAGTCCTTGCCTAAACATGTTCTGCATCCGGTTGTGAGAGGAACTGGAGTACCTTTGCACTCATCCACTCCAAGAGGCGCAATCGGGGTCTCAACGTTTATCCGACATGGTGTATTGCGCACTACAACTTGAGGCTGAAACTCGCAACACATACGCATGGGACATGAGGGACGAGAGGGGCACCATTGATCTAGCCGACATCTTTCAAGTTGACTCAGACGATGAGGACCCTATTGTGGATTGGGTGAGGGATAGAGGTGAGCCAGTGTTGGATGAGGAGGGAGGTAGGCCCGACCCCATGATAGCTTCCGAGAATGGTGTCGATGTGGACGAGTATATGGTCGACGAGGGTCGGATACATGCGAGGAAGCCTCACCCATACCATTCCAGCCACTGGTGGTAATGTTCGATGATGAAGACTAGTCTAAGTCCTCAAATGATGATGATGGTGATGATGGTGATGCTGGTGGTGGTGATGGTGATGCTGGTGGTGGTAATGCTGGTGGTGGTGGTGATGTTGGTGGTGGTGATGCTGGTGAAGAATTTGACGGCATGCGAGAGCGTTATGTGGTAGGCCAGGAGGCCCAGGATACGGCACCTGTAGAGCCACTCCGATTCACTGGAGAGACACAGTTTGATCATGCCACACAAGATACGAACCACGGAGCACGTGCCCCCGTACCCCCACCCTCGAGAGGCCCCCTACATACATACAACAGGAAGCATAGGGGTCGATAAACACAGTTGCAACTTGATCACATGGACATTGATAACCTATCTAGCTCTGTTGGTGGTTTGAGTATGGGTGATAGGGAGGGAGGACCGATTGGACATTGGCGTGCCCCATCTTTTGATGCACATACCACTCCATTGGCATCGGATTATGGTGCATCACAACCTTACAGTGGATATGTATATGGATCATCATCATATGGGCGCTTTAGTGGGGTAGGGACTATGACTACGTCCCAGTCCCAGGGACATCTTGGATCATCTTTTGTAGATAACATCTTTGCATACCCTAGCGGACCTAGCTACCAACCTCACCAGCCATACATGCAGCTAATGCCATCGCCTCTTGCGCCGGCGCCAACATTATATCACAGTGGATCATCTTCTTCACGATGGATCGATTGGTAACCCTAGTTTATATCCTAGGATAGGTTACCTACGATATGTTGATGATTCCATTTACGTGACACTTGTGGATGACTACACTCGTTTCTTCTCCGATTCTATACCGTGGTCCACATATGTCCTTCAAACAGAGCAATGGACGTCGACTCAAGAGGCATGAGTGGGATTGATCCGGGAGGCACAAGCAACTACTATTAGCAGTTTAGCACTTGTAATTTGTAACTTAAGTTGTGATTTCATTGATCTATGAACTTGTGAGTTGTGATCATGAGTCATAAGACTTGTGACTTACTAACTTTGACACTTAGTGTATCGCCTTTAAGGCTTTAAGCGAGTTATTGAATATTATGGAGTTTATGAGAATCATGGTACTCATCAATGTGTATTGGCTTTAACTTGATATGTGATGAAGTTAAATACTATTATTAAATATTAACTGCCTAATCTATGTGTATTTAACTATTTATACATTAGGGTCGGCGACCGTATGTCAATCAAGGGTGCAAGCCCAAAACACCAATTTGAATTCACATTTTTACAATTTTATGGTTTAAATGTGTTTATTAAGCTTAAATAAGGCTGTCCATGAAGTTTCAGGCCTAGATATGGCCAAATACCCCCCGAGATGGACCCTCGAAATATTGTAGAAAAAATGCAATATTTCGCGATATCTCGGTAGGCCCGAGATACCGAGATATCGCGAAATATTAAACCTTGTTGAAAAGTGAGTTTGTACGTGTGCACCCCCCCCCCCCCCTTCTGCTTCTTCTTCGACGGTTTCTTCTCTTCCCCCCTATCTTTTCCTTTCTCCTTTCCGGTCCCCCATTAAGAACCCTAATTGAGTTATGCTTGACCACAGGAGCAAATGTCTCTTGCTAGTCAATGTCGTACATCGGACTATACCCTTTGGCCACCAACCAAGCCTTATATCTTTCAACTATACCATCTGATCGGTACTTAATGGTATGGACTCACCTGCATCCAATTGGAACTCTCCCCCTGGGAAGATCTATAAGAGTCCAAGTACCACTCTTTTCAAGGGCCATCATTTCCTCAGACATTGCCTCCGTCCACTTTGGGTCAGGCTTAACCTCTGTGACACTTTTGGGAATGGAAGAAGAAGTAAGTGCAATAGAAAAGGCAATACCTGTAGGAGAAATAACATCATAGGAAACAAACTTGGCTATGGGATTAGTATAGGTTTTCTTCCCCTTTCGGATAGCAATGGGAAGATCCAACTTAGAGGAAGGAGAAAAAGTGTTACCTGACGGAGGAAGGTGGAGCCATAGTTCGAGAACTCGCAAGATCTAGCCGAGTTTCTCGATTTTTCGAAATGCCGAGACGAGACTGCCTACGAGTGTCAAAATGTCAATATCTCGGCGAGATCTCGGAGAGATCTCGGTTTGACATAGGAAAATGCCCATCTAGGTCCTTTATATGAGTGCCAAATCTTGAGATCTTGCTAGAAAATCTTAGTATACAAACACCTATCTATGCCTAATATCATTTAAGTAAATGATATTTTGTATTTGTATTTCATTTACTTAAGATATTATTCATAAATAAACAAATACCCCCTTATTTGAATCAAATAAAAATAGTTAAAAAATAAAATTCCAAAAGGAAAAAAAGTCACCCCCCTAGTTCAAGAACAAAAATCGGATTTTCGGTGGTAGGTTCAATTTTCAGCTTTCTAATGCTGGGGTTTTTCTCAAATCTAAAAATTCCATAAATCTTATTATGGTAGAACATTGCTAAAAATCGAAAGTTCGGTAAAATATTCATTTGTTTTGATGTCCAAAAATATATTTTCATTCAGAGCAATTTTGGCAGCATTCGCGCACACCGAATTAAGTTTGACCGGTACATAACTCCTTCAATATAAATCAGATTTAAGCAATCTTGGTCTTGTTGGAAAGACCAGTAGAAAACGAAGGATCTTAACTATTGTGACCTAAGTGTGTGATGAACATACAGAGAAAACAGTGGAAAATAAAATAAATAACTTGAAGATAAACTTGGGTGTGTGCTTAGCAGGTGCTGCGATCCTTAATTTGGACCGGTCGCTGCACTCAGAGGGGGTAACCCTGATCGATCTGTCGATTTGCAGGCAGTCTTTTGCTGTGCTTTGAAGGCGGCTGAGCCGGCCAAGTAGGAAGATAATATGTATTTGAAAAATAAAACTTGATTTTATATTTATGGAGAGATCTTGATTACAGAGGTAAGCTTGGAGATAGGACTTGGGTACAAGTAAGGTTGCCGGAATAGGTAACTTACAGGTACGTTGGAAGAACAACCTTGTAAGCCTGAGATAAAGGCTTTGAACTTGATACAGGACTTGGTGAAGATCTTAGTTGCAAACCTTCAGTTACAGGACTTGGCTTTGACGAACTTTGATTACAGACGCGAACTTGGACTTTGAGTTACAATTTGGAAAATAAAATAAAAATTCGGAAGATCTACTTAGATCTTTTGATTTTGTTCGAAGCTTGAAGATGAGTTGCAGACGTTGCTTCTCTTCTTCGAAAACTTCCTCCTCCAACTGAGACGAAGGGTCTTCTTAAAGAAGGCTTGATGCTTTGTCTTCAGCCCTATCCGAATGGAATATTCGAGGGCACGAGGGCCTGTCGGCTGGACTTGTCGGTTGCTTTTGGACTTCGGAGGCAAGTGGAGCCTACCCACCGAAAGCGGAAAGAATCTTTTGACTTAAGGGGCAAAGCCACCGAAAGTTGATTTGTCTCGGAGTGATCTTGGTGGATAGTGGGGACATGTGGCATTCCATGTCTGGGGGACAAACTGATTTCCACATCGTGTCTGCACTATTTGAACTCAATGATTTTAATTGCCGAGTTGTGGCAATAGTGTGATAGGAGTCATCCTTACGTCACAGTGGCGTAGTCATCCTTTTCCCTTTCGGGTTGCCCGGATTGACCTTTGGCTAGGATCCATGACCCGGGTCCATGGGTTTTGTAAATAGTTTCTCTCTCTTTTTTTTTTAAGGGGCCCTTAGCGGGTCCTGTTTGATCTGCGGGGTAAGTGGCTAATAGTGCTGCCACGTCCTCTTCCTCGACCTCTGGTCGTGGAGTGTGTTGAGGAGATTGATTCTGCTTACTGGGTGAGCAAGTCTTCTTGATCATCGGGGTCTTGGGCGAACTGTCCTTCATGAAGATGATGGGACAGGGAGTCCATGCTGAATCTCTCCTCTTCATCGTCTTCTTCTTTGCTGGCAGGGCCAAGCTGGGCCAGTTCTTGTTCTAACTGTTTCCGCCTGAGACGGATTTCTTCGTTGGAGCCTTAGGATTGAGTAACTTTTGGGATAGGCTTCAGCCCAGTGATAGCCTTGATGATCTTGTCTGTGGTGCAGTGGGTGATATTGCACCCATCCCACCATTTTACATAGAAGATCCGAGCCAAGGTTGGCAAGGTTACTTCTTGGGTTTCCATTTCTTGGACTTGGTACTCCCAGTACATAATCCACGCTAGGTGGCACTGCAGAAAGAATCTAAATAGGCCCGATTGTCTTGGGACCTTTTGGGTGATCTCACAGAACTTTGAAAATACCTCCACAAGAGATGCAGGAAGTACCTCTTCTATTGGCCCATAGGTGTGCCACTACCTTGAAAATCAGTTTGGGATGTTACTTTTGAATTTGTAGTCGAAGCAGAAAAACCATGAGTGTCTTCCCTTCTGATTTTGCCAAAGGAATGCATGATGCCATGCATCCACGTAGTCGAAATAGTGGTATCCTTTGGGATTGTAATTTTGGGAGAACTCTTTGTGGGATAGGGGAGACGTGCCCCAATCTTCAGCATTAAGGATCTTGAGAATGGTGACTGAAGAGTGGGTCACCAGGGATTTGTCTTTTTTGTCAAAATTCTGTTTGATTCTGATAGTCTGTATCTACGAGGATGAACTCATAGAATTCTTGGGTTTTCAAAGGATTTGGGGAGTAAAAGTGCCAGTCTTGGTAAAAAATCCTTTTGGCAATATCTGCCGCAGAGGTGCATTTTTGGGTGTAGTAGTCTTCTAAGATAGTAAGGTCTTGGAAGATGCCTTTGTTTATGTATTGGCTCTTTTGGATAGGCTTTGGTGCCTGTTGGGTCAGCCGTTGAATGGGGAGATTGGCCACTGACTTGGAGGAACTTGGTTTTGTTACTGTTTGGGATGTCCTTGCAACCACATGGGAGAAAGGGATGATAGAAGTGTCTTGGGCAGAGCTTGCCATTTGTTTTGGTGGGGTTTTTGCATAGGTAGCTTTTGATTTAACTCTTGAAAGAGGGTTGTCTTCTTTGGGAGGCATGGCGTAGGTGCAGTTTATGACTTTTGGGCCCTGTAGGAATTCCGGGGTGAGAAAGTCAGGGATAGAATTTAACTCTCCTTTTATATATTCTATTTCAAAATCAAAACTTGATAACAAAGCTTGCCATCTTGCAAAAATTTGTTTTGATGCAATATTTGAACATCATTTTTCAAAACTTGTTTTGCTGCACTACAGTCTACTCTAACAAAAAACTTTTTATTTAACAAATCACCTTGAAACTTTTGAATGCATAGAACAACAGATAAAATTTCTTTTTTGATAGTACTGTAATTCTTTTGGGCGTTGTTCCGTAGCCCAGAGGTATATTGGACTAGGTTTTCTTTTCCTTGGTCTACTTGTTTGAGGATACCTCCATAACCTAGATCTGAGGCATTAGTTTCAACGATCTTGGGGAGTTCTGGATTTGCAAGGGTTAAGCAAGGAATTTCCTTGACTAACCTTTTGATTTCTTGGACTGCTTTTGTTTGTGGTTCTGCCCAAGCAGGGGCCTTCTTATTGAGCCTTTGGTATAGGGGTTCACAGATCTTGCTTATGGATGGGAGGAAGTTTCTAACATAATTTAGACTTCCTAAAAATCTTTGGAGTTGTTTTTTCTCTAAAATTTGATCAGGGAACTTTTCTGCAAAAACTATTGTTCTTTCAATAGGAATAATAGTCCCTTTGTGAATATAGTGTCCTAGAAATCTGATCTTGGTCTGGAACAAGTCCATTTTCTTTTTTGAAAGGACGAGTCCATTTGTTTTGACAACTTGGTAGAAACTTCTCAGGTGTTTGAAGTGTTGGTCTATTGATTATGAGAAAATCAATACATCATCTATGTAGACTATGGCATAATGGCCATAGGGATTGAAGATGTCATTCATTATGTTTTGAAATTCACTTGGTGCATTTTTTAATCCAAAGGGCATTACGTTCCACTCATAATGTCCAAATGGGGTTGTGAAAGCAGTCTTGTATCGATCTTTTTCATGGACTTGGACTTGCCAAAATCCAGATTTCATGTCGAATTTAGAAAATATCTTGGCTTGATGTATTTTTTGAAGTAAATCCTTTTTGTTTGGGATAGGATACCTAATCCATTGAAGGACTTCATTGAGGGGTTTGCAGTTGATAACGAGGCGAGGAGTTCCTCTTTCTATTTCTGAACTTTTGTTTACATAGAAGGCCGCACAACTCCAAGGTGATCGGCTCTTCCTAATTAGTTTTTTGTCTAGGATGTCTTGGATCTCCTTTTTACAGGTTTCTTGGAGTTCTTGACTCATTTGAATGGATCTGGCTTTGGTTGGAATATTCTTTTCTGAGAATTCCTTTTCATAGGGGAGTTTGACAATGTGTCTATTCCTGTGCCAAAAAGCATCAAGGAATTCAGAACACAGGTTGGTTTCGAACTGGGTTTTTAATTTGCTTATTTGGTTTTGAGTTTCTTTGTTCTGTAGGACTTCTGCAGTTTTTATGTGCATAATTTCTTGTTTCAAGAGTTTCAAATGTTTCTCCTTGGATTTAATTCTATTTATAGAAAGATCTTTGGTTATTGCTAAGGCTTTTGAATTTTTTATTTGTTCTATATCGGAGGGTTCTAAGAATTCAAAGCTTATCTTCTGTCCTCCTATTTTTGTGGTTAACCCTAAATTTGTTACTTTGAAGGGTTTTATCAGCTCTATGAAGGGCTGTCCTAAAATTACTTGGCTATCCAAGTCTTTGACGAGGATGAAGGGTTGTTTGAAACATACCCCTTGGTTACATATGTGGACTTCTGGTAATTTGTATTGGACGTCTAGGTAGGCCCCACTGGCTGTGGTTAGCCTTTGTTTAGTCTTTTGGAAATATTGGGTAGGGACAAGTCCCTCTTGGATACAGTTTAACTGTGCTTCTGAATCAATCAGGGCCACAGAGGTGAACTTGTAGGATGAGTCTATAGTTAAGTTGACTTTGACAAACCATTTTTGAGGGGAAATACTCTCAACATAACTTTGGCTAGTTTCTGTTTCTGGGTTTTGTTGGGATTTCCCTTTGAGTCTAACTAGTTCTTCTTTGACTTCTTTAATTTCTCTTTTTAGTTCTTGTGTTGTTATCTCTAGATTGGTTATTCTAGTTTTATCTGATTTTTCTGTAGGCTTTTGTTTGTCAAATCTTTTAAAGACTTGGTTTATGTCATAGGGCTTTTGCCTTTCTTTGTTTTCTTCGAAGGCTTGTCTAGCCTCTTCTAAACATTGTTTTCTGACTTGTACGTCAGCAATTTGTTCAATTGCATCAAAGAACGATTGGCGTATCATTCCGATGCTTTTGGTTTCGGAATATTCCTCTGAGGAGGAATAAGTCTTTATGGCATTGGTGATACAGTTGCATGCAACTGCATCAGGTCAAAGTCACTCCTAGACTCAGTTTCTTGGTTTACTTGGTTAACTTCATAGAAGATCTCATCATCTGAGTCTTCAATGTCTGAGTCAGACTCAGCGAAGATTTTGAATATTTTCTGTTGGGTTTCACTGTCTAGGTTTAGAAGGCTCACCTTCTTTGCAACCTTGCAGTATTTGGCAATGTGGCCTAGCTTGCCATAGTTGAAACATTTTCTTTTATCTGAGCTTGTTGAAGGTTTATCTTGTTTTGTTCCTTCTTGGGGTTTCTTGGATTGAAACCTTTTCTTCTTTTGGAACCTAGGTTTTGTATAGAATCTTTCTGGGTTATCTTTATATCGTTCCTTAGAACGTTTTTTGTTCTTATCTTTGAAATGTTTCTTATGTTTCTTGTCTGACGGAGGTTTTGGGACTAGGAATCCATATTGCTCACAAAACCCTCCTAATTCTTTATAGGATCTGGTTTCCTTCTTTACTTGTTTTGCTAATTTTAAATCTGTGCAAAGGGCAATGCCTTCTTCATGAATAGTGTTGATTAAATCACCATAGGTGAGGTTATTATATGGAATCTCACCGTTGTTTTCCTTTCTAAGTCTTTGTTTAATTTTTTCAGAGAAAATTGTTGGTAGTCCAGTTATGAATTTTTCTTTCCAAAAGGGAAAGTTTGCATCTTCCCTAGTTAAGACTTTGGTCATAAAGATGTCTTTGTACCATTTGAAATCGTGCAGTTTTCTGCACCTAAGATTTGTTAGTTGTTCAGAGGATCTGTCTTTTAATCTTGAAGGGTCTCCTAAGAAATATTTGGTTATGCTATAAATCAAAGTGCTTACAGCATCTTCTACAACTCTACCATTTTCTAAGATTATTACTCCTTCTTTAGTAGTTTGGACTGCTGTCAAGATTTCAGTTTTTTGGTTAATGGTTAGGACATAATCCCACCATCCTTTGAGTTGGCCTGTGAATCCTGAAACCAGAAGGTCGGCCACAGCATGGTCTGAAGTTTCTTTGATTCGGTAGGCATTTGCTACCATGGTCATTTCTTGGAGTTTGTTAATGATGTTATACTCAGACATGCCATCTATGTTCCATTCATAGATAACACCGCTTTGGTAAGAGGCCTGGGAATAAATTTCCCGTTTCTCCACTTGTAGGTCTGGGAATGTTGGTTTTGGGTAAGACCTTTGGAAGTTTTCTTCTATTGCATTTATGGTATTTGGTTCTGCGTCAGAGTCCTGGCGATTAATGACTCCAACAGTTCTTGTATTGTCTGAGACTTGGGATTGATTTTGAACTTCCTTTTGAGGAGTTTCAGGGATGACTAGGGAGCTTAGTCTTTGTTCAATTTCTTTTAGGGCATCACTTTTGCTTAGGGCTTTTATGCTTCTTTGATTCATATTGTGGGGTGTGAATAAGGGTCTTGTTGAAAAACTTGGGAGGTTTTGTTTTGAAGAACTTGGTCTGATCCCCGGATCTGGGTCTGGAGGATCTGGCCTTTGTTGTACTAAGTTCTCAACCCTAGATAGTTGTTTCCCTAATGTTAGAAGGTGTTGGTTTGTATAGTTTGATAAGCCGATGAGTTTCTTTTCTCCCTCAGAGGCTCCGTGTGTTGACCTAAAAGGTGTAGCAGAAATTTCTGCTTCATTTATTGTTAGCTTGAGGTTTGCTAGAGGAGGATGAACAGATTCTATTGTTTCATTTGTATCTGTTTTCCAAGACTTTGTTATTTTCTGGTTTGTGTTCAGACTAACGAATGGGTAGTCTATTTTGTGATATTTGGCATGAATTTCTAAGTATGTAAAGAATTTTATGTTAATTTTTTGACTGGTCATGAAATCATACCACTGTGTTCTAATCTTTGTTCGTGGGTCCTCAGAAATAGTTCTAAAGAACTAGTCTTTCTTTTCTTTGTTTTTGAAGACTCAAAGTCTTCTCTTAACATGGGTTTGTTAATTTAGAAGTCTTCCTCCGCGAAGATGACTCCTACTCTTGCATCTGGTATTGGGGCTTCCATTTGGGAATATGTTGGTGATTTGGGAGGTGTTGGAGTTGAGTCTGAGTCTTGTGTCTCAGTTTTGTATTCTTGATACATTCCTTGTAGAATGTTTCCTTATTGCCTTAGGCCAGTTAGGCGACTACTTGCTGTTTGATAGCTGAAGTTTGAGGGTGTGCCGGAGTATAAGGCTCTAGCAGGCTGTTCTTTGGGTTTTGAGGGTCCTACAGGTTCTTTCCCCTTTTGGGTACCTTGGGTCCTAATGAACTTGATTGATACTTCTCCGTCGATGGTCTGAGTGATGTACTCGACCTCTCTGTTGTCTATTTGGGGGATCGGAATCTAGCACTGCAATTTCCATTCTTCAGGGAACGAGATCTCGTCCCATTTTGAAATTCTTGGGAGAATGGTCCTTGCATGAGCAAAGTCCATTTCTATGTATCTTGTTTGGCCTTTCTCAGATTTCCTTAAGGCTCTAGGGCAAGAAATCTTTTTCATGGCTTTGTATTGAATCCTATGGACTACTGCAATTGGTATAGATCCAGGCTTCATGTTGTAGCCATGGGTTTTGGGGTTGATCTTGAGAGTATCTAAGATGTTCTCATCTTTTAAACCCAAACTTATATTTGGGTAGCAGTTGAAGTGTACTGGTCTATAACACATACTGGTCTCTATGGCTCCGATGAGGGAGTCATCAAACTTGAGGAATCTTGTGTCTCTTAAGGCTAAGAGGATTGATGTGTTGAGTCCTTCTCTGTGAAGGGGTTTGATTGCTACTTGGATTAATCCTATATGGATGTAATTATATTTTTGTTTAAGTTCTTCGAGACTTTTGGGGTTAAGCAGGCAGATTTTCTGCATATTTGGGCTGTAGTCTATGGTTTGTTCAACTGTGTTGATGGCTTCAGTGAAGTTGATAAGGTCTTGTTTGTAAACATCTTTGGTCGGAACTTTGGTGATGGTCCATTGTTTGAGACTTCCGTCTCTCTTTTGTTCATTGTTGCTTATTATACTACAGTTTGAACTCCAGTCTTCCATTGTTCTCGAAGACATTGTTCTGTCTAAACGGTCCATGATACGGGTACTATCCCCCCTTTAAAAGTGCATTTTGCCTTTCTTAAATGCGATAAGGCACTACCTAGTGTTATACCGTCGTCTCTCGGACTTACACTTCTTCTGCCGTTTAGACGGTTCAGTGCTAGGTACTATCAGACTTAACCCACGCAAGAAGGGCAACTTGCAGGTGTAAAGGAAGTCAAGGCACAATATCACGAGCCTATTCTTTCAGGCAATGGCTTTGATACCAGTAGAACAATCTTAAACAAGTCCAAGATTGCTTAAATCTGATTTATATTGAAGGAGTTATACACTGGTCAAACTTAAATCGGTGTACGCGAATGCTGTCAAAATTCCTCTGAATGAAAATATACTTTTGGACATCAAAACAAATGAATATTTTACCGAACTTTTGGTTTTTAACAATGTTTTACCATATTAAGATTTATGGAATTTTTAAATTTGAGAAAAACCCCAGCATTAGAAAGTTGAAAATTGTACCTACCACCGAAAATCCAGTTTTTGTTCTTGAACTGGGGGGTTGACTTTTTTTCCTTTTGGAATTTGATTTTTTAACTATTTTTATTGGATTCAAATTAGGGGGGTATTTGCTTATTTATGAATAATATCTTAAGTAAATCAAATACAAATACAAAAGCATTTACTTAAATGATATTAGGCATAAATAAGTGTGTTTGTCCTATGTCTGTCCTGCTTTCCCACTAAGTGAAACTCCTATTTAGACTTTGTTTTTGCAAAATCTGATAGTGTCATTGTGTTTAAATGGCCTAAAATAGGTTGAATACCAAGTTTCAGACCCAAACTAGGTCTAAAACCCACCAAGATGAGGCTTCGAGTCGAGCAAAAAAAAGTGCCAACTCGGCGAGATCTCGACTCGACTCGGTTTTTCAAGGGTCCGAAATGGCCCCGAGACCCGATTTTTCAAACCTTGGGTGGAGCTCAGGATGTGGATCCAAAAAGGGCTCTTGGCAGGTCTTCTTTCCCTTCCCCTTCAAGCATTGACCTCTTTTGTACACAACCAACTCTTTTTCTTTGCTAGCATTAACACCATCAACACTTGAATGAGTATCAACATCAACAACATCCACTTCCTTGTATTTTCCAATGTCAAGTAGAAATGGGGAGGCAGAGGTAGGTAAAGGAGGCAAAAAAAGAATAACATCAGCAGCCTGTTCACTTCCATTGTTCTTCCCCTGAAGAGGATGCTGATGAGAAAAAAAAAAGGGAATAGACTCAAAGAAGGTGACATTTTTGGTGAGAAGCCACTTATGGGAGGAAGGGTGGTAGCATTAATACCCTTTAGTAGAAGCTGAATGGCCAAGGATAATACATTTGAGTGCTTTGGGTCAAGCTTTGTTCGAGTTGATTTATTGACATGAACATAGCATACACACCCAAACACTTTAGGAGGAAGGGAAAAAGCAGAAGCTTGAGGTGAAAGGGTTTCCAGAGGAGATTTGGAGCCAAGGAGTTGAGTTGGCATCCGATTGATTAGGGAGGCAGCAACAAGAAGAGCATCAGACCAAAAGGTCTTAGGAACATGCATACCAAAGAGGAGACTCTTAGTAACCTCCAAATAGTGTTGATTTTTTCTCTTAGCTACCCCATTTTGTTGAGGGGTATCAACACAAGCAACTTGATGAATGATTCCATTGCAGTAAAAAACTGTTGGAGCCCTCCGTACATGTACTCACCCCCCCTTATCAAAACGAACTATTTGAATGCGAGTACTAAATTGAGTACAGATCAACTGATAAAAATTTTTGAAAGCATCATACACATCACTCTTCTGTTTCATAAAAAAAGTCCAAGTGGACCAAGAATAGTCATCAACAAAGGAAACAAAGTAGCGATATCCAGACAAAGAAGTGGTGGGAGCAGGTCCCCAAACATCAGAATGAACAATATTGAAAGGAACAAGAGATCTATTACCATGATAAGGATAAGATGATTTACAATGTTTTGCAAAAATACATGGTTCACACTGAAAAACATGAGAAGAAGAAAAAGAAGTAAACAAATGTGGTAATTGTTTCCTTATAACAACAAAAGATGGATGACCCAAACATTGATGCCAAAGCATCACAAAATCCATAGTACTACTTTCACTCCGACCACAAGCATAAGACTAAGCAGTAGGTATTCGAGGCTCAGGTAGGTAGAGCCCTTTCTCCTCATGTCCACTGCTAATAACCCTCTTCGTAACTAAATCCTAAAAAAGACAATAGGAAGGAAAGAATGTGACACAACAATTTAAGGATTTGGTCAGATGACTAACAAATAATAGGTTAGTGGCAAAATCAGGGACATGAAGGACAGAATCAAGAGAAATAGAGGAAGTAACTCTAATATTACCCTTACCAGAATTAGAAGAGAGGGAACCATCAACAACCCTAACCTTATCCCTACCAGAGCAAATAGAGTAGTAATCATAACACTGAGACATACCAGTCATGTGATCGGTGGCACCAGAGTCAATGACCCAAAAGGGGGCTGTGGAGGGCGCTGAAGCTTCCAAAGGTCCACTGACGACAGGTTCAGATCCAGACATGGTAGCCATGGTATGCAAGTACTCAACAAATCAAAGTAGTACCTTGTAAAAATGCACTCCACCCAAAAAAGGCAAACTAGCAACTAAAACATCCAACAAGAAGCAAACCGAGAGCAGGTTTTTGATGATGACCAATGGAAGAACATAATATGCACCATAACTTCAGTCCACAACAACCAATGACATTCAAATAATGGGAACCTTCAACTAACATAAACCATTCTACTCATTACAGCCAATAACATTCACACAACGAGAAAGAAACACAACCTGGTGGGTACCTATGGGGCAGCAAAGTGTGGAGCTGTGTTCCTCAACCAGCTTCTTTCACTAATCGAGTGCTTGGGGGTCTTAAAGGGTACCCTTGGGCGATCCAAGTGCACCTGGTCTCATCTCAAATGGTAGAGAGATGAGAGAGAATCGAACAAAATAGTGACTGGCTGGTGGTAACTTGACTGGTTCCTTTTTGAACTTCAAACTTCTTCAATCCACTTCAGCAGCTTCTAAGCTCCCTCCATTGTATGTTGGTTTGACTAATATGTGCAATATTTCACAGAGTATAGCCTCTAATGGAACCCTCTACTTTTCTAGGGTTCCAAAGAGAGGTGAGGACAACGAATGAGCTTGGTTGACTCTCAAACCAGCTCTGATAGCAAGTTAGAAATGGAGAATGGATTGATTCTAGCAAAGAAACAAGGGTTTACAGCTAGGAGAAGAAAGAGAAGAGAAGAAGAGAGGAAAAGTTGGGAGAGAAACGATTGTGAGGGAGAGGCTTCTCCACTCACCTATTTTCTTCATTAACACATTCTTGAAATTACACATGCCTCCCTAGGTTGGTAAAAGGAAAAAAAGGACAAAAGACAAAATTACAACTTAACATAACTAATAACAAGACATTGACAAAAGTACCCTTTACAACATAAACTCTAACACATTCATCTGAAAGGGGGTTTCGGGTATTTCCTACGGCTTTCTGCACACCATGGCATGTACATGGAGAGTAGTCAGTACTTCCAATTGACCTCTTAACTGTTACAACCCACATATCACTGGTGTCAACAGTCATCGAAGCAACACCCAGATATAACAGTTCAAATTAGACCTGGATTTTGGGCTCGGGTGTAACACCAACAATCAACTGTGTAGAATGGTGATTGATGGAGGCAGTTGTACTAATGTTGTCTCTAAAGATGCTGTTCGTATGCTTGGGTTGAGACAGAGTCAGATCTCAATCCCTACAAGGTTGCATGGATGAACAGCTCCAATCTCAAAATTACTGATAGATGTTTGCTCACATATTCTATTGGTGGGTTCATGGATATGGTGCAATATGATGTCCTACTTCTGAAGGTGTCACATATTTTTGGGCAACGACCTCTTTTCAATAAGAAAACACAATGATGTGGGTATGCAATACCTACTCTTTCAAGCATGGTGGCAAAGAAATGAAGCTTCTTTTAGCATGAACCTCCCCGAGATTAAGCTTAAGAAGGTAGCGGGTTCATTTCTCCTCCAGCGAGTTGAGTCAGATGGCATTCTTGGACCTCACACGAACTAGACAGGGTCGAGTTGTTTCCAGAGGGGGCAAATTGATGCAGCTGCATTATCATGGCTGGATAGGCAAGACCCAATCTAGAAACCTAGACCGTGACGAACTGGTCCCAAGACTGGGTTTTGGTTCAACAAAGGTTGGTAAGGATTTATTTAGTTATTTGGGGATATTTTTTTACTGCAATTTATTTTATTTTTTTTGAGATAGCTACATAGGAGATTTGCTTAAGTTAGTTGTTTCGTAATTGAGTAGGTTTATATCTTGAGATGGATTTCTCTTGTTTATGCTATGTAATCCAATGATGGAATATTGGATTGAATAGAATATTGAATGAGTTACTGTTGGCCTTCCCCATCATTGAATCTGCTATTTTCCTTGCTTTAGTCCTTTCTGTTTCTCCCATCTTCCTTCCTTCTTATTTCTTCTTTCCCTTTTGAGTTGCTTAATCTGTGTTCAGTACCTTGTTCCAGCGATACCAGTCACTTACGACTGAGCATCGATCTTGCTCACCCCTTTTCCTCTCCCTCTACCACTTTGGGAAATCAATCCCCACATCTGAACTACCCTATCAGCACGTTCTCAGCTCAACACCCTGCTGGAAATAGGAGTTTCAAACTGAAACTCAACCTGTTCTCTCTCCTTCCGCCAGATTAAATTTCAGGAAATTTATTTGTTTTTTTTATTGGTTTCTTAGATCTGTTAATGCTTGATTTTAAGAGGAATGCTAGCTGCGGTTCCCAATTCATTTGGACCTCTTATGAGAGAAAATGAGAGATCTCTCCAATTTACTGACCTGCCTTACTGCTGGTTGTTTAGCTTTGGGAGGAAGAAGAAATCTTCTTCTTATTACCCTTCAAGACCTATTTATTGTCATTTACATCAAAGCCTCTGTATTTGCAAATTCCATTTATTTCATTCCCCCTCTTACTTGAATTCCAGAAAAGGCTTCCCCATTCTAGATTCATTTACCATTGAGTCCCTTATTCTTTTGTCTTGCCCAAAAGGGCTCCAAAACTTCCATTTATTTACAGAATTGCTGCTCATTCTCATATTTGAGAATTTCTTCACCTTAGTGGGCCCATAGTGACCCAAATTTAAGGCTTCTGAACCCAGAATCGTGTTATAATGACAGTGCAGGCATCCACCAAATAAACAAGGGAACTCCAACAAGAGGGATCCTTTAAGGAAGACTAAGATATCAGCTTGAAGAGAATCGGTTCATAGGAGTGTGACAGGATGCAAGTTTTGGTGCTGATGGAGAACCTCCATTTCATCAAGTAGATCTATGGATTCACTCTACTTAGCTTACCGTTATAAGTTATATCCATAGCATGGTAAAATGTGAAGTAATGATCAAAATGAAAATGTCAAAAGTATCTTCTTACCTTATTTTTTTAGTATAATTTTGTTTCTGTGGTGTTTTCTCAGAACTACCCAATTTGCTCAAAATGATCTGGATTATCCATGTAACAAAAACCAGATTGTTACTATTGGTTTTCACCTGTTTTTTAAACATTGGCTGGGGTGATGTAGTAACCTTAGCAGGCTAAGTGACAAATAATTGTTGTGACTGTTTCAACTATCCATTCGGGTCTGGGTATGATAATGCTGTGCTGCAGAATTTTCATTAGATGAACCAAAAAACTGTCAAGTTTGAATTCTTACCTGCACCACATGGGAGAAGAGTATGCTTTTCTCCCTTAAGAACTTTATTTTGCTGCTTTTTATATTGGTCCTTTTCAGTAAAGGCTTTCATGTAGTCCATTTCCTCCACTTAAAAACTTTGTTTTGTGTAGTTGCACATCTCTCTCTCTCTCTCTCTCTCTCTCTCTCTCACATAGTTGAATCAAATTTCCTGATTGTTTATCTTATGGTGCAGTCTTGTGGAGAAGATGGGTCCTTGACTGTCGACTACTTTACGTTTTCTCCAAGCATTGTAGACTATCTAAGATCAGCATCTCTTGTGATCAGCCATGCAGGTAAGATATTAATACTTTGTAACCACTTAAGAGATTGATATGATTGTACTTGTGTCCTGTTATATCTGATATACTACTGGACAAGTGTTGCATTGTTGTGAATATTTTAATCCAGTCATAATTACAGACAAATCAGGACTGGATACTAGAGTAAACTTGCTGTTTAACTTTTTGAATTTCTGTTCTGTGCCCTTTTTTAAAAATAAAAAGGAAATTAAAGCATAAAACCAGAAGAAAGTGGGGGTATTGAATGGGTAGTTACCCTTTTAATATTAACATTGAGAGGGAGAGAGGAGAGCTGGCCGATTTGATCACAGTCTTAAAGTTTCAAAATTAACAAATAGTGCCCTTGTTTATTAGTTCCTTGTTGGCTGAAACTTTTTTTTTTTTTTTTTTTGGGGGGGGGGGGAGGGGGTTGGGGAAGGAGGCAGAGGTAATGAATGGGAACACCTGAAGTTAGCCTAGTAACTTTGGGAAGATTGAAATTAATTTGATCAAATCATTCCACCATCTCAAATCTTAGAAAGCAGCCTTTTTATGTTAGTGCCTGCTTTAAAGAGTGTACCCATTTACAATTAACTTTCAAAATCTAAGGGAGGCATCATGCTGCCGGAATGTCAACAACTTTTGTACTATGTAATCATTTAATAGACAAATTAAGTTTTCATTAAGCTGCAAGTATGTTTTCAAGGTTTCATTCATAGTTGTCATGGCGTCATATCACTGGAATTGTGTGCATATCGACCAACGATATGGGTGATGTAAGAATATTGACCAATATGGCCTCCATGGCGTCGCCATGGCGCTGCCATGGACGCCATACCACGACATATGGCCATATCAGGCGATATTCTTGTTTCAGTGTATAATACTGAAGTTTTTAATAATTAATTTTTTGGGGAAAATATAGGGACACCCCCTCAACTATTCCCCTCATCTATTGAAAGTAAGTAAATTAGTCCATCGAACTACCGTTTAGTTTTAAACGTTAATACTCACCCAATCTTTTTTTTAGGGCCAAATTGCCTAAATTAAAAGTTTCAAGACGAAAATACCCTTTAAGGGTAAATACTAAATACAAATCATGCCTTTTTATTGTACCCCATCCCATTTCTACTATCTTCCTCACCCCATTCACTCCCCTGTACCGCCCCACCCCACCTCGATTAATTTACTTCACCACCCCCATCATTCCCTTGTACTGCTCCCATCTCCCACCTCTTAACAAAGGAGAATGAAATCTGATATTTTCATCAGGTCAAATACCCTAGAATCGAAAATCCCCCTTTTCTTAATTCATTGTGTCATGTTGAGATCTATTTTCAATTTTTCCTTTCCAGTGTTTTCTCTGTTTCTCTGACTCCAACATTACATCCTATGATGGAAACACATTCAGTTTTCCAAAGAAACTGATTTACTTAGGGAGCCCTTTAAGCTAGTGCTTTGAAGCATTGTTCTTCACTATATGCAAGCATTTGATTAGAAACTTTTTAGGCGAGATAAATTTATTTTGGGTTGCATGATAATGACTGTGTTTAACTG
Source organism: Telopea speciosissima (assembly GCF_018873765.1). Taxonomy (NCBI): domain Eukaryota; kingdom Viridiplantae; phylum Streptophyta; class Magnoliopsida; order Proteales; family Proteaceae; genus Telopea; species Telopea speciosissima. The sequence continues at coordinate 40,121,371 of NC_057923.1, forward strand.
AGGTAGCTTTGAGTACCAGCTATTTCTGATCCCGAAAATCTGGTTATTACTCATGCGAGCATGTTTCAAATGCTGTAATTGAAGATCCTTGCAGTTGGTAATGATAAATTGCAAGCCACTAATTCAGATTACTTGATCTCAAGATGATTTTTATTGAACCAAAAAAAAAAAAAAAATCTGCATTAATGGTCACCCTATCCACATATCACAAGACCTCAATCTTCAAAATTAAGTCCCTTTTGTTTCTACATGTAAAATCTGGATTTTCTGTTTTAGAAAATTGAGTGGAATCTCCCCTCCCCCTCCCTCATGATCTTCTCTTCTTTTTTTCTCCTTCTTATCCTCCTTCTATATTGTGACCGATAGCCTATTTTCCCCTTTCTTTGTTGCTGCCATAGGTTTTGAAATAGTGCTATACTGCTGCTGGTTTTCTCTGTAACAGCAAATACATCTCTGCTTGGTGGGCTACCACTCAGCTCCACAAAAGGTTTCATCACATTTTTTAAAAGAAAAAGAAGAAAAAGTCAAGATGCTTTGGCTCAAAGTGGCCATTTTAAGTAAGGAGAGGGCAGCGATTGGGGTTTTTAGTTGGGATTCTCAAGGCCTAGTAGCAGCGGAGAGAGAGAGAGAGAGAGAGAGTTTACTTGAAGAGTAGCAGCGGCAAGTAGCAGATGCAACGATCAGAGATGAAGGTGGGGGTCGAGGAGAGAGCAACGGTGAGGAGGTTTGGTGAGAGATTTGGGAAATAGGGAAACTTTACTTTTAGGGTAGTTTGATCTTTTTTATTTTTAATGTATTAAATTATAGAGGGTATTTTAGTAACTTTACTTTTTCTGTTAGTTAGATAATGGTGTCATATATGAGGGGGTGTGTTTGAAAGGTTTTAAAGATGAGGGGGTGTACACAAAAACAGGCCATAGTTGAGGGGGTGTCCCTATATTTTCCCCTAATTTTTTGTAACCATTTAAGAGATAATGCTTTTTCCTTACTGTGTATTGGAGGTGTTACTTTTCAAGTTACACCTGCAATACACATTAACATAAAAAAATTAAAAAACATTAAACAATACCCTAACTCCCTTGGGAGAAATAGAAATTGAAAAGAGAGTGTGAAACCTACTATAAATTTGAACTTTGGAACTTGTGTGATTTCAGGTTCTGGTTCAGTGTCCATGCTTGCCTCAATGTTGTGGGCTGCATCGGTAGTGGATTCAGACCAACTCCTTGACTCAGCTATGGAAGATTCTGGGGAGTCAACGTAGCTAGCCATCTTGGAATCCGAAGGAACTGCCAGGTCCCTGCATCTGAGCTACATGTGTCAAACGTGCTTGGACGAGCACATGCAGAAGCTCTCGATCTCTTAGGCCGGATCCTAGGTACAAATCTGCTCTTGTATATATATATATATATATTGTATATTTGCTTAAATAGTATAGTAGGGGCAGAGTAGTGATTTCCTCTTGTGGGACACACCTCCTCAGTGTGGAATCTAACTTCCCGTAGGTTACCCTAACCGCATTCCCGCTTATGTCACATGACATCATCCCTATGACCTAAAGACAAGTAATTAGGTAGTTATTTCTAATTTTAATTAGTTTAGAGAAGTAGATTCTTAAGACTAATTCTATAAGGACCTAGGCAAAATGCCTTACTAAGGCTTAGTATATAAGTGAAACTTAGCTTAGGATTTCATTTTTACCAAAAGCTGAAACCGAATTCTGCTCTTAGAAGAGAAAAGAAGAGAGAAGAGAAAAGAAGAAGGAAGGAGAAGGGTTAAGGACTTGGAGCTTAGAGCTTGGACTTGGGGGTGATACTTGGAGCTTGAAGTAGGGGCTGTCATCACCATCTACACCCTAAATTTCAGGTAGGAACCTGTCCTCAACTCCTGTTTTGTTTGAATTCTCTCCCTTCTCCTTCTTTCCTTTGAGTTCATGACTCAATTCAGCCCCAAGCTTAGAACTCAGGCAATTGGGTATTAAAACCCTCAAACCCAACATGCAATTGGGTTAAATTGACCCAATTAGCTATGTTTTCTTCCCCTAAGTCTTTTTCTTCAAATTGAGACTTTGCATGGCAAGATCCATGTAATCCCAGCCAAAACCCTCTTTCTGATTCATCCACCGGATGGAGTTGTAGGTGACCTTACGGCTGACCGGTTGGTGAGGTTATTGTTTGAATTGGGATCTTCTTGTAGCTAGTTGTTCTTCAAGTTAAGGTAAGGGGATTTTGACTTAATTTATGAGTGTTTATTGTTTAATTTCTGTTTATTATTGGTTGCCATGTCATACATCATAATAGCAGGTTATTACATATAGTTTTAATAGCTTTCTCTTCTTATGCATTAGATGATTGCATGATACTAGGGTGCATTCCATCTTGCATATGCATAAAATATCTTGATACTTGTTGGAATTGACTGGAATGTGTTGCTGGAAATTTTCTCTCTTATTATCTAATACTAGAACATATGCCATCATGATAGTGTGCATTGGGCTAGGGATATCATGAACCCAATGCTACGGCCTTTACCAACAGGGGAGAGGTGTTGGATAACCCGTGGTAGGTTTGAAGGGACGATTCCAGGGATGCCATTCACTGTGCCATATCCGAAGAACACTATAAGAATGTGAACAAATAGTAGGGTTAACATTTGGGGGGTTTGTTGGCGTCAGATGTGTAATACCTGAGCTAGCGGGTTCCCACCGTAGTAGAGTGGTATCGCTCGGGTGACCGACATTTGGTTTGTGTTTCCGGGACCGAGGATATCATATCTACTACAGTAGCATTTATATCCCATGAAACCTAGTATCAATGTTAGGAGCATACTTAACTTTAGGTCATTCATCATGTACTATCTGCATTTGCTTGTGTGTTTCCCTTGCTAGGCTCAGTGGAGTTCATCCTTGTGGACGTCCTTATTTTTCAGATGACTCTACTACTACTGCTGGTGTTTCTCTTGGAGCTGCCTCCGTTATGGATTCTCCTACTGGTGTTGGAGTTGAGGCTCCGCTATATGAGGTGCACGATGCCTCATGCATGTGTGATGACTGCGCCTTCTCTTGACTGTGGCGTGACAGCTAGGCTATGTTCTCCTTCCTTTTTGCGTTATATACCCCACTTTTGTATAGAGATGATATATTAGTTTGTAAACTTGTCTTGAGTTACTTTTGGAAGTGTACAGTTGTAGCTCAAGCTTCAGATATTATATCTATGAATGAATTATCACTTAGTTCTCTTATTTATTGATCTTATTCTTATTATTTAAACTCTTTCGCTGTGTTTAAATTACTGTATATATTGTTATAATTGTTGTGAATAGGGTACTGCACTTGCGATCCTTAGGATTGGTTGGATGTCAGATGGCATCCAGTTACAGTGGGCCCTTATTAACCAGGTTGGGCTGTGACAGAGAGACAGAGAGGGAGAGAGTCGTGAGATAGAGAGAGACCATTTGACTTCGATGGCAACGCATTCTTCACTTCTTCGAACCCCTCCAGCGGCTCTTGGCCTCCTTCCTCGGCGTACTCCCAGCTTCGGCAACCTTTTCAAGCAGGTAAGTAAATTTTTTTTTATTTGGTTCTTCTTCTTCTTCTTCTTCTTCTCCTCCCAGTCCCCCGGCAACTCTCTCCTTCAATTCTTCTTCTTCTTCTTCAGTTCAGTTCTTCTTCTCTCACTCACGCACACACACACAGCGACTCCAGCACGAGAGAGAGAGAGAGAGAGAGAGAGAGTCATCTTCTTCACTTCCGGTGACTCCTCTTCTCCTTTTTTTAATAGCTAATATGCCACTCTCAGTCTCTCACAGTCGAGAGTAAGATGCCTAGGTCAAATTTCTCCATTAAATGCACCCTGCACATATCAGTTTTGTTTCCGTTTCTGTTTGGATTTTGACTTGCTATTCTGTTCACTGATTCCTTGTTGCCTTGTTCTCAGTTCCAAAATTCATTATAATGCATGAACAACCACCATATTAGTTCATCGAATCCTTTCTAGCAGTAATTCTTTGTTTTCTCTTGTGGTGACCTGCAGCAGCAACTTACATGCTCGAGTTTCTATTTCTATAACTTCTTATTTTGTTTCCTTAGTTACTAATTTCACTCCCCACTTTCTATTTTGTTCACACTTTAGTCAGAGGGAGAGGGTCGTGAATTAAACTAATGGATATTACACTTTCATGAATTAAACCATAGTAGATTAGTAGTACACTTTCATGTTGATTGTTGATGTTATAGGGTATATAATTATATGTTATAGCATACTAAATAACATTAAAAATCGAGAAAATAAAAAATAAAACATGGTCGCCATGATCGCCATTGCAACGCCATGGTGGCGATTTGTCGACATATCGATTAGACACCCCTCCACCGACTTGGATCGCCATTACGACGTGACAACTATGGTTTCATTGCATACCAGAAAGAATGGATCCATAATTAGAAGCCAAAATGATTGATTAGTTGTTATAGTGCTTAGACTTGGATCAGTTCTCAAGAACATAACTCAGTCGACTACTTCAATACAAGCCAAATATCTCTGAAACATGGCTACACCAACTTTGCCACTCACAATCAAGGACAACTCAGGACCAGTTTGATCCTGTGTAACTTTACATGCCATTTGGAGCCTGAGTCAAATCTCTCAGGTTATTAGACCCCACTAATCAAATTTTGATGGACTGAAGGAAGGTATTCTGATTTTTTTGGTTTATGCATCTGTTGGCTATATAGCATTTACATGCTCCATGGTTTCCCTCGTTAACAGTGGTTTACAATCAAACCATTGATATGCCTCATATTTGCGGTAGAAATTCAATTGATATGGAATATTATAATCTCTTCAGACTGTAGAATATAAAGTAACCAGATCTGCAAAAGTGAGGAACCTGAAGGGGCATATGATATTTGCTGGTTTTAACTTCTAAATGGATCTAAGATGGTGATAATTGCTCTTCATATCATTGTTGAACCTAATCTGCTTAGGTTAGGCATGGGCGTCTACATTGAAAATTTAGTATTGAGTTTTGAACTTATATACTAAGAATTAGTTCTCATAATTGCATGAAGGCTTAACGTTAATGCTGTATCAGTATCAACAAATTAATATTCCTCATTAGCACCTCATCAAGTAATTGGTTTTAGTGATGCTGCAGGGTCAGGAAGCATATTTGAGACACTACGGCTGAGAAAACCATTATTTGTGGTAGTTAATGAGGATTTGATGGACAATCATCAGAGTGAGTTGGCTGAAGAACTTGCAGAGAGGAAACATCTACTTTGTGCTCGCCCCCAAATGCTCTACCAGACTATTGCAGGCATGATACTGGACTCTCTTGTTCCTTACCCACCAGGAGATGCTACTCCAGTTTCGAAAATCATAAACAGCTTTTTAGGATTCCCTGATGATTAATCTATCTGCTAAGTTAATGTTGAGCAAAAATAACAAGTTGTGGCCATGATTTGGTACATCAGCTGTTTCGTTTGAGCAGCAACTTGCATTATTTTTGCAATCCATGATGCTGTAATTTACTTCGACTTCAGCTTAAGGAGCTTAGAAGATCAGAACATTTAGTAAAGAACTGGGTGTGATTTGGGGAGTTCGTGGTAGATAAGCCCTGCATATTCCTTAAGTAGGGGAGTTCCTGGTAGATAAGCCCTGCATATTCCTTAAGTAGAGATTCCTACACGAATCTCCCTTATCAAGGCTTCTATTCATATTGTTCTTGGGATATCAAATTTACATAGTTCTCTGTTTGTTTTGCTGCAAAATATTTTACTGGAAAATAATTATTATTAATTTTCATTTTCTCCATCATTGGAATTGTTATTTATTTTTCCTGTTGGACATGACTTGGTGAGAAAAAGAATCCAGCGTATGATGATTGTGGAGTCCTCCATGTGTTCCAAGAGTGGATTTTCATCCTCAAGTGTGGTGCACTGCCCACTGCACCACCACACTTAAGAATCCAACCGTAAAAACATGGGTAGTGGTGTCTTTTATCCTTTCAAGTGTTGGGTGGACGGTTGGATTCTTAAGTGTGGTGCACTAGGCAGTGCACTTGACTTGAGAGGATAAATTTCCGCCAAAAGTACCCCCAATGACCATCATTACGGGAAGATCGGGGTGATTGACATGTGTGTTGGGCTAGATATGGAGGAAACCATGAATCGAAGGGAAGTGTCATTTCTGCCACGTGAAAGGTTGTAGTTGGGGGGGGGGGGGGGGGCGCGGAAGAGGGAGGGTGGTAATCTTTAACAACACTTTTTTCTTGCTAAAAGATCATTTGTATTAAAAAAAAATGGGAAAAAGAGAATACAAACATCAATTAAATGAGTAAAAAAATTCAAACAATAAAACAGGGCCAGCCCCTCCCATCGGCATTGCCACAGCAGGAGGAACTAACCTGCAAACAACAGTAAATCATCAAGAATCACAAAAACACGATTTGCCTTGAGCATCCACCGGTCAAGCTATCATCTCAGAAAAAACACTGTGGCACCTGATTTCCCTAGATTACGCAGAGAACAGCCATCAACATTGAGTTTTACCCAATTAACAGAGGGAGACAGGAGATCTCCAATTCCTCCTCGGGGCTTCCTTGGGATGACAGAAACTCCCAAACTTCTTGCACACATAATTCTGCCACCGAAGAAACATGGTGGATTTTTTTTTTTTTTTTGGGGTTAGGGAGAGGGTTCTTTTGGTAGGGGAGTGCACCAATAAGATGCAATCAAATGGTGTCGGATATAGAAGTGAAACTTGGTCATTTCATATAAGAAGAAGAGAGAGAGAGGCAAACATAGAGGTGCGTGCTAGTGTACCTGCCCCGGCCAGCCGGAGGACCGTTTCCCTTTTCCTTACAAAATGGTCTAATTCAAAGAAAATTACAGCAGCAGTACTATCTACTGGAATCCTGATGAGGTAACTCTGAAAACGGGCTATTACATGTACATTTCAGATAGAAGTTCTATGTGCCGCAGCGCAGCCTGCGCCTAGGCACATGGACAGCCTGTACGGGGGGCAGAGTGGTCATTGCGCCCACCCCCATGTGCCTGGGCGCAGGCTGCGCTGCGACACAGAGAACAGTGCCCCTTGATATTAATATATATTTTTTCTTTTTCTATAGTAGAATCTTTGAGCAATTACTTAATTTTATTAAACAACATGGAATTGGAGCTAAGATATGTTACAAGATGAAATGATTGAGCTAGAGATTCAAAACCCAAGAAATACTTCCTTTTCTCCCATGTTGAATCTGGTCTGTAAATATATTTGATCGATCAAGATAGAACAACCGCCTTACTTAAGATCCATAATACTAGTGAAAATTCGAAAGCAAAGAGCGTGTGAAGCAATCCACGATCAAGCGCAAACCCGAACAATGTGATGCCCCCATTGTTGTGTTGCAAATATGTTACTGCAAGCATGATGAAAGATTCAGAACCATAGTATATATATATGAAAGGTATAAGACAAACATGTTAACTTTTATGTCAATGTTTTGTTATATTGCTGCTCTCACCTAAAGCTTGCCTGGTTTGGAAGGATGTTGTGTCCTGTGAGGAGATTGAGATATGAACCTCAGACTCCGAATCACTAGAGCATTTTGACGCCGTTGGTCGTGGGTTTCCGTTGGCCACTGGAAGTATGTCTTTCAATGTGTTTGAACTGCTAGCAGAGGCACAAGTTACCAGCATATGCCATCTTGTGGCAATGCTTACAATCCCTTGAGCCCTATGCGTGATTCTTGCAGCCCCCAATAGGCACAAGAAGAAACCACTTATCTGAACAACTGAGCACACCTAGAACATCATTTGAACAAAATTACTTAAATTATAGTGCTGAAATCTTCAAAAACAAAAGAAAGTTATATAGATAGAATTTTTGGGATTATCAATTCATCATGGAAGTAATACCCCAATAATGGCTAGGGTATTTTGATGCTTAATTTGATTCTTGGTTACTTACTAAAACATCTCCTGAATTGAAGAAACTCTTCTCTGATTTTGATTCCAAAACCAGCATCAAGGCTCCCAATTGACTAACTGAGATAGCAACCAAGCACCCAATGATAAAATATCGGTATCTATGGCTGGTAACCGATAACTGCATTCTTATCCTCATATGCTCCCGGAATATAACTCCATCATCTGATCCACTCCCCTCCAAGAGCTTGTAAAGACCTTCCAATCTCAGTATCTGAAGCTCACAGGTAAGTCTGAAAAGCACACATACCAACAAGAACACACCAGTCCTGTACACCCATGATGCTAAAACCGCGATAAACATGATCGAATTGGCCGGAATAGACGCAGTTACATACGGTATTGATACTTTTACAGTGGAGAAAAATATGATTTTATGTGCAAGTTCGACGAAAAATGAAGGCAGCAAGATGATTGCTAGGTGCCGGAAGGCCCTATCGAGCTCCTTTTTGTAACCGCGTCGAACAAAGAGAGAATCATCCTGAAGTGCCTCATCGAGGAATAGTAGTTGTCGAAGCCCATATCGTCGGAAGAAACAGGAAAGTGTAAAGAAACCAATAGTGGCGAGGCCGGATTCCGGCAATTGCACCAGCTTATTGAAGGAAATTAGGTCATCGGTTGGCAGAGTAGTACTTGCTGGTACTCTCACGGTGAGAGAGCTAACAAGGGGGACGACAACGGTGAGAATGATGAAGGTGATATAGGAGATGAACTTGCCTGTACATGACGAGTGATCAAGGGCGCACCACCTGAGGCTTATTTGAAATTTACGTAGCTCATCATCATCATGGATGGTTGTTGATTTCGATTGGAGATAGGACCGCCGTAGGAGCAATGGAACAGTGGCCGGAGTTGGCTCATAGTCCGGCTGGTCGGGAAATGATATGTTTAGATCATTATTGGGAGATTCAACGTCGGAGAGTGTCTCTAAACCACCAGAATCAGTGGAGGAATTCATGGGTTCCATGGTTTGTTGTGGCCTTAATTATGGGGGACTGAATCTAGAGGAGTTGATGATACATTGAATTCATAATTTCGTACTGCAAGGAAACGTGAGAGCGGACTCCTATGTCAATTACTCTCTCTCCTATAACAGAACCAGATCTTGCAAAGAGTTGGGGAGAGGATTGCGTGAGAGGTAGACCATAGGACCTCTTTCTTTCATACAATGGAATTTTCAAGCAAACAATCTGAAGTTATACTTTAATTATTATTATTCCCTCCGTGCCCCTAAAGACATTTGACCCATAATATTTGGAGTCCGGTTCAGCTGCACGCATGCATGTACACTTGTTGAACGCTGAGTGTACACAACCATTCTCCAATACATTTGGCTCTATAATTTCTCTTTATTTTTCTTCTTCTTATGATTTGAATTAAGTCGCAGTTAAAAAAAGAAATTAAGAAATTAAAGAGCTTTATTGTATTCCCTATATATGAACATGTTGCGTCAAGAAACCTGTTGGAGCGAGCTCTGCCTGCAAGACAAAGATTAGCAGAGAGTACCGAGCGTCGCCGGTGATCTCACTCCAATGCTTAAGTTAGATCTCAGAACAACAGTCAATTCAGAAAGAATTCAGATAGATGTGATCAGCGTTACCTCCCTTACTTAAGGTGGTTGAGGGGTAGAGTCGTGCCTGAATAGGTAAGCTGGATTTTCAAAGTGGAGTGAGACCGTTTCAGAGTGATATGGGGGATAGTGTTTATCCATAACTTGCCACGTGTCATGTGGGGGAGAATCTCGGGCCATGTTGGCCCCTGGGAATCTTTGTGTTATCCTCGCGAAGTATAGAGGTCATTCCTCGCACACCTGCTGTGGACAGGTCGTTTCCGTTTGAGGGAGGGCACGATGCCCCCTAGCAGCAATGCGGGCTAGAACGCAACCAGGCAATCCGCTCTACTTGTCGCTCATAGCTTGGCATCCATCACAAGCCGCAACAATTAGCAGGCCTCGTGCTTAGACAGGCGCGGTCTTAGTTCTTGACCCACGACTTTGCTAGCTCGTTCACACGGCGCTAGGTCCTTTGTCCCATCAGAACCTTTCATTATTAAAACAACTTGATCAATTGATTGATGTCTTGTTAGTAGAGTGTAGGCTCCCAGGAGATCATGGGTTTGACTTTCGTGTTTTCACCTTGTGCCATAAGGCACTCCTTCCGACCCCACCCCACATTGTATGAGGACTGACAATTTAGGTTACTTATAAGCATGTCTTGAATAACAGTGTTAAGGGAAAATTACACTGCGACCCCCTGAGGTTTGTCTTAAATACAGTGCGAACCCCAGTGTTTCTAAATTATATAGCCAGACCCCGTGAGTTTAGGTTAATTGTTACAGTCAGCCCCACTCCGTTAGTAAGGTGTTACGATGTTGGTAATTGATTCCTTTAAATGACTGATATATCCTTATTTAGTTACCCATAGGGCATCCCTAACTTCACACCCCCTTCCCCTGCTAATCGAATCAGTCGTAGGTTTAGGGATCTGACAATGCCTCAAGCCATCTTCAACTCCTTCCTCTCCTACTCAAAGGCATGATAAGGAAGATGCATTTTAGGGTTCTCAAGTTTGTTCATCACCAGCAAGTAAGTTTGAAATCCCCAAACCTAGATTCTCCTTTCTTCTTATTTTTCTCAAGACATAAATTCACCCCAGCCCATTCTACCCGTGAGAATCACTCCAAACTCAAGTCGAGTGCTACCTTGCCCCTTTGGAAAACTCGATCCAAGTTGGTGTAATTCTGCCTAGCCAAACCCAAGGAATCCTAATTTCTCTTCCCTTAAACCCTAACCCTAATCTAACCTATTTTCTCCATAAACCATTGTTTTCGATTCAGTTTACAACCACCGTTTTGCTAATTAATTAACGAATAGAAGGGTTCGTTCATCATCAACAAGTCTGATTTCAAGTTTGTTCATCACCAAGAAGTAAGTTAGAAATCCCCAAACCCTAGATTCCCCTTGCTTCTTAATTTTCCCAAGACCTAAATTCACACCAGCCCATTCTACCCGTTAGAATCACTCCAAACTCAGATCGAGTGCTATCCTGACCCTTTGGAAAACTCGATCCAAGTTGGGTGTAATTTTGCCCAGCCAAACCCAAGGAATCCTAATTTCTCTTCCCTTAAATCCTAACCCTAATCTAACCTATTTTCTCCATAAACCATTGCTATTGATTCAGTTTACAACCACTGTTTTGCTAATTTGAGTTTAATTCATCACTAGAATTAGTAAATCATCAACTTTACATTAAACCTAACATGTAAACCCTAACTTCCATAAACCCTAAACCTAATTTAGCCTTTCCCTTAAATAAACCCTAATTGAGTCATCCTTTGAGACAGATTCTGGTTTTGGTTTTTAGTTTGATTACTTACAAGGTTCACGTCCAAATATTTTTCTTTTTCAAATATAATTAATGGACTAAGTAAAAAGATTCAAGGTTAACAAAGAACAAACACTGTCGTTGACACTTGTGGTCAAGTGCATAGCGCACTTGGTAGCTAGTGGTGCGTAAAGGCCCATTGCTATCAGGAGGTCTTGAGTTCAAGTCTCCTGGTTCACATCCTACATCCCCCTACCTATCAAAAAAAAAAAACTGTCGTTGACACTTGCAACACAATAAAAAACCCAAAGATTTCATTTTTTATGTTTTTCTTCTTCAAGGAAACAAACAAGAAGAAGAAGCCAAATTTTGTTCAAAATGGAAATACGAGAGAGAAGAGGGGTAGTTCGATAGGTTTTTGTTAATAAATGTTAGAAGGGCAAAATTGGTAATTTATATTGTATTATTTAACACCGTCCACTAAGGGGGTCTGACTGTATAATTTAGAAACACAGGGGGTTGCACTGTATTTAGAATAAACCTTAAGGGGTCGCAGTATAATTTTCCCTACTGTTAATTATGGGAGGCCAAGAGACGACCTAGCTAGAAAGTGGTCTAGATTAACATAATTGCTTTCGCTTTCACATCAACTAATTAATCAACATGAGTATTGAAGACATCTATTATGCTAGTCTGGTTCGACTTGAAACCCGCTGATTGGTTTGGTTCAAATATAAGAACCAACAATTCTGTAATGAACTAGATGAGCAATCCAATTCAGCAATCATATTCGTGTTATGATGCGCCTCTTGCTTGCCAGTGGGCAATGAAAAGAAGAAAGAACCAACAATCTAGCCACCAGGTTAGTTCCCTCTGCAAATCAAGGACTGGTCTGGTCTGATTCAGTTCTCAAAATTGGATTTTTTTTGTGGTTCTTTTTGGTGAAATTTCTTCCTTCATTAATCTCAAATATAACTTCGAGTGCTGTCTAAATATTTAACAAACCACGCACAAATTAACAATAAAGAAACCGAAAGTGCCGAAAGCTTAGTAAGACGCAAAGTTGGTTCAAAAGGAAGAAAAGTAAAGAAAAGCCTTGGTGCATCTCGTGACCTCTCTACCTTCTTCAACGAAAAGAAGAAGAATAAAGGCCCTTGGTTGTATGGTGCCTTTTAAAGCTCGTCGTTGTACATTACCTTGGGTTCCACTTCCACACATATATGGAGCTTTAAAGATTAGTGGATCATTGCACCCGAATCAATTTCAGGCCTCTGGCCACCGAAATATGATTAAGGGAAACTATTTCAGTATTTCTATTCAAGAGTATCCTTAATTCCAGTTTGTAATTGTTAATATAAGCAGTGAGGATTTTTTTCTTTTCAATAAAAAGATAGGCATGGCACAGTGATACTTGTGACAGATGTGACCCAAGCAAGGGAGTGGACCAAATACTGATAAGGGTGTGCAAAGGAGTTTAGATCACGAGGATGGAGTTAAAAAAAGCTGCCAATTGTCCATTGGAAGCAGCTTTGATTCAGTTGATAAGATCATGAGATACAAGCTAGATGGTTGAGGTGATCTATACGTATCTTGCATATTTTTAGTTGGGTTTTGGCCGTTAGATTCTGGATGGATTTTGAGGCTGTGTTTGCTTTGCATTCTAATGTATTCTGAATCAAGAAAGTGCTATGGATGTGTTAAGAATTCTGTAAATCGAACACGGGCCAGGCCCGGTCCAAGCCACCCACAAGGGGCAGGCCGGATCCTACCCGACCCGCCACGCGTGGAGAGAACCAGCCAGGGTCTCTTCCCCCCTCTTTGGTCGATTCCCAGTGGGAGTCTAAATAGGGGTTGTTGGATTTTTAATTGTTTTAAAATTAAAGATTCAAAATACGGTTTTGTTGGAGGGTTGAGTGCTTTCCTAATAGACATCTAAATAGCCAATAGATGCCTATTGGAAGACTTGCTTGAGTGGCTAACAAACAAGCCTTATGGGAAAAGACATGAGTTGGGACATATCTCTTGGAGACATCCCTTAGTGGTGTCTCTTCCTCTCCTATATAAAGAGAGGGGGTCTTGTTCATTCTCTAACAATTGCTTTTGAAAATAGTTTTAGAAGCATTTTAGTTCTTTTCCACCGTAATCGATCAGTGTCGATGAGTTAGTGAATATAGCCTTTGGATACCCTTTGTAATCACATTTGGAACTGCAACCTATGTGATTAGAGAGTTGTTTCATCTTGGAGGTATAGATGCATGGTCAACCCAGATTGTAGAATTGGGGCATCTAAAAACCTTAAGGAGAGCATCGTTTGATGCGACTCAACTCTACCATTTATTATTCAGATTACACAAGAGGATGTGTATTGTTGATGCAGTGCGATACTATCTGCCATACCAATCAGATAAGTTTTGTATTTACTATTTGTTTATTGTATTTCTAGTCTTATACTTGCTGCCCATGATATTTTAAGCCTACAGAGGCAGGGGTCTTAGGGTTTTGGCTTTAAATAGAAAGCCCCCCTAAGACCAAATCATCTGAGAAACCAAATTCTCCTTCTCTCTAGTGTTTTGTGTTCTCTTTGGGATTTCATCTCTTCCCAGGGATTTGTGATATAGAGTTCTTTTTCGTGTGAAAACCACTTTCAGTAAGAACTTCATCTTACAATGCCACATGTCATGGTTGGTTCCATTCAACTTGTTGCCTTGATTAAGGTCAGCAACAACATTCTTGGTAGCCATCACTACAATGTGCAAGGGAGGATATTTAGTAGGGTAAATTATAGATCTCCCCCTGGTTTTCAATCGAAACTCAGATCACCCCCTGGTTTTTGAAAAAACTCAAATCACCCCCTGGTTTAGACCCTAAAATGCTAAATTAGCCCCTGATGTTAGTTTTATGCTGTTAAGTGATGATGTCACTGAGTTAAATAAATTTAAATCCCTAAACTACCCTTGACCAGTGTAGATTTACTATTTTATCCTTGAATCTAAAAACCCAAAATCATCTTCTTCACATGACCTACAACTCAAAATCCATGAATGTTCTCCATAGAATTCTTGTGCTGTCAATCATAAATCCATGAATGTTATTCCGAAATATTCTAAAGAGAGATCGATTAGATCTAGTGGTCTGCAAGAAACTTCTATGAAACCGCTGTATGGGTCAAGAAAATCTACAAGTCGAGATCTTCCCATGTCTAAGATGATCACCGAGGTACTCTAATAACAAAAATACATAGTCATTTGTCGACAACAAGGCCGGGAATAATCAGGCAAAACTATTAGTTTGCCGTAACGGAAATGATTTTTTAGATAAAGAAATTTCTTTTGAAGTAACCTAGAAAGAAAATTCGGGGGAAAACCAGCCAAGAAATATTGGAGTGCAACGGATTTTCACGAAGGTGGTAGGAAAAGTTAATAAGGGCGTTAATGTCCAATGAATTGGCAAAGTACAGGGAAGGCATTGAGAGAGAGATTTCTACAGGTTCTCTAGCAATGATGCCAATGGGAATGGGAGGGATGAAAAGGAGGAGCGATCTTTGAAAGATATAAGCGAAGTTGTCAATCTACACCCCCCTGTAATTTCTCGTGATTTTCATTTTGAGACCGTTTTCATTTTTTTAAAGCCAAATCCAACTGAGTTTATAGCTGATAAATTGGATTTTTTTCATTTTTGTGCAATCATTCTGATACAATTTGAGGTGGGTTTTTTAGGTTTTTAGGGTGAATAATCTGCTTTCTCTTTGATAAGAAGTCATATGTAAGCAACACTTGTCATAGAACTTGAGTTGGATTTTGTGGGGGGTGTTGGACAAGTGTGTGTCCATCAAACCTGATTCGGTCCGGTTCAACCCGATTCACCTTTGTATTGAACATTTATACATTTTAGTTTAATATTGTCACATGCGATATAAACTTTTTAAGCATTATGTGTCCGTAAGTTATACTTAAAATGGTAGTCACGACTAGGGTTTGGGCTGGGCACCCTTATCATATGATCGTCGCATTGGGTATGCCTAGACATGTGATGTCAGGGTACGAATGTGAGTGCTCACATGTTTGATGTGTGCATTGGTGAAGAATCTACTTTGTCGATTCCCTCATGTATTAGTGCCAGATGTAGGAAGGGATAGACATGTGTCATCGACACCCTGTACCTGAGGGAACCCTGTCACTGCAAAGTGTGATCGCATTCTTTGGTTCATCAATGACTGACACTCAAGCAAGTCAAAGCCAGTGTTCTAGGAATGCGTGAACACTTTGTGAGTGAAGGAGTTATCCAACATGGTCACCACTGCCCGATTGGGGAACACTAAGATAGAGACTGTCTGTGCATGGTCAGATCAGAATCTGGATCCAGTACCGTTTTGGAAATGGTTTTGCAAAATTTATTTTACATAAAATGATACATTATTTATAGTTATTTCAAATAAAGTGTTTTATCGAGTTTTGTGGGACCCGATCGGATGCACAGACGCTCTTATATGGACATGTACTATGGATTGGGGTTTGGCAGTACATGTGTACATGCCCTAGATTCCATAATGATGGTGTTGCTTAGTGGGGGGGTTGTATATGATAAATTGTTATCATATAGGGAGTTATTTGGAATTTGCTAATTTAATTGGCTCTTTATTTAATTAATTGATTTGGTGCTAATTGTAATTATCCATTAATAATTAAATAAAGAATCTAATTAATATTTTTCCTATTAGATTATGCTTCTTCACCTGTGTAGCACTTTGAGTTTAAACAGAACTGCCAGACTGAGAGAGAGAGAGTCAGACTCTCACTAGGGCTTTATTAAATCTATCTAGGATTTAATTAAACCCTATTATTATAAATAGGGGACCATAAAATGCAGAAGAGGACAGCTCTCCACGTTTTTGGAGCAGACACTCTCTCTCCTACATTTTTGGTTTCTCTCTTTCCCTCTTGTGATCTCTCTTCTTCTTCTTGCTTCTCTCACTTGTGTTTGAGAGTTAGGGTTTGTGAAACCCTAGATCTGTTCTGAGGAGTTTGAGGGAATCTGGGACTGGTGTGTAGAACTTTGGTAGCACCATTGGAGGTTCAGATCTGTTTGCTTGGAGCGCTCGCTGGAGGAAGAACCACTATCTATTGGAGGAGCAACACTTGAGGCTCACCAGGTTAGCAGTTCTTTATTAATTCCTTCTATTCATTGATTATTAATATTTATGGGATGCGAAAGAAACTCGAATCGACCTTTTTCGTTGCGCATTCGAGTTAGGGATGGATCCCCTTGCCATGTGATGGACTAGGGATGAGTTTCTTCGTCCCTACTGTGATAATAAATTTTATGGGATACATGAGGAAAGGAGAAACCCTAACAGGGATGCACCAGGGTTCCTATAGGCGACCATGGGAAGCCCTAAAAATTAAAATTGGGCACCCATGGGACACCATGGGCTAACCTAGGGCGTGCAAAACCCTAAGGATAAATATCTTGGTCTCCCTAGGAAACCATGGTTTGATCCCTGGACCGTTGTTTGGCCAACAGTGTGGTATCAGCGCCACCTTTCCCACGCAAGAATATTAAATAATTAATAGTTTAATATAATTATCATGAGTGGGATGCAAGTTGGCACATGGGTGGTTAGAATATGGTTGTTGTAACAACCTTCCCATGTGCACATGGGTAGTTACAAGGTTGTTAGTGTAACAACCTACCCATGTGATGATGGATTTGGTTTGTTTTATTTATTCCAATTATTGAAGCATGTATCCAATTAGGTTGTGATTACTAATTTTTTATTTTAAAATTTTTTAATCATATTCTATATGTGGGGGGGGGGGGAGCGCACGCTGCCAAGCCTCTGTGCATGCCCTCCCCCATGAACCAACCCTTGTGCGCATCCCCTTGCGGGCTGCTGCCTGCGGGCAGCAAACTTGCGGGCTACGGGCCTATAGCCTGCTGTCCGTGGGCTTTAGCCTATGGGCTGCGCAGGGAGTGCCTGTAGCCTACGCATGTGGGCTGCATGCAGCCCCCTTGTTTTCCCTCCAGTTTAACAGTAAATAAAAAAAAAATAAAAAAAAATAAAAAAAAAACATTTTTTTTCCAAAACAGAATTTTATTATTTTGTTTTTTTTTTGGAGGATGATGATGGGTGAAGAGATTCCCTCTTTATCCACTTGCAATTAAAATGCGATTTTAATTTTATGCCCTTGGATACATGTTATCACATGCGATGTGGTGGTTCAATAATTGAAGGAATCCATGTTTTAATTTTTGATTTACTTGCTTTAATGCCCATGCATGGAATTATATTATGATGTGATTATGGGAATGGCATTCTAATAAATGGATGGATTGTTTATGTATGTGATACATGGGGCTATGGGTGGATGTGATGCTTCTCTCTCTTTCTCTCTCTCCCCCTATCTTTTTTATAAACAAATGTACTCTACCCCATGGCAGCCCAAATGGTGGGTTGGTTTCTCCATGCGGGGTTTCTTTATTATTATGGAAAGGAAAGTGTATAGAATTTTTCCTAGGTTTCCATTGTAATTTTAGAGGAGTTAGGACTCCCAGGGCATGTTGATGGTGATCCACATGTGGTGCTCAAAGCTTATGGAGATGCAAGTTACCTACTTTGAAGATGTAATCGGGAGGAGGACATGATCGAGGTGTGGCATCCATGGCATGATAAATGCACCCAAAGTTATTAGTTTTATTTTTATTTGGAGGGTTCTTTAATTGCTTCTGATAAAAATGCCGTCATCCCATAATCACTTAATCCCTCTTTATTCACAATACATGTATGATATAGACTAGTCTTAATCGGTAGACATGTCCATGGCCTCCTATTGAAGATAAATGTAGAAAATATGTGACATGACCCCACATAAGCCGACAGGACATTTCCAGGACCTCTGCCACACATTTATCTATATTTACCTCTATCTAGATACTTTAGGGTATGGATAGTGAGAGGGCACTGCGACAGTGGGCCATCTTTCATGATTCCATGATTCTAACTAATGCAATAGGTAAGTACATGACTTGGGTGTATGTCAGCCGACAGGATCTGGACATGACACCCAGGTGGCCAAAAATATTGGAAGCCCATGAGGTGGACAGCTTAGTCCACACTATCATGGTGTGTATAATGACTCCCGACAGGATAAGTTATGCATGCAAGGATTGTAGGTATCCAATTCATCTTTTGGGTTATGAGGGAAACCCAAATCATGAAAGACCATTGATGTATGTGTGCTCAATTTATTATTTTCAATGGTCATTAATTAGCATGTGATTATTTACTTGTGCATGTGTAGATTAATATACGATGGCTGCCGTTAATTCCAACCTGTTAACACTCATTAGCGAATACAAACTTAATGGTACAAACTATGTCGATTGGTACCGGAGCATTAAGTTGCTCTTAACTGCTGAAGGACTGTACACAGTTCTAGATGAACAAGTTCCTCCTCAACCCGACCCGAACGATTTTGAGGCAAATGAAGAGATGCAAGAGTTCCTCATGAGGGATTCCGAAGCATCACTCTATATCCTAGGATCTTTGGAAAAGTCAGTTGTAGACTCAGTCAAGGATATACGCACTGCTGGGGGTAAAATGGATAAGCTTGCTGAATTGTTCAATAGGAAGTTGACACACGCACATTCTGATGTGGTGAGTCAAATCCATAACTCCAAGATGTCCCAGGGGACTCCAGTGATGGATCATGTAATAAAAATGATCAATCTGTTTGAAAAATTGGAATCCATGGGGATTGATTTCAGCCTGTGATACAAGACTGGTGTGATCTTAGCGTCACTCACTTCTGCCTACGCACCTTTTAGGATGTCCTATAAGATGTCCGAGAAAGAGATGGAGCTCACCGAGCTTGCTAATGCACTGGTAGAGGCTGAAGCGTCATTGAAAAAGGACAAGGCTGAGGTCAATGCAACTAAGGCAAAGCCTTCTTCAAAATGGGAAGAAGAAGAAAAAGGGAAGTAAGGGCAAGACCCTGAAATCCAAGGGTGGGAAGTCTGACAATAAAGGCAAAGGCAAGTGCTTCTATTGCAAGACGGATGGTCACTGGAAAAGAAACTGTCGTGCTTACCGGGCAACTTTGAAAGACAAGAAGTCGGATGAAAAAGAGGCTGCTAAAGAAGGTACATGTGATGTTCACGTTCTTTATGAGTCTAATTTATCTTTTGAACCGACCAATTCTTGGTTGGTGGATAGTGGATCCACTGTTCACATTTGCAATGATTTGCAGGGGTTCAAGGAGACAAGGAACCTGGAAAGAAATGAAGTACGTCTTCGGATGGGCACTGGAGCTGAGACCATGGCGTTGGCCATGAGAACTTTTATTTTAAATTTTAGTTCTGCTAGTTTAGTTTTAAAGGATTGCTATTATGTACCCTCTTTCAAGAGGAAGATAATTTCAGTTTCAAAACTTATTTTGGACGGATATAGTTTTTCCTTTAATTCTAAATTGATTATTCGTTTTAATAATTCCTTTGTGGCATCTGGATATATGCAAAGTGGTTTGTATTTTCTAGATTGCCCTATTAGAATGAATGTTGTTTCAAATGTTGATTTGAAACGGAAAGCGACTCCAGTGAATCGAACATATCTGTGGCATCTAAGATTGGGTCACATAAATGTGGACCGAATCAGTAGATTGGTGAGGATGGGCCCTTAGAGGGTCTGAGGGTGGAACCATTCCCCACCTGTGAGTCATGCCTTCAGGGCAAAATGACCAAGAAACCCTTTAACAATAAAGGTGCTAGAGCCACAGATCTATTGGAGTTGATACACACTGACCTGTGTGGACCCATAAACATACAAGCAAGATATGGGTATGAGTACTTTATCACGTTCACCGATGATTACTCTAGATATGGTTACATATACTTGATGCGTAGGAAATCAGAAGCCTTTGATAAATTCAAAGAATTCCAAGCCGAGGTCGAAAGACAGCTCGATAAACGCATCAAGTCCTTATGATTAGATCGTGGAGGGGAGTATCTATCGGATGAGTTTAAAGAACATCTCATATCCCAAGGGATAGTTAGTCAGTTAACTAATCCAAGCATACCACAACAAAATAGTGTATCCGAACGACGCAATCGGACCCTATTGGATATGGTCAGAACGATGCTCACTTATAGTGAGCTGCCTCTTTTTTTCTGGGGGTACGCTTTAGAGACGGCGATATATATCTTGAATAGGGTTCCATCTAAGTCTGTAGCCAAGACACCCTTTGAGTTATGGAAGGGGTAAAAGCCCAGTATTCAACACCTTAGGGTATGGGGTTGCATAGCACATGTACGAAAGCAACAGACAAACAAGTTGAAATCCAAGACTTCGAGATGCTATTTCTTAGGCTACCCCAAAGGCACGATAGGCTATTATTTCTATGACCCAGTTGACCAAAAGGTCATTGTAAGTAAACATGTCACATTTTTGGAGGAAAAAATGATGACCCAGAGGTCCGAACCAGTAGTCATAAAAGAGTTATCCGATGGCTCAGAAACGTCACTTCCAGAAGTGAGACCAACTGACATACCTGCTGAAATACCAACACCTGAGGAACCTCGACGCCGTGGGAGGACTATTAGACCACCCACCAGGCTAACTCTTCTACCCGAAGAGGAAGCTGTGGAAGAGTTCCACATGGTATCGGTTGAATCGGATGATAATGCAATGACATACTTTGAGGCTCTAAAGGATGTTGATGCCACTAGGTGGCTGGAGGCAATGTGCTTTGAAATTGATTCGATGCATTCCAACAAGGTCTGGACTCTAGTTGATCCACCACTTGGCGTCAAGCCAATTGGATGCAAATGGATCTTCAAGAGGAAGAAGGGCACAGATGGAAAGGTCAAAAGATTCAAAGCGAGACTGGTAGCAAAGGGCTATACCCAAAAAGAGGGTATAGACTATGAGAAAACCTTTTCACCAGTAGCGATGATGAAATCCATCAGGATTTTATTGGCTATCGCAGCACACTTTGATTATGAGATCTAGCAGATGGATGTGCAGACTGCATTTCTAAATGGGTTCCTTCAAGAGGAAATCTACATGCAACAGCCAGAGGGGTTCTCTTCCTTGGAGGAAGAAAGAAAGGTGTGCAAATTGTAGAGGTCCATTTATGGGCTGAAACAGGCTTCCAGGAGCTGAAACATCATGTTTGATCAATCAATCGAATCGTTTGGTTTTGATCAAAACATGGATGAACCATGCGTTTACAAGAAGATCAGTGGGAGGGTAGTATGTTTTCTTATTTTATACGTAGATGACATATTGCTGATTGGTAACGATGTAGGATTCCTTTCATCAGTAAAACAGTGGTTATCCACAACATTTTCGATAAAAGACCTTGGTGAAGCTAGCTATATCCTTGGGATTAAACTCATAAGAGATCGCTAGAAAAGGATGCTAGGCTTGTCATAGGCTACCTATATAGATAAAGTTCTGGCCAGATTTAGTATGGAGAACTCCAAGATGGGAAGTGTTCCCTTCAGACATGGAGTCAGTCTTTCTAGATCTTAATGTCCTCAGTCTCAGGCAGACATTGAAGAGATGAAGAGGATTCCCTATGCCTCAGTAGTAGGGTGTCTTATGTATGCTATGTTGTGTATGAGGCCGGACATTTGCTATGCAGTAGGTATGGTAAGTCGTTATCAATCTAACCCTGGACACGAGCATTGGAGTGTTGTTAAGAATATTCTCAAGTACCTGAGAAGGACTAAGGAATATTTCTTGGTTTTTGGACCTGATCAGTTGTCAATATTGGGATACACAGATTCGGATTTCCAAATTGACAAGGATGACAGAAAATCCACGTCCAAGATGGTATATCTAATGGGTGTAGGTGCCATTGTGTGGCGGAGTGCGAAACAAAAGTCTACAGCCGATTCTACTACCGAAGCAGAATACCTTGCGGCTTGTGATGCAGCAAAAGAAGGTGTTTGGCTGAGGAAATTCCTATCAGATTTGGAGGTAGTCCTTGATCTTGTCAAGGGCCCTATTCCCCTATTATGTGACAACAAAGGGGCCATTGCACAAGCTAAGGAGCCTAGGGCTCATCAGAGGAACAAGCACGTGCAGCGGAAGTATCACCTCATCAGAGAGATTATCCAGCAGGGTGACGTGAGTATCTCCAAAGTGGACACAACTGTAAATGTGTCTGATGCCATAACAAAGGTTTTGTCACCAGGAGTGTTTGAGAAACACATGGAGGGCATGGGTTTAAATTGTATGGGGAATTGGCTTTGATGTACAAGTGGGAGATTGTTGGACAAGTGTGTGTCCATCAAACCTGGTTCACCTTTGTATTGAACATTTATATATTTTAGTTTAATATTGTCGCATGCGATATAAACTTTTTGAGCATTATGTGTCCATAAGTTATACTTAAAATGGTAGTCACGACTAGGGTTTGGGCTGGGCACCCTTATCATATGGTCGTCGCATTGGGTATGCCTAGACATGTGATGTCAGGGGACGAATGCGAGTGCTCACATGTTTGATGTGTGCATTGGCGAAGAATCTACTTTGTCGATTCCCTCATGTATTACTGCCAGATGTAGGAAGGGATAGACATGTGTCACCGACACCCTGTACCTGAGGGAACCCTATCACTGCAAAGTGTGATCGTCGGATCAGAATTTGGATCCAGTACCGTTTTGGAAATGGTTTTGCAAAATTTATTTTACATAAAATGATACATTATTTATAGTTATTTCAAATAAAGTGTTTTATCGAGTTTTACGGGACCCGATCGGATGCACAGGCGCTCTTATATGGACATGTACTATGGATTGGGGTTTGGCAGTACATGTGTACGTGCCCTAGATTCTATAATGATGATGTTGCTTAGTGGGGGGGGGGTTGTATATGATAAATTGTTATCATATAGGGAGTTATTTAGAATTTGCTAATTTAATTGGCTTTTTATTTAATTAATGGATTTGGTGCTAATTGTAATTATCCATTAATAATTAAATAAAGAATTTAATTAATACTTTCCCTATTAGATTCTGCTTCTTCACCTGTGTAGCACTTTGAGTTTAAATAGAACTGCCAGACTGAGAGAGAGAGAGTCAGACTCTCACTAGGGCTCTATTAAATCTATCTAGGATTTAATTAAACCCTATTATTATAAATAGGGGACCATAAAACGTAGAAGAGGGCAGCTCTCCACGTTTTTGTAGCAGACACTCTCTCTCCTACATTTTTGGTTTCTCTCTCTCCCTCTTGTGATCTCTCTTCTTCTTCTTGCTTCTCTCACCTATGTTTGAGAGTTAGGGTTTGTGAAACCCTAGATCTGTGCTGAGGAGTTTGAGGGCATTTGGGACTGGCGTGTAGAACCTTGGTAGCACCATCGGAGGTTCAGATCTATTTGCTTGGACCGCTCGCTAGAGGAAGAACCACTGTCTATTGGAGGAGCAACACTTTAGCAGTTCTTTATTAATTCTTTCTATTCATTGATTATTAATATTTATGGGATGCGAAAGAAACTCGAATCAACCTTTTCCGCTGCGCATTCGAGTTAGTGATGGATCCCCCTTGTCATGTGATGGACTAGAGATGAGTTTCTTCGTCCCTACTGTGATAATAAATTTTATGGGACACATGAGGGAAGGAAAAACCCTAACAGGGATGCACTAGGGTTCCCATGGGCGACCATGGGAAGCCCTAAAAATTAAAATGGGACACCCATGGGACACCATTGGCTAACCCAGGGCGTGCAAAACCCTAAGGATAAATATCTTGGTCTCCCTAGGGAACCATGGTTTGATCCCTGGACTGTTGTTTGGCCAACAGGGGGGTTTAAAGCTCGATCTGCTGTGGTTTTATAGAAAAAAGAGAAAGAGAGATAGAGAGAAGAAGCTCGTGTGTTCTTTGTTGTAGCTTCAGTAGTCTTCTCCAAAGATGTTGGGTTTGAACTTTGTGGACCAGAGGAATCTGTAATGGCCTTTTGATGGGCAGATTCTCCAAGAAGACATCTATCAATCTCTCACTTGGAGTTAGCTTTTAGGATTCTAGCTCCTTCCCCTGTTTTAGTTATTCATTTATTTTTGTTGGTACGGTAGCAATAGCAGAGGAAGAAGAAAGAAGAAGAGGAAGAAGAATAGGAAATCATACTAGTTTTAGGTTAAAACCTTATCTTTTCAATTTTTTTATTGTTTTATTTGTTTAAATCTAATAGGTAAATATGTCATTTCATTTTTTGATTTGATATAAGTTAATACCGTTAGTGTAGAGGGAGACGGTTGAGTTTTTTCAAAAACCAGGGGGTGATCTGAGTTTCGATTGAAAATCAGGGGGTGATCTATAATTATCCTATTTAGTATATATTCACAAAAAAATTTGTTCAAGAGACCCTAATTAAAATTAACGGTTCCCTCTTCCACATGGTAAGATCAAAAATTTCGCTAGACTCATAAATTCTCACAATGTGTGTGTTTGGGAACGTATAATTTTAATTGATTTCGAATAAAAAATAGGAGGAAAGAGCATCTCCACACCACTATTTAATGCGCCATACATTGGGTGCGCAACATAAGAGACCCAGATTGATACTTGAAGTGATATGCCGAGTCGATACAAAGTCATGATACGTAGTGCAGTAGCCTCCCTATACTTGGCTACTCAAAAATTAAAATTAAAATTACAACCAACTCTTTACATTCAAGAATTCTACTACATCACTCCTAGGGAGCACCGCACTTTGTATCATGTCAAGGTACCAACTCTATCGCACATACATAAAAAAATATATCCCTTACACAAGTACCAATATTCCATCCCATAAAATACAAAATCAAATAAACATAAGTTGCATGGGATGGGGTTTGACCTCTTACCAATATGGTGCGAGTCAAACAAAATCAATACCGCCATGGGAGGGTAAAATTGCTAATTTAAATTTGCAAACACGTTAAAGCAAAAATAAAATAACTCAAGGGCAATTAAAAATTTGGGCATATCACAATTATAGCTCAATTAGGAAAAAAGAAAAGGTGTGGGTGAAGGAATTCCCACTTCACCCATCTCCTTCCTAAAAAAACCCTAAAAGCAAGGTTTAAACAATAGCTTAAAATCTGCCCCTTTCTTTTTTTTTTCTTTTTTATTTTTATCCATCCCAATGGCACACAGCCGCGGCAGCCACAAGCCATGGCCTATTGCTGTTACTGCTGTGCTTGCAAGAACTTCACGGGGCAGAGGGAGAGAAGGGAGAGAGACTGAGAAAAAATAGATTGCTTTGCTTTTGACTTTTTAAAGAAAGTATCATTACTTTAAAAACTTTTGAAAAAGCAATAATTGCTTTTCCTTTTGAAAAGCAATCATTGTGATATAATTTTTTTTAAAAATGTTTTGCTATGCAATCTGATTCATGGGGTTTTTGCACACGATCCACAAAGCGCGCCACAGCACGAGTTAGGGCCAGGAGGCATGCAGGCGCGCAGCCGAGCCAATGTGCGAGGTTGATGTGTGTGTAAGCAGCTAGCGGTGGTGCACGCTACCTCGACTACGTACACCGCCGCTGGTTGTGGATTAAAAATTGAAAACTCCAAAAAATTTGTGAGCGTACGTTGCAAATCTCTCTCATCCCAAATAAAAAACAGAGCGAACCAAACCCTAATGGCTCTGATGCCAATGTAAATAAATCATCACGCGTTAGAATGTTAGCCCAAATGAAAGTGGTTCTCACACATAATGATAGTGTCAAAACTTTCAATGACATTGCCGCTCATGTGGAGCTAGAGGCGGAGCGTCTAGAGGAGACCCAATCACATGCCCTTGTCACCCAAGTGGGGCAGCGCAAGACTTCTTGGTCTAAACGCAAGAGACAAAGGAACACACGGAATCAGGGACAGGCTCAGAACGTAGCACCAAGTGGAGGCAAATCCGCCAAGCGCAAACATGGCAAGCGAGGTGGAAAAAGAGATATTACCAAAGTCAAGTGCTATAACTGCTAGAAGATGGGGCACTTTGCTCATGTTTACACTGAAGCGAAGAAGGTACCATTTCTATCCCTCTCTCCCTGTACTTTTGTCTGTATACATGTTTTGGTTTCCCAAACCCGATTTGACTGGATTGTGGATACAGGAGCAATAAGACATATAGCGCGTGATCGAGGGGGGATCGTAGATTATAGAAAGATTTTGGATGGTGCCCAGAACATCTACATGGGAAATAGCACAAGTAAAGCAGTTCATGGAGTTGATACCTATCAGCTCACCTTGTGCACTGGGCGCATCTTGCTTCTTCACGATGTGCTATACGCATAAAAAATCCAACATCATCTACTTTCCATTATTGCACTTATGACTTTAGGTTATTCATTTGTTTTTTATGGTGATACTGTTGAGATACTTTTGGATGGTAGTTCTTTTGGACAATGCAAATTTGAAAATGATTTTATTAAATTAGACTTAATAACTCCTGTGGTTACTTCTTCATCTTTTGTAATTAATATTGATGTTTATTCGGAATCAATTGCATAACATGTTAGATTAGGACATATAGGTCGAGATAGGATGGGATGTATAGATAGGGAAGGCCTTCTTGGACTACTCGCTAAAATTAGCCTACCGACATTTGAGCCCTATTTAGCTGGTAAGGCCCACCGAAAGCCTTTTAGAAAGGCAATCCATGCAACCCAGACCCTAGAGGTTGTCCATTTGGACATCTGCAGGTCAATGAATGTGAAGGTACGTCATGGTGCTTCTTATTTCCTTACCTTCATAGATGACTATTCGTGATATGGTTATCTTTTTGATTACTCACCGCTACGAAGCATTAGATTGCTTCAAACGCTTTATAGCAGAGGTTAAGAAT
This sequence comes from Telopea speciosissima, assembly GCF_018873765.1. Taxonomy (NCBI): domain Eukaryota; kingdom Viridiplantae; phylum Streptophyta; class Magnoliopsida; order Proteales; family Proteaceae; genus Telopea; species Telopea speciosissima. The sequence continues at coordinate 40,148,504 of NC_057923.1, forward strand.
CAACAAGGCAAGAGCTTAAAAACTCTAACACTAACCAAGGATGCAAATATTTGTCAGATCAGTTCAAAGAACTGTGTGAGGAAAAAAGAATCACCAGACAATTAAGTATTCCTTGTAATCGGCAGCAAAATGGTGTAGCAGAGCGCAGGAATAGGACACTTCTAGATATGTTTAGATTGATGATGACGCAAGCCAACCTCCCACTATCTTTCTTGGGGGATGCTCTTTTAAACACTACCTACATCCTTAACCGCATGCCATCATAGTCAGTTCCTTCCATTCCTATGAATTGTAGAAAGGCGTAAAGCCCACTTTAGGCCATAAGCCACCATGGGGATGTGCGGGATATGTTCACAGTACCTCACATAAGTTTGGAAAACATGACCCTAGAGCTACAAAGAGTATCTTTATAAGATATTCCAATAGCTCTAAAGGCTATGTAATGTATAGTGGACATCAAGATGGAGGAATGACCAAGACTGAGTCTTGCGATGTTAATTTTCTTGAGACCGATTTCCCTAGTATTAGAGACGTTGGTAGAGATCTTGATCTTTTTGAGATAGAGACTGATGAAAATGTTTCACCTACTCTTGGCGAAGGTGGGGAATTAATAACTCATCATGAGATTACTAGAGAGGGTGAGAGTGATCATTAGCCCAGTGGTAGTATGCCACTTAGTGAAAGTGCGTAACCCAAGGATAAGATCCCTTTGCGCGTAGGAGCGCATGTTGACATGTTCCCCATAGTCATTTTGAGATTGAAGGGGGTGCCTGTAAACGCTGGATTTTGTCACTCCCAGTGATGACGACTATTGGATGTAGATAAATGGCAATGTCCTTGAAAACCAACTTTTCAAACACCGCAAACATCCCCTATCGCGCAGGGCCACGGCCTCCGCGGCCTTGCCATACGGCCTCAGTTGATAATACATGTGTCGGGTTGGTAATGTACTTTCTTAGCATCGACACATGAAAAACATCGTGGACACCTGACAAAGATGGTGGTAGTGCCAGTCGGTATGCTACGGATCCCACTTTGTTGAGTATTTCATAAGGACCGATGAATCTTGGGCTCAACTTGCCCTTCTTGTTAAATCGTAGCAATCCTTTAGTTGGAGATACTTGAAGGAATAATTTTTCTCCGACTTAAAATTCAATGTCCTTCCTTCTATTATCCGCATAACTTTTCTGTCTTGATCTTTTCTCTTATACTATCCACCTTGTCGCAGGTCGCTTGTATCATCTCAGGCCCGAGATATTTTTGTTCACCAACTTCATCCCAATAAAATAGAGTTCTACATTTCTGTCCATACAAAGCTTTGAACGGTGCCATGCCAATGGTGGAGTGATAGCTATTATTGTATGCAAATTCCACCAAAGGTATGTGAGCATCCCAACTGTCATTCATTTCCAAAACATAGGCTCGGAGCATGTCCTCCAAAGTCTGAATAGTTCTTTCTGACTGTTCGTCCGTCTGCGGATGGAAAGTTGTACTAAGATTTAGTTGAGATCCCAATGCCTCTTGTAAACTCCTCCAAAACCTTGAGGTAAATCAAGGATCTCGGTTAGACACAATACTGACCGGCACACCGTGTAAGCAGACTATATTCTCTATATATCATTGGGCAAGCTTATCCATGGAGTAATTTATCTTGATTGGTATGAAGTGAGCTGCCTTCGTTAGTCTGTCTACAATCACCCAAATTGCATTCATGCCCTTCCTGGTGTTGGGTAGATTTGTCACGAAGTCCATAGTGATTCTTTCCCGCTTCCACTCAGGTATAGGAAGTGGCTGCAATAAGCCATACGGTCGGTGTCTCCTTCATTCCCATCCACCAATAATACTTCTTCAAATCCTTGTACATCTTTGTACTTCCGGGGTGGATTGTATAGGGTGAGTTGTGCGCCTCTTTAAGAACTCGATCTTGGACGTCAAAATCATCAGGCACGTATAGTCTATCTTGAAACTTCAATGCACCATCATGGGCCAAAGAAAAATTTGGATCCTTGTGGACACCTTGTTGTACTTCCCATACGATCTTGGCCAGCTCAGGGTCCAATGGTTGCTTCGCAATTACTTCCTCTCCTATCGACGGCTGTAGATCCATAGCTGCCAATTGTATAGCCGTTCCTTTGATCACGAGTTTCAGATTAAGCTTCCGAGCTTCTTTATACAACTATTTGCTTACAACTAAGGAAGCGAGAGTTGTAGTCTGAGATTTCTGCTTAACGCGTCAGCTACAACGTTGGCCTTACCGGGGTGGTAATTAATTTCACAATTATAATCTTTCACTAGTTCTAACCACCGCCTCTGCCTCATATTCAGTTCCTTTTGGGTGAAGAAATACTTCAGACTTTTGTGATCGCTGAAGATTTCACTCTTCTCACTGTACAGGTAATGCCGCCATATCTTCAATGCGAAAACTACCGCCGCCAACTCTGAGTCATGAGTGGGGTAGTTCTTTTCGTGCTCTTTTAATTGTCTAGAGGTGCAGGCAACTACTTTACCTTTCTGCATCAGGACGCCACCTAATTCGGTTATGAACGCGTCGGTGTATACCACCATTCCTCCGGTACCGTTTGGAATGGTCAAGACTGGAGCTGTCACCAATCTGTTTCTTAATTCCTAAAAACTCTTCTCGCACGCTTCATTCCATTCAAATTTGGCTCCCTTCTTTATAAGTTTTTTCATGGGTATCAAAATTCACGAGAAATTTTCAATAAACCGTCGGTAGTAACCGGCCAAACCTAAGAAATTTCAAATCTCAATGGCACTCTTTGGAGTTTCCCATTTGAGAACTGCTTTCACCTTGCCTGGGTCTACTTTAATGCCATCCTCAATGATGATGTGTCCCAGGAATCCAATTTGGTGAAGCCAAAATTCACATTTACTGAACTTGGCGTACAGTTGGTGTTCCCGTAACTGCTGCAACACAAAAGTAAGGTGTCAAGCGTGATCGTCCTTACTCTTGGAGTATATCAAGATGTCGTCAATAAACACAATGAAGAACTTATCCAACACGTCATGGAATACTCTGTTCATCATGAGCATGAATGCTGTTGGGGCATTGGTTAATCCAAATGACAAGACCAGGAATTCGTAATGTCTGTATCTAGTTCGAAACACCGTTTTGTGAATATCACCACTCTTGATCTTCAGTTGATGGTATCCTGACCTGAGATTGATTTTGGAGAAAGCTCTTGCTCCTTGTAACTGATCAAATAGGTCATCGATACGTGGCAACGGATATCAATTCTTGATAGTCAGCTTATTCAACTCGCAGAAGTCTATACACAACTGCATGCTACCATCCTTCTTCGTAACAAACAGCACGGGTGCTCCCCATGGTGATACACTGGGTTGTATAAATCCCTTCTTCAACAGGTCTTGAAGTTGAACCTGTAACTCTTTCAGTTCGATTGACGCCATCCGATATGGTGCCTTGGATATTGGTGTTGCACCAGGAATTAGGTCAATCGCGAACTCTATATCGCGGTCAGGCGGTAGCTACGTCAGATCATCTGAAAAAACATCAGGAAATTCTCTGACAATTTCTAGTTCCTCCAAGGGTTTTATCTTCACCTCCGTGTCTATTACAGTGGCCAAAAAGCCTTGGCATCCATTATCAAGCAACTTTCGTGCCTAGAGGGCTGATAGGGTTATCTTCCTAGGTTTCCTTCTTGGTTCACTTTGATAGGTGAGGATTGATCTAGCATTCATCTTAAATACTATTTTCTTCTCCACACACACGACGTTTGCACCATAGGCGAATAACCAATCCATGCCTAGTATCACGTCAAAATCCTTTATATCCATCTTTATTAATCATGCGGTTAGATTCTTCCCATAAATCTCAATCTGGCAGGGGTCAAATAATACTCGTGCAGGTATGGTTGAGACATTCAGGGTACCTAGGGTTTGTAGGTAATTTAGGTTACATGAAGTAAGCCATTTATTCCCTATAATTTAGCAGTGTTCAGCAAACTTACCTGTCAATACATCGGGGGTCACCTCAGCTTCTTCATTCGTCATCGCAAACACATTTCCTAGCATCCGATTGTCCTGTGGCTGGAAGGGTCTAGCGTAGGGCTGATTTTTCAAGTTGTTGCCATACCCACACGATCTACAATCTCTAGCCATGTGGCCTTCTTTGTTGCATAGGTAGCACTTAAAGGGTGGAGCAATAGGTTTTGAGGCTTGACTCCCTTAACTTGTTGTTGGTCGGGCTGGCGAAGCTGCTGTTGCCGCTTGACTCATAGTCGGTTGAGCAGGTCGATTGAATATGGGGCGGAAAGAGTTCTGACCCACGTTCGGCCTATGATACGGAGTCGGATTTGGGCTTGAACTTATTCCTCGATAAGCTTTATTTGGCCACCCAAAAGTTTGAAAATGATTTGGCCTTTTGTTCGACCCAGGCGACTTCACAGCCTTCTCTTTCTCTTTCTCTTTAAATCTATCTTCCATGGCCTTCGCCTTGTCGACCATCTAAGCATAATCCCAGATGTCCATGATTGACAATACTGATCCGATCTTAGTTTTGAGTCCTTTCTCAAATTTCTTAGCCTTACTAACTTCCCCTTTCAGGTGCTTTGGAGTAAAATAAAACAAGTCTTCAAATCGTTGTTGGTAATCCAATACTGACTTGGTTCCTTGCACCAGTGCGATGAATTCAGTTTCCTTCCTATCCCTAAATCTCTCTGGGAAGTAGTTCTTGAATAAAATTTCTTTAAATTGCTCCCACGTAGGGTTTGGGTGCGTAGCTTCCGAATTAGGTTTAGTAGCTTTCCACCAAGCTTCGGCTTCATTCTGCAACTGATAACTCTCACATATCAAATTTTGTGCGTCCGTGCACTCTCGTACTTCAAATGCCTTTTCTAGTGAACTAATCCACCGTTCCAGTTGCATTGCCTCAGAAGTTATTTTGGTAAATGCAGGCGGTTGGAGTTTCTTGAATCTCTCCATGACCTTGGCAGCAGAGTTCTCCGCTAAGTGTTGAGACACAGGTGGTGGAAATAGTACGGGCTGGTTGGGTGGTGGTGGTGGAACTGCACGTTCATGCATCATGGTTGCAAATTGTGTAGACATTTGACCAAGCAATTCTTGTTGTTGTTGCATGGTCCACATCATAGTGGTCATGAATGCAGTCACGTCACCAGCTATCATATTTGGCTGAGGTGCTGCAACAGTGCTTCATGCAGCCGCTGGTGCCTCTGATGAAGCAGCCGATGCCTCAGAATTTTGAGCCTCAGTCCCATTAGGTAGTTCAACCTTCGGTACAACTCGAGGTTGTTTTCCTTTGCGGCCACCACGTGAACTCCTTCTGGTGTTGACCATTGTTGCTTCTCTGAAAAGAGGAGCGTGTTCAATATTTCAATATCACTTATCAGGTTCAACAATTATTTTTTTCCTAGTTAGTGCAGGTACAAACCTAGTCCATAGTTTCTAGTGATCCTCATGAGTCGCACCAGTAAGGTGGATTGTTAGATATGTTATTTTGGTTTATTGTGAGATGTTTTCTCTGCTTTGTGTTTTGTTTCTCTTTCTTACGTATTTTATGTAACAATATCCTATGCATGACACTATATGAGAGATTTCAAATTTTTAAATTGAAGGTTTTTAATTATTTACCTGATCTAACAAGCAAGCAACTCCAACTTCTTCCCTATCACAAACTCCATCGTAAGTAGGTACTCTATGTCGGCTCTTACTTCTTCAGCTAAGGTCATAAAGTAGTCTTACTTTTCCGGTCCACTAATGGCAGAAAGGGCTAGATAAAAGTCCAATCTATTCTCGGCTCGGGGTAGTACTAGTCGTATCCGTCTCAGTCTCTCTCGTAGCTGTTTGATATAGATCATAATGCCAGGGTTTCCAGCCTTGGCTGAGGTAATAGGTCCTGTCATAGAAAATGGTTCTAAGCATCAGGTCATACTTAATTAGAAGAATTAAGTACATGTCTACTGGAACTTAAATAGCTAAACAAATCAATAATTATGTACTTGGGTTGGCTCGAGGTACCTTAGCGTCTAAATATTTGATTGCCTAGACAACCTATCATATCCTGTTCTTGGCTGTCCTAAACCTTGGATAGGGTAAGATCTACGCTCCCCACACATAGTAAACACGTATTACAACATACCTACGTAACTAAGTTCTGTTTTGCATAGCAACACTCCACACAATTCGTACATATCAATATTCAAGCATGTAATAATTTAGTATTACATACACCAATTCCCATAGGTACGTATACACATATATTTATATATATATATATATATATTAGATTCTCATATAAAATATAATAACAAAATTTTTCCAAGTCCCTTTGTGTTATACTCAAACCACATGTAGAAATTTCACCCCTTTGATTTTAAGAAAGTTGTGTTTGTTTAATTTCTTAGGTCATTAAATTATTTTTTTTATTTTTTATTATTACTTTTTTAAAACATTAATAAAAGTCTGTACCTTTGTGTTTTCCCAAGGTTATTTTAGGTAAATCCTAAGTTCTCATGAGTTAAAATCTAAAAACCAGCAAAATACATTCACTAGGCGATGTCTCTGGGCATTGGACACATCGCCCAGAGAATCGGGGCGCAGGTATATGAGTCCGAGAGGGGGCCATTTCAAACCTAACTTCTTCTAAACCTCTCTAAACACTTGGGAAAGGTCCTTGGAGGGTAGTGTGACCAATTCCACACCAAATCCTCGCGTTTCCTCGAGTTCTTTGCGAATCCACATGTGCCTAGGGAAGATTTTTGGTTGCTTTCCCTATTTCAGTTCTTCCTTTTGTTTTCCCCACACTTTGGCTAGGGTTTTGCCAAGTCTTCTTGCCCTAACTATCTCTTTCCTTTTCTTTTTGTAGAAAATGTCTACAAGCCACCGCACAGCTAGAAAATCTGTGGCTCAGAAGCGACTCCGAGTTGGAAGTGAACGTTCATCATCATCTTCATCTATGGTACCTCCATCTTCATCTAGGGATGATTCCTCTTCGGAGGAACCCGAATTTGATCGATTCCCTTTTTCTAGATATGAGCATTCTAAGGAATGGGACAACTTTAGATCCCTAAAAGTTGTAAATGGCCGGGTTGTTCGGGTAGAGGACTTCCACCAGTACGGTCTCTTTGCTAGGTTCAATGCCCTAGGTTGGGCATCTATGTTGTCATCTATTGAGCCTTGTTATCCCAACTTGGTTCGGTACTTTTACTGCAACTTTGTGCCATCTGAGGCACAAGAGTTCAGACTATTGAGTAGGTTGAAGGGAGTGGACATCCATTTGACCACAGCTTCACTAGCAGGGATATTGGGGTTACCCAATACAGGAGAGAGTTGCTATTACAAACCTCGCATGGATATTTCTGAGATGTTTTCTTTGGAGACTAGGAGGACAGTCTTCAAAGCACTGACAGGGTCACATAGCACACCGAAATCTGAGGCTTCCTACAAGCCCAGTGCTAAAGTGATTAGTAGGTGTGTTACCTACAATATCTACCCCAATGGCGGGAATCAGGGTAGCATATCTATGATGAGAGCCTACATCACTTTTTGTCTCCTAGGAGCTGGTAGAGGGGGTTCAGTCATCAACCTTCCATATCTTTTACTCCAGGTTATGCTATATCATGTGCAGAACCCATTGGATGGGAACCTTCCATATAGGAAGTTCCTTACCTTGGTTTTCTAACATTTTGACGTTCCCCTTGAGGGTGAGTACATGGAGAAGGACAAATCCAGGCCCATTAATAACACTTCGATATTGAAGATGAAGGTTCCTGGGGAGGATCCACCAGAGGGGGAGGAGCAGGTAGGGATGTAGTAGGGAGATGAGAGGTTGGATGCGGAGGAGCAAGGTGATGATGTGCATGATGAGGAGACGCATGGAGTGGAGCAGGGTGACATCGGGGGCATGCATGGAGAGGAGCAGTTTGTTGGTGCACAGGATGTGAGTCAGGGCGGCTTCGAGGGTGTTGACACTCAGTTTACTGACTTACCTGCCTATGAGGCGACGGGTGCCACCAGTTCTCAGGTTCCAGGGCCATCCGAGTGGATGCAGATGATGTCACATTTCCAGAGCCTTGGTACCCAGCTTTCAGACATGGCGACTAGGATGGATCGGGCCTTCACTTCTTTGGAGAGCAAGGTAGGATCCATCGAGCAGCGTTTGGACTTTTGGGATAGATTCTATCATGTTGACTCACACTAGACACAGCCTCCTTCGAGCGACCTTCCTCCATCGGAGTAGTTCTTCTGACAGATGTTTATGTTCGTGGTCCGGACATATCTTTTTTTTAGCTTATGTACTTTTCTTTATTTGGGATGTTTCTAGTTTAGTGTTTTTTTTTTGTCAGCTTATGTGATTATTGGAATGCAGTTCATGTAATTAAAGCTTATGTAGTAGCTTAGCCATAGTCATCTTTAATTTAATGGAAATTATGCACGTTTATTTAATTACATCTACCTCCCTTGTAGCTTTTAACTTTTTTTTTTTACTTGTTTTATTATTGGTGGCTTATTAACCCTAATCTGCATTCCATGAATGTAAGAAGAGCCTCACGCTCTGATACCAAGCTCTGTCACACCCCAAACCACCCCCTGGGAGGATTGGGTAGGTGGCCCGAATTGCATAACGGCAATCCGCCAAATCCCACAGATTTAGAAGTAGTACTTACATTTATGGTACCACATTCATTCACTTTATAAAAGGCAAGATCAGAGTGCTGTAGATAAACTATAATATATATATACTGGGTGAGATAACTCAACCCCAAAAAGAAAAAGAAAGAAAACTACAACAAAACCACAGTCAGAACGGGGATAAACTCCTAATAAAAACAAAAAGGTGTCCCTAAGACAAAAAGCATCAGGTGTGCTCTTCAATGGTCTTCATCAATGACCACCGAGAATGCACGCATCATCGGCATGACCTCCGTCGGGGTCCACACCAATATCATCATAATAATTAGGGCTTGCCTCCTCATAATGAGCCTCTATGCCACAGCGGCATCGATCTACAAAATCATCTAAGAAAATAATGTGTAACAGAGTGTGAGCCCCCACTGAACCCGTGAGCAAAACATATCATCATGCATGAATGTGCAACCACAATTCACATGATCCTACATGATATGCAAGTCCAGATTATTCATTAGCCACCTAACATCACAACTAAGTTAGGTCTGTGCTACTACAATCCCCAGTACATGTATCCCTAGTACAGGCTTCTAACCCCTTCCCACGATACACCCATTGAGTTGTCGGAGAGGACCAGTCAGCTTTCGCATTCGTTCACCAAGGTCAGCCCGACCAGCCCTTTGTGATTAACCTGTAGGGTAATCCATCACATTTCTCATTTCTTTTCTTTTTTGGCATATGGCCCGGCATATAGCTCAAAATCACCATTCCGGTGTAAACACATTTCATTTCATTTATTTTCTCATATACACATATGGTCACCCTCACAGGCATCCAACACCTTAACCCCTGTTGGCAAGGGTGCGTAGCATGGGTGATGAAACTCTAACCCCATGTCTATATGGCATCGTATGAGTCAGGTGGTGTCAACCGCATCCCATTCTATGGGCTACCACAAGCCTCATTTCCAAGGCGACTATGGCATCTAGTCTAATAATCACAATCATCATATAAGATTCACAGTGTTGATCATCAGACAATCAATGAATAACAGCTTGAATAATTGAATTGAATTTAATAAACACAGCATTAATATTTGAATTTAATTGTCGGCACAGCATCACAGATTACTTGTACATATATGATAATATTTCACTCACCTGAGTTTGGTTCTAAGACCTTAGTCGCAAACTGAGTTCCAATAGCAGTCTGGTTGTTGACCTCGAGCGCGGGATCAAATCCTAGATGTAAATAAAAAATTGTCATATTACATTTCCAATCTGTCTCTAGTAGTCCTAGGGTTAGCCTAAGCTTACTGGGTTGACTCGGTGTCCAGTTGGTTCTCACTTGGAATCCTCTAGGTCTTGCACTGGGCCTTAGGTCTATATCTCGGTGCATTATCCAAAGATGGTGGTCTAGGGGTAAAATGGTCATTTTCAGTAATTGTACCTCACCCTAGGTCAGATTAGGTTCACAGTGCTGTCCACAGCTTGTCTATACTGTAGGACCAAGCACAGCAGGGTTTCCTTTATCTACGAGGCCCACTTAGGTTCCAAAGCATTTCCTTTATAAAGACAGATGTGGAAAAGGGCATTTAGGTCATTTCCCATCATCCCACAGTGTCACATGGCCAATGGGTGAGTTCCCCAAGGTCAAATTGCAAAAACTACAACAAATCCTTTACTGGGCGTTGGATCTGGGCGTTGGGTGCATCGCCCAGAGTCTGCAAATCGACAATGGGCTGAGATTCCAAGGTTGGGCTTCATAGGCAGGGCTCAAATCTTCACCCCATGCATGTTAGGGGGTTAGGTAGCCCCTGGGGTGATCTACCATTTGATCCAAGTAGATTTTCCATTGGGCCCACCATTTGGCTGCCAGAGGCTACCTAGACAGCCCAGTAAATAGTGTCATAGGGTTTTCTTCAAGCATGGATCTCAGTTTCAGCCACATGCAAGGCTGGAAATAGATGTAATATGGTGGTTCATGGTTGCAATTACCTAGGGCTAGGTCTGTGTAGCCATAGCTTACACCCAGGGTTCCAAACAGTTAGCCAACAGTGAATCTGGCCAGTGCAGTTGTGCATAGCCAGATTTGGCTCTCATAAATAGCAAACTAGACTTGTATTTTTGTTCAAAAATCACAGATCTTCCATGCTCTAAGCTTGCATGGCAGATCTGGAGCTATTCAGGGCAAACCCTAGCTGTTTTGGGTTGCCCAGGGAGTAGAAAATCCATAAATATAAGCACAAATGAGAAGCAGCAGATCTGAGCAGAGTTTCTATAACTGCACAGGGTTGAGTGAGCTTGGTTCCAGGCCTTGGGGGGGTGGCAGCCTCTCCTTCCTCTTGCTTCTTCTTCTTTCTCTCCTTTCTTTCCTCTCTTCTCCCCCACGAATTGAACAGTGGCCAAGGGTTCTAAAATGAGCCCAAGGCCACCTTTTTATTAGCCCAGCCCAACTAGGGTTTGTTTGGCCATTAAGTCCCTTTTTCAGAAATGTATTTTTAACCCAATTCACAGCCATTCTGGGCTTTGTGGTGGGGTCCACACTGAACTAGGGGTATGAGGTGGTCCCTCAGACTCCCCTCTATCTATGGAGGGTGCCCATGCTCATGTTGGGTGGTCTCCATAATTAAAATCCATTAAAATATGCTGTTTCACTCATTGGGTGATGTCTCTGGGCCTTGCCTGCATTGCCCAATGCCATCGCCCAGAGATTGCAGCAAAGCTGAATCTCATTGGGGCTTGCATAGGGGTTTAACCCTTGGTCAGGGCAATGTCCCCACATGCCTTCTAAGGGTTTTTTACACACTTTTACAGAGGTGGGTCCCACAGTTATGGGGAGGAGAGAGATTACCTGGAGTTCAGGCCATACATCATGCTATGAGCTGTACATTTGCAGGGGTCTGCTATCCACCTACTGACAGGCATGTAGGATGATCCACACAGGGTTTCCTCATTAATCCAAATCACTGGAGTGATACTCCACAGTGTTCTTGGTTGCCTGATCAGGGGTTCCTGTCCTTCAATCAAAACTTCAGTCAGTCAGGAGCAGGGTTTGACATACCAAGTATTTGGGTGTCTGGTGTATGCTCCACCATATCATTCAGAGAACAGTGGTGGAGTAGAAATAGAGTTAACTGTTGAGAAAGAAAAGTTTCTGCCTAAATGCCTGAAAAGAAAGTATGGCAAAAAATACTCAAAGCCTAAGTCTTTGGTTCCATCGATGCTATGAGTGGTTTACCTGAAGATGAGTAGTGTTCAGAAAATATGAGGAGGTCCCTTAATCTTGATGCATTCTTGTTACTTGAATTGATGTGGGGTGATAAAATTCAAGTGTGGGGGAACCTTTGGCTCCTTGATCTTTAGTTGAGCACTTTTTGAGATTATGTGCATTGTCCTACTTATGCCATGATTACAATTTGCATCATTCTTTTTCTTATTGAATTTTGGGTGTAAATTCACTGCAAACACCCACAAGACAAAACTCGTCCACTAGGGGTAACCTAGGGGTTTAAAGGCTTGTTGCACATGCTAAGTGTAACCGTGATTCCTACGAAAGTGAGTTAGGATTTTTGCATCTAGGTTAGTTTTTCTTGTTGTTTTCTTGAGGACAAGTAACTTTTAAGTGTGGGGGAATCTGATGAGCATATTTATGTGTGAAATCTTAGGGCATAAAGCATGCATTTTACCACACTAGATAGAGTTACTCGGTGCTTTCTTGTGCTTTTTAGGTTTTGGGCTATTTATTGCTATTCTGGACTATTGGGGGCTATATCTCCAAATTTACACGTAAAGCTACACAATGTTTTTACATGGCTGTGTTCAGAGCTAAATTTTGAGCATGATGAAAGTGACGGAATTCAGTTACGCATCCGTTTAGGCTGCTATGCAGTTGATTATTCTTTCAGCCCAAGAAAGGATAATGGGTTAGAAATGAGCTGTAATGCAAGCCCATAGTCGTTCTGCTACTTCCCAAGGATAGTTTTGGCATCAAAGGAGGTATTTCTAATCAATGGTGGAGATCTACTGCAAGTACAGGATCATTTTGGCAATTTTCCAGTCTTGAAGAGAGAGAAGGACTGCTACCCACATGGGGGGGACCCACACTACCACAGGGTTCCACAATTTTTGAAGGCCCATAGCTATCTATGATTTTTAGAGGGTGCACACACACCCTCCACGATTTTTCTAGAGGACTTAATGGGTATTTGATTAATTGATTGAGTGGAATCCTAGTCATCAGCCTTATTCTCTCTCTCCTCCAACTTTTCAAGGGCACTGTTGGAATTCTAATTTGGATAGATTTCTCTTGAAAAATATTCTCTCATCCATGGAAGGTTGAAAAGTCAAAGATGCCTTGATCTCATTGCTTAGAGAAGACACCTACAAGGAAAAGGAAGCACAAGATTAGAATTAGAAGGTTACTTTTTAAAAAATAGAAGGTTTATGTAGCTTGGATTCTTTTCTCTCCCTCTTTCTATTTTTTTCTCTTTTTTTTTGGGATTTAAGGCATTGTAAAGGAGGAAGGAGAAGGGAATATTCCGTTATTTTGGATTTCCTTCTCCCACTCTCTCTCCTCTCCACGGTTTTAGCAGGAGAGGAGCTCCCAAAACCGTGGAGCCCCTCCCGCTGTTCTCCCTTCTCCCTCCTTCCCCTATAAATACCCTATGGGTTTAAGTTTGTAACTAGTTCAATTATTAATGAAATTTCTTCTTTCCGTCTTCTAGTTTTTGGCTTTCTAAGTTCTAGTTTGATTTTATGCTTTCAATTCCATGGTTGTAATGCTTTTGATTCATGCTTTAATTTTATATCTTCAATATGGTTGTAATAATTCTAGTTTAGTTTCAAGCTTTCTAGTCTAGGCTTCTAAATTCTAGTGAGAAGATTTAGAAGACTTGGAGGAGGAAGCCATGGTAGGATTATTCAAGTGTTCAAGCTTCTCTAACTACATTCATGCAAGGCCTAATTAGTTCATGCAATTCAACTTTGGTAGAAGGGAGTAACAATTTCTTATTTTTATTTTTGTGTTCTTCTTCTTCTTAACCTCTTAATTCTTCACCTCCCTTGACTTCTAGTCCCTGACATAAAGTCTAACAAGGTCACCCCTTGTTACGAGCACCATGGATCCACCATAGGCCAAATCTTCAGAAGAAGTACTAAGTCAGGAAATGGTTAACATGCGGAGGAAACTGAAAGAGATGAAGCAGCTAGTTACACAGTTGGTCTAGTCGATACAAGGTCAATCTCGAGCAGACAATGCACCAACCCCCGAAGAAGAGGATATAGCCATCAATGCTCCCCAGGACCCACCAAAAATGGAAAGGGAGAGGCAGATAAGGGAGAAAGTTGAGAAGCTCGAAATGGCAATAAAAGAAAAGGCTGTTGAGAAACCAGGAGAAGACATGGTTTGCTTTGCTGGAGAAAGAATACCCAAAGATTTCAAATGGAAGCTCGACAAGTTTGACAGAACAAGAGATCCCCGAGCTTACTTGAAGATTTTCATTACAGTGGCCAAGTCGTGGAATCTCATAGAAAATCAAATGGGTCAAGCATTCCTTTACTCATTGGCGGGATCAGCTCTAAGGTGGGCTAACCCAATTTGATCAAACACAAACTCAAACTTGGTCAGCAATTGTAAAGGCATTCACCAAATAGTACTCCTACAACATTGAAGTGGACATCACTCGACACGAGTTGGAAACCCTGAGGCAAGGAGCCAATGAGGGATTTTCTAACTTCATCATGAGATTCCGTAAAAAGTCATCTAAGATGTGGAACCGCCCGAATGAATCAGAACAGGTTGAAATCATATTGAAAAACCTGCATGGAGAGTATCACGATCGCCTCTACTGTCAACACATCAAAACCTTTGAAGCACTCATAGCCTCTAGAAAGTGCATTGAGGATAAATTATTCAAAGGGAGGCAGGCCTAGACTTTAACCAAGGAAGCTTCTGGATCTTATTTTGGCATGAACAACAGAGGAGGAAGAAGGAAAGGCCCTGAAGTGAATGCAGTTACTACCGTTTAGTACACCGAGAAGCAAAATTTCACCAACCGTTGCTCCTACTTTGGTAATCCATGCTGAGCAGTTGGCCCCTCCTAGACAGTTTACCTTTGGCAGTATGACACCCACTCACCTCTTCTTCAAACTCAAGAAGCAAGGGATGTTGGACATTGTACCACCACGCCCGTGAATACGGTTAATCCACCCCTAGGATATAGCCAGAGTGGCACTATTACTATCATAATTAGAAGGGTCACATGATAGACAAATGCATACACCTCAAGCATGCAATCCATGATCTGATAGATGCTAGGAAAATTGAATTGAAGATGGGTCAACAGCTCAATGTGACCACTAACCCTCTGCCAAATCATGGGGTGAATATGTTACAAGAAGAAGATCCCTTCAGAGATTCAATGGTTTTGATTCAACCTGTGAAGTAAGAGCGGAAGATGATGCATGCTCGAATCTATAGGGCTATCATAGCAGCCCAAACTGAGAAGAGCAAGAGGGAAAGAAAAGAGCTAGAGGTGCAAAGGCAAGAGCCAAATGAAGGATTCTCTGACTTCGTCAAAAGGTTCCGTAAAGAAGCTGAAAAGATACAGCCCCACCTAACAGAGGAAGAGCAAGTGGGGATAATCCTAGAGAATCCATGATGAGCACATTTATGTGTGATATCTTAGGGCATAAAGCATGTATTTTACCACATTGGACAGAGTTACTCGGTGCTTTCTTGTGCCTTTCAAGTTTGGGGCTATTTATTGCTATTCTGGACTATTGGGGGCTACATCTCCAAATTTACACGTAAAGCTGCCCAATGTTTTTGCACGGCTGTGTTTAGAGCTAAATTTTGAGCAAGATGGACGTGACGGAATTCAGTTACGCATCCGTTTAGGCCTCCATGCAGTTGATTATTCTTTTCAATCCAAGAAAGGATATTGGGTCAGAAATGAGGTGTAATGCAAGCCCATAGCCGTTCTGCCACTTCCCAAGGATATTTTTGGCATCAAAGGAGGTATTTCTAATCACTGGTGGAGATCTACTGCATGTATAGGACCGTTTTAGCAATTTTCCAGTCTTGAAGAGAGAGAAGGACTGCTACCCACATAGGGGGGACCCACACTACCACAAGGTTCCATGATTTTTGAAGGTCCATAGCTGTCCACGATTTTTAGAGGGTGCACACACACCCTCCACGATTTTTCTAGAGGACTTAATGGGTATTTGATTAATTGATTGAGTGGAATCCTAGTCATCACCCTTATTCTCTCTCTCCTCCAACTTTTCAAGGGCACTTTTAAAATTCTACTTTGGACAGATTTCTCTTGAAAAATATTCTCTCATCCATGGAAGGTTGAAAAGTCAAAGATGCCTTGATCTCATTGCTTGGAGAAGACACCTACAAGGAAAATGAAACACAAGATTAGAATTAGAAGGTTACTTTTTAAAAAAATAGAAAATTTATGTAGCTAGGATTCTTTTCTCTCCCTCTTTCTATTTTTTTCTCTTTTTTTTGGGATTCAAGGCATTGTAAAGGAGGAAGGAGAAGGGAATATTCCGTTACTTTGGATTTCCTTCTCCCACTCTCTCTCCTCTCCACGGTTTTAGAAGGAGAGGAGCTCCCAAAACCGTGGAGCCCCGCCCCCTCTTCTCCCTTCTCCCTCCTTTCCCTATAAATACCCTATGGGTTTAAGCTTGTAACTAGTTCAATTATTAGTGAAATTTCTTCTTTTCTTGTTCTAGTTTTTGGCTTTCTAAGTTCTAGTTTGATTTCATGCTTTCAATTCCATGGTTGTAATGCTTTTGATTCATGCTTTAATTTCATGTCTTCAATATGATTGTAATAATTCTAGTTTAGTTTCAAGCTTTCTAGTCTGGGCTTCTAAATTCTAGTGAGAAGATTTAGAAGACTTGGAAGAGGAAGCCATGGTAGGATTATTCAAGTGTTCAAACTTCTTCAACTACATTCATGCAAGGCCTAATTAATTCATGCAATTCAACTTTGGTAGAAGGGAGTATCAATTTCTTATTTTTATTTTTGTGTTCTTCTTCTTCTTAACCTCTTAATTCTTCTAGTTTCTAATTTCTTCTTCTTATTCTCCACCTCTTTCTTCTTCTATTAGTTTTATTTTATTAGTATTATCATCTCCATTAATCCCTCCATTCTATCAAGAATTCTCACTCTCCACTTTTTAATTTTATTTCTCATTCTCTTCCTCCCAAGTTCAATCATGTTTTTAAGGTTTTTATTTTTTATTCACTATTATCATTATGCATTATGTTAGGATATTAATTTAATTATTTTTGTTTTAATTTCAGATTTAGTAATGCCATTTCAAGTGTGAGAAGCAAGCAATTTCAATCTGGTTCAAGCCCCTTCAGGTTTTACATCTCTAATCTCTTAGTCTCAGTCTCCCTCTCTAATCTCTTTCTTTTGTTTTTTTTTTTTTTATGTGGTTGTGGTGTGTGGTTGCAATTTATCCCTTCAAATCCGCATTAATTTTGATAGGTTAGATGTTTATGTGTTAGGACGCCAATTCAATTCCTTAGATGCGTAATTTCGTTAGATGCTTGTGAGTTAGGATGCGTTAATTTAATTACCATTAGTTTAATCCACCACTTTAATTAATTTGTTTCACTTTGCATTGCTTTTAAGTGAGTAAAATAGAGTGACGTACATCTCCTTGAGTTTGACCCGTAGCTATGATTGATCCATACGCTTGCGGTTATTATTTCTTGCAAACAATCCACATGGAGTGTATCATGAGTATCTATACCCCTAGCGGCGTACTAGAAACATTTACCACCTTGAACAGGTCGCTTGATGAAGAAGAATTTAACTCCCCAAGATCGTCTATGGGATCTGTGAATGCTTTGGAAGAAGGGACAATGGGTTTGAACCCAACCACTCTAATCCGGCCCTTAAAAGCACCTTTAAGGGAATTGAAAATGGTATGGAGAGACAAAGTGCGCCTCATGTGGCAAATGGATCTCCCAGCAGAAGCAAGAACCAATATCAGTGACTTCCTGAAGGAAATATACAAAGAAGAGATAATCAAAAGTCGACCAACGTCGTTCGGTGGTCGAAGCTGATACGCTCATAAAAGGAGAGCAAGAAGAATGATGGTATGTGCTTATTGTGTGAGAACAAACTGCAACGAAAAGTTCAGAGAAGGCGGACAATGTTGCGACTGAGGGAAAGGTCTAGCCTCTGACCATTAGATGGTGCAATTTGAATATCTAGAGAATGGACTCGACAGTCTTAGCACACAACTGAGAAGGTTCGGGTTCACTAATTTTGAGACCAGTCACATGGAATATGTGGAAAATTCAGAAGGTGAAAAAGATTTTACGATTCATATTCAACCCATTGAGGAAGGGCCATCTAAAGACAGCATGAGAACTATTGAGGAGGTCACACCAAGTTTGATCCAAGATATATGGCTCTAGCCATTGGCGAACCTCGATCTGGAGACACTTTCCTTATCCAGGTGGGAGGAGGGACCGACGATAGTGAAGAAGAAGACTTTGAGTCACAGTCTGAAGATGAGTTCTCTGTTGAAACTCTATAGTAGGTAAATAGCATCGGAGTTGATGATGATGAAGTAGATCCGACAGACCTCATTCAGCCTATCCCTTAAGAAGACGGAGGGAGGAGTGGTGATGAGGGAGTAAGATCTCCAGCAAATCCAAGAAGGGCATGGTTTGTCAAAGGGGAGGATTTTGACAAGTGGAATATGGTCATCTTCTACCAAGTGCAAGACATCCTTGAGCTAATGTCCATGCCTCATGACATCCTGTATAAGGCTACTTCACACTTCCCAAACATGGTGTACGAACATTTTGCAACACAATGCGAGAAGATAGAGTTGACAATGGAAGAAGACTTCTCCAGAGAACATTACATGAGTTAAGGAACATAACTTGGTTAAATCTTGCTTTGGCGAAAGATTTCTTTGGGAATCCTCATTAAGATCCCATGTTGTATTCAGACAACTGGCCATACTCTGGGCCCCAAAGATGATGGAAGAATGAAAACTTGGATAGGTAATATTAACACCGGAGATCCATACTTCTACCCAACAGAAGGAATCCACCTTGTTGATAGCAGTGGAGAGGAAAGGTATGATTCAAGTGATGAGGCCCTTGACAAAAATTCAAATCAGAAAGCATCCGGTGAAAGTTTGAATGATGAAGTAATGGATGAGGACACTAGCGATGAAATACCCAGCGAAGCATCTGAAATGGAGGTTGAACCTCCTATCAACCAATATAAGGAAATCTATGGGCTAAGAGCGTGGTCCCTTCCCTTTGAAGCAAGAGGAATCCTCAGGATGGTCGATAAGATTTGCCAAATGCTCTTTGAGGTAGTACCTTCAGAAAAAAGGTACCAAGAAGAACTATAGTGACAACAGCCGGTAAATGAGAAATGGCCACTACCCCAAGTCATGAAAGAGTTGGAAGATGCGGTCAACTTGGTATTGGCTTTGGCAAAAGATTTGTGCGGAAGTCTCCCAGCATCTCTAGACCATGGGAGTGAGGAGTATCATGAATGGGCATGAGCACATGATAGGTTCTTCCTCTACAACATCAAGGTAGATGAATAAGTGAGAGATCCCACAAAGAACATTCATCCAGTAATCTCTAGTGACGAGGAGATGTCGAAAGAGGAATACTTTGGGTCCTTGTCCGAAGCAATGAGATTCAAAAAATTAGCCAGTGAGCCCTTTGAAATGATCTAACAAATGATGCCAGTGGGGCCGTGAAGGCTAGACCATGACCAGCTCATCAAGCACCTCTATGAAAAGCAAGAGGACTTATCCAAAATCCTACAGAAGGTCCAGAAGACAATCACTACCTTGAAAACAGAATGCAAAGTCACTAGCCCAAGAAGGAAGAGTCCCATGGTGGGAACCCTTGTGATAACCGAAAGTAACTTAGAAGATGAAGAACTGTGCCTAGTAGAGCTCCTCATAAAAGGGAAGGAACCCGAGGTTTCAAAGACCCGAAGTGGAAAGAACTTCAAATATAGGGGATTGATTATAGAAAAGCCTTATGTGCTTGCTCCGAACCAAGTCAAGTACGAGCCAGAAAATCAGGTGCTGAGCTAGCTGAAGAAGGCACAAGCTAACATCTCTATCTGGGGATTATTGATGGCTTCCCCATTACATCGGGAAGCAGTTCTGAAAGCACTCAACAAGGTTCAAGTTTCGATAGAAATGGGTCCAGAAGAACTCTCACACATCACTTACGCCATGTAATCTCTCTCCTTCTCGGAAGATAATCTCCCGCCTGGAGGAAAGGGCCATAATCGAGCTCTACACATTACATTAGAGTGCAATGGAAACTGAGTCCCTTAAGTTTTGATTGACAGGGAGTTGGCTCTCAATGTCATACCTCTCAAATTTGCAAGTTGTATAGGGTTGGATCTCACCCAAATGAAGCCCTCTACTCAGACAATCTGAGCATATGATAATACAAGAAGGAAGGTTCTGGGTATGTTGACCATGAACATCCAAGTCGGTCCCGCTTTGTTCAGTGTGGAATGTCAAGTGATTGACATACAAACATCATTCAATATGCTGCTAGGACGGCCTTGGCTGCATTCTGTAGGAGTAATAGCCTCACACCTGTATTAGAAAATGAAATTTATCTATGAAGGAAAAATGATCACTATTTTTGGCGGCCCAGAAATAGTCCATACCTTGGCAAGCATTGAAGAAGGTGGGGAAGCCCCAACAGATATCCAGCTAGGAGGATTTGAGATTGGGGCAATCAGTGTAATGGCCTCAAAAATGAAGGAAATAATTCCATCCAGTTACCCGTCCACATGGAGTGGGACAATTCTGAAGATGATGAACAATATGGGATATTTTCCAGGGCTCGGATTAGGAAGGAACCAACAAGAGATCCCACAATTCCTTGACTTTCTGACCTATGGCAACCATCGAGGGCAGGGATACAAGGTACTGGAGAAGGGAGGTTATCCTAACCAAATGAGCCGAGAATGTCAGAAGTCTAGCGCTGCTGAGATGAAGAAACCATCTCCGTACTTCAAGACCTTGAATGGATTTTTTTTCAAAGAAGGTGACAGCTTCCCTTACTGCGGGAACTTTGAGCTTTGGTTCGATCATGACAATGGAAGTCTCCAACCTGGGTTTGAAACATTCTTTTAGGATGATGTCAACTAGATCACCCTCAAAATAGAGCAAATGAAGCTAAAAGCTACTGAAGAAGAGCTGAACATCGGAGGACTGTTTGAAATAGCTATGATCTCTGCGGGGGATGAAGAGGGGCCAAAACCTTATTTATTAATTCACCCTGTGCAAGAGCCAATGGTGAACTATATTAGTGTCGCTAAAAGGTTTAGTGAGATAGAGTCTCAAGGAGTGGTAAGCTCCGAGTTAGTCCCGTTTGTTGATGACTCTATTGAAATCAAGGAAGGTTGTACCTTCCAGTTTGTTGAGTCTACTTGTATTCCTGCTCTCATCATGAATGAAATCAACCATTTCGAGTATGTCTCCTCTTCATCTGATTCCTCTTTTGATTCTTCTTCTGATGATGAGGATATCTTCGAACAGCATCATCTAATAAAGTAATTAAAGCAAAGAAAGGCCCAACATGTCCAAGAGGATGTATGCCCCATAAATTTGTGAATTGAACAATGCCCACAAATGGTTAAAATTGGTGTCTCGCTCAGCAAAGAGGAAGTTGGTCAAATGACAGCCCTATTGAAGGAATTCCAAGAAGTGTTCGCTTGGTCATACGAAGATATGCCCAACATTGATCCAGAGATAGTATAACACCAACTGCCTACTTATCTAGATGCACAGTCAGTCAAGCAAAAGCCCAGAAGGATGCGATCTGAATGGATTGAGAAGATCAGGCAAGAAGTCATAAAGCAGTGGAATGCAGGGGTTCTACATGTGACACAATATCCTCAGTGGTTGTCCAATATTGTGCCTGTACCCAAGAAAGACGGGAGGGTGAGAATGTACGTGGATTTTTGGGGCCTCAACAGAGTTAGTCCTAAAGATGAGTTTCCCTTGCCGCACATTGTCATATTGGTGGACAACACGGCAAAACATGCCTTGTTGTCATTTATGAATGGATTCTCCAGATACAATCAAATCAGCATGTGTCTAAAGGACAGAGAAAAGACAGCGTTTACTACACCATGGGGACTTATTGTTACAAGGTGATGCCCTTTGGTTTGAAGAATGTTGGGGCAACGTATCAAAGAGCAGCGATGGCCATTCTCCATGACATGTTACACAAGGAAGTGGAGGTATATGTGGATGATATGATTGTCAAGTCAGTTCGGATGATAGCCCTGTTGAAAGAATTCCAAGAAGTGTTCGCACGGTCTTATGAAGATATGCCAGGCATCGATCCAAGGATAGTATAGTATCAACTACCCACATATCCAGAAGCTTAGCCTGTCAAACAGAAGTCTAGAAGAATACAACCTGAATGGAGTGAAAGATTAGGGAAGAAGTCATCAAGCAATGGAATGCAAGATTTCTCCAAGTGCCACAGTGCCCCCAATGGTTGTCCAATATTATCCCAATTCCCAAGAAAGATGGGAAAGTAACGAAGTATGTGGATTTTTGAGATCTCAACAAAGTTAGCCCCAAAGATGACTTCTTATTGTCGCACATTGACTTGCTGGTAGATAACATAACAAAGCATGCTCTATTATCATTTATGGATCAATTTTTTGGGTATAATCAGGTCAGCATATGTCCAAAGGACAGAGAGAAGATAGCGTTTACCACATTATGGGGAACTTATTGCTACAAGGTAATGCCCTTTGGTCAGAAGAACACAGGAGCAACATATCAAAGAGTAGCCACGGTCATCCTACATGACATGATACACAAAGAAGTAGAAGTTTATGTGGATGATATGATCATCAAATCAGTCACCCGATAGGGGCATTTCCTAGCACTGAGAAAGTTCCTTGAGTGAATAAAAGAATAAAAGCTCAGATTGAACCCTCAAAAATGTGTATTCGGAGCAACGACAGGGAAGCTTCTGGGATTTCTCGTCAGTGAAAGAGGAATAGAAGTGGATCCCGAAAAAATAAAGGCTATAACAGAAATGCCATCACCAAAAATAAAAAAAGAAATCTGAGGTTCCTTGGGTCGCATCCAATATATAAGCCGGTTCATAGCACGCCTAACCGCGACATGTGAACCCATCTTCAAGCTCCTGAGAAAAGAAGAACCAAAAGAATGAAACGATAAGTGCCAAGAGGCGTTTGAAAAAATAAAAGAGTACTTGACTCATCCTCCAGTACTTGTCCCGCCGATGCTGGGTGAACCGCTGCTATTATACTTATCCATTGAAGAAATGGCAATGGCATCAATGGTAGCACAACTTGATCAGAAGAATGGGGAAGAGCACGCAATCTACTACTTGGGAAAGAATTTGCTAGATTACAAAACTCATTATACCCCTTTGGAGAAGACATGTACCGCCTTGGTTTGGGTAGCTAAAAGATTGAGGCATTACATGCTTTCACATCCAATCTGACTCATCTCAAGGATGGACCCGATAAAGTACTTTTTTGAAAAGCCAGTACTAATCGGTAGGATAGCCAGATGGCTGTTCTTATTATTAGAATTTGACATAACATATGTTAACCAAAAGTCTATGAAGGGGCGAGCAGTCTTAGACCATCTAGGTACACATCCGGTGGAGTCGAATTCGCGGCCAACGAAAGATCTTTTCCTGGATGAGGACTTAGCATGAATGGAAGAAGAAGAATGCAAAGATTGGTGGCGGTTGTACTTTGATGGCATAGCCAATCAAAGAGGATACGGGGCCAAACTATTGTCGATAACCCTAGAAGATCTTTATCTCCCTTCTGCTTTCCGATTAGAATTCCCATGTACCAAAAACATCGTAGAGTATGACGCATGTGTGATTGGCCTTGAGGCCGCCATGGCATTGGGAATCAAGAAGTTGAATGTTTATGGGGATTCATAAATTGTAATCTGTCAAACTCAAGGGAAATGGAAAATGAAAGATGAAAAGCTGAAACCCTATCAGGAGTACTTGGAGGGGATAATCAAGAATTTTGAAGAAATTACATTCGAATATTTGCCAAGAGTCAACAACAAATTTGCAGATGCTTTGGCCACCCTCGCCTCAATGGTTGAATGCAGCTCAGATGCCCAGATTCGACAATTTATGGCAGACAAGAGATGTGAGCCGGCATATGAAGAATCAGTGAATGTCTTGACAGTTGATGGAAAAATATGGTTCACCCCCATAATTGACTTCATCAGAGAAAGGTGGTATCTTGAACATTTCACAGTGGGTGAAAAGAAGTGGCTACGAAAGTACACCATGCAATTCATGATCTAAGGAGACTTGTTGTATAAAAGATCTTATGATGGCATACAACTGCTCTGTGTAAATGAGGAACAAGCTCAAACAATCATGAAGGAAATCCATCAGAGAATCTGCGGACCACATATGAACGCCAGAATGCTCACCAAGAAGATCCTAAGATTAGGATATTATTGGGCAACCATGGAAGAAGATTGTGCCATATTCGTGAAAAGATGTCACAAGTGCCAGATATTTTCCAACATTATTCACATTCCTCCCACGGAACTCCATTCATTGAACACTCCCTGGCCATTCTCCACATGGGGCATCGACATCATAGGGAAGGTGACGCCAAAAGCATCTAACGGACATGAATTCATACTCATCACCATAGATTATTTCACCAAGTGAGTGGAAGCACAGTCTTACACCATCTTGATGGTTGCGAAGGTAGCAAAGTTCATCAAGGAAAATTTCATATGTAGATATGGAGTGCCACATGCCCTCATATCCGACCAGGGAGCACATTTCTTGGGAAAAACATATAAATTTTGCGCCAAGTTTGGTATTAAAAGACACTGGTCTATGACTTGCAGACCATAGACTAACAGAGCAGTGGAAGTAGCCAACAAAAATGTCAAAGTCATATTGCAAAAAATGGCTGATACTCATAGAGATTGGGTAGACATGTTACACCCGCGCCCAAAATACACCCTAAGTTTTTCGGGTCAAATTGAATTCTTAATGATAGGTGTGACGATGCGGCCAACAGTCGACACCTGTGACCTCGAGTTGTGACACTCGAAGGAAAAGCTTTAAACAAAGATTGGATTCAACCTTGATGGGCGATTGGACCACACAATGGGTAAGCTTTAAACCCTAAATGTTAGGTACACGTACCCTCCTCGAAGTCCTTGAAGTGCGGGTCAAAGCCTGTCATCTTTCTTTAAGTTTTTGGCCTTGACAGCAGGGATGAAACTATGAACGAAACCATTGCTAGTGAGTCCGCCCAATGTTCCGTTCTTGCTATCATGCTTGTATTGTGTGTTTTCTTGGGTGGGACCCACGTGCCCATGTATCGAACACCGTGGCTATGTTCCTGGCCATGGTGGACCCCACCCCCATCCTTACCTTACCTAATTGGATTATATAGGTGGGCCCACATTGCCAATTAGAGCTTAAATGGGTTTTAAGACTTGAGTAGCCAACCAAATAGAGCCTTAGGTCCTTTTTAAGTTATAAGAAGGGGGACTTGAGCTCTTAGGCTCATTTCTTCTCTTGAAACCAAAAATCATGAGAGAAGAGTGGAGAGAAAGAGGAGAGGAAGAAGAAGAAGAATAAGAAGAAGAATAAGAAGAAGAAGGAGAAGAAGGAGAGAGGGGGAAGGGGAAAACAACTCCCTCACTCACACTTTCTTCCTGCCCTCTTGCTGTCCGGACAAGGAAAGAAGAAAAGAAAGGAAAGAAGGAAGAAGGAAGAAGGAAGAAGGAGAGGAAGAAAAGGAAGGAAAAGAAGGGAAGGAGGAGAAGTAAAGAGTAAAGAGGGCTCACCTAGCCTTGTTCTTTTTGCTTCCAATGGTGGTAAGTAATCATCCAAATTTTTCTTCTCCGTTTCTCTATTTGGTAGTTTAGGGTTTTGGTTTTTGGGGTTGGGAATTGCTTGGGTTCCACTTGGAAATTAATGCTCTTGTGTTAGGACTTGATCTTAGTCCCTTTGGGTGCCATTGGATACCCTTAATCATCTCAATGGTGTACCATACAACCCAAGCCATAAAAACCTAGGGTTTTCTCCAAAAACCCAGTTTTGGGTTGAATAATTGGGTATGGACCATAGATGCCTTGATTCATTGTGCCATTAAGGTTATTAGGACCCTAATGAACTTCAGGAACCATCTCTACAAGCGCTTGAAGCCATTGATGTCCTTAAGAACTAATTTGGAGGAATTTCAGAGTGGAAAACTTATGTTTGCTGCGGATAGAACAAGGGACAGAGCCACCATCGTGGTTCCGCCCTTAAATTCATCCCATATAAAATTATAAATATTTATGATTTGAACTGGGCGGAATAACTCTACCTGCTTCCGTTCGTAGTTTCAAATTGTTCGATGTTTTGATGGCCCATCATATCTAAGAACGGAACATCAGAAGGAACCACCTTGACTGCCTCCATTCGTAAATCAGTCCGTTATTGATAGCTTGACCACTGCTTAGTATTTTGGCCATAACTTTGTCTATAAATATTGTATCGATGCAATTCAAGTTGAGTTGTAAACTAGACTCAAAGGGATATATTTCCTAGGGAGGAATCTTTGACCCAATCTGAATGAAAGACCCTAAAAAATGGGACCAAAAATTGAGGTCATGTTTTGATAGCAGCCTTAGAACATAACTCTAATTCGGTGACCTCGCCCACATCGTGGCTACTTGTCTAAGAATTGATAAATTTTAGTGGGAGTTAATTACCACCTAAATTTCCCCCTAAATATACTAATTAAGTGATCTAATATGGTGCCAAGGTCTACCATTGATACCCTCAAAACCCCCCTTGCTGTTCTAAGGGACTTATGACCTCAACCTAGAAATGGAAAACTCTAAGGTGAGACCAATCCATGGAATCTCTCAAGGCCAATGAATGATATCTGACATTATGCCCTTAAAAAGGTTTAAGACACCCTCCCCTAGCCCTTGAGGCTATTGGACCTCAAGGAAGAAGGCTGGGAATCAGATTGACTTAAGGATTTCATGTTCAGGCTCGAGCGAAACAACGAACGGAACCACTTTGACTGCTTCCGTCCATAGCTTTGAACCCTCCAATATTTTCTCAGGGTTTGGAACGGATGCACAAATGGAACCATGATCATAATTCCGTCTATGGATCCATCCCATGTATTTTGAACCCATGGCTTGGGCGGAACTACGAATGGAACCACCTCAACTACCTCCGTCCTTGCTTTCGTCCCTGCTATCTTTTGTATAAAATGATCAAAACACTTGGAGCTCCTCCTAGGACCCATCCACACCTCCTAACTCTATGTTTCATGTATCCCTAGGCTATCTAGCTAGTGCGGGAGAACGTGTATTAAGGAAATCCATACCAAACACATCGAATGATATTCGAACTATTGGTGAGTGGGTCTGGGTGATTATTTGGGCTTGCTTATTATATCTATATGTATATTGTTACTTGCATCATTATAAGCATGATTACACAATTGCATTATTTCTTATTTGTGATGATGATTATAATGATGTGAACTGTGTTGGATTACGGTGCCGGAACCCCATATATGTTTATGTTATCTTTTATTGCTTGCCATATTGGTCTGTATGCGTCGTGCCGTGTTGGTACCCGAGTGATAGATGGAATGGGACGTTGATGCACCCAGAACATCTCTCGGGATGATAAGACTTGCATGTAGTATATCTGCGGTTAGGATCTTTATTCTCTTATGCTACGACCCTTACCAACAGGGGTTTAGGTGTTGGATAACCAAAGCACCGAATTCTATGGAGAGTGAGAGAGGTCAATCAAGGTAGCAATGGTTATCGGGGTCTGCCTCTGGGTGGTGATGACTACGGCCGACGCAGGCCCCTAGTGACAACTGAGGTTTCACTGTGGTGATAAGATAAGTGACCCATGGTTTTTGCCCGAGTTGTCATAGTAGCATATACCATGACTTAGATTGTGTGTTAGGTGAAAAATCTACTAACATTTACATGTATCATGGACTATGTGTTAATTGCTTGTATATGCATCCCCATCTCCTCACTGGCTCAGTGGAGCTTACCCCCATTGCGTAACCCTTTTTAGTTGTATGTGGGTGATGTATGACCATGATCCTCCTTTGATATGGACTAATCAGAGCCCGTGATATTGGACCTGGATGTTGGTGTACACTCAAGAACTGTGTCATTGGGGCACAATTATATCTTTTGTTATTTTGTTTATCGTGTGCATTGTATATATTTGGTAGTAATACTGTTGTTTCATTTTTCAGCTAATCTTTTGGGTCAAAATATAAAACATTAAACTATGTATCACATAGACTTTGAATCCTTTTGTGTTTGTAACGCTTACGCTTATTTCTGATCTTTTGGAATGTAATATTCCTTTACTTTCTGCACTTTGATATTACTGTAATTAATATTGGTTTAAGACTATGAGTTGGCCACTACATTGAGGTCCTGGTAGTGGTTAGGATGTTGGTAAGCATCCTAGTCATACCCCTTTTATAGTATTTTATCCTTTGCCAGGATGGGGTGTGACAACATGGTATCAGAGAGTGATGCTCTGCACCAATAACAGTCTAGCAGAAACACCTAATTTACTCTACACGATTAGGCTCTAAATTAAAAGCTTTCAAAGAGAATAAATTGATGTGTGTGCAAACTTAGGAAGAGGACTGATTGGTGTGAAAACCGAGAACAGTAGCACATAATAGGGATAATAGTACGTACTAGTTAAGTAAGAGATAGGATTCCATTGTTTGTTACCTGGCCTCCTACTGAGGTGGATATGAAACTTGGACAACAAGGAAAAACCATATTAATACTGCTGAAATATAAGAGTTTTTACTTAAGAAAAGTTAAAACAATATTAAAACAATAAAATTGTTCCCTAGCCAAAGCTTGCTAGTATAAAAGAGAATCTTCTAGTGTGACATGAGGCCTAATCCTCCATGTCGTTGCCCTCCCCTTCGGAGTAATAGTACTCCTGATCTTCTTCATTTCAGCACCCATGAGATCATCATGGTACAGAAATGTGTCGCTGTCATGGGTGTATTTGGCCATCCATTCTAGGCGCTCATGGGTGATAGCTAATTGACCTCGAACCATTGTTGACGTTAACTAAAGAAGAACAAGTTAAGGAAAATTGTCATGAGAAATGTAAATAAATTATCCAAACAGCCTTAACATGATTGGAACCTATAAACTAGTAATGGCTTAAATCAAAGACCACATGTAGTTACCTCCCTTAGTTTTAAACAAAAATACAGCAAGAGTTAGAACTTTCACTTCCGTGACTAATTATGGGTAGTCATAAAAACTTAAAAGAATGGGAACTCCATATATTCTAAACAAAATTGAAATGGCTCAACAATGGTTATATCAGCCAAGGTATTGGAAAAACATAACACATTGTGATCAAGCATAGTGAACTTTAAGAATTCGAATGATTTGAGCCCTAAACAATTAAGTGGAAACAAGCAACCCAAATCACAAGTTTCAATATGATACTTAGTGACCCACTCAACCTTGTAAGGAGAAGGGGGGAGACAACAAAACCACGTGCTCACAAACACAACCCAAACACAATAATACAAGCATAACAGTGTGAGTGTGTGAACCTAAATAACTTCCAAACATATGAATTAAATGACATCTCATTGCCATAAACAATGCTCATTTACATATGACAAAGGGAAAAGGGAATTTTGACCTAATTTGAATTTTCTTCTCCAATTCCTAAACTAAATATATGGTTGAGAAATCAAATGCATGAATGTGAGGCTATACATAATACTATGTAAACCGCGAACGGACCTGAGTCTCTTCCCCCCTACTTTGAGAATCTATCCAAAATAGAGGGGTAAATGAGTTTAAAACACACGGTTCTAGTTAAATTAAAAATTTCATGAACAGACTTTCAAACGAACCCACAAAGAGTGAATCCGTTCGAGGATCCGTTTGAACTAAAAGTGGTCTTTTGAACCTTTTGTTTCAAGCTGTTTTCTCTAACACTTGTTTCCCTTTTCCCTTAGTGTTTCTTTATATTTTGTGACTTGTTATACCTATGCTTGGCAGCTGTTAATTGAGAGCTGACTCCAATCATGGTTCGTACCCGTTCTGGCAACAATGCATCGCCTCCCCGTGACGAGGCCACTAACACCTCAGATTCGGCTCTCCTGGAAGTCCCTCCAGTCTAAAACTATGTGGATGTAGTTGTGGTGTTAAGGAGCATGTTGCAAGCCATGCAAGAGCAATAATGGGCTTTCATACAAACTATGAATGCTCAATTCCAAGCTGTAATGCGAGGGAGGGATTGAAAGTCAGTACCTCCTGCATAATTATCACCCCCAGCACCTACTGCTCAACCTCCTCTCACTGCTCATGATGTCACCACTATGGTGAATGATATGATGATAAGCTTCCTCCAATACCAAGATGAATTGTTGAAGGGTACATTCTTGGATATGTTAAAAGACTTCCAGCAACAGTAGCAACTGTTCATGAGTGATGCAATCACTACAGTGCAACATCAGTAGTAACAGTTCATGACTTGTATGAACGAATAGTTCCTCATTGTGCAGCAGGCACAGGCGGTACCAGGGACTCCCCCAGTGTCTGATACACCATCTGTACCTAATGAGTCTGGGAAAGATGGGCAAGAAGATGAATGCGTGACACGGTCAAAGTCTAGAAAGAGACCTGCTTGTCCATAGGAACCTGTGGTACCCAACAAGAATTAAAAGGGGACCTATCCTGATTCCACTCCAATACAGTCAGGAAGATGGAATACAACTCTATGTAATCGGCCATCACAATCCACAGATACCCCTCAGGCTTGTGACCCAAATATTACTTGCTACGACTACAATGAACGGGGGTATATGCTTAGGACTTACTCATACCATAAGGCTAAGTACGTGCCATGCTTGAATGCCTTACATCTCGAGGAGCCATGGCCGGATGGTGGATCCCAATGCCATGCCTCACCATGATTCTTGGGTGAATCGGGTCAACATTGGGTGCAACGATAGGTACCTTTTATAACTCTTTAATGCCTGACATGTATCATTTCTTTACATTGCTAGCATGGCATTAGTGTAAACCTTACTGTGGTAGGTATCATAAGCACCGACCTTTGACATACATTTGTATTGTCAACCCTTAGGGTTAGCACCCAATCTAGTTTTCCACTATCGTGGGTAGTAACCTCCTCGTTCTTAGTCTAACTGTCGGTGAGGGACTCACCAAAGGACTTGTAGTCCTGTGTGGGAGGGATTTTACCTTCCCCATGTCGTTTGATGTCTTGTGAGTGTTCTTCCTGTGTGGCCCCATGCATCTTTGGGAAGTGATTGTTGTTTTTGGGAGATCTAGTGGTTGAGAAGCATTGTATCGAGTGTTAGTGCAACTAAGTGCAACCTTTGGAATGTGAGACTTAGACTGAAGGATTTGACAAAACTTTACTCAATAATAGGTATGAGTGGAGTAATGGGTCACCGATGCGTTCCCTCTGTATTGGGAATGAACAATAGGAGATTCCATCAATATTTCAATTCATTATAAAGTTGAGTTAGGTATTGAAGAATTAGAAGTGAAAGTCTTTAGAGCAAAAGCCTTGTATGGAATGTAGTAGAAACCTAAAACCTTGCGACCCAAAAATGGAAGTATAACTTTGGGAGTGTTCCAGAGGATTAGTTGGACTTTTTGTTCCCTTGGGGTTTATGTCCAAAGATCGAACCCCCTGGGCTCTCATATACATTTACCTTTAACCTATTTGAGCCCGGGACAGTCTTAAACTACATTGTTAGGGGTGAATCTTGCTAGAAAATCGAGTCCAGGTAGCTCAAATCAGACAAAAGAATTATATCACTACACAAAGAAAGGACCTGGAGTTCACCATAGGAGACGATGTGCTACTACGGGTATCACCAACTAAAGGGGTGATGCAGTTCACTAAGAAAGAAAGTTGAGTCCAAAAATCACTGATCATAGGCGAACAATGTTGGCACTGCCCCACCTTTTAGCAGGAGTCCCTGACGTAGTCCAGGTGTTGATGTTGAAGAGAACATCCCGGACCCAGCTCATGTTTCGAATTGGGAAACACCTAAACTTGTTGCCACCTAAAGAGAGCTTGGGATGCGATGAGCACAATCTCTACAACATTCTATCTCATTATGAAGGTACCGTGGGAAGTACTCTGATGAAGGAGCATCGTGGTAATGAGGGGATGATAGGCGATTGAAGTATCCTCACCCATTCGGATCCCCAGATACGTCAAATTTTGATGATGAAATTTTTTATAAGGTTGGGGGAATGTTACACCCGCACCCAAAATACACCCTAAGTTTTTTGGGCCAAATTGAATTCTTATTGATAGGTGTGACGATGCGGCCAATAGTTGACACTTGTGACCTCGAGCTGTGACAGTCGAAGGAAAAGCTTTAAACAAAGATAGGATTCACACCTTGATGGGCGATTGGACCACACAATGGGCAATCTTTGAACCCTAAATGTAAGGTACACATACCCTCCATGAACTCCTTGAAGTATGGGTTAAAGCCCATCATCCTTCTTTAAGTATTTGGCCTTGACAGCAAGGACGGAACCACTGCTGGTGAGTCCGCCTGATGTTTTGTTCATGCTATCATGCTTGTTTTATGTGTTTTCTTGGGCGAGACCCACGTGCCCGTGTTTCGGACACCGTGGCTATGTTCCCGGCCATGGTGGACCCCACCCCTATCCTTACCTTACCTTACCTAATTGGATTATATAGGTGGACCCACATTGCTAATTAGAGCTTAAATGGGTTTTAAGACTTAAACTACCAACCAAACAGAGCTTTAGGTCCTTTTTAAGTTATAAGAAGGGGGACTTGAGCTCTTAGGTCACACCCCAAATCACCCCATGGGAGGAATGGGTATGTGACCCGAATTGCGTAACGGCAATCCGCCAAACCCCACTGATCTAGAAGCAGTGCTTACATTCACGGAACCACATTCATTCACTTTACCAAAGGCAAGATTAGAGTGCTGCAAATAAATTATAATTGCAATAATAAAAAGAAGCATAGCAATACAGGGAAATGATGATAATATATACATAATTAAGTTTGTACATTTCCCACCAACCCACAACATAGAAACAAAGCTGACAAGATCAGTACTAAAGTTAACCTATACATATACATATGCAGGGTGAGCATACTCAACCCCAAAAGAAAAGAAAGTAAAAAAAAAAAAAACTATAATAGAACCACAATCAGCACGAGGATAAACTCCTAACAAAATAAAAAAGGAGTCCCCAAGATAAAAAGTATCACGTGCACTCTTCAACGGTCCTCATCAATGACCATCGAGAATATACGCAGGATCGGTATGACCTCCGTCAGGGTCCATACCAACATCATCGTAATAACCAGGACTCTCCTCCTCGAGATGAGCCACCATGCCACAGCGGCATCGATCTGTAAAATCATCTAAGAAAAACAATGTATAATAGAGTGTGACCCCCACTGAGCTCGTGAGCAAATCATATCATCATGCATGCACATGCAATCACAATTCACAGTTCATATGATCCTACATGATATGCAAGTCCAGATTATTTATTAGCCACCTAGCAATACAACTAAGTCAGGTTTGTGCTACTACAATCCCCAATACATGTATCCCTGGTGCGGGCTTCTAACCCCTTCCCGCGATACACCCATTGAGTTGTCAGAGAGGACCAGTCAGCTCCCGTATTCGTTCACCAAGGTCAGCCCGACCAGCCCTCTGTGATTAACCTGTAAGGCAATCCATTTCTTTTCTCTTTTCTTTTCATTTCTTTGGCTTACAGCCCATATTCACCATTCCGGTGTTCTTTCTCATTCATTCACCATTTCGGTGTTCTTTCTCATTTCTTTTCATTTCTTTTCTCTTTTCACATATTCATATGGTCACCCTCATAGTCAAGGGTGCGTAGCACGGGTGATGAAACTCTGGCCCCATGTCTATATGGCATCGTATGAGTCGAGTGGTGTCAACCGTATCCCATTCTATTGGCTACCACAAGCCTCATTTTCAAGCCGACTACGGCATCTAATCTAACATTCACAATCATCATATAAGAATTCATAGTGTTGATCAATAGACAGTCATTATGAAGTGATTTGAGTAACTTTAATCAGAAGTAAGCAACACAGCATTTATAGTTACAATTCTTGATAGTCGGCATAGCATCATAATCACACATGCATATATGATAATATTATTCACTCACCTGAGTTGGGTTCTAAGACCTCGGTTGCAAACTCAGTTTCAAAAGCAGTCTGGTTATTGACCTCGAGCGCGGGATCAAATCCTAGATGTAAATCAGAAATTGTCATGTTTGGTTTCCAATCTGTCTTTGGTAGATCTAGGGTTAACCTAAGCTTACTGGGTTGACCCGGTGTTCAGTTGGTTCTCACTTGGAATCACTGAGCCTTGCACTGGGCCTTAAGCTCATGTCCCGATGCATTGGCCAGAGTTAGTAGCATAAGGGTAAAATAGTCATTTTCAATAGTTGTACCTGACCCTAGGTCAGATTAGGTTCACAGTGCTGCCCACAGCTTGCCTGAGTTGTAGGACCAAGCACAGCAGGGTTTCCTTCCCCTGCGGGGCCCACTAGGGTTCCAAAGCATTCTCTAAACAAGGACAGATGTGGGGAAGGGCATTTCTATCATTTCCCATCCTCCCACACAGTCCCACAGCCAATGGGTGAAATTCCCCAGGTCCGATTGCAAAAATAGTAGCATTTCCCCCACTGGGCGATGGCTCTGGGCGTTGGGTGCATCGCCTAGTGCCCTCAAATCGACATTGGGCTGAGTTCCTAAGGTTGGGCTTTTTAGGCTATGCTCAGATCTAATCCCTCTGCATATTAGGGGGTCAGGTAGCCCCTGGGATGATCTACCTTTTGATCCAAATGGATCTTCCATCAGGGCCACCATTTGGCTGCCAGAGGCTGCTCAGACAACCCAGTAAATAGTGTCACAAGGTTTTCTTCAAGCTTGGAATTCGATTTCAGTCACATGCAGGGCTGGAATCAGATGTAATTTGATGTTCCGTAGCTGAAACCATCTAGGGTTAGGTCTGTGTAGCCATGGTTTACATCCAGGGTTCCAAATTGTCAGCCAGAAGTGAATCTGGGCAGTGCAGCCATGCACAGCCAGATTCGGCTCTCAAGAATAGCAAATCAGAATTATAAAATTAAACAAAATCTCAGATCTTCCATTCTCAAGGCTTGCATGGCAGATCTAGAGCTGTCCAGGCAAATCCTAGCTGTTCAGGGCTGCCCAGAGAACAAGAACATCACAAACATAGAGAGAAAATGGAGGCAACAGGTTTATATAGGTATTTTTATACCTGAGCAGGTCTGAGAACTCGGCTTCAGGCCTTGGATGCAAGGCTGTAGCAACTCCCCTTCCTTCTTCTTCTTCTTTCTTCTTCTCCTTCCTCTTCTTTCTCTCATTTCTCTTTTCTTTCTCTCCTACAGTTTCAGTATTGCTAAGGGCTCTAAATGAGCCTAAGGCCTTCCTATTTATAGGCCCAGCCCTCACTGAAGCTTGTTTGGCTATTAAGGCCTCTTTTGAAAATCAGTTTTTAAATTGATTCTAAGTGATTCTGGGCACACTGGTGGGGTCCACAGTGAACTAAGGGTATGAGGTGGTCCCTTAGACTCCCCTCTATCTATGGAGAGTGCCCATGTCCTTGTTGGGTCCCCATAATTAAAAACCATTAAAATATGCTATTTCATTCACTGGGCGATGTCACTGGGCCTTGTCTGCATCGCCCAGTGCCATCGTCTAGAGAATTCCAACAAGCTGAAATTCAATGGGGCTTGCACAGGGGTTTGACCCTTGGTCAGGGTATTGTCCCCACATGCCTTATAGGAGATTTTACACACTTTTTTAGAGTTGGGTCCCACTG
The DNA here is from genome assembly GCF_018873765.1 of Telopea speciosissima. Taxonomy (NCBI): domain Eukaryota; kingdom Viridiplantae; phylum Streptophyta; class Magnoliopsida; order Proteales; family Proteaceae; genus Telopea; species Telopea speciosissima. The sequence continues at coordinate 40,184,147 of NC_057923.1, forward strand.
TTTTGGGAGGAGAGAGATTTTCGGAGGTCCAAGCTATACATCATACAATGAGCTATACATTTGCAGGGGTCTGCTATCCATCTTCTGACAGGTATATAGGATGATCCACACAAACCACTGGAGTGATACTCCATAGTGTTCCTGGTTGCCTGGTCAGGGGTTCCTGTCCTTCAAACAAAATTCCAGCCAGTCAGGAGCAGGGTTTGACATCTTAGGCTCATTTCTTCTCTTGAAACCAAAAATTGTGAGAGAAGGGTGGAGAGAGACGAGAGGAAGAAGAAGAAGAATAAGAAGAAGAAGGAGAAGAAGGAGAGAGGGGGAAGGGGAAAACAACTCCCTCACTCACACTCTCTTCCTACCCTCTTGCTATCTTGACAAGGAAAGAAGAAAAGAAAGAAAAGAAGGAAGAAGGAGAAGAAGAAAAGAAAAGAAAAAAAGGGAAGGAGGAGAAGTAAAGAGTAAAGAGGGCTCACCTAGCCTTGTTCTTGCTGCTTCCAATGGTGGTAATTAATAATCCCAATTGTCCCTCTCCATTTGTCTATTTGGTAGTTTAAGGTTTTATTTTTTTGGGGATGAAAATTGCTTGGGTTCCACTTGGAACTCAATGCTCTTGTGTTAGGACTTGATATTAGTCCATTTGGGTGCCATTGCACACTCTTAATCCTCCCAGTGGTGTACCATACAACCCAAGCCATAAAAACCTAGGGTTTTCACCCAAAAACCCAAGTTTGGGTTGAGTAATTGGGTATGGACCATAGATGCCTTAATTCATTGTGCCATTAAGGTTATTAGGACCCTAATGAACTTTAGGAACCATCCCTACAAGCCCTTGAAGCCATTGATGGCCTTAGGAACCAATTTAGAGGAATTTCGAAGTTAAAAACTCGTTTCTGCTGCAGACGAAACAAAGGACAGAACCACCATCGTGGTTTGGCCCATAAATTCGTCCCATGTAAAATTGTGAATATTTGTGATTCAAACTGGTCGAAACATCGGATGGAACCTCTCTGCCTGCTTCAATCTGTAGTTCCAAAGTGTTCGGTGTTTTGATGGACCCTCATATCTGAGAACGGAACATCGGATGGAACCACCTCGACTGCCTCCGTTCTTAAATCCATCCATTACTGATAGGTTGACCACTACTCAGTATTCTGGCCATAACTTTGTCTATATATATATTGTATAGATGCGATTCATATTACGTTGTAAACTAGACTCAAAGGGCTATATTTCCTATGAAGGAACCTTGGACCCAATCCAAATGAAAGATCCACAAAAATGGGACCAACCACTAAGGTTATGTTTTGATAGCAACCTTAAAACATAACTCTAATCCGGTTACCTCTCCCACATCGTGGCTGCTTGTGTAAGAATTGATAAATTTCAATGGGGCTTAATTACCACCTAAATTTCCCCCCTTAAATATGCTAATTAAGTGACCTAATAGGGTGCCAAGGTCTACCCTTGATACCCTCAAAACCCCCTTGCTGTCCTAAGGGACTTACGACTTCAACCTAGAAATGGAAAACCCTAAGGTGAGACCAATCCTTGGAATCTCTCAAGGAAAATGAATGATATGTGACACTATGCCCTTAGGAAGGTTTAGGACACCCTCCCCTAGCCCTTGAGGTTGTTGGACTTCAAGGAAGAAGGCTGGCAATCAGACTAACTTAAGGATTTCATGTTCAGGCTCGGGCGGAACAATGAACGGAACCACTTTGACTGCTTTCGTTCATAGTTCTGAACCCTTCAGTATTTTCTCAGGGTTTGGAATGGATGCACGAATGGAACCATGATCATAATTCCGTCCGTGGATTCGTCCCATGTATTTTGAGGCCATGGCCTAGGCAGAACCAGGAACGGAACCACCTCGACTGGCTCCGTCCTTGTTATCTTTTGTATAAAATGATCAAAACACTTGGGGCTCCTCTTGGGACCCGTCCACACCTCCCAATACTATGTTTCACATATCCCTAGGCTATCTAGCTAGTGCAGGAGAGCGTGTATCAATGCAATCCATACCAAACACATTGAATGATATTCGAACTATTGGTGAGTGGGTCTAGGTGATTGTTTGGGCTTGCTTATTATATCTATACATGTATATTGTTACTTACATCATTATAAGCATGATTGTATAATTGCATTATTTCTTATTTGTGATGATGATTATGATGATGCAAACTATGTTGGGTTACGATGCCAGGAGGTACTGGTGTCGAAACCCCAGATATGTTTATGTTATCTTTTATTATTTTCCATATTGGTCTGTTTGCACCGTGCCGTGCTGGTACCAGGGTGATAGATGGAATGGAACATTGATGCACCCGGAACACCTCTCAGGACGATAGGACTTGCATGTAGTATATCTGTGGTTAGTATCTTTGTTCCCTTATGCTACGACCCTTAACAACAGGGGTTTAGGTTTTAGGTAACCAAAGCACCAGATTCTGTGGAGAGTGAGAGAGGCCAGTCAAGGTAGCAATGGTTATCGGGGTCTGCCTCTGGGTGGTGATGACTATAGCCGGCGCAGGCCCCTGGTAACAACTGAGGTTTTGCTGTGGTGATAAGATAAGTAACCCATGGTGATTACCCGAGTTGTCATAGTAGCATATACCTTGACTTAGATTATGTATTAGGTGAAAAATCTACTAACATTTACATGCATCATGCATGGACTATGTGTAAATTTCTTGTATGTGCATCCCCATCCCCTCACTGGCTCAGTGGAGCTTACCCCCGTTTCGTAACCCATTTTAGTTGTATGCAGGTGATATATGATGATGATCCTCCTTTGATGTGGACTGATCGGAGCCCGTGATATTGGACTTGGATGTTGGTGTATACTCAAGAACTGTGTCATTAGGGCACAATTATATCTTTTGTTATTTTGTTTATCATGGGCATTGTATATATTTGGTAGTAATACTACTGTTTCAGTTTTCAGCTAATCTTTTGGGTTGAAATGTAAAACATTAAACTATCTATCATGTAGACTTTGAATCCTTTTGTGTTTGTAACGCTTCTGCTTATTTTTTATCTTTTGGAATGTAATATTCCTTTACTTTCCGCACTTTGATATTACTGTAATTTAATATTGATTTAAGATTATGAGTTGGCCACTACATCGAGATCCTGGTAGTGGTTAGGATGTTGGTAAGCATGCTAGTCATACTCCTTTTATAGTATTTTATCCCTTGCCAGGATGGGGGTGTGACAAGACAAGCTCCCATATGCGTTATGGGCTTATCGGTCGTCCATTCAAACTTTTACTGGGGCAACTCCTTTTTTAATGGTCTGTGAAATGGAGGCAGTAGTACCTGTAGAAATCTAAGTACCATCCCTTAGATTATTGATGGACTGCAAATTACCCGAAGGAGAATGGATGTAGGAAAAGACATGATGAGCTAAACCTGCTAGATGAGAAAAGGATGAAAGCCATAGATCATCTCAAAAAGTACCGACTCAGAATGGCAAGGGCCTTCAACAAAGGAGTTTGCCCACAGAACATTGAAGAAGGAGAATTGGTTCTTTGAGAACAAAGAGCACCTGTCCATGGCCCAAGGAGCAAGTTCGGGCTGAATTGGAGCAGACCTTATCAAGTAAAGGAAATCCTAACCGAGCAAGCTGTTCGACTCGTGGATCTTGATGGAGAAGATGTCAAGGGCCTTGTCAACATGGACCAACATAAAAAATATTTTGTGTAGCCATCAGGTCTACATGAACTACGTTTGACCTGATTCCTTTTCAAAGGATATGTGGGCAACTTAGCATGCTCAAGTGCGGTCACAATAACCCTTGACCAGGGGCATATTCCTAAATCCGCTACCCGACAATCTCCATCACCCATCCAAAAAAAATATCCCATCGTCCAACAAAAATCTTCCATCCGGCATCTTCTCATGTGTTACTAATAGGAGCTGACTATTCCTTGAGTCCAAAAATATAAAAAAAAGATCTTTTCCAGTTTACTAAAAAGTTCTTTGGTTGAGTACTGGCAAGATGCATCCCCAAAGAGGGCAACTCTCGACGAGACTTTACGTAAATGGACCATAGACATGTTTGGAAGATCCAATCGCTTTGGAAGATGCACATCGACCAATCCTTGGAAGGATTATGTATGTGGAGATCCATCATGATATGCTTCGGCAAGTATACCAATGTTGGTATCTAGAATTGCACGTTTTCACATTTGGAGACATTAAGACAACCCCCACAATTGAAGAGTTTTGAGCTTGCATGCTCTCACTGCCATCAAGAAGTTCTACAAGATTTCTTCAGATGGACCAAGAAGGAAGTCAAGAAGGTCATGGAATATGGCAGAGTTGACATTATGAAAGTAGCTGGAATCTTTTCCTAGCAAGAAAGTGTCGGAGAAGCTCGACAGGAGAATAGAAGGAAAGTATATTTATTTTGCATGATTGGGAGATACTTACTACATACCCCGAGAAAAGGTGTTCTCCCTATGATGGCCGACGTTGTTCAACAGCTTCTAGAAGGATGTGATATCACCCCTACAGTGCTAGCAAAGACTTTCAAAGGTCTGGACGACATGAGCGATTCCCAAAAATATGGCACAGATTATTGTGCAGGATCGCCTGCAATTTTGCAAACGTGGTTACTGGAAAGGCTACGATTGGTCCAACCAATACCTGATGCTATGCTGTACTTGAAGCATTTTTGAATCCGAAGAGAAACAAAAGAGTCTCATGTGATCAAGGATTGGAGGAAATATTTGGAAGAAAGAATGGACGAGATGATTCAGTGGAATTGCCATTGGTGGAATACAGAGGCCCTGATCTTCAAGATCCAGGATTGTGATTATGTGTGGTTGATGGGTTTGAACCATACCGCCTTCTATTTGCCTCATCTTGTACCCATGCTGCATCATTTGGCTCTGAAGGCATCAACAGCGAAGGTTCGACCACCAGAAGAGCTAACGCCGAAGATTGTGAATCTACTGGACAAATTGTGGATGAAACATATAATTACGGTGTGATCTTATTGAACTATGTATAAATTCTATCACTCTCTTTTTTTTTTCCGTTGCCTTACCATTCCCATGCATGTAACAATCAAGAATTAAATGATAAATGTTTGGGATTGTACCTTGCAAAGTAAAAAGTAAATGTTTCAAAATAATTAACATGTTTTTTTCATAAGACAGAATAAAGAACACAAACTACAACATACAAAATCCAAACAACATCCAAAATCCAAACAACATCTAAAATCCATACAACATTCTAAAATCCATACAAAAAGGATGTAAAATAACTGGGGAGGGGAAGAAGGCTAATTCTCGCCGCCAAAGGATGAAGCCTCGCTTTCAGCCTCCGAAATGAACTCATCATCATGAACACCATCATCATCTCCGTCACCGTCATCATCATCATCGCCCTATGTAGCGGATGGCGATGGGAAGAGTCCTACACACGCTAACTACCTCCGAAGGTGCTTGTTCTCCTCAGAATACTGCTGACAACGATTCTCGAAGTAGTCCTGGGATTTTCTCATCTCATTGAGCTGACCGCTCTAAAAAGGAAAAGGAACAAGATTACTTCAAAAGAGAAAAGATTCCAAAGAAGGGAAAGAAAATGTCAAAAGACACAGAAGAGGAAGTACTTACCAACCATTGGATGTCATGTATCCACTCCGGGAATTCAGCATCCACGCTCGCTGCATCTGGCGCATATCAGCGTATCTTTCAGCACTAATCTGTTATGATGATACCAAACAGAGGTTAGTGCCTAGACCAAAGAACTAATCATAAAGCAAAAGAGAAAAAGCAGAGGTAACATACCCTAGCAAATGAAATCGGGAGTCCCAAATCATGATCAGAAACCCGACAGGTAGGAAGGACAGTCTGAAGACTGGTGTCAAATCTGGAATGGATGGTCCATCCCTGGTACACTGGGATAAGGTTACCCAATTGTATGATAGGAAAACTAGCACCAGTAGCAAGGGAAGGGAGAGAATTCACGCTGCAGCCATGTGAAGGAGGCAATCCGTACTCACCAGGAATCAGACGGCGGCCTAGGTACTGAAGAAAGAAGAAAGAAAAGAAAGGACAAGATTATCAATTTGAAAAAAAGAAGAAAATGTCACAAAAGGAGATAAGGTTCAAGAAAATACCATGGGACCCTCCCGGGTCAAGTGAACGCAGACTATCTCCCGATAGAGGAAGTCCTGGTACTTTTGATCTGCCATAGTCATCTCTAAAGCTAGGATCCCAACCCTGAAGACCCTGATATCAGGGGTTAAGAGAGGAGCATGCATATGAGAAGGGGGAGGTCGAGGCACCATCTGAGTAGCTCAACTCCATTGGAGGGTCACCCTCTCCCCAAGATAAAGCTCAACTCCGGAGGGACCCTCAAAGGTTATCCGCTTCTGGATAAGCCCAGCGACATACCGATACTCCTCCTGGTCATCAGGATCATCAATCTGCTCCTCATCGTAAGGCTACAAGTGGATCTGCCAATAGAATCATTCAGTTAAACCAATGCAAAGGAGAACCAATTCAAAAAGAACAAAAAGGCTTAAAGAAGTTTCTTTGATGATAACCTGATTGACTGCCAAGTCATTAAGCTGAAGGCATACTTGTCGCTCGTCAATAAAAGAACACCCGGCCTTCCCCCAACGAGTCACTCGGGGGATGTAAAGAGCCTCTTCATATGGAAGACAAGGGGCTTGAATCCCCAGAACCTCGTAACACCATACCTGTCAATAAGGAGAAGAGAGTATTATCAGGAACCAAAGAAAAATTGAAGGCTAAAGAAAAGCCAAGGGAGCGAAGCATACCCAAAGAACATAGTCACATCCAATCAAGCTAGGCGCGCCGAAAGCAAGGCAATCTAACATCTTCAAGAAATGGGCGTAAGCAAACCCGCACCAGTCAAAGGACTTTGCCTCCATAAAATCTTCAAAGAAACAAGCAAGAAGAGTATCTATGCGACCTCGTCCATCACAGAAGAGGACATTGGAGACAAGATAGAGGAGAAAACTCCTAGCAGCTTGATCGAATAACTCCTCAGGGGATCTATCATCAATTACTCGGTTGTCGCACTCTTTCTTCAAGGTGGTTAAGAGAAGAATAGGCAGAAATCAAGTATTGAACAAAGCATGCACTGCATGAAAAGGAAGAGAAGGCAAGCACCACTTACCTTTTTGAGGGCCTGCCAAATGGTACAACATTTATGGAGGGCAGTGTCCACTAGAATGCTACCAAGATATCACTCCTCCTTTAGATCGCCAGTCACCTCAGAGGAAGATGACGATGACCTACCCCACTTTGATGAAGACATGGCAAATGGCCAAGCGAAGAAAAAATAAGAAGAAAACAAAGAAGAGGGAGAAAGCGAAGAGAGGGTAGACCCTTTGGTGGAAACCCAAGCCAAGAAGGAGGGGGAGGTAAGACATTAGGAACCCCCCTATTTATAGGAGGCTGGTGGTGCCACGGGACCGTGGGTCCACGCTTGGCAGCACCAGACAATAGCATCGAGGCCCTGACTATGGCCCCATGTCTCAAGCCTACCCCTAACTGGCTGGAAATTTTGAATAAAGGACAGGGACCTCTGGCCAGTCATCCAAACACCTTGTGGAGCATCACTCTAGTAGTTGAACCTCTAAGGATGACCTCCTACATACCTTCCAGAAGATGGATTACAACCCCATTCAGTTGCACTGCCCATAGCATAATGTACTGCATAAACCCCAGGTATTCTCTCCCCTATCCATAAATGTGGGGCCCACACCTAGAAAGATGTGTATTAAGCCCTGCGTGTGGTGTTGGTGCAAAGCCCAAGCTCTGGGCCAAGCACCTGTGCAAGCATAGAGCATTTACAACTTTGCTGTATTCTTTAGGTGATGCACTGACCGATTGGACCAATCACCCAATGAATTGCCCAGAGTGGCTGAATTGCATATTTGGACTCCAGACATGTGGGGACCACCCATATAGACCATGGATACCCTCTAGGGGTAGAGGGGAATTTTAGGAACCATTACCTGCCCTTGGACCCATGTGGACCCCACCTGAGCTGCCAGAATGGCCCAGAATTAGTTTAAAAACTGCATTCTGGAGAGGGGGGCTGGCAGCCAAACTAATCCCAGTAGGGGCCAACATTATAAATAGAAGGGGGGCAGTACCAAATTTTGTTTACTACCAATACCTTGCATCCAGCCCCTGTTCGTGCAGCCTAAACATCTCAGGTATACTGACCTCCATCTCCTTATGCTGTTGTTCTCTGTATTCCCTTATGGATCCCAGCTCTGTCGTGGTGAATCTGGCTAAGGAAAGCCCAGAACACATGGGGGCTGCCTTGTGTTACCAGATCTGACATGCAGACCTATTGCATGTAAGATCTGAGCTATTTAAACATATTTCAAATGCTGTTTTACATCTGAGACTGAGATCAATCTCTGTACCAAACTGCACTGCCCAGTTGCACCCAGAACAGGCAGTTTGGACATGGATTCTTGCATGCAGGCTGCTCCTTGCCTAGCTCTATGTTGGAACAGCTCCCTACCATGATTATACACGTACAATCATCCTTGCATGCAGCCCAAGCCATAGCTCTGAGCTGGAACATAGCCTGGGCTGCTATTCTCTGAGCTGTCTGGATAGCTCCTGGCTTCCAATGGCTGAACCAAGCTATGATCCATGAGGACCATTGGATTCCACTCCTCATAAGGCCCATAACCACCCTACATGCAATTAGGATCGACCCCATGGCTGCCCATGCACAAAAATCCAATAAAATAGGCCTGTTCATGCCTCAAACAGGCTCTGGGCGATGCACTGGGCGATTGGCCCAATCACCTAGTGAATCGCCCAGAGATTGAAAATGGGTTGTACTACTGTCCTCCCTCTATAGGCCTTCACCAGTGGGCCATACACAGTGTGAGGGGTGGTAAATGGCCAAAATACCCCTCTTCACATCTGTTTGGTAATATCTATACCTTGGGGACCCAAGTGAGCCCTATAGGGCTTGGTAACCATGCCAGGGATGGTCCAGCTGAATTGCTGACCTGGGAACTATTCTGTATGACTATAAAGACCATGTACAATTGATTACACTGTCATATACCAAATTAAACCTTGATCCACATCTCTGGATGATGCACCGGGACATGAACCCGAAAGCCCAGTGCAAGACCCGAAGAATTCCAAGTGACACCAAACTGAACACCGTGTCAGACCAGTGAGCCTAGATCAACACTAGGTTATCCAAAATAGCTTTGAATATTAATTAACACATTTTTTATTTAATAAATTAAGATTTGATCCTACGCTCGAGGTGCACAGCCAGACACCGACCAAAACTGAACCAACAACTGAACCAGTAGGACCAAACCAAGGTGAGTGAAATGTCATCATGTATGTAGGTGTAACATAACTAATATGCTGAAATGAATTATAATATAATAAAATTGTGCTGTATATTTATTTCATTAAATCTTGAAATTTGGAAACAACAATGTGTTGACTGCTGGAATCTATGAATGAGCATTGTATGTTGTATGTGATTTGTTAGACTAGATGTCGTAGTCGACTTGGAAATGAGGCCTGTGGTAGCCCATAGAATGAGATACGGTTGACACCACCCGACTCATACGATGCCATATAGACATATTGGGCTAGAGTTTCATCACCCGTGTTGTGCATCCTTGCCAACAGGGGTTAAGGTGTTGGATGCCTGTGGGAGTGAACATATGAATGAGAAAAGAAAAGAAAAGAAAAGAAAAGAAAGAAATGTTATTGCACCGAAAAGGTGATGATGGGCTATAAGCCAGAGAAAAGAAAAGTGATGAAAAAGGATGGATGCCTCACAGGTTAATCATAGAGGGCTGGTTGGGTTGACCTTGGTGAAAGCTACAGGGGCTGACTGATCCTCTCCAACAACTCAATGGGTATATCGCGGCAAGGGGTTAAAAGCCCGTACCAGGGATACATGTATTGGGGATTGTAGTAGCACTAACCTGCCTTAGTTGTGATATTAGGTGGCTAATTAAATAAAATGAACTGCACCTCATGTACGACTCATATGGTTGTGATTGCATGTGCATGCATGGTGATGTGTTTCATTCACGGGCTCGGTCGAGCTCACACTCTGTTATATATGTTTTTTTGTTAGATGATCCTACAGGTGGATGTCACTGTGGCGGGGAGACTTATTACCCAGAGGAGAGCCATGGTGGTTATGATTATATTGGTGTGGACCCGGATAGAGGCCATACCATTGGTGCGTGTGTTCTCGGTGATAGCTGAAGATGACCCGTGAAGGGTGTTGCTGCTGACACTTTATTTTTGTCTTGGGGACTCTTTTTTGTTTTTGACGGAGTTTTTCCCCGTTTTACTTTTAGCTTTCCTTCTTTTTGGGTCTCGGGTTACCTTGCCTTGTATAAAATTCTTTTGTATATGATAAAGATAGGTACTACTGTTTGCTCTGTGGAAGGGAGAGAGGGAATGAACCAAGAAAGTATTGTATATATTATCATTTCCTATACTTCCACACTTTTTAAATGTTTTAATGTAAATATAGCTTTTCGCAGCACTCTGAGTTTTACATGATGTATTATGGTGGATGTGTGTCTGTGAATGGATTAACTGCTTTTAGATCCGTGGGATTTGGCGGATTGCTGACATGCAATTCGGGTCATCTACCTAATCCTCCTAGGGGGTGGTTTAGGGTGGGACACCACATGGCACAGCTGTACAGAACCCATGGCCCCAAGTGGTACCATTGCGCAGGTCCGCAGCCCAGCACGGTAGCACCGCATAGAACCGACAACCCCGCGTGGTAGCCTTGCGCGGCAGTGTCACCAAAAAAAAAATTAAATTAAGGGGAAGAAACATTTTTTTTGGGTCGTGATGCCACCTCATCGTACACTTTTTCCAAATGGGTAGCGAAGCCACCTCATTGTACACTTTTTCCAAGTGGGTCGCGATGCCACCTCATCGAACACTTTTTCAAAATGGGTCGTGATGCCATCTTATTGTACACTTTTTCAAAGTTGGTCGCGATGCCATCTCATCATACACTTTTTCCAAATGGGTCGCGATGCAATCTCATCGTACATTTTTTCCAAGTTGGTCGCGATGCCATCTCACCGTACACTTTTTCAAAATTGGTCGCCATGTCATCTCATCATACACTTTTTCCAAGTGGGTCACAATGACATTTTAAAAAAAATTGGATGCGATACCATCTCATTGTACATTTTCCAAAATTTCGATCACGATGCCATCTCATCGTATGTTTTTCAAAAAGTTGGTCACGATGACATTTTTCAAAAAATTGGTTGCGATGCATCTCATCGTACATTTCTCAAAAATTCGGTCACGATGCCATCTCATCGTATGTCTTTCAAAAAGTTGGTCACGATGACGTTTTTCAAAAAATTGGTCACGATGCCATCTCATTGTACATTTCCCAAGAATTCGGTCACCATCTCATCATACGTTTTTCAAAAGTTGGCCACGATGCCATTTTTCAAAAAATTGGTCGCGATGCCATCTCATCATACATTTCTCAAAAATTCGATCACAATGCCATCTCATCGTGCATTTTCAAAAATTCAGTCATGATGCCTTTCAAATAGACCGTTGCTCAAAACCAAAATTTTGCTGATTGTCGCTCAAAATCTAAATCCTTCTGAGCATTGCTCATAATCAAATTCCAGCTAGGCGTTGCTCAAACCCAAAACCCTGTTGACTATTACTCAAAATTAGATTCCCGCCGAGCGAAGCTCATAAATCAGAATCCAACGGAGTGTCACTCAAAAACCATTACCCTATTTGATCTGTTGATCACCCATTGTCATCCAATCCTTGGACCCATTTCTATTTGATCTGTTGAGCACCCATTGTGATCCAATCCTTGGATCGCCCATTGCAATTTGATCTCTTGATCACCCATTGTCATCCGATCTTTGGATCACCCATTTCCATTTGATCTGTTGATCACCCGTTCGTCCGATCCTTAGATCGCCCTTTGCTATTTGATCTGTTGATCACCCATTGTCACCCGATCCTTGGATCACCCGTTGCCATTTGATCTGTCGATCACCCGTTGTCATTTGATCCTTAGATCGCCTGTTGCCATTTGATCTGTTGACCTCCCATTGACATCCGATCCTCTGGATCAGCGGATTAAGCGTTTGTTGCTATTGAACGGTTTATCGAAATAGGTTTTATCATTCAAGATAATAGATTTTCACTGGACGGTTTGCTGAGATAGGTTTTATCGTTCAGAACAAAGGATTTTCATCAAATGGGTTATCAAGAGGTAGTTTTATCATTCAACTTCACCACCTTTGACCAAAGTGGTGGTAGTATATGCTCCTGGTGATAAAATCAAGCGATCTTTTATCTTTGCCCTTTGGCTATTGGTACAGGTCTCGGCCAAAGAGGGGCAAACTATAGATGCTGAATTTTGCCACCCCCAGCGATGATGACAACCGGAAGCAAAAGATTGGTAATGCCCTTTAAGCTCTCTTTTTCTTCAGAGTGACTCGGACACCTCCTGTTCCACCTCTTTTCCACCCGCAGTCCCTCGCATCCTTGATACGACCCCACGTGACACCCCTGCCTGAAGCCACAACTAGATAGTACCCCGCCCAATTGTGGCACTACATGGCAGCATTGCATCCTACTATGGCACTACGTGGCAGCACTGTACCTGGCCGTGGCACCACACGACGGTGCCACACCCTACCAGCCCTTGGCCCAATGGTGCCGCACGGCAGCCCCACGCCCCAAGCTACGGCGCCCCAGGGGACGTGATTTTTTTGGTCCAATGGCGTCGTAAATTTGGCCTCTAGAAATCTGCGGCGCCACCAGACGGGATTTTTTCCTATAAATACCCCTACCCCTCATTTCAATAAGTTCCAAGTTGAGGAGAGGGGGGACCCCCAGAGCTCTAGTTTTCATTTTTCTCTCTTTTTCCTAGTTACGGGGCCCTGCCCCAGTTCGATTTTGAGCCTTCGAGCCTCATCCCTCTGTCTGGAGTCAAGGTGCCCCGAACCCGCCTTTCCTAAACCCATTTCTGCCTAAAACCTTGAAAAGCCCCATGGCCTAGTCACCCTGTCCGACGTCCTAATGCCTAGTTTCTAAAACTTTCCAACGCTGTTATTCTGTCCGAGGTCCTACTACCCGATATCCGTGCACCGTTACTCTTCCTGATATCTGAGAAGCCTAGTTTTTGAAGCTTTCTGACGTCGTTATTTTGTCTGAGGTCCTAGTACCCAACACCTGTGCACTGTTACTCTACCCGATACCCAAGAAGCCTATTTTTTGAAGCTTTTCGATGTAGTCATTCTGTCCAAGGTCCTAGTACCCGACACCCTACACCGTTATGCTGCCCGACATCCGGGTGATTACTCTCCAAAGATTTTTCAACTTCGTTATTCTACCCGATATCCAGGCAATCACTTTCTGATGCTGTTACTCTGGCCGACGAAGGACAAAGCCAGTCTTTTTCCTCCACCCAAGCTGGGGGACGTGATCTGTCCCATATAATTACATTGGTTTAAAGCATACAGGTATTTAATCCTTTCATCGCACTTTAATTTTGTAACGATGTAGACTTTTAAATTATGCCCATGTAGTGTACAATAGTTAATTTAATTAAGTAGTTTGTGCATCATTTTAGCCATACATGTGGAAATAGGACATTTATGAAGGAAGAATATTTGAAAACCAGAAGCTAGTAGAAAGACCGGTTTACCCAGGCGAGGTGGGTGCCTAACACTTTCCCACTCTCGTAACCTGACCACTTACCCTGAATCTCTGACTATACCAAATGAAGTCCCGTAGCCCTTCACAGGGCTACGCCAATTGGTCCTAGGCCCTAATCCTAGGTGACAACTCCATTTCATTGAATTGAATGACCCTCATCCTCTGATAAATCATGAACTTCTAGAAGATGCATTCCTTCTCTCTCTCTCCAACCAAGGAGCATAACCCAACCCCATCTGAACCAAAAGAGCGCCCAAATGGGGGCATGCACGCGGTTGTGGGAATGGATCCTCACAATACATCAAATAAACAATAACTGCTTTAATGAGCCATTCGTAGTTTCACGGTCGAAATTAGTTCATACTTTCACATGCATGACTTAATCTTTGAGACAACCATATGACTACTGGTAGGATCAACCAGGTAGCTTCCTTCTTGACGCCAGTTCCACATAAAGAACATCCCCCAATTGCATTGGATGATATCAATCAAGATGAACATGATAGTCTATCTTTTCTTGTGCACAGAATTGTAACCAAAGGATACAAGAGAAGTCACGTCCACTTGCCCATGAAATGTCCCACATCCTAGAGAACACACAATGCACATTCACCATAGCCTCGAAACGCACATGCATCGCATTCAAAGCCACCTCACACCACCACAAGGGCAGGCAAGAGACAGAATGAGAATCAAGGGGCAATATCTTTCCATCTGACTAGGTAAGCAACACAGGAACCTTGTCATGCTAACCAAAGGCACTAACAGCCCAGATCACAACCCACAAAGGTATCTATGCATAGTGGTTCAATGCACAAGAAAAGAGCCCACCATCACAAAAAAACTCATAGCCACTCATATGCATCACATCCACAAACAAGAAATGGCACCACCCAACCTACTTGTAGAAGGAATGAATAGGACCAATACTTGAAGGCCCCGCTTAGCATGAAAGGTTGAATTCGATTTCCCACCACGAGCAACAATCGAACGAGAGGCAACACATAAAGTATTTTTTAAAAAAACATGACTAAGAAGGGGAGGGGGGAGGAGATGACAAAAAAACATTGTAAGCATGGTTTTTAAAAACTGTGGGGAATGGGTGAAACACATCGTATGCATGGTATTTTGAAAATTATGCAACATCGCATGTGGTGCGATTTTAACAAAGCCCCGCTAAAAGTTGGGCTACATGAGGCATTGCTTGCGGCACGAGCCAGGGACACAAATAGGTTCAAGCCCCCACCTAGGCCATTACCTCACCCTGGGCCGACAATCAACCAAGGTACTGGCAAGGTTTAACACGAATTTCTAACCTTGCAAACATTAAAACCCCATTGGAGATCTACAAATTGTTATGCATGGTTGTAGACACTAAAATTTTTCCACCACCCTTGGAAATGATGACAATGGGACACGGACAATGGGAGACACGTCTTTTCCCTTCCTAGAACCCAAAAGACCTGGCCCATGGGCCCAAACACCTACTGGAACCCAAAAATGGCCCATTTGGGCCCAAAAAATGAGATGAGGGGGACCACACTACCCACAGTGCCGTGGACAGTGTCCCACGGCCCTGTGGAGGTCCACCACAGTAGTAGTGTATGGAGCCTGACGTTGCCCATGGCGCTGTGGAAAAGTCCCTCACGGCACCGTGGAGGACCTGTCCAGACCAGGGCTATGGGGCACCCCCTATAAATAGGAGGGTCCCTATTCCCTCATTTCATGGATTTTTAGGGTAGGGAGACCCTCCAGATATGAGATTCACCCCCTTTGGTCCAAATTTTCCTTCTTGAAAGTGTCCGATAAAGTGAGGTTCTCAGGTGCGGGTAGATCCTTCGATTACCCTTTCGACAAGAGAGTGATTCCCTTTCTTTGAGTTTGATATCCCGTCTGTGCACGGATAGTAAGCAAAATACCCCATTACAGTTGTTATTCTGTCCGCTTGTCAATAGCAAAAGCCAAAAGAAGCCATTATTTTGTTTAAAGACGCCGATGCTAATCCTTTCGTCCATCTCTCCTAAGCTAAGGGATTGCCAAGGTCTAAGGTATACCCTCATAAAGGTATAATTACTGCATTTTTATTGTTACAATGTAGTCCTTAGTGTTTTACTGCTTTAATGTACATATTGTAAATATAAGTTGTAGTATGTGTTCAATGGCCTCACTATCACGTAAAGAGAGAATATTCGTCATTCTAGCATCTATAACAGAAAGACCAGTTTTTTTCGGGCAAGATGGGTGCCTAACACCTTCCCATGCTTGTAACCTGACCCCTTACCCGAATCTCTGACCAAACTATATGGAGTCCTATAGCTCGTTTCCGTTCATAACGGATAGGGCTACACTAGTTGGGTCCTGGGCCCTAATCCTAGGGGGCGACTTCATATTATTTTATATTTTATAATGCATGACCCCCCAACCCAATGATGATGTGTTGAAATGACACGCCTCACACTTTAAACCAATAGCACGTCTCCAACAAGGCTGCAGAAACCTCGTCACGGAGGACCACAGTACTTACAATGGCAACTTCACTGGGGACATGGATAAATATCCCTTTGAGGTCAAGCTTTCTAGAAATAGATGCTGTCGATAAATCTAAGAATGTTCTCTCCAATTTTGTATGAAAACCCGTGTGACTAACCTTTCTGTGTACTAACTGCATCATGCATAGTACTCGAAGTGAAATCAAACAATGAGGGTACTCCCTATCGTACCTTTACCCCCAGAGAGATGAGATACATCATACTAAGTACTCTGAGATCGGATGATAGCCGCTTCCTGTACCACTTTCGTACACACACACACTGCATGGGAACACTTTCACCCCGTGGTTAGTGGGTGGACCCCATGAGTAGTCATGGGTAATTCGCGGCAAAGCCACAACCTTTAATATTTATCGTACGCATTTAGAATCACCAGTGAGGATAGTCAATAGTGTGTTGTGGGGTGCTTTAGCCACTCAAAAAAGGCACTAGCATGATTACTCTGAGATTGTGTGACCTATTCTCCAGGTATATTAAAAGAACCACCTACCCGCAATTCACAATCATGAGCGATAGGTATATCAGTTCTGTTAAGGGTGATCTTCTTTTGTCCTATTGGCCTACCCATTGCATGCATCATGTAGGAAAATAGATCATATATGATTAGGGTACGACACAAACTAACCCTTGTTGGCTTTAAGAAGGTCCGAGTTTAAGGACACCTGATGATTAATCGGGCCTCAATATGAGAAGCCGCCTAGAGTAGGGAATTCCATAGTCCCGTGATAGCCCCTCGATGAAAGATGGAGGTTCACTCCCGTCTAATGGAATCCTATATGTCCCTCGAAAATGGGGCACCTCATATTGATTCAAGATATAATCATCAGGAACCTGAAACTAGGCTTTCTTCTTTGTTTGTTTACTTTTCCTTTTAAGAAATGTTTAGGCAATGACGGCTTTCGCAATATAATCGGAAAGAACCGCTGCCATACCAGAAGTTCCAACGATGACTTCAATTACTTGAGCCAAAACAAAAATACAATAAGAATTATGATAAAGATATACAAAAAAAAAAAACAAGAACAAGAAAAATAACAAAATAAAAAAAGGGGGAGAAATCGGTCCTAAATTTTCTAATATGTGAGCTTTCCTAATTCACTCTCAATAATTAAATTAGAATTTCTCTTTTTCGTAGAGCAAAATTTCATATCCAGAAAGATCCTTCCCGTCCATCTGGATCCGACAAGATGGAAGGTTGATCCGAGCCCGTCCATCACTCTTTCCAAGCTCCCTGTCTTCTTCTCATTCTTCCAATTCTTCAACTAAGATATCACTTGGCGACAGCATGGATCCGACGGATGAGCATTTATCTGAAAGCCACATAGAGCACTGAGTGGATAGACTGCAAATAGACATGGCCGAGATGCGATAACTTATGGCACAACTAATGCAATCGGTTAATGAGATCTCTAAGGGAGGATCCACATCTGGACCTATAAAGTAAGAAGTAAGGAGGACCATCTCTACAACCCCCAGAACTTCGATCACCATACTGGTAGAGGAGGGAGATGACAGTCGGCCTTCAGATCCCTCTGAGACTGAAAGGGAGAAGAAAATAAGAGAGAGTTGTGGAACTTGAGGTGGCAGTCAAAAGCAAGGTTAAAGAAAAAGATGAAGAAGATTTGGTGTTCTTCCCTGAGGGAAAAATCCCTGAAGACTTCAAATGGAAACTGGATAAGTTCGACGGGTCAGGAGACCCTAGGGCCCATCTCAAGATCTTTGCCACCATCGCTAGGTCGTGGGGACTTTCTGAGAACCAAATGGGATAGGCATTCTTATACTCCTTGGCTAGATCTGCATTGCGATGGTTGACCCAATTGGATCATACCCAAACTCAATCCTGGGTATCTGTGGTCAAAGCATTCACGAAATAGTATTCGTACAATACT
Source organism: Telopea speciosissima (assembly GCF_018873765.1). Taxonomy (NCBI): domain Eukaryota; kingdom Viridiplantae; phylum Streptophyta; class Magnoliopsida; order Proteales; family Proteaceae; genus Telopea; species Telopea speciosissima. Next base: position 40,202,326 of record NC_057923.1, read on the forward strand.
GAGATGGATATCACCCAGAGGTAGTTGGAGACCCTAGGCAAGAACCAAATGAAGAATTCTCAAATTTCATCATGAGATTCAGAGAAAAGGCCGCAAAAATGTGGAACCGTCCTACAGAGGAAGAACAAGTCGAGATTCTATTGGAAGACTTGTATGGGGAATATCACGAAAAGATATACTACCAGCACATCAAGACATTTAATGCACTCATGACCATTGGAAAGAAGATCGAAGACAAAATCTTCAAAGAGAAACAAGCCCAAGGTGTAACCCGAGAGACCACTGGAATGTACTCCGAAAGGAAAAACTCAAGGATAAAGGGAGGGAATGCCACAAGAACAAGCCACCAAGCAGTAGAAGTACAAGTAGCAACTGCCGGACCACACCCCTTGTGATCCAAGTTGAGCCTGAACTTTCTAAAAGAACTTTCAATTTCGGAGGGATGACACACATGCTGTTCTTTACCAAGCTCAAAAAGGAAGGGATGATCAATTCGGTCTCCCCTAGACATGTGGACCTAAATAATCCACCCGCATGGTACAAATCCAATCTCTATTACCATTATCATGATCAGAAGGGGCATCACATAGATAGGTGTATATTCCTCGAGCATGCGATCCAGGACTTGATTGACAAAGGCAAAATTGAACTATAGATTGAGTAGCAGCCAAATGTCACTGCAAACCCTTTGCCCACTCACAGTTTGAAACCAAGAAGATTTCGAGCAAAGGGACCCTACTTCATTGATCAAACCGATCGAAAGAAAGAAGAAATTGATGAATGCACATGCCCACAGAGCAAGTTTGGCAAAAAGGTATAAAGAAGAAAAGAAGTGTCCAATTCAGAAGGAAGTTTCTCATGAAGTGGATCATCTAGATCCCCTTTCTATCATCCTAGGTCAGTGGGTGCTACATGGGTGGAATACCCAACATCATCATGGAAAGCGCCGCAACCACTTTTGAAAGGGACTTATTCTCCAAAGTCCTCCACAAGATTGGTGAATATGTTGCAAGAGGAAACACCAATCCGGGACCCGATGACACTAATCCAGCCTATCTCGTGGTGTTTAGGGAAGGATGAGCAGGCACATCAGGTAAGAGCTGAAAAGATGCAAGTTTACGTCCATTGTGCAAGGCGAATAGGTGGAAAATTGTGTGACCGTGGTGTAGGGGCATAGCATCCAATAATCGGCTTCGAAAATTAGATTTTTTAGAGTTTGGGCTTAAAGGCCTCAATGTAGGGGCACCTCTGTGCAAGTACGGTTTCTCACCATTTGAAATTTGTCATCTTATCCCTGAAGAGGAAGAAGTGGATGATTTCACGCGAATCACACCCAAGCTTCTCAAAGCAGTGTCAGCATTGGCCATAGGACAATCATTGTCTGAAGAATTCTCTCTTATACACATAGGGGGAGACAGTGATGATAGTACGGATGAAGCTAATGACATGGAAGTCTATAAAGAATGGATGGAATATGCTGAAGAAGAGTAAGGCCTTGAGTTGGCTAAAGAAGGATTCCACGCAATGGAACGGGTAAACAACATTGGGAATAATGATAGTGATGATCCAACCAATCTCATCCAAACCATTCTATTGAGTGATGATGAAACTAGGGATGACAAGGAGATATCGTCCCCTGAAGCTCCAAGAGGAGAATGGACTGTGTCTAGAGAAGACTTCGACCGTTGGAGCATGAGCGTCTTCTATCAGATATTAGACACTATAGACATCTCCACTAATACTTAGGAAATCCTCTACAAGGCAACTTCCTTATTTTCAAATTTGGTGTGTAGTAGTTTTACGGCATGATGCGAAAGGCAACTAATGCCAAATGAAAATGGTGTGCTTGCTCAGACCCTACATGAATTGAAGAACATGGCATGGCTGGCCAACGCCCTGGCACACGATCTATTTGGAGCCCCTCCAGAAGATCTTGCTCTCTTCTCGGATACTCTATCCTACCTTGAACCACCAAGGAGAAGTGAAACATGGGAAGCATGGGTCAATGATATCAACCTGGGAGAATCTCACATTGACCCGACTGATAACATCCATCCTATGGAGATTGACAATAGAGAGGACTCGGGAAGGGAAGACTCACCCAAAGAAAGTGAAAATGAACAAGAATTTGGGCCCAGAGAGTCGGACGATGAAGAGCTAGAACAGGAAGAAGAATCCGAAGAAGAGGATTTTGATGAAGGGGAAGAGCCTTATCGACCGGTGACATGTCTCGATAAGTATGAGAATATTTGTGGGCCAGCACCATGGGATTTGTCGTTTCAGGTAAATAAAATCCACAGAAGTGTTGACAAAATTCAAGAAATGCTCGTAAGAATGGTGGTCATAGACGACAAGTACCAGGAGGAACTTCAGCAGCAAGAACTTGTTAAAGAACAGTGGTCACTCCCTCAGTCAATATGCCATATAGGGAACTCTGGGAGATTGACTCTAGCCTTAGCACAAGATTTGTGCGGGACTCCTCCTTCTTCTCCTAACCGTAAAAGTAGGGAGTACTATGAGTGGGTAAAAGCGCATGATGATTTATCCTTTGCCATATCAATGAAGAAAGATTGGCCAATGACCCGATAGGGAATATTCACCCAATCATTTCAAGTCCTGAAGAGAGTTTGGAGTCCAACACTGAAAGCTCTGATTCCTAAGAAGAGGAGAAGAACTGTAACTTCTACAAGTCTTTGGCCGAAGCAAAAAGAATGTACCAAGCTGCTTTAAAGACTTTCCAGGCCATAAGTTAGTTGATCCCTGAGGATCCAGTAAGCCCTGATCATCACCTTATGGTCCAGCAGATTACCAAGAAGCAAGAAACTTTGTTTGAAATCCTAGGCCAGGCTTAGAAATCTATCGTAGCCATGGTAGATGAGGACAAAATTAACCAAGAGTCAAAGAAGGGGGATCACTCCCGAGGCCCCATTATCATCACAGATAGCGATGTGAAAGAAGATAGCCTTTGGCCCGTCGAGTTGATCATTAAAGAGAGACATTCAGAAGTTACAAAAACCAGAAGCGGGAAGAATTTTAAGAACAAAGGGTTAACAGTGGAGAAGTATCAGCCCAGCCAACCAAAGCTGAGTGTTGAACCAAAAAATCAAGTGTTGGGCCAATTGAAGAAGGCCCAAGCCAACATCTTGATCTGGGGGTTGTTAATGGCTTTGCTAACTCACCGAGAGGCGATTTTGAAGGCTCTCACTAAGGTACAGGTGGCCATAGAAATGGGGCCAGAAGAATTGTCTCACATAGTAGGGACTACTAATGCTATCCAGTCACTATTTTTCTTAGAAGAAGACTTACCCCTAAGGGGGAAGAATCATAACAAGGCTCTTTACATCACTATGGAGTATAACAAAAATCAAGTCCCTCAGGTTCTGATTGACAATGGATCCGCCCTCAATGTTATGCCTCTAAGGGCTGCAAGGTGCATAGGTTTACCCCTTGACAAAATGAAGCCGTCAAGCCAAACCATCAGAGCATATGATAATTCCAGGAGGGAGGTAATTGGGATTCTCACCACCGATATTAAGGTAGGGCCTGCTTGGTTTACCATAGATTTCCAAGTCATCGACATTCAGGCATCTTTCAATATGCTGCTTGGAAGACCATGGTTACAACCAACAAGAGTCCTAGCATCAAGTCTCCATCAGAAGCTGAAGTTCATACATGACCAAAAGGTGATTACCATTTTTGGGGACCCAGAGATGGTACATACTTTGGCCAACATAGAGGTAGGACGTTTGCCCCTACCAGAGATGCAATTAGGAGGATTTGAATTCGGCAATATTTACATCGTATTTACAAGGGAAGAAGAGCCTATCCTAGCAAAGTTTTTGATGACATGGAGTAAAGCCTCTGTGAAGATCATGAAGAAAATGAAGTATTTTCCAAGGCTAGGATTGGGGAAAAATCAACAAGGAGTCCCAACGTTCCCAAAAATACAAGCTAATGCCAGCCATTATGGCTTGAGTTTCAATCCAAGAAGGAATCTGAAGAAGAATGACTTGGAACAAAGGAACAATGCGGTAGGGAGCGTTCCTTACTTCAAGACTCTGAATGGTTACTTCGTGAAAGAAGGGGAGAACTTTTCCTACTGTGGAAACCGAGAGCCATGGTTTGATCAAGAGAAAGGCCAGCTTCAACCGGGGTTTGAGATATTCTTCAAAGATGAAATAGACTGGATTACCATGGAACTGGACCAAGCAAACAAGGATGAAGTCAAAGAAGAGCAAGGGATTAGCAGGCTCTTCGAAATAGTTGTAATCATCGAGGAAGAAGAAGGGCCAGCACCGCAACTTCTCATACGACCTCTCCAAGGATCCACAGCAAATTGGGCAAGGATGATGGAGAACTTCTAGATTAATGAGTCTGAAGTTGTAGCCAGCTCTGGTTTAGTCCTGTTTGAGTCTGTTTCTGAGTCTGTATCTGCTTTCCAAAAAGAAATTGAAAACTTCCAATTTGTTGAGTCTGTGTGTACTCCTCCTCTTATCATGAATGAAATCGCCGATTCTGAGTATGACTCGTCTTCCTCTTCTTCTTATTCTTCTGAGGATGACAATATTCTTGAACATCGTAAGTTGTTGGAACAATTGGAGCAAAGAAGAGCTCAACCTGTCTGAGAGGACACAAATCTCATAAATCTGGGAACTGACCAATGCCCTCGAATGATCAAAATTGGTTCTTCTCTCAATAATGACAAAATGTCCCGAATGACCTCTCTCCTCAAGGAATTCGAGGAAGTTTTTGCCTGGTCCTACAAAGATATGCCCGGCATTGACCCAAAAATTGTGCAACATAGGCTACCTATGTATCCAGACACTCGCCCTGTCAAACAGAAGCCAAGGAGGATGCGGCCGGAATGGAGTGAGAAAATCAGGGAGGAAGTCATCAAATAATGGAATACAGGATTCCTCCAAGTGACTCAATACCCTCAATGGTTGTCCAATATTGTCCCAGTTCCCAAGAAAGATAGGAAAGTCAGAATGTGTGTTGATTTCTGTGACCTAAACAAGGTCAGCCCTAAGGATGATTTTCCACTACCCCACATCGACATATTGGTCGACAACACTGTAGGCCATGCTTTACTATCCTTCATGGATGGTTGTTTAGGCTACAATCAATTCAGCATGTGTCCAAAGGATAGAGAAAAAACGACATTCATCACACTGTGGGGGAAGTTTTGCAACAAGGTGATGCCTTTTGGATTGAAGAATGCTAGGGCATCATACCAAAGAGCAGCCATGGCTATACTACATGACATAATATACAAAGAAGTGGAGGTATATGTCGATGATATGATAGTCAAATCCATTGATCAGCAAGGTCATTTTGTAGCTCTAAGAAAATTCTTTAAAAGAATAAAAGAATACAAGCTAAGGTTGAACCCCCAGAAGTGTGTCTTCAGAGCAAAAGCATGAAAGCGACTGGGATTCCATGTTAGTGAAAGAGGGATAGAGTGGATCCTGACAAAATAAAGGCCATTACAAAAATACCATTGCCAAGAACGGAGAAAGAAGTACGAGGATTTTTAGGCTGCATCCAATATATCAGTAGGATCATATCTCGTTTAACCGCGACATGTGAACCCATCTTCAAACTTCTAAGGAAGAAAGAACCAAAAAATGGAATGATGAATGTCAGGGTGCCTTCATGAAAATCAAAGAGTATTTGCTCTGTCCCCCTGTACTAATCCCTCTAGTACTGGGTGTGCCCTTACTTTTGTATCTGTCAGTAGGGGAAGCATCGATTGGATCGATGATGGCGCAGATTGATAAGAGAGATGGATAAGAACATGCAATTTACTACCTATGCAGAAAACTGCTAGAATAAGAAACTCGCTATACTCTAGTAGAAAAAACATACACTTCTCTGGTTTGGGTAACTAAAAGGTTGAGACATTACATGATATCACATCCAGTTAAACTTGTCTCAAGGATGGATCCAATCAAATACCTCTTTGAAAAACCAGCATTTACCGAAAGGATGGCCAGATGGTTATTGTTACTGTCAGAGTTTGACATAACCTATGTCAATCAAAAGTCTGTAAAGGGGCAAGCAATCTCAAACCATTTGGCAGAATTCCCTATAAAGACTGATCCACAACCAACGGAGGATTCCTTCCCAGATGAAGATTTGCACTATATAGAAGAAGGTCAAAATGAAGAATGGCAATTACATTTTGACGGAACTGCAAATCAAAAAAGGTTTGGGGTAGGAGTATTACTCGTAACTCCAGAGGACTTTTACCTACCCATGGCATTCCGCTTGAAGTTCAGTTACACTAATAACATTGTGGAATATGAAGCTTGTGTCATTGGTCTAGAAATGGCCTTATCGGTGGGAGTAAAAAAGATCAAAGTCTTTGGAGATTCTTCGATCATGATTTGTCAAACTCAAGGGAAGTGGAGGACAAGGGACAAGAAGTTAAAGCCCTACCAGGTATATTTGGAGCAATTGGCCAAAGGCTTCAAAGAAATCTCTTTCGAATACCTACCTAGAGATAGCAATCGGTTTGCGGATGCCTTGGCTACTTTAGCCTCCATGGTAGAATGCGATCCTAGGGATAGGATTCGGCCCTTTCTGATAGAAAGGACTAGCCCAACATACGGAGAGCCGGTCAATGTGCTCACCGAGGATGGAAGACCCTGGAACGCCCCAATAGTTGATTATATTAGAGAAAGGAGGTACCCTAAACATTTCACAGAAAAGTAAAAAAATGCATCTGCAAAAATATACTACTCAATTCATCCTCCAAGGAAGCCTATTGTATAAAAGATCTTATGACGACATCCAACTATTATGTGTAGATGAGGAGCAAGCTCAAACCATTATGAAGGAAATCCACCAAGGGATCTGCGGACCGCACATGAATGCAAAAATGCTTGCCAAAATGATCCTCAGAATGGGATATTATTGGGCAACGATAGAATCTGATTGCGCCACCTTTGTAAGGAGGTGCCATCAATGGCAGGTATTTGCCAACATTATCCATATTCCTCCAACAGAGTTGCATTCGTTGAACATCCCTTAGCCATTTTTTACTTGGGGAATCAATTTATTTGGAAAAATAACCCCAAAGGCCTCCAATGGACATGAATTTATATTGGTCGCCATCGACTATTTTACAAAGTGAGTGGAGGCTCAATCTTACGCAGTCTTGACTGCTGCCAAGGTGGCAAAGTTCATAAAAGAAAACATCATTTTGAGGTATGGCATACCTCAATAATTGATTTCAGATCAAGGCATGCACTTCCGAGGAAAGGTGGAAGAACTCTATATCAAATTTGACAATGAAAGGCATAGGTCCACTACTTACCAGCCTCAAACTAATGGAGCAGTCGAAGCAGCCAATAAAAATATAAAAGTCATATTACAGAAGATGGCAGATTCGTATAATGACTGGGCTGAGAAGCTCCCGTTAGCCTTATAGGCTTACCGAACATCAATCCGAACCTCAACTAGGGCAACACCGTATTCTCTTATATATGGGGTGGAGGCTGTATTGCCATCGAAATTCAAGTTCCTTCCCTTCGAGTTTTACTTGATAGCTAGTTGCTAGAAGGAGAATGGGTGAGGAATAGATATGAAGAGCTCAGCCTCTTGGATGAAAAGAGGATGAAAGCCATGGATAACATCAACAAATATCAGCAAAGGATGGCTAGAGCATTCAACAAAGGGGTATGCCCTTGAAACATTGAGGAAGGAGATTTGGTCTTGAGAGAACAAAGGGCCCCAATTCATGATCCAAGAGGAAAATTCTGGCACAATTGGAGCGGCCTTTACAGAGTCAAAGCCATATTACCAGGCCAAGCGGTTCAGCTCACTGACCTTGATGGAGAAGATCTTCGGGGATTAGTCAACATGGATCAATTAAAGAAATATTTTGTCTGAGTTCCTTGAGTAACTTGAACTACATTTGACCTGATTCCTCGCAAGAGATACGTAGGCAACTCGATGTATTCGAGTGAGCTCTCAAACAAAAAAAAATAAACAAACAAAAAAATATAATAAAAAAGGGCATTGTGTTAGTTCATTCTATGATTCTTCCAGTCAACATCCCCTGTAAATATGGTAGATCCCGCCATTTGGCCTTCAATTCATTCTTTGGACTTATAGTAGCTCTAGAGTTGTTTAGACCTGGCTATTAACTAAAGACTTGTTCATGTCCAAGGTACTAATAGGATCCTTGATGCAGGTATTATGCAAGGACCGAAGAAAGAAGGGTTGGATGAACAGTAACGCCAGTGGACTCTCTGTATGCATATAGATGGTCCTACACTTCTAGATGATCTCCATTTGTCGGTACTAGGAAGAATCAGATGTCTCAAGCTCCATCATGATTTACTCAAAGAAGTATCAAAATGTTGGGATCCTCAATTACATGCCTTCCATTTCGGAAAGGTCAGAATAACCCCAACCATTGAAGAATTTTGGGACTACATGATGACACCTCCACAAGGAAAGCTATTCCTCCCGATCATGCAGAAGGACCGACTTTTCAAGACTCTGGAAAATTTCTTTGTAATGGACAAAAAGGGGCTAAAGCAGATTCTTAACTACGACAAGGTTGATGCATTAAAGATAGTGAGAATTTTTAGCAACAATAGAGCTGAAGAAGAAGACCAAGTCCGATGTAAAAAATGAGCATATCCTTTCTGTATGATTGGGAAATTCCTCCTAACAACTCATGGGAAAGGAATGTCTCCAATGATTGCAGAAATTGTTAAACAAATAGAGGAAGGGTGTGGCATCGTTCCTACAGTTTTGGTAGAAACTTTCAAAGGATTCGATACCATGAGCCAGTCCCAGAAATATGGAACAGATTTCTTCTATGGATCTCCGGCAGTCTTCCAAATGTGGCTGATGGAAAAGTTAAGATTGGTGGAAGCAATTCCATGTCCTCACCTCCTTCCTATACACTACCAAGTAGGAAGAGAAACGTAGGAATTTTGCAAGATCCAAGATTGGAAAGAATACTTAGATAAAAGGACTGCTCAAGAGATCCAATGAGATTACCATTGGATGAGGACCAGGATGGAATTACCAGAGATGCTTGGATGCAACTACATAAGGTGCATGGGTTTGACTCACACCAGCTTTTATATTCCTTCCTTGGTGTCCTCAAAGCAAGAACAACCTAGGTTGAAGAATTTTTGGGCTCCAGAAGTTTTGACCCAAGAAGTGGTGATCCTATTATCAGAAATATGGAGGAAAAATGTTGTAAACAAGTGATATCAAGTTGACAATCGGTTCATCTTCTCTTTCTCCCTGTAATTAAATCTATCATCAATGATTCGTGCTGGAAAAGAAATCATTTTAGTATTGAACAAATGAATATACATAAAAAATATGTACAAATGATGCTTTCCAAAAAAGAAGAAAAAAAAATCTTTTTAAAATGTACATAAAACAAAAAGTGTATATACATAAAAAAAAAAAAAAAGCATGTCACTCTGAGTCATAGTCCTCCACCGAAAGGCTCACCCCGGTACCCGCGGCAACATCTCGGTCTAAGCGAAGAGCCTCAATCTCGGCCCTAGCATGAGCTAGCTCAGTCTAGTATCTCTCTGAGTTGAGTCGGTGCCTCTCTGACTCAGCCTAATAAAACGTATCCTGATCCCTCTGAGAAAGGAAAAGAAATAAACAATAAGTAAAAAGCAAACACCAAGAAAAAAGAGAAGGTGTAAGGGAAGAAACTCACCAGGTGGCGTATCGTCTCCCCTCTGGAGATGATAACCTCATCCAGGCTGGCCAACATATGCCGCATGTCGGTGTATCAGTCCACAGTCACCTTCAAGAACAAAAAAAGGGGGTGAGGGTTTTCGCCTTACAAACAAAAAATTATTAAGTAAATAAAAAAAATAATAATAAAATAAACTCACCCCATCATACGGGATGGGGATGCCCAAGTCACAGTATGGTAACTTAGGGGGCCCCAGCTCGACGTCCGACCTACCCAGATTGTCGGGTCTGACGAACCATGGGCGGTAGCAGGGGATGTGATCATCCATACCCACCAACCGCACCGGCGGGACTCCACCAGAAGTCTCCGCCTTAGGGTTCGCACCTACCGTCCGAGAGGCAGGAGAAGACTGTCCTCACCCGAAACTCCCAAGGATGAGAGGGCAGACAGGGTACTGCAAAAGAATAAAAGTAAGTTAGCACAAGTCAATAATTTTTTATCAATCGAAAGAAGGAAGGTAAATAAAATCTTACCCGAGGACCCTCCGGAGTCTGGGGGATGTAAACCATCTCCCGGTAGAGGAATGCCGGGTAATCCCCAGCAGGAGCTAACTATGCCGCTGACTCACCTACCCTCAGGCACTGGATCTCTATGGGCTCCAGGAGGTGAGGAGTGTGCATCTGAGTTGGAGGGAGACAGGGGACGAGTCTCTCCTCAGACCACTACAGGGACACCCACTCTCCCAAGTAGAGGGAGAATCCCCACGGACCCTCAAAGAGGATCTGTCGGGAGTAGAGAATGGATGCCCGAGCAAATAAGTCTGGCTCGGGGAGGTACTCTAAGAAGTAGGGGTGGAGGGAGACTTGCCAAAACACAGGAAAGTATTGATAAGTAAAAAGAATGCAAAATCAAAAATAAATAAAAGGGAACGGTTTTGAACTTACATCCTTGAGCTGCAGCTCGTTTAGGAGGCCCCGAACAGAGGAAAGATCCTTGTGGTGCCCGGTCTTCAGCAAAGTCCACTCAGACCATCACCGGGCCCCGGGGGAAGGTGATGCCTTAATCCTCTCCTCCCTTAAAGATGGGAGCCGGAAGGACAGGATCTCATAACTCCATGTCTGCAAGAAAACAAAAGAAGTTGGTAAGTTTACACAATAATAAAACTTCTAATAACTTAAAAACAAAAAAAAGAGAAAAGAGAGCAAGGGAAACATACCCATATGGCATAGGAGCACTCGATGAGGTTCGGGGAACCTAGGACCAGAAAGTCCATAATATAGAGGAGGTGGGCGTAAGCCGAACCTCCCCAATCAAACCCTGATGCAACGTCAAAATCCTTGAACAAATGGCAGAAAGCAGCGTCCAGGGTCAAAGTACCGATCATGCATGTCACTAAAGATGACCTCGGCCAGCAAGTATAAGAGGAAGCACCTCGCCATCTGATCATGCTCCTTCGAAGATGACTGATCTATCACCCCCTCGCTTTCAAAACCCGCATCATGGTGGCGACTAGAATGCCTCTCTAGGTGACCTCAAGCCCAGTCATACGACTCCAGTAGGAGAGGCGGTCGACCTAATCCTCCAGAGTCAATGCAACGGGTGCCCCTCCAAATGGTACCCCGTGATCATGTAGAAGTCGAGAGGTATGATGGTCACCTCTCCTAGTGGGAGATGAAAGGTTTGGGTGCTCTGCCATCATCTCTCCACTAGAGCCCAAACAATCAGGTTGTCCAGCTCGCAGATGGGGCAGGCAACGATGTGCCCCAATCTCGTACTCCTCACCTGGAATAATACCTCTGGGCAGAGCTCTGTATACCACTCCCTCACTCTCTCCGTGCCACAATACTTCTTCTGCATCAGAATGATCTTACCCTACAAAAACAAGAGAAGAAAATTTTAGTTAGATTCCAATAAATTCACAACAAATGTAACTAGCATAAAAATGACTAAGTCAAAGATGTCTCAATTTGTGTGCTTAAAGATGCCTAGGTTGGTATTTTGGGGTTTCACCTTAATTTACGTGCCAAAAGATAGCCGATTTGGCGTCAAATGGCTTCGCCTTGATTTCTGGGCTGAAAGATGACCGATTTGGTATCTAAAGGCCTTGTCTCTATTTACGTGCCTAAAAATACCTAAGTCGGTATTTTGGGGTTTTGCCTGGATTTACATACCAAAAGATAGCCGGTTTGGTGTCTGATGGCTTTGCCTTGATTTCTGGGCTGAAAGATGACCGATTTGGTATCTGAAGGCTTTGTCTCAATTTATGTGCCTAAAACTACCTAAGTCAATATTTTAAGGTGTTGCCTTGATTTGCATGCCAAAAGATAGCCGGTTTGGCATCTAATGGCTTCGCCTTGATTTCTGGGCTGAAAGATGATCGGTTTGGTATCTGACTACCTTTTCTCGATTTGCATGCCTAAGAATGCCAAAGTCGATATTTTGGGGTTTCGCCTTGATTTGTGTGACAAAAGATAGCTGGTTTGGTGTCTAATGGCTTTGCCTTGATTTCTGGGCCAAAAGATGACCGGCTTGGTATCTGACGACTTGTCTCGATTTATGTTTGGGCCAAAAGATGAACGGCTTGGTATCTGACGACTTATCTCAATTTACATGCCTAAAAATGCCTAAGTCGATATTTTGGGGTTTCATCTTGATTTCCGTGTCAAAAGATAGCCGATTTGGCATGTAATGGCTTTGCCTTGATTTTTGGGCCAAAAGATGACCGGTTTGGTATCCGATGACCTTGTCTCGATTTGCATGCCTAAAAATGCCTAAGTTTGTATTTTGGGGTTTCACCTTAATTTGCATGCCAAAAGATAGTCGGTTTGGCATCTAATGGCTTCGCCTTGATTTTTGTGCTAAAAGATGATCGGTTTGGTATCTAACGGCCTTGTCTCGATTTGCATGCCTAAAAATACCTAAGTCGGTATTTTGGGGTTTTGCCTTGATTTGCGTGCCAAAAGATAGTTGGTTTGGCGTCTAATGGCTTTGCCGTGATTTCTAAGCCGAAAGATGACCGATTTGGTATCTGACGGTCTTATCCTAATTTTACGTGCCTAAAAATGCCTAAGTCAGTTTTTTAGGGTTTTGCCTTGATTTGCGCACCAAAAGATAGCCGGTTTGGCATCTAATGGCTTCACCTTAATTTTTGAGCCGAAAGATGACCGGTTTGGTATCTGACGGCCTTATCTTATTTTGCATGCCTACAAATGCCTAAGTCGGTATTTTAGAGTATTACCTTGATTTACGTGCCAAAAGATAGTTGGTTTGGGGTCTAATGGCTTTGCCTCAATTCTCGTGTCAAAAGATAACCGGTTTGATAGTTGATGGCCTTATCTCAATTTACGTGCCAAAAGGGACCTAGGTAGGTGTTCTAAGGTCTTGCCTCAATTGGTGTGCCAAATGATAACTTGTTTGGTATCTGACGGCCCCGCCTCGATTTATGCATCTAAATGCCTAAACTAGTACCAGGATATGATATTTTAACTGAAACTACGTAAATAAAGTAAGAAATGGAGGACAATAGAAGAACGCTTACCGCTCGCGATCGCCCAAAGATGGCGCAGCATATGTGGCGAGAAGTGTCTCGCAGTGTCGCCAAAATCGGGTACCAGTCTGCCCGATCGTCTATGTCGATCGTACCTAGCAGCGGACCATGTGAAGACTGATGAGGACGTCTGCAGAAGGCCATCTCACTCGGAAGTGCGAAAAAAAAAATGGCAGAGTTCCGACTCAGAAAGTGTGAAAACTCAAGGGGGGACCCCTCCTATTTATAAGGAGGGGCTGCCGTGATCACGGGGCCGTGGAAACCCCCACGACACCGTGAAAGGTCCTCCACGGCGCTGTGGAGTATCTCCATGGTGCCGTGGTGGTTGCCACCATGCCATGGTTGCCGCCCACTCCATAGTGCCGTGGCGACCTCCACACGACGCCGTGGTTCCCAAAAAAACAAAAAGAAAAAAAAAAAATTTACTGCAATTGATCGCGACTTGTTTTCTCCTTTGTGGTTTAACAAAGAGTTTTTAGCCATCAGATCTCTTCGAGGATTATCGGAAGATTTTTTATGTTTTCCTGGTTTAATGAAGGGTTTTAATCGTTTGAACCAATTTCTTTGAGGTTTATTGAGAGATTTCACCGCCTGCAACTCTGCCACCCCTGAGCAAGGTGTCAACAGTACATGCTCTTGGTGACAAAATCAGTTGGTCTTTTGTCTTTACCCTTCGGCTGCTGGCACCGGCCTCGGCCAAAGAGGGGCAAACTGTAGACACTGAAATTTTGCAACAACCCTTGGCAATGATGATGATGGGACACCTCTATCCCGATGTAAGATATTTTGCCACATAGGGGTATGACTGGGATAATCACACATCATCCCAACACCTACCAGGATCACAGATGCAGTGTCCTGAGCCACAGTCCACCCTGTCAACACGTTATGACGACAAAAAGGAATGTACCAAAAGGAATAAAACGTTCCAATCACAGAGTTAGCGGAAGCGAAATTAAATTCAAATATGTGAAATTATAGAGCATCGGTTCTCTAATGATAACACATAATACAATATCAATGTTTGTAACCATTCAATCTCTCCTAATAATTAAACATACAGTTTATACATGATTGTGGAATGAATAAAGAAAATCAAATAATTGATAAACAATTGCCCCAAGGGCACAAATTCTTGGGTGTACGTCTACATCTAAGCCACGGTCATCAACTTCACTTGATTCGCATCCACTGGTGCTCGTCAAGAGGTTATCTGCATATAAACTAAAAAGTGGTTGTACAACGGGGTTAGCTACACTAGCTAGGGAGGGAGCAAAGGGGAATGCGCACACATCACACAATCAATATCAAACAGAATGATGCATGCTAATGTTAAATTCATTTTCCACCTAGCACACAATTCTATCGGTCAAGTATATGCTACTGTCATAACTTGGGAAACACCGAGGGTCACTTATCCTATCACCCCAGTGAGACCTCAATTATCATGAAGGGACCTGTGCCGGTAGAAGCCATCATGACCACCCAGTGGCAAAGCCCAATAGCCATCACTACCCCTGCCCTGGCCTCTCCCACCTCCACAGACCACAGGTGCTCAGACTATCCAACACATAAGCCCCTGTTGGCAAGGGTCATAGCATAAGGGAACAAGCATCCTAGTCGCAGATATACTATATACAGGGTCCTATCATCCCGAGAGGTATTTCGGGTGCATCAACGTCCCATTCCATCTAGTACCCGGGTACCAGCATGGCACGACACATACAGTTCTGGATGACATACAATAATTTTTATAATTAAATAAATTGGGGTTCTGGTACCGGCACACCCGGCACTGTTGCCCGATACAATGGTGAGCATGCTATCATAATCACAACAGTTTACATTTGAATAATATGCAATACGCACAATGCTTATATTTATAAAATAGCACGCTTAAGATTAACAGTTATATAATATTCAAACCCAACAAAGTCACCCAGAACCCACTCACTAGGCATAGGTGTCACCGGGCGTGATTTGCATGAATCTCCCCGGGCATCGGGTGTCATCCGACCTGATTCACATGAATCTCATCGGTGCACCAACTTAAAATATAAAAGAAATCATTAAAATAGGTATAGAGGGGTCCCATGCTAGGCTCCTAAGGTTAAAATCAAGTTTCAACCAAGACAGCACAAGCGGACTCACGGGCAGTCTCAGCAGAGGTGAATCCGCCCTTGACTCCGTTCAGGCAGAAGGGTAAAATCAGAGTGAGTGGACCCACGAGCGGAACCTCTTTCTTGGATCCGGTGGTTGATCCATTCGACACCTGACACAACCATAAAAGGGAGCGGATTAGAACTCTGGGTGGACTGATGGGCGGTACTATGATAGATGGATCCGATCGTTCATCCGTCGGCAGTCTCTTTCGATATTTCAAGGAGTTTCAGCTCTAGCTTGGAGGTTGGAGCTCCTTAGCATCTCAGGAACAGGGGAGGGCTATCTAAGCATCCCTAGGGTCACTAGAACCTAGGCTTAAGCTCAGGGATTCAAGATCCACAAGGTAGGGTCTCAATTTGGTCCAAAGAGATGGGTTTTAAGGTCTAAAACCTAGGTTCTCCAACAATAGCACCATGGGGTTAAAACCATACCTAGGTCAGCTCCATTAGAGCTCCAACTAAGGACCCAGCTCTACCTTGAGTCCCAAATGGAACTCTAGGTTACCCAAGCTCAAGGGAACCATCAAAATAAAAGGGGAAAATGGAGAGCACCAGGTTCAGGGAGCTTACCTTGGTGAGGTCCTCCCATGGAGGGGTGGAGTCCAAGGCTAGGTGAGCCTTCATGCTCTCCTCCCTTCCTTTCCATCTCTTCTCCTTCACCTTCTTCTTCCTTCTTGGTCCAGTCGGCAAGAGGAGGAGATGTGGGGCAGCCAGCCATTTTGGCATAGCTCCCATCTTCTTCCCTTCCCCTCTCATTCCTCTTCCACTCCTACTTCTTCCCTCTTTCTTCCTCCTTCTTCTCCTCCTCTTGTCTCTTCTCCTCCACGGTTTTAGGGAGGGGGAGAGATAAGAGAACAAAAGGGGTTCTTTTAGTTTTAAGGGGGGTAGAAGGGACTTTAGGGAGTGTTTGGTCCCTGTCTTTAAAATGTAGTTGGGTCCTTAGGTTTTAAAATGGGTTTTGGGGTAGGCATTAGGCCATGTTTGGTCCAAGTCATGGGCCTTAGGTCCATTTAGGTTGTTAGGGTCTGTTTGGGTTGGGCCTAAACCTCACTTAGACCTATTAGCCCTTAGGTCTTGGTTGGGTTCTAGGTTAGGCTATTAAAACCCATTATCTCCCTAAGTTAGGCTTTGTGGGCCCCATTTGACCAATAGATGGTAGGGGTAGGGGTCCACAAGGTCCAATTGTTCAAATAGGGTGTCTAGGACACGGGGGTATGGGTCCCACAGGAAAATAAACCAAAAAGGCTAATGACAGTACGGGTGGATCCTCGAGCATTCAGTTCTGGTGGGTCTATTCATGACTCCGGTGCTGCTGTCATGTCCCAAACTTCAAGGAAAATGGTGGGGCTTGGCCCAACATTTCCAAAACTTCGAGGGGGTTCTTTCTATGGTATGTCTAGTTCAAGGCCATTAGTGTTGACCATAGCTACAGGGCAAATTCCCATTAGGTAATGTCTACATTGCCCCGGGGTACAAGGGGATATTTAGGGTGCGGGTGTAACATCCCCCCAACCTCATTAAAAATTTCATCCTTGAAATTTGAGGCAACTCGGGTCTCAAGTGCAAAGGTTTATTGAACAACAATACCTCCAATTACCCCTTACTGGACTTAAGTCAAGGTCGGGTCAAAATAAGGAAGTGTTTGGTTAACACAGCAGGTCACAGGGTCACATTACCACAGGGATGGGGTTCATAATAACCCAGGCTCTATTTGAACTTTCAGAGCCGGTGATCACAATACACCAGTAAGTCAAAGGGGTATATCCTGGTTTGGAAAATCTAGGGAACTTTCTGTTTCCAGGTGGCTTAGTCTAGGGTATAGGGCACCATTCTAACCTTCACAACTCTGGTCACACTTGAGTTATAGAACTCAGCCTATCCAGTCCTCATTATAGGATTCACACTCTGAATGCTTTCACTTCTGGTTATCTTATTACCTCACCCAACTTTAAAATGATTTGGAATATTGATGGAATCTTCTATTGTTCACTCCTAATATGGAGGGAACGCATTTAGTGACCCATTACTCCCTTTATATCTATCATTGGAGAAGCTCTTGTTACATCCTTCAGTTCCAGCTTTCAAATCTCTGTACCCGTCTCACGGTAACTACACAGGAAAAGTCCTCTATGGTCCTCTTTCGAGAGCCAAACAACCTCCTATGGTAGGTCTAAGTTAACTCATGCTAATCATTCTACCCAGTCATTTTTAAGTTCATCTATTATTAACCCAGGAATCACTCTAGTTCACACAAGTCCAAGGTCTTAAGGGACATATCTATATATACACACATATATATCACCAATTCATAGGCAAAATAATTCAAGAATTGCATTCATATCCCTATGGTCGTATCCGCCATCTAGGTCAATTCACAAGAGCAAAAGTTCTCGAGTACAGTTTACTAAGTCTCTTTGGAAAGTCAACTCACAGTGTAGGACTTCATCTATGAGTCTAAACATGGTTTAGAGGAACCAAGTAAAGTACAAATAGAGTTGTCACTAACTCGGGGTGTCACGAATGGCCTCCAAGTACATGTGGTTTCTATGGCTCTTTCAAAGGAACCAGTCCAAGTCAGCCCATTACCTTCCCTTACTTAATATCTACCCACAGGGTTAGGTTTCCTATCCATTAAGTTTGAGTCTATAAGTTCACAGGGTATAGAGGTCTTCCTTCTCAAAAGTAACTCTCCTCCTTTCCAAGTAAGAGGGGAGTCACAACGATCGTCAATGCCTGCCATTTCTCACTGGTTGGCCTAGCTGGGTACAAGTCCTAATCTCCTTTCGTTCAAGGTATTGGCTAAACTTAGGTGGTCCTCATAATTGGGTCAGACAACAAGGGTATCCGATCTAGGATGTAGGCATCAAATCATCCCACAAGGGGTGGTCAAAAGGTCTCAAAAGTCTAGGGTCATAATCCTAAAAGAACTGCAAGCAGACTCATGAGCGGTTTCAAAGCTCTGGTTCCGTTCATGTTTCCCTCGCAAGACAGGAAGAGCGGACTAACGGGCGGATGTGGAATGTGAATCCATTCGTTTGTCCATTCTTAGAAGACCAAAAGTTTGAGAAAATATGAATCGATTGGATCTATGGGCGGACTCATGGCGGTAGATCCGTTCGTTGATCCGATCAGCTATAAAGACACGACTTTTCAAATTCTAGGTGGGACAGATTATTGAGCGGAGTCACGATAACTGATTCCGTTCGTTCGTCTGTTCGAGAAATCTCAGTAAAATAGAATCGTGAGTTCAAAACTCACTTTGGCTCCAAAGAAAACACAACCGTAGGGAGAGGGAGAAAGGCTCTACAGGCTTCTTGAGGGGTTCCTTGCAAACTTCAAGTCTCAAAGATCATTTCTCAATCAATCAAGGTAAATTTTTCTTCTCCATTTTCCTTTCAATTCTCTATTCTTTTCATTGAGAGATTTTGCTTGTGTCTCTTCATCTTCTCCTTCATTTTCTCTTGGATTTGTGAAAATTCATTCCAAGTATGATCATGTCTTGGCTTTGCTTGCATTCTCATGGCCACCATATACCATATTCATACTAAAACCGATTTAGACTTGAGTCCTTTGGTTGGGAATTATGCTCTAACTATCAATGGCACTATAGGAACGGCTTCCTACTTGGTTATTGCATTCCTTTGAGCATTTTAGAGATTGTTTAACTTGCTTAGTTAGTTATCTTAGATTGATCCTAGGCCTTGATTGGATAACTCTTCAACTTCTTCATGCTTTGGGAAACCTTCAAGATCCTATTTAATCCATTACATGCTTCTAGGCTTTATCAAATCATTCCATTGATATGCCACTGAGTACAATCCTTATACATTGCATAATAGTAGATAAAACCCTTGGAGTCTAATTCCTCTTCTTGATAGTTCATCCTCTTAGGGTGGTCCCCATTGCATTTTTATTCTTGGGTTACTTGCACAATCCTTGGTATTCATTTTCTTTTCTCAACAATTGATTCTTGCCTCAATTGGTGTATTCCACTCCATAACTTGTTTGTTTGGCATTGTTGGGATGTAAAGTAGCCAATTACATATATCATTCATATTGTTCTCATCCCTTCACACCCAAGCATTAGGGGTTTCACATGAATTTCATTTGCATTACAATCTTGTCTCCTTTCCTTTGCTTCAAACACATCTCTCATGGTATCCATGTTCTATTTCTCATTGATTACTCCTTTCATCCAATGATTTCTACATTATCTAGGCATTTTATTTTTTTCCACTTATTTACCAATTACTGACATCATCATTCCATTTGGCTTACCTTCTAACTACTCTACTTGGAGTTGCTTCGTATGGGCAGGTGACCTCATGGCTCCAAAAAGAGAGAGAGATACTGCCATCGTGCCTGCCATTCCTATCACCCACCGGATGTCTCGGCTGACCACTGGAGGGATAGAGGGACACTCACGGGGACATCTTTTTAGCGGGAGAATCCTCGTAGAAAGGGACATAACCATTGAGGAAATGATGGCATATCAGGTGGAGACTAGATTCGAGAAGTTTGAGTGGTCCAACTTGCTAATTCTGCCTGAGTTTTATTACCCTGCTCTGATTAGAGAATTCTACTCAAAATTACTACTGTCAGAGGGAGATGATGGTGATCTCAGACTGTCTATAGTAGTAAAGGGGGTCTCCATCAGTTTCACCACTGAAGAATTGGGAATCATTCTGGATGTTTCGGCAGAAGGGAGCAAGGTTTACTATCCTTCGGACGGCTGCCCAGATCAAAGCCTGCACCCAGAAGAGAGTAAAGAGTTGTTTCAAGTTTTAACAAATAACCGATACAAGAAAACTAAGGATCTCTCCAAGTTTTCTCCTTACCAGCGAGTTCTGATTCTCATTGCCAAAACAAATCTGGTTCCCTCTAAGGCAAGTAGCACACACCCTTCTCTGATGTCTGCGGTACTGGCTCACTCCCTATATACTGGCCAACCTATTTGTCTTCCTTACATAATTATGAAACATATGGCTCGCATTGTTATGGATTCCACCCGGAGGCATGCACTGCCCTATAGTCGACTACTCACTTGGGTTTTCCTCTGCTTCGAGGTTGACCTTGACCAGGAACCCAGGAAGTCAAGCACTAGGGAGCCTATTGGATTTGACACCCTGCGAGAGATGAATTTGTACCCTATTTATGATAGTGAAGGAGGATCGATTCAGCATGGTAAGGGAAAAGGAATAATAAATGATGAGGAAGATGATAGTGAAGTAGATTCCGAGCTCAGAGGTCCCAAATCACTGCAGCAGTTACCTCAAAGATCACAGGGGGAGGTGATGACTTATCAATGGCCATCAAACGGCTAGGCGTGCGAGTGGCAAATGGTTGCAACAGAACCAGGAAGCAACTAAATGCCCAGGCTTGGCGTATGGTGGATATGGAGCAAGGAATAGACGACATCAATTTCTTCCTTGGCCGTGGTAAAGCCAGTGCCAGTGATTAGTTCCGATCTTCCTCCAGAATCTTCAGAAATCATCCTATTAGATCAGCTCTTTCAGTCTCTTGCCCCTGAGGAGTAATTTGTGGAACTATTTAATTTTACTTTCCTTCAGCTTCTTGCATTTCTTTTTCCTTTCTTTTGATCAGACCTTATGAACAATCTAGGAAAGCTTTGGAAACCTTCAAAATCAATGGATGAATGTAGATCTTGCATAACTGCCATCAGGTATCTTAGGTTGAACAGGTGAAATCTGGTGTTTTAGGTTGGAAAGGGCATAGGCATGCCCCCAATAGGAAATGATACAATCATGGTTGGATTCAAAAATCTGGGTTGAGCAGAATAGAATCACGGGTGACAAATGGCGAAGAACACTAATTATATCTAGGAAAATTAAATTCTTTGGAATAGTTGCATTTAGCGTTTATATATATACATATATAAATTATTCCCTCTTTTAAATCACTGTGGATTATTGTGGTTAGTTAATTTAATATAATACTGAACATAAATTATAGCACATGTATATAACTGCCCAGTATCTATTTAAGACTCAACCAACCCATTATACAATTATAGTTTAGCAGCCTATGTTTCAAGTTCTAAGTTCCATGTTACCTATTATCCTTCTAAGTTCTAGTTTCCACTCCAAT
The DNA here is from genome assembly GCF_018873765.1 of Telopea speciosissima. Taxonomy (NCBI): domain Eukaryota; kingdom Viridiplantae; phylum Streptophyta; class Magnoliopsida; order Proteales; family Proteaceae; genus Telopea; species Telopea speciosissima. The sequence continues at coordinate 40,223,831 of NC_057923.1, forward strand.
CTCTCCCTAAGTCTGCACACAATCATTTGTGTTCTTGAGATATTTAATTCAGAACTTAATTTATGGAGAGTAAATCAACTGATTATGTCCAGACTGTGGTTGGTGCAAAACATCATTGCTCTTATACCACTCTGTCACGCCCTTATCCCGATGTAAGATATTTTACCACATAGGGGTATGAATGGGACAATCACACATCATCCCAACACCTACCAGGTTCACAAATGCAGTATCCCAAGCCACAGTCCAACCTGTCATCACGTTATGACGACAGAAAGGAATGTACCGAAAGGAATAAAATGTTCCAATCACAGAGTTAGTGAAACCAAAATTAAATTCAAATATGTGAATTCTTTAATGATAACACATAGTATAATATCAATGTTCATAACCATTCGATCTCTCCTAATAATTAAACATACAGTTTATACATGGTTGTGGAATGAATACAAAAAATCAAATAATAGATAAACAATCACCCCAAGGGCACAAATTCTTGGGTGTACATCTACATCCAAGCCACGATCATCAACTCTACTTGATTCGCATCCACTGGTGCTCATCAAGAGGTTATCTGCATATAAACTAAAAAGTGATTGTACAATGGGGTTAGCTACACTAGCTAGTGAGGGAGCAAAGGGGAATGCGCACACATCACACCATCAATATCAAACAGAATGATGCATGCTAATGTTAAATTCATTTTCTACCTAGCACACAATTCTATCGGTCAAGTATATGCTACTGTGATAACTCGGGAAATACTGAGGGTCACTTATCCTATCGCCCCAGTGAGACCTCAATTATCACAAAGGGACCTGCGCCGATAGAAGCCATCATGACCACCCAGTGGCAAACCCCGATAGCCATCACTACCCTTGCCTTGGCCTCTCCCACCTCCACAGACCGCAGGTGCTCAGACTATCCAACACATAAACCCCTATTGGCAAGGGTCGTAGCATAAGGGAACAAATATCCTAGCCGTAGATATACTATATGCGGGGTCCTATCATCCCGAGAGGTATTTTGGGTGCATCAACGTCCCATTCCATCTAGTACCCAGGTACCAGCACAGCACTTCACATACAGTTCTGGATGGCATACAATAGTTTTCATAATTAAATAAATTGGGGTTTCAATACAGGCACACCCGGCACCATAGCCCAATACAATGGTGAGCATGCTATCATAATCACAACAGTTCACCTTTGAATAATATGCAATGTGCACAATGCTTAAATTTATAAAATAGCATGCTTAAGATTAATAGTTATATAATATTCAAACCCAACAAAGTTACCCAGAACCCACTCACTAGGCATAGGTGTCACCGACGTGGTTCACATGAATCTCACCGGTGCACCAATCTAACATATAAAAGAAATCATTAAAATAGGTATAGAGGGGTCCCATGCTAGGCCCCTAAGGTTAAAATAAAGTTTCAACGAAGACAGCATGAGCGGACTCATGGGCGGTCTCAGCAGAGGTGAATCTGCCCCTGACTCCGTTTAGGCCAAAGGGTAAAATCAGAGCGAGCAGACCCACGAGCGAAACCTCTTTCTTGGATCCGGTGGTTGATCCATTCGACACCTGAGACAACCATAAAAGGGAGCGGATCCATGGGCGGATGTGCTTCTTTGGTCCGCCCCTGCATCCGCTCAATTTCTTGAGACAGACCTGAGAGCAACAGGCTTCAGGCAAAGATAAACAGGGTGAATCCATACCTTCGTCCACTCAGGTCAACACACAGGGTTTATACTGGGTGGACTGGAGGGTGGTACTATGATAGATGGATCCGGTCATTCATCCGTCGACAGTCTCTTTCGATATTTCAAGGAGTTTCAGCTCCAGCTTGGAGCTTGGAGCTCCTTAGCATCTCAGGAACAGGGGAGGGGTGTCTAAGCATCCCTATGGTCACTAGAACCTAGGCTTAAGCTCATGGATTCAAGATCCACAAGGTTGGGTCTCAATTTGGTCCAAAGAGATGGGTTTTAAGGTCTAAAACCCAGGTTCTCCAACAATGGCTGCAATTGCAGCACCAAGGGGTTAAAACCATACCTAGGTCAGCTCCATTAGAGCTCCAGCTAAGGACCGAGCTCTACCTTGAGTCCCAAATGGAACTCTAGGTCACCCAAGCTCAAGGAAACCATCAAAATAAAAGGGGAAAAGGGAGAGAACCAAGTTTAGGGAGCTTACCTTGGTGAGGTCCTCCCATGGAGGGGTGGAGTCCAAGGCTAGGTGAGCCTTCATGCTCTCCTCCCTTCCTTTCCATCTCTTCACCTTCTTCTTCCTTCTTGGTCCGGTCAACAAGAGGAGGAGATGTGGGGTGGCCAACCATTTTGGCATAGCTCCCATCTTCTTCCCTTCCCCTCTCATTCCTCTTCCACTCCTACTTCTTCCCTGTTTCTTCCTCCTTCTTCACCTCCTCTTATCTCTTCTCCTCCACAGTTTTGGGGAGGGGGAGAGATAAGAGAATAAAAGGATTTTTTTTAGTTTTAAGGGGGGTAGAAAGGACTTTAGGGAGTGTTTGGTTAGGGGTCTTTAAAATGAAGTTGGGTCCTTAGGTTTTAAAATGGGTTTTGGGGTAGGCATTAGGCCATGTTTGATCCAAGTCATGGGCCTTAGGTCCATTTAGGTTGTTAGGGTCTGTTTGGGTTGGGCCCAAACCTCACTTAGACCTATTAGCCCTTAGGTCTTGGTTGGGTTCTAGGTTAGGCTATTAAAACCCATTATCTCCCTAAGTTAGGCTTTGTGGGCCCCACTTGACCAATAAATGGTAGGGGTAGGGGTCCACAAGGTCCAATAGTTCAAATAGGGTGTCTAGGACACGGGGGTGTGCGTCTGATAGGAAAATAAACCAAAAAGGCTGATGACATCACGTGCAGATCCTCGAGCGGATTCAGTTCAGGTGGGTCCATTCGTGACTCCGGTGCTGCTGTCATGGGCAAAACTTCAAGGAAAATGGTGGGGCTTTGGACCACATTTCCAAAACTTTGAGGGGGTTCTATCTATAGTATTTCCAGTTCAAGGCCATTAGTGTTGACTATAGCCACCGGGAAAATTCCCATTGGGTAAGGTCTGGATTACCCTGGGGTACGAGGGGATATTTGGGGTGCGGGTGTAACAGATTACCCTTTCGACAAGAGAGTGATTCCCTTTCTTTGAGTTTGATATCCCGTCTGTGCACGGATAGCAAGTAGAATCCCCCATTACAACTGTTATTTTGTCCGCTTGTCAATAGCAAAAGCCAAAAGAAGCCATTATTCTATTCAAAGACGCTGGTGCTGATCCTTTTGTCCGTCTCTCCTGAGCTTAGGGATTGCCAAGGTCTGAGGTATACCCTTATAAAGGTATAATTGCTGCATTTTTATTGTTACAATGTAGTCCTTAGTGTTTTACCGTCTTAATGTACTTATTGTAAATATAAGTTGTAGTATTTTTTAAATACCTCACTATCACGTAAGGAGAGAATATTTGTCATTCTAGCATCTATAACAGAAATATCGGTTTTCGTCAGGCAAGATGGATGCCTAACATCTTCCCATGCTTGTAACCTGACCCCTTACCCGAATCTCTGACCAGACCATGTGGAGTCCTATAGCCCATTTTCGTTCATAATAGATAAAGCTACACCAATTGGGTCCTAGGCCCTAATCCTAGGTGGCGACTTCTTATTATTTTATATTTTATAATGCATGACCCCCAACCCTATGATGATGTGTCAAATGACATGCCTCACACTTTAAACCAATAGCACGTCGCCAACAAGGCTGCGAAAAACCTGTCACGGAGGACCACGGTAGTTATAATGGTGTTTTGAAAAATATGAGTCATTGTTTGTGGTGCGATTTGACAAGCCCCCATCAGAAATCATCCCACGTGAGGCACTACTTGTGGCACGAGCTAGGGAAACAAATAAGTCCAAGCCCCCACCTAGGCCATTACCTCACCCTGGGCCAACAATCAACCAAGGTACCAACAAGGTTTAACGTGAGTTTCTAACCTTATAAGCAACAAAACCCCACTGGAGAGCAACACATTGTTATACATGGCGTTTTGAAAACTATGGGACATCGTTTATGGTGCAGTTTGACAAAGCCCCTTAAAAAGTCGGCCCACGTGAGGCACCGCTTATGGCATGAGCCAGGGACACAAATAAGTCCAAGCCCCCACCTAGGCCATTACCTCACCCTAGGCCGACAATCAACCAAGGTACCAACAAGGTTTAATGCAAGTTTCTAACCTTACAAGCAACAAAACCCCACTAGAGAGCAACAAATTGTTATGCAAGGTGTTTTGAAAACTATGAGTCATCGTTTGTGGTGCGATTTGACAAAGCCCCGTCAATATTTGACCCACGTGAGGCACCACTTGCTACATGAGCCAGGGACACAAATAGGTCCAAGCCCCCACCTAGGCCATTACCTCATCCTACGTCGACAATCAACCAAGGTACCAGTAAGTTTTAACGCAAGTTTCTAACCTTGTAAGCAAGAAAACCCCACTAGAGAGCAACAAATCATATGCATAGGTTGGGGAGTCCAACATAGGGAGGGGGAGGGATCACTGTATTCAGGCATGTCCACAAAAGTGCGCACAATTATGCGAGCACGCCTACAGTAGTGCACACAACAACCTGGGCGCACCCATGTCGCCATGCAAACACCACTAGAGAGCAACAAATCATTGGGGAGTCCAACATTGGGAGGGGGAGGGACCATTGTATGCGAGCATGCTCACAATAGTGTGCATAGTTATGCGGGCACCCCCATAGTTTTGCACACAACAATATGGGCACGCCCATGTCGCCATGTAACCACTACTAAAGAGAAACAAATCATTAGGGAGTCCAACATTGGGAGGGGGAGGAACCATCGTATGTGGGCATGCCAGCAATAATGCACACAGTTATGCGGGTGCGCCCACAGCTGTGCACACAGCAATGTGGGTGTGCCCACATCGTCATGCAACCACCGCTAGAGAGCAACAAATTGTTGGGGAGTCCAACATTGGGAAGGGGGAAGGACCATTGTATGCGGTCATGCCCACATTATGCGGGTGTGCCCATAGCCATGCACATAGCAACGTGGGAGCGCTCATGTCGCCATGTAACCACCACTGGAGAGGAACAAATCGTTGGGGAGTCCAACATTAGGAGGGGGGAGGGACCATCGTATGTGGGCATGCCCACAATAGTGCACATAGTTATGTGGGCGCACCTGCAGCCATACACAAAGCAACGTGGGTGCGCCCACGTCGCCATGCCACCACCCAAGCCCACAAGGTTGTGCAAGGCATAGCACCCATGCCCACAATGGCTGACTGCATGCACAAGACTGCCCAGTATGATGCACTACAATGCACAAGGCTGCCAAGCATGACTATTGTGCCGCACGCAAGGCTGACCAATATGGCTGCACTGTCGCACAAAATGCTGCCCAGCATGGCTGTACTGCCACACACAAGGCTGCCTAGCATGGCTGACTGCCTCACACAAGCCTGCCCAGCATGGTTGACTGCCTTGCTCACAACAAACTGCCTAGCATGGCTGCCTCGCTCGTACAAGGCTGCCCAGCATGGCTGACTACCACACACAAGGCTGCCCAGCATGGCAGCACTACCACTCACAAGGCTGCCTAGAGTGGCTGCACTGCCGCGCACAAGGCTGCCCAAAGTGGCTGCACTACAGCGCAAAAGGATGCCCAACGTGGCTGCACTACAGCACACAAGGCAGTCCTAGCTGCACTGCCACGCACAAGGCTGCCCAGAGTGGCTGCACTGCAGCGCAAAAGGATGCCCAATGTGCCTGCACTACAGCGCACAAGGCTGCCCAGCGTTGCTGCACTACCGTGCACAAGGCAGCCCAGCATGGCTGCACTGCTGCACAAAAGGCTGCTTAGCATGGCTGGGTCGCTCACACAAGGATGCTTAACATGGCTGCCTCACTCACACAAGGCTGCCCAACATGGCTGACTGCCTCGCACAAGGCTGCCTAGCTTGGCTGCACTATAGCGCACAAGGCTGCCAAGCATGGCTGCAGTGCCGTGCATAAGGCTGCCTAGCATGGCTGCACTACAACACACAAAGATGCCCAGCATGGCTGCACTACTATGCACAAGGCTGCCCAGCATAGCGGTAGTCCCGCACACAAGGCTGCCTAGTGTGGCTGTACTGCAGCTTACAAGGATGTTCAGCGTGGCTGCACAACAGCTCACAAGGCTGCCCAGTGTTGCTACACTGTAGCGCACAAGGCTGCCCAGCGTGGATACACTGCCGCCCACAAGGTGTGTGAGAATGGGTAATCATTGGGACCAACATGCCTTCAGACAGTTTTCTCGTGTGCCATGCCTCTATTGTGCATGCGTGCTGCCCTCACACATGCACCATGTGCAGCACTTGGCTGCCCATCCGTGCCACCACACCAAGGTAGACCCCCTCCCTCAAGGTAGCTCTTATGCTTTTTGCACTTTTCCAGAAGGAGACGTGACCCCCCTTAAAAAGTCATACTGGGCTGTTTCTTGAGCTACAAACATCACAATGTTCTGAAAATTGGTAGGATTGTAGAGAAAATTCAAAGGAACATTTAAAAAAAAATTCATTAATATATCATGTATATTTAACCATGGGTAAGACCCATGGAGCGAGCCATTCTGATTGAACCATGGGTAAGATCCATGGATTGAGTCATATGGAACGGACCATGGGAAAGACCCATAGGTCGACCAATGTTGTGATCCACATGGGGCGACGTACATGGGTCGAGCCACATGGGTATGGGTCTATGGATCAATCCACTTGGGTTTGACCCACATGGATCGATCCTAATTCTTGTAATCCTTTTCTTGCATTTTATTTTTGAAATTTAAGGTCAAAATTGAGATTGATTGATTTTGAATTAATCTAATTTCTTTTTATGATCAATTTCATGCATTTGTTTCAAACTTCAATTAATTAAGAAAATTCCAGATTTGCACATGGAATTGGATAATTAATAGATGTGGTTTGAAATACCAATTTTACTTTATTGTATAAAGTGCTATGACATAATGTTTGGAATGCAATAAAATTCTGTTTTTTCAAATATTAAGTTTTTTAACCAAAATAGCCCCTGTACGTTGTATAGATTGCTCATCCAAGTGTTGGGTGCTCTTTTGATGTCTGGATTATTTTTTAAATGTTAAAATATAATGCCATGGGATGTATTTTGTACTAACATTTTTTTTGTAGCATGGAATGGTCATGGGATAGTTGTGTGGTGCATATTTTAATTTTATGTCACCTTACTATTCCCTCCTCTTCTTTCCCCATTTAATAGTTGTATTCCCCCTTGAGCAGCCCTAATTTTGAAAGGTTGGTTTCTCAAGGTTTTCACAAGGGTTGTAATTATTTATTTTTAAGTTCATTGGATGTAACTGGTTGAAGACATTTGATGTACTTTGAGACGGAGAAAGAGGAACTGCATCTTCTTAGAGGACGCCGCATTAAGTGGGAGCTTCTCAAGTTTTAAGGCATTGAAGATTATTTTGAAAATCCCATGACCATGCCATTTACATTTTTATTAATGTTTGTATGGTTTGATGCATGCTAGTCTATGAGGTCGCTTATTTTATTTTACATGTTTCTAGATTTATATGATGTATGGATGTTAGATGTAACATGTGCGATGCGTATCTATAATAATTTATCTTATTACCCTTGACTTTTAAAACAAGTATTAATACGGGAATCTTTAAATGATAAGAATCTCGTGGCCTCCTATCACGGTGGGTGTAGGGTGTTTTGAAAGCACTTTGGGAACTCTGAAAGGCTAATCCTAGTGAGTGATGAATGAATCGCTTACTCCCATCTCCGGTGTGATAAGAATAAATCATGGCGGGTAAGGTATGCCTTTGAATGTGGGTATTATCTCAAAACCATGATTTATTTTGAATGATAGGTACATACTTGACTTGAGTGTGCAGTGAACTTCGAAAGGCTAAGCTATCACTCAGGTGGCCAAGTTATTGAAGGTCAATACTATACATAGTTTTTGATAGCAAAGGGAGTGCACAGTGAACTCCGAAAGGCTAAGCTGTGTATATTCCAAGTGCTTAGTAGACTCCAATGAACATTATCGACTGAAAGGGATGTTGATTCTGTGAATTACCATTGAAATAGTGTTGCACATTTTCTTTATTTCTTTCAATGGTAGCTTTATTAATTAATTTCTTGTACATCGTTTGTAGACTTACTTTCTCAATATGACGAACAACAATACCCTTATCTCCCTACTGAATGACAATAGATTGATCGGGTCTAATTACCTAGATTGGAAGAGAAGCTTATACTTATTTTGAAATCGGAGAAAATCCACAATGTGCTTACTTCTGATGTACTTCCTTTACCCAAAACCACTGATGGAGATGACTATATTGCCTGAGAGTCCTTCAGACAGAAGAATACTTTAGCCACTGGCTACATACTTATTTCTATTGACAAGAGCATTCAAAGTTCATGTGATGACATGCAGACCACCAAAGAAGTGATGGAACATCTGGAGACAACCTTTGGCAAGCAAGATCATCTTGCACACCAAAGGATATCCTCAGCGTTGTTGGCATCAATGATGACTGATGGCACCACCATCCTGGATCATATGATTATGCTTAATAAGCACTTTCAGGACCTTGAGGGTTTTGGCACTTTGTTTTATCTCGATTGTAAAATTTGGATCATTTTTGTCTCTCTGATGCATATGGGTCATTCATTATGAATTACCATATGAATAAAGTGGTGGTTAAGAATGTCTCTAAGCTTACTAACATGCTTGTTGAAGCAGAAAGTACGCTTAAGAAGAGTAAAGTTATAGCTCTTGTCACAGAGAAAAGTTCTCAGTCTTCAAAGAACAAAAAGAAGAAGAGAACTAAGAAAGGGAAGAAAGACAAGTCAACCATAGTGAAAGAGGGAAGGGTACAAAAGAAGAAGGAAAAGGCTGAAAAAGGGAAAGTGTTTTTACTGCAGTAAGCTGGGACATTGGAAGAGGAACTGCCAAGAGTACCTTGCTTCCTTGAAGAAGGATTAGACAGAGATAGTTCTTTTTGATACTTTTGTTACTGAATCACTTATTTTGGTAGGACCAACTGACATGTGGTGTGTGGACTCTGGATCCACCGCACACATTTGCAATATGTTGCAGGGGTTTCAGGAGAACATGAGGACAAGAAAGAATGAGATCACCCTCAAAATAGGAACTGGAGATGAAGTCGATATAGTAGCTATCGGAACATATTTTATTTGTTTTAGTAGTACTGGAACTTTAAGATTAAATAATTGTTATTACGTGCTAGGATTTAGTAGGAATTTGATTTCTGTTTCAAGACTCATAGATGATGACTAGAATTTCTTTTGATAATGATATGATCATTAGTTATAGAGCAAAACATGTTGCTTCTGGTTTTAGAATAAATGGCCTTTACTTTCTTAATTCTGTCTTGAATCAATGTGGTAGTTCCAATATGACTATTAGTGTAATGACACAAAAATATTCTCCAGATAATCAAACATACATATGGCATCTCAGGCTAGGCCACATAGGAGTAGATAGGATAAACAGGTTGGTTAAGGATGTACTTCTCAAAAGTCTTGAGGTGCAACCGTACCCTATCTATAAATCATGCTTACAAGGAAAAATGGCTAAGCAACCTTTTCCCAAGAAAGGAGGGAGAGCCACCGGCACATTAGATTTAATCCACTCAGACATTCATGGCCCATTAAATATTACTGCTAGGCAGGGATATCAATACTTCGTCACTTTCATCGATGATTACTCACGATATGGATACATTTATCTAATGCACCGAAAATCGAAAACCTTTGAAAAGTTCAAAGAGTTCCAAGCCGAGGTTGAAAACCAACTATATAAATGTATCAAATGCCTCCATTTTGATCGAGGTGGTGAGTATTTATCCAATGAATTCTTAGATAACTTACTTGATAGGGGTATCTTATCGCAGCCGACTGCACCAGACACACCACAACAAAATGGTGTGTCAAAGAGAAGGAATCGAACTCTATTAGACATGTTTCGATAGATGCTCACATACTCTCAGCTGCCCTTGTAATTTTGGGGTTATGCTTTGGAAAAGGTGATATATATTTTGAATAGGGTTCCGAGTAAGTTTGTACCCAAGACGTCATATGAGTTGTGGACAGGGCGTAAACCTAGTCTACAACATCTTAGGGTCTGGGGCTGCGTTACACATGTGCAACGGCAACATGTAGACAAACTAGAATCCAGAATTGATAGATGCCATTTGTAGGCTATCCCAAAGGCACTGTTAGGTATTATTTCTATAACCCAATGGAGCAGAAAGTGTTTATTAGTAAACATGCAACGTTCCTTGAAGATGATCAGATCATCCCAAGATCTGAGCCAGTAGTCATCCCAGAGATGGAAAACTCTAATGCTCAGACAGTCCTAGTCACACCCACCACTAAACCACCACCACCAGTGGTAACTTCTTTTGAACCAAGGCGTAGTGGAAGGACAATTAGAACTCCTGATCATTTGGTTTACTTTAGCGAGGAATCAAACGAATTCGAAGAGTTCTATATGGTCACCGACTCTTCGGATTCGGATCCTAGGACCTACTAGGAAGCTATAGGAGATGTAGATACAGCTAGATGGATAGATGCTATGAAAATGAGATGGACTCTATGTATACCAATGGTGTTTGGACTCTAGTAGATCCACCCGAAGGTATTAGACCTATTGGGTGTAAATGGATCTACAAGAAGAAGAAAGGCGTCGATGGAAGCATAGAGAGATTTAAGGCAGGGCTAGTAGCCAAGCGTTATATCCAACGAGAAGGCATAGACTATGAGGAAACCTTCTCACCAATGGCAATGCTAAAGTCCATACGGATTTTACTTGCCATAGCAGCACCCTTGGATTATGAGATCTGGCAAATGGATGTCCAAACAGCTTTCTTGAATGGACATCTTGATGAGGACATTTATATGTCCTAGCCAGAGGGGTTCACCACTCAAGGAGAGGAGAACAAAGTGCGCAAGTTGTTGAAGTCAATCTATGGACAAACAAGCATCTAGAAGTTGGAACATCAGGTTCAATCAAACAATCAAAGAGTTTAGATTTTATCAGAATCTTGATGAACCCTGTGTTTACAAGAAGTTCAGTGGGAGCTCTATTTGTTTCCTTGTCCTGTATGTAGATGACATACTTCTCATTGGGAATGATGTAGGAATGCTATCTTCTATAAAGATATGGCTATCTACAAATTTCTCAATGAAAGACTTAGGTGTGCCACGTACATATTAGGCTTCAAAGTAGTCAGAGATAGGAAACTCGGAATTTTAGGATTGTCCCAAGCCAATTACATAGAAAAAATTCTAAGTAAATTTAGAATGCAAGATTCTAAGAGAGGAAATGATGTTCCTTTCAAACATGATATTACACTTTCTAAGTTGCAATGTCCACAGACTCCTAAGGATATAGAGACTATGAAAGGGATTCCATACGATTCATCAGTTGGAAGCCTTATGTATGCAATGCTATGTACCAGATCGGATATATATCATGTAGTTGGTATGGTCAGCCGATATCAATCAAATCCTGGACAGGATCACTGAACTGTTGTTAAGTGCATCATGAAGTACTTGAGAAGAACAAAGGATCATTTCCTTATTTATGGTGTGGCTAACTTATCAGTAGTAGGATACACAGATTCAGATTTCAAATCAGATAAAGATGATAGGAAATCGACTTCTGGAATGATCTTCATGTTAGGAGGAGGGGTTGTCATATGGAAGAGTGCAAAGCAAAAGTTAATAGTAGATTTCACAATTGAGGCTGAATACTTGGCAGCATGTGAAGCAGCCAAGGAGGGGGTGTGGTTGAGAAAATTTCTCACCGAGAGTAGATGGAGGTTAGATTTGATGAACAAGTGGGAGATTGTTGGACATGTTACATATTGATGTGTGTCCATCAAACCTGATTTAATTTGATTAAATTAATTAATTGATTTACTAATATTATGTGCTTGTCATAATTGCTCTTTTCGGGCCGCTATTATGTTTTGGCTCATGAGCTTCAAATCTCTGTCTTGTTCTTGACGCTCTTGAAGAAACCTTTGCATATTTTGATGTTGATTGGCCATGTCCCTAGTGCGTCCTCGGATGAATTAGCCTAGATTTTTTAGTTCTTGGGCTATCCCAAGTAAGGACCTTATATCTTCGAGCCGTTCATATTGCCAATATGCTCTTCGACTATAATGTCCAAACGGGCGGGGCCCTCTTGCAACATGAGCCCAGAGAGATGAGTCAGCTTCCTTAAAGATGTGGTAAGTTTCCTCTAGGATGTTGTACAGACTTTCATCTTGTTCATGGTGATCATCCCCAAGTGCTATGATTGCATGTCTTAATTGTTGTATGGTTAATGGCAAGATCATCCCTTTCTTGGATATGATTGATTGGCTGATTATCTCCAATCGTATCGTTGGGCGGACCATGAGGTGGGTCACAATATTGCTCATTGGTAGTCACATTAATAAAATAACCTTCCTGGCCCTCTTCCTCTTAGCATCTTATAGGTACTGATTCGATGGGGATCTATTCCTCTTGATGGGGATGCTCTTCATTATAATCTTGGGAATCTTCATCACTATTAACTCCTATGTTTATCATGAGGATGTCCTCTGGTAGGGCTTTCGCTAGAATGAGGGCAGTTAGGGCTTGGACCAACTCTTTAGTCCATTTTGTAATAGG